>NC_081841.1:6709869-7309869 GCF_963259705.1 Myotis daubentonii
CCCACCTGCCTCACTCCCTGCTTCCTCCACCTCCTCCTTCTCGATCCAGAATCAGGGAAACTGAAGGATGGACTCAATCTCTCTAAACAGCCGGGGTCTTCTGGTGAACGACGCATAAAACACTTTCTTCAAGAAATGAAAACACATCACGTGCCGGATCCCCAACTTGATCCACAGAAACCAGCAAAAGGCAACGACTGGGCTGAGAAGGAATTTTTTTAAAAATCTGATTGATTTACTTTTCATTTAAAATCAGTGATTTGTTCTACATACACAGCAGTAACATTCTATTCATGACTATCAGAATCATTTTTTCCTTTTAGGGAAATGATTATTTTTTATTGATTTTAAATCCAAAACAATAAAATGAAAGATTAGGAATCTCCATAAAATGTCTTTTCCTCTGTAAGTGTGTCATGAAGTCCAAATCGTTCAATAAACACCTCAAAGTGCAAAGGTGCAAAGGGCTTTCTCTTCTGTGTGTCCTTCATGGGAGGGCCGTGGTCACAGGAATTCCTACGGGTCAAGAAAAAGTCAGTGATGTTTATAGGATGAGAGGAGCCGGCCTGAAAGGGAGCAGCCTGGTTCTCAGTGGGGCGGCCAGGGTAGGACACAGTGGGGCTGGCCCCGCCCTCCCCAAGCTGGGCACATCCCCTGGGAGGGACTGTGGGGCCGGCACAGGGTGGTCTGAGAGGAGCCGGATGGACAGTCAGTAGGACAGAGGGGCATCCTCTTGGGGACAAACTCTACCAGCTGGGGCTCAGGTCACACGTGAGCCTGGAAGACAAAGTCCCCCGTTCATCGAGGCTGGGGGTGGAGAGGACCAGCGGTGCCCCTTCCTGAGGTGGGCACACCCTGCAGCCTCTGCTCCCAGGCCATCCTGGCCGCCCTGCTGGGAGCCTCTCTGTTCTCCTGTGTGTGATGGGCGGACAAAGGCTCCCAGTCCAGCTCCTTCCCCTACAGGGTGGCTCCTAAGGGGAGCTCAGCTCACCGTGACCCCGCCCTACCCTTCCCCTCAGGGCAGAGTCTCCCTCCTGGCCTGGAGGGGCTGAAGGCAGGTTGTGTCTAGAAGAGGGGAGCGTGGGGGAGGCAGCACCAGCCTCCCTCCTCTGCACAGTGTCCCAGGCCCACGGCTCCCCAGTGTCAGCTCCCGTGCTGTCTTCTGTGGGTCTCCTCTGGTCCCTGAGGGCCGCTCACCTCCAAGGTCACTCTCATCCGGGAATGAACATGGGAAAGAGGAGGGGACCTTCCCCTGAGCTTCTGAGCCTGTGCACCCTCTCAGGGGACGGATGTCGTTACTCTGAGCAGGATGGCCGGTGGGAAACCCACGAATTCCCTGTTTCTACCGGCGACTCGTTTGGAGACTCCAGTGACCTGCACTGTGGACAGGAGAGCCTGGAGGGACATAAAGGCAAAGCCCTGACACAGGCGCTTAGAGCTCATTTTCCCGGCCTCTGGGAGGGAGAGGGGGTGAGGCTGGTCGGTGGGGCAGGAACAGGGTGAGGGGCGGCAGAAGAACGGGACGGAGGAGCGTTAAACCCGGGGAGCACTGGCGACCGCTTCCAGTCCTGCACCCTCCCTCCCCCAGCCTGCGATGTCTGGTCCCCAAGACCATACATGGTGGGTGTCACTTAGCTGGTGGCATTGTCGTGCTCTGGTGAGGTGGCTTTTTAAATACATTTTTATTGATTTCAGAGAGTAATGAAGGGGGAGGGAGAGATAGAGACTTTAATGCTGAGAGAGAATCATGGATCAGCTGCCTCCTGCACACCCCACACTGGGGATCAAGCCTGCAACCTGGGCATGTGCCCCGACCGGGCATCAAACCATGACCTCCTGGTTCATAGGCCGACGCTCAACCACTGAGCCACGTGGGCCGGGCAGGCTCTGTTTCTTTGAGGGCCCTGGTGGCCACTCATCCTGTGTGAGTCCTGAGTCCTCGTGTCACAGGGCAGTGGACGAGGTGGGCATCACAATTCACTCCTGTTCGATGCAGCTGATAAGACTGTGATTTTAAGCGTGCTCCCTCCTCACTGCAGAAAATGTGCAAGACCAGGTAAGTAAAAGCTATAGTCCCACCAGCACACAATATACTAGCATGTAACTTAACAGTAAGTCAGGGCGTTTGCCCTGTCATTCCAGACTCTACAAACACTCACTCTAGAGTGCAAGGACAATTTAAATTTGCCAGTACCGTTGGGAGAAGCGTGTACATGAGCCTCAATTTAAACCTAAAACAAGGGTTTGATGAGGGCCCCCAGCCACGTGCAGGTGGGAGGGGACAGGAGGGACTCCCCATCTGGGGTTCTGGACATCGCCCGCCTCAGTCTGGGTGATGTTATACCACCTGGAAACCGAGGACCTTGCACTCAACTGTAAGTTACACCCCAATGACACAGTGAACGAACAAGGGAGCGCTACACAGCTTACACTCTCAAGAAGGAAACGTTTCCTAAAGGGCATAGAGCATCATCTCCCACATGAACTCCCAGATGAAAAGGCAAATCCGATCCAGGCAGGTTCACCAGATTGCTCTTGGCTTTGTGGTTGTTTTCATGAGAAAAGAAGTCTAACATCTTAAGCCATTTAAATTCAAATGACAGGTTAGAAGTGGCCGAAAGTGAAACCCGGGAAGAAGAAATGAGGAAGTGAAACAGTCCTGGCAACATCACCACCAGAGGAGCTGTGACAGGGCTGTCGTGGAGCGTGTGGTCTGAGCCAGGGCCACACAGCGCCTGCCGGTGAGTGTGTTTGGGAGCCTTGCTGATGACGACGGTGGAGTTGCCATTGGGTGGGGGGGGGGGGGGGGGGGCGAGGCAGCATCAATTCTGTTGATGTTGGCAACTGGATGAGATGTGTCATCTCCATGGGGAAGTGAGACTGACCCCTCTCTTGCTCCACTGCCCCCTTCAGACTCTCTCAGCCTCAGCTAATGACCCCCCCCCAGCAGAAAGGACCCCCTCACTTTCACCTCTACATCTAGAAACCTCCCTCCCTTTTGTACTTCCCGCCACCATGACATAACCCCCTGGAGGTGCGGAGCCCCCTGCACCTTACTCATATTTGTGCCCCCAGTGCCTTGGATCAAGTCTCCACACAGTAGATGCTCAATTAATATTGGTCAAGAACTGAATAGATAAAGAGACTGGGAAGTACTTTGTGTTCAAAGCACTTGTTTCTCTGCAGAAGAGGGAGATTAGGGAAGGGTGAGGTTGGGGGGTGCTGAGAGAGAGACTATAAACTTTCCCAGGAGATACCTCTGTATTATGTGACTTCTTTCATTAGCAAAGACTTCCTGAATCTTTGAACACAAATCAAGTCACTGCAGAAGGAGAGGCTTCCAGGTGGACAAAGGCAGGGAGAGGCAGGTCCAGGCTGCCAGGGCCACGTCCACATGGGCAGCTCCCCCAAGGGCTACGCTTATCAACCCTCCCTCCTCCGGGTGTTCTCCAGCAGGGCCCTGCCCCGCCCTCTCTCTGGGCCCCATCCCTCCAGGGCCAGGGCCCTCACTGCTGAGACCCCCAAATGTGCTTCCCTGAGCCCCAGCCCTGCTGCTCCTGGCCTGGGCTTCGTGCATCGCCCGGGTTCTGTTCTGCACGGGTTGCCACACCTGCTGGTCGCGCCTTTGCTTTTGCTCCTGGGCCTGCGGTACTTCCAGTCACTGCCACACGGAAGGGTGTTCTCCTTCGAATTCTGTACCCAGTTGTCAGGGCAGCCCTTGTGTGCGCTCACCGTTCGGAATGTCACCTGGAGATGAACTGAAAGGACGCCAAGTGGACTCAATGGTTCACAAGACACACAGAGAGAATATGCTGATTTCAGATCTTACGACCAAAAAGACAGGTACCCTGCAGTTACGAGGACACTGTCACCTGTGAGAACATTCTCTTGACCCTTAATTCCTGCTCGCTGATCACTTCTATTAAAACTCCAACCTATGGTAGCAACGTCTAAAATGGTCTAATTTTGCCATTAAAATGACACATTCCGTGACTTTCTGAAAATATGGCAAATGAGAGGGGTCTGGGAATGAAGCCGTCCGCAAGTCATTGAAGAAACTCAGAGGGGAGACTCCTGACAGGAGCCACACAGTTCCACACCGTCCGGAGGAGCCCACTCCCAGAGAACGAGAACATTTCTCAAAATCTCTGAGTCTCTCTGGCTTCTGGACACAAGTGCTGGTCATTGGTTTCAGCATTTAACACACATGTGAACACATCGTGTCCATCATCAATGAACACAGGCCTGTCTCCTGCTTCGTGATCCCCACGCCCACCTGCACCGCATTCCTGCCCCATCGCCTGCAGTTCCTCTCACTGCCACCTGCACTTATTTTATACGGTGACAGCGCAAAGGCGGTGACACGGGGATACCCAGCTGGGGTGGCTCCGTGGTTGAGCATCGACCTATGCACCAGGAGGTCACGTGCCCGGGCTGCGGGCTCGATCCCCATTGTGGGACGTGCAGGAGGCAGCCGATCTGTGATTCTCTCTTTCATTGATGTTTCTATCTCCCTCTCCCTCTCCCTTCCTCTCTGAAATCAATAAAAATATATATATTTTAAATAACACAGGGAAGCCATGGTGCACGCCCCATAGTGGAACTGGAGCTGGGCAGGCTGCCCGCACACTGGCACAGCCACACCTGTGCCAGCCGGCCCGTCAGAGCCCCACTTGGCTGTGGGAAGGATGCCGGGAGCTGCCAAGCCCCACGCCCCACGGTGTGAAATAGTATCTGCTTGAGTTCCCTGCCCCTGGGGGCTGGGGGACGGCAGTAACGGGTAGGCCAGGCCTTTCTCTCACACAATCACAGCGGTGCATGTTGTGCAAGGAGTGGGGAAATGGTCGCAACAGGTGAGCTTGGGTACAGGGTGTGTGGATGCTCTTTATATGCACCTTTCTGTGTGCTGCAAAGGAAATAAAACCTTTATATTTTTTTATTGCTAAAAGTATTACAAAGGGTATTACATATGTGTCCTTTCTTTTTCTCCCAGCCCTTGACAATCCCCTGGCCTCCCCTACACCCCTGTGTCTTGTGTCCATTGGTTATGCATGTATGCATGCATACAAGTCCTTCAGTTGATCTCTTACCCCCCTCCCTTCTGCCCCCCAACCCTCCCCGGCCTTCCCGCTGCAGTTTGACAATCTGTTTGAGGCAGCTTTGCCTCTGTATCTATTATTGTTCAAAAGTTTATAATGGTCTCTATTATCCATGAATGAGTGTGATCATGTGGTATTTTTCCTTCATTGACCAGCTTATGTCACTTAGCATAATGCTCTCCAGTTCCATCCATGACGTTGCAAATGGTAAGAGTTCCTTCATTTTTATAGCAGCATAGTATTCCATCGTATAGATGTACCATGGTTTTCTAATCCATTCATCTACGGAGGGGACTTAGGCTGTTTCCAGATCTTAGCTATGGTGAGTTGTGCTGCTATGAACATAGGGGTGCATATATCCTTTCTGATTGGTGTTTCTGGTTTCTTGGGATATATTCCTAGAAGTGGGATCACAGGGTCAAATGGGAGTTCCATTTTTAGTTTTTTGAGGAAATTCCATACTGTCTTCCACAGTGGCTGCACCAGTCTGCATTCTCACCAGCAGTGCACGAGTGTTCCTTTTTCTCCACATCCTCTCCAGCACTTGTCATTTGTTGATTTGTTGATGATAGCCAGTCTGACAGGTGTGAGATGGTACCTCACTGTTGTTTTGATTTGCATCTCTCAGATGATTAGTGACTTTGAGCACGTTTTCATATGTCTCTTGGCTTTCTGAATGTCCTCTTTTGAAAGGTGTCTATTTAGGTCCTTTGCCCATTTTTTGATTGGATTGTTTACCTTCCTTTTGTTAAGTTGTATGAGTTCCCTATAGATTTTGGAGATTAGGCCCTTATCAGATATGACATTGGCAAATATGTTTTCCCACGCAGTGGGTTTTCTCATTGTTTTGTTGATGGTTTCTTTTGCTGTGCAGAAGCTTTTTATTTTGATGTAGTCCCATTTGTTCATTTTCTCTTTAGTTTCAAGTGCCCTAGGAGCTGTATCAGTGAAGAAATTGCTTCGGCATATGTCTGAGATTTTGTTGCCTTTGGATTCTTCTAGAATTTTTATGGTTTCCTGTCATACATTTAAGTCCTTTATCCATTTTGAGTTTATTTTTGTGTATGGTGTAAGTTGGTGATCTAGTTTCATTTTCTTGCATATATCTGTCCAATTTTCCCAACACCATTTATTGAAGAGACTATCTTGGCTCCATTGTATGTTCTCGCCTCCTTTGTCAAATATTAATTGAGCATATTGGTTTGGGTCGATTTCTGGGCTCTCTAATCTATTCCATTGATCTATATGCCTGTTCTTGTGCCAGTACCAGGCAGTTTTGAGAACAGTGGCTTTGTAATACATCTTGATATCTGGTCTTGAGATCCCACCTACTTTGTTCTTTCTCAGGATTGCTGCAGCTATTCGGGGTCTTTTTTTATTCCAGATGAATTTTTGTAGAGTTCGTTCTAGATCTGTGACATATGCCATTGGTATTTTAATGGGAAGTGCGTTGAATTTATAGATTGCTTTGAGTAGTATGGACATTTTAATGATGTTGATTCTACCAATCCATGAACACGGTATGTTCTTCCATCTGTTTATGTCTTCCTCTATCTCTTTTTTCAACGTCCTGTAGTTTTCTGAGTAGAGGTCTTTTACCTCTTTAGTTAAGTTTATTCCTAGGTAGCTTAGTTTTTTTGGTGCAATGGTAAATGGGATTGTTTTTATAATCTCTCTTTCTGAAAGTTCACTATTGGTGTATAGAAATGCCTCAGATTTCTTGGAGTTAATTTTGTATCCTGCTACATTGCCAAATTCATGTATTAAGTCTAGTAGTTTTTTGATGGAGTCTCTAGGGTTTTGTATGTATAATATAATGTCGTCTGCAAATAAGGACAGTTTTACTTCTTCTTTTCCAATTTGGATGCCTTTTATTTCTTCTTCTTGCCTAATTGCAATGGCTAACACTTCCAGTACTATGTCGAATAGGAGTGGTGAGAGTGGGCATCCCTGTCTTGTTCCTGTTCTTAGGGGAAATGGTGTTAGTTTTTGTCCATTGAGTATGATGTTGGCTGTAGGCTTGTCATATACGGCTTTTATTATGTTGAGGTATGATCCTTCTACTCCCGCCTTGCTGAGAGTTTTTATCAAAAATGGGTGTTGGATTTTGTCAAATGCTTTTTCTGCATCAATGGATATGACCATGTGGTTTCTTTCTTTCAATTTGTTTATGTGATGTATCACATTTATTGATTTGTGGATATTGTACCATCCTTGCATCCCTGGGATAAATCCTACTTGGTCATGGTGTATGATCTTTCTGATGTACTGTTGGATCTGATTTGCTAAGATTTTGTTGAGGATTTTGGCATCTATGTTCATGAGGGATATTGGCCTGTAATTCTCTTTCATTGTGTTGTCTTTACCTGGTTTTGGTATTAGGGTGATGCTGGCTTCATAGAATGAGTTTGGAAGTGTTCCTTCCTCTTGAATTTTTTGTAGTAGTCTGAGGAGGATAGGTTTTAGTTCTTCCTAAAATGTTTGGTAAAACTCCCCCGTGAAGCCGTCTGGCCCTGGGCTTTTGATTGCTGGAAGCTTTTTGATGACTGCTTCAATTTCTTCCATAGTTATTGGCCTGTTGAGATTTTTAGATTCTTCCTGATTGAGTTTTGGAATGTTGTATTTTTTTAGGAATTTGTCCATTTCCTCCAGGTTGTCTAGTTTGTTGGAGTAGAGCTGTCCATAGTATTTTTTATCAATCATGTATATTTCTGTGGGGTCTGTTGTTATTTCGCCTCTATCGTTTCTGATTTTGTTTGTTTGGATCCTCTCTCTTTGCTTCTTGGTGAGTCTGGCTAGAGGTTTGTCAATTTTGTTTATCCTTTCAAAGAACCAGCTCTTGGTTTCATTGATTTTCTGTATTGTTTGTTTTTTTTTTTTTTTTTGGTCCCTATGTCATTAATTTCTGCTCTAATCTTTATTACCTCCATCCTTCTGCTCACTCTGGGGTTTTCTTGTTGCTCTCTTTCTAATTCTTTGAGTTGTAGAGTTAGATGATTTACTACCATTTTTCCTTGTTTTTTTGAGATAGGCCTGTAGAGCTATAAACTTCCCTCTCAGGACTGCTTTCATTGTGTCCCATAGGTTTTGGATTGTGGTGTTTTCATTGTCGTTAGTTTCCAGGATGTTTTTAATTTCTTCTTTGATCTCATTGGTAACCCAATCAATATTTAATAACATGCTATTCAACTTCCAAGTGTTTGAGTATTTTGGGTTGTTTTTTTTTTTGTAGTTTATTTCTAATATTATGCCATCGTGGTCTGAGAAGATGCTTTTTATGATTTCAATCTTCTTGAATTTGGGGAGACTTTGCTTGTGACCCAATATGTGGTCTATTTTTGAATCTGTCCCATGAGCCCTTGAGTAGAATGTGTATTCCGTGCCTTTGGGGTGAAGTGTTCTGAAGATGTCTATTAAGTCCATCTGATCTAGTGAGTCATTTAGGATTGCTGTTTCTTTGCTGATTGTTTGTCTAGAGGACTTATCCAGTGATGTCAGTGGTGTATTAAAGTCCCCTGCTATGGTTGTATTGTTGTTGATCTCTCCTTTGATATCTTCCAGGAGTTTTTTTTATGTATGTGGGTGCTCCTGCATTGGGTGCATATATGTTTACCAGGGTTATAGCTTCTTGTTGTATTGATCCCTTTAGTATTATGAAGTGGCCTTCCTTATCTCTTGTTATGGCCTTCATTTTGAGGTCCATTTGTCCGATATAAGTATTGCTACCCCAGCTTTCTTTTCCTTTCCATTTGCCTGAAAGATATTTTTCCATCCCTTCACTTTCAGTCTGTGTGAGTCCCTTCTAATGAGGTAATGAGGTGGGTCTCTTGTAGACAGCAGATGTATGGGTCATGTTTTTTTATACATTCATCCACTCAATGTCTTTTGGTTGGAGCATTTAGTCCGTTTACGTTTAAAGTTATTATTGAAAGGTACTTGTTTGTAGCCATTTCTTTTTTTGTGTGGCTGTTTTCTTTCTGAGCTTTTTCTTTTTTCTTTTTACACCAGTCCCTTTAGCATTTCTTGCATGGCTGGCTTGGTGCTGATAAACTCCCTTAGCCTTTTTTTTTGTCTGTGAAGCTTTTTATTTCCCCTTCAAGTTTGAATGATAGCCTTGCTGGATAGAGTATTCTTGGATTCAGTCCTTTGCTTTGCATCACTTTGTAAATTTCCATCCATTCTTTTCTGGCCTTATGTGTTTCTGTTGAGAAATCATTTGATAATCTAATGGGAGATCCCTTGTATGTAACTTTCCGTCTCTCTCTTGCAGCCTGTAAGATTCTCTCTTTGTCCTAAACATTTGCCATGGTAATTATGATGTGTCTTGGTGTGGGTCTTTTCGGGTTCACCTTGTTTGGGACTCTCTGGGCTTGTGTGACTTTTTTCTTCTCCACCTCAGGGAAGTTTTGTGACATTATTTCTTCGAATAGGTTTTCTAATCCTTGTTCATCTTTCTGTTGTTCTGGCACCCCTATTATTCGTATGTTGTTTCATTTCATGTTGTCCCAAAGCTCCCTTAGGCTCTCCTCCTGTCTTTTAATTTTCTTCTCCAATTACAATACAGTTTGGGTGTGTTTTGCTTCCTTGTCTTCTAATTCACTAATTCGGTCCTCCGCTTCTCCTAGTCTACTGTTGATACTTTCAATGGTGTTTTTTATTGCAGCTATATCGTTCTTCCTTTCTTTTTGGGTCTTACTTAAGTTGTTGATTTTTTCATCTGTTTCTTCTAGCTTCTTGCATATGTTATTGATTTTTTCCTCCATCCGGTTTATGCACTCTGGGACCCATATTCTGAATTCTTCTTCTGTCACGTTGCATGCCTCTGTATCACTTAGCTGCTTTTCTGGAGAGTCCTCCTTTTCTTTCCTTTGGGGGTTTCTTTGTCTACCCATGTTTGATCTCACCGACATATATAGATATTGAGTTGTTCAGTGGCTGCTCCCAGGGTGGCAGTGGCTCCTTGGGCTGTGGTTGCTCTTTGGGTGGTTGCGGTAGCAGCTGCTCCTCAGTTGGCAGCAGCTCCTCTGGTGGGTGCTGTTCACAGCTGTGGTGGCTCTTCTGGCTGGTGGGGGAGGCTTCACGTACAGCTGCTGTTCCTCAGGCAGAGGGTGTGGTGCTCAGGAGGCTGCTATTGCTTGGATCTGCTGCATTGATTTAAAGGCACAAAATACAACACAACAAGGCACCATGTACCAGGCACTAAACACAAATATATTCACGATATTAATAACCCCAAATAAAGGTGACCACCCGAATTAAGAGAATTAGGGGATAAGGAAGAAAGAAGAGAAAAGAGAAAAAAGAAAAGAAAAGAAAAGTAGGGGGGGGAAAGGAGTGCAAACATGAAATTGGGGAAAAGGAGGGGTGAAAAAAAAGAGGGAAATAAAAGAGCGAAAAGAGAGAATGATGTAGAAGAGGGGAAGAGACTATTTATATGAGGAGAAAACTCCTGTAGAACTGCCACTAATCCCAACAAATTCCAGCCACAGCTCCCTGGAGATGAATGCAAACTAGAAACAACCAATAATATCAAGAGAGGCAAGGGAAAACAGAAGCATAAAAATAACCAGCCTGGGGGCGGGCGGGGAGGGGGAGGTGGGTGGAGGGAGGGGAAAAACCAGCAGAAAAATGAAAAAGAAAAAGAAAAACAGCCTCACAACCAGTCCTAAAAAACACACACACACACACACAGAAAGACACAAAAAAAACAAACAAACAAACAACAACAACAAAAAACCCAATATACTCAACAATCAAGCAAACAGCAACAAAACAACAGAAAGATAAAAGAAGAAAAAAAATTTTTTGGATAGTGAAGAAAGATAAGGGATATGTGTATAAGGATTTAGAGCAGTGGATTGGAAATCTACACTAATAAAAGAGAAACATGGTAATTGGCATACGACCGCTACCCTTCCCATTTGCTAATCAGCGAGATATGCAAATTAACTGAGAGCCAAGATGGCGGCCGGCAGCCAGGCACCTTGAAACTAACATGAGGCTTGCTTTCCTCAGTGATGGAGGAAACCAACGTTCCCCGCCTGTGGCTGCAGGCTTCTGAGCCTGCATTTTAGAAACATTGTAACAAATACCACGGGACTTCAGCCAGCAGGATCGCAACATTGTATGCAAAGGTCAGAAACCTACTTTCAGCAGCGGAGGCCTAAGAGCTGGAGCCAAGCCTCAAGCTAAAGCTGGCCCAGAATAAAAAAAAAAGGAAAAAAGCAGCGGTTGGGAGCTTCTGTCACCTCCAGCCTCTAAACAGCCCTCAGCCCCTCACCCAGACTGGCCAGGCACCCCAGTAGGGACCCCCACCCTGATCCAGGACACCCTTCAGGGCAAACCAGCTGGCCCCCACCCGTGCACCAGGCCTCTACCCTATATAGTAAAAGGGTAATATGCCTCCCAGCACCAGAATCAGCGGAGCCCTGAGGCCTCCTGGCACCGGGATCAGCGTGACAGGGGGCAGCGCCCAAACCCCATGATCGCCCTGCGGCTCTGTGTGTGACAGGGTGCGGCACCCCAACCCCCCCCTCCCGGGCCCTGCTCTGTGTGTGACGGGGTAGAGCCATAACCTCCCCATCGGCCCTGCCCTGAGTGTGAGAGTGGCAGCGCCCCAACCCCCTGATCGGCCCTGCTCTGTGGGTGATAGAGGGCAGCGCCCCAACCCGCTGATCTGCCCTGCTCTGTGTGTGACAGGGGACGGTGCCCCAACTCCCCTATCGGCCCTACTCTGTGAGTGTCAGGGGGGAGCTCCTCAACCCCCTGATGGGCCCTGCTCTGTGGGTGACAGGGGGGAGCTCCCCAACCCCCTGATGGGCCCTGCTCTGTGCATGACAGGGTACGGAGTCCAACCCCCCTGATGGGTTCTGCTGTGTGCGTGACAGGGGGCAGCACCCCAACCCCCTGATTGGCCCTGCTCTGTTCGTGACAGGGGGTGGCGCCGCAACCTCCCGATCGACCCTGCCTTGAGTGTGACAGGGGGCGGTGCCCCAACCCCCCAATCGGCCCTACCCTGAGCGTGACTGAGGGTGACATCGCAACCTCCCAATCCGCCCTGCTCTGTGCATGACAGGGGGTGGCACCCCAACTCCCCAATCGGCCCTGCTCTGAGCCCGACCTAGGGCTGCACCTAGGGATTGGGCCTGCCCTCTGCCACCCGGGAGCAGGCCTAAGCCAGCAGGGCGTTATCTCCCGAGGGGTCCCAGACTGCTAGAGGGCACAGGCCGGGCTGAGGGATCCCCCCTCCCCCCCGAGTGCACAAATTTTTGTGCACCGGGCCTCTAGTAGGATATATAAGTAGGGTGAAATTTTGACAGGAGGTAAACAGAAGGAATAGGAAAAATCTAAAGCAGGAATAGGGTAAGAGAAACAGGACAACAAAAGGGGAAAAGTGAGGGAGAGGGTTTTAGCATAGAGGTAAAATTGAGGTAGGGAAAATTGATGCTAAAGGAACAATGAAAATAGAATGGAGGACACTAATCCCAAAATAAAATAAAGAGAAAATAAAATGGCACTTTAAAAAATGGTAAAATGGTAGCCGTAATAATACTGGTTAAAAATAAAAATGTAGTAATTAAAAGGGTAAAATCAGGTGATGGAAAAAGAAGAAAAAAATTGGTTTCTTAGTTAAAAGGTGAAAAAAGAAAAAAAAAAATTGCAGTAGTGAAGGTTCTTCGGTTCTTCTACTCGTCAGTCTGGTTCACCTTAGTCCTATCCAGAGCTGGCTCTTTAATTGTTACGCTGCTCTGTGTTGTTGCTGGGATTGAAAATCCCTCTATAGGCCAGACCCTGTTAACTCCCAGGGACTGATCAGATTATTTTAATCCTTCATCTTGTTCAGGGTCTAATCTGGGTGTGGCTGTGCTCCTTGCCTGGGGGCTGGGGGGAGGAGTCTCAGTCTCCGGAGAGAATGGCTGCCCCAGTCCTGGGCCCGGGGGTGTCTCAGCACTCAATTCGCTGCCACCTCTCCTGGGCCCCTCTCTCTCCTCAGTCTCTCCCCAGATTCCATGGAAATAAAACCTTTAAACAAATAAAAATAACATGAAAACAGTCACCATCTCCAGGAGGTTAGATGGATCCTTTGTTGCCTCAACTTCCCTTTGGTTTTCAAATTGCTTACGAGTGGGTGTTGTTCTTATAACCACAGACTTTTTTTTAGAGAAAAAAGCCTCTTGAAGCCATCATTTCTGCTCAGAGCCTCTGGGGGTGGAATTAGAGGCACGCACCCCACCCGCTGTGCGTCCCCTACTCAGTCTACTGCCCCTACGAAGGGTCCACGGCTTCTCTTTTCTGATGCTCAGGGTGTCTGTCAGGAGAACTTCTCTGACCCTCAGTGTGACACAGAGAAAAGTGTGTGAGGTCACAGTGCTCTGGGAGAGACCAGTTTGCATTGCTTGCTCACATTCACAGGATCGCCCCCAAACCCTCATATGCCGGTGACGGTAAGAACCTCAAGATGTGCCCTGTGCTGCGTTTATGGCACAAGATCTCGTTATCAAAACAGTGGCACTGAAGGGACAGAACGGAACTGATAGCTGTGTCCCTAAGAAAAGGACAGAACGGAACTGATAGCTGTGTCCCTAACTCCTCTCCTAGGAAAGCCATAGAATGTATCAGTTACTCAGCCTGCCCTTATCTCAGCCAATGGGAAAGCAAGGGAAACTAGCCCCCCCCCCGCCCTCACTCAACCAACCAGAATCAACCAAGTGCCTCCACCCCCTTCCCCAAGCCCTATAAATTCTTTGTTCTCTTGGGACTTGGGGCTCTCTCTCGCATCCAGTAATGGAGGCAGAGGGGGACCAAGCCTGGGCTTGAATAAAAGACTCTATGCTTTTACATCGGACCCGGCTCCCTGGTGGTCTGTCTTGAGGGATCTTGAAATTTGGGAATAACAGCACCCAGTTTCCTGAAGTGTAACAGCCCTCATTTCTTTGTTTCTTCTTTTTTTAAAATAGATTTTTATTGATTTCAAAGAGGAAGGGAGATAGAAACATCCATGATGAGAGAAAAGCATTGATGGGCTGCCTCCTGCACCCCCACACTGGGGACCGAGCCCCCACAACCTAGGCATGTGCCCTTGAGTGGAATCGAACCCGGACCCTTCAGTCCCCAGGCCCACGTTCTATGCAGGGAGCCACACCAGCCAGGGCGATGGTCAGCCGCCCTCATTTCTAACAACAATCGTATTTTTAAAGGTCTTCCTTCTGCTCAGCTTCGCGCAGGCGGCTCCTGATTTTCCCTGGAGGCCAGGCTCCCCGTAAACCCGCCCTGGGGCACAGCCAGGCTTTTGCTGGGCTCCATCCTCCCTCCAACCACACAGCACAGCCCAATGGGGTGCCACCTCCTTCTCCCGCTGCTGTTCCGGCCGCCACCCGAAGGGGACGGTTGGGAGTCGGGGCGCAAGCGACGCGCAGAGAGCGGCCTGGCGGGTCCCCGGGGTGCGCGTCCCCTCTCTCAGCAGCTGTGGTCCCTGCATCCGATCCCGCCCGCAGCTCTCCTCCCTGCAGACCCCCTTCCGCTCGCGGCACCTCCACCGCTGCCCACACAGAGCGAGGCTCCTGCATGAAGATGCGGACACTCAGCGCCTGCACAGCAGCGCCGCCCCCCGGAGAAGCTGAATATTACACAGATCCATCACCAGCGGAGACTGTAGGCCCAACAGTAGCTTCCCTGGGTGTTCTGTTTCTTTAATACTTTGGGGAATATTTTTGTTGAAAATCCGAACCAACACAGGGTTTGCTGAGAATATTCCCCATTTTTGGTGTGTGATTGGCAAACAAAAAAATGAAAGAATGGCGGCTCGGGTCATGAGAGCTTGAAAATACACGCGCCCTCCAGTGTGAAGGAGGCCTTGGGGCTGGGGACAGGCAGGCTCGCGGGGTCTGCTGGGTGCTGGTCAGGGGGGGCTGTCAGGGAGCGAAACTGGCCCCGGGGTCCCTGTTCCTCATTCACGTGGGCACCTGCCTGTCCCGGGCAGAACAAGCCGTCCCCGAGGTCCCCGAGGCTGCCTCACTGGCACCTGATTCCTGCCTGTGCTCCTGTCCGCGGTGGCCAGGGAGGGGTCTCACCGGGGCCCCCACGGGGCCACCGCCCAGCGGCTTGGCAGGGGCCTGGGCGGCGTTTAAAGTTCTGCCTGAAGCATGTGTCCCTTTTGCTCACATTCCATTGGCCGAAGATAATGGCAACGGTGCTGGAAAGTGGGCTCCACCATAGCCCCAAGGAAGGAGAACCCCATGTTCCCGAGCAGCCCCCGGCCCTCCATCCCCCTCACATCCTGCTGGGGTATCGGTCAGAGCCAGTACGTGAGCCCGGGAAAGGCAAGCGGAGTGACCACGGGGAGGAGGCCACGTCTGTCAATGTTCCTGGGTCTTTTCTGTCCTCCACGTGAGAAGGTAGAGGTCACCCTGGAGGAGGCTGGCCTCAGTGTCCCAGCCCAGCACAGCTGTGAGCCTGTGCTCCCTACAGCCTCCTGCAGGCCGATGACAGAGCAAAAGGCTCCTGGGCAAAGGCCAGACCTGAAGGAAAAAGACTGAGGACAAAGTATTCGTGGCCTCACAATCCTGCTATGTTTTTTTGAAGGATTTGCCTGCTCTTACCCATCTGCCTCTTACCTCTCCCCCCGTGTCTGTCTCTCTCACCAAAGCTGCCTTTGTAAGGCTTCAGCATCAAGAGTAAAAATAAAACCTTAAAAGCTACCAGATAGACGAGATCTATTGCCTAGAAAGGACCAAGAATCACACGGACAGAGCTTACAAGTTGTTTTTGTTTGTTATGTTTAAAGTTTTGTGGTTCCTATTATGTTGCATTCTATCTCCAGGTCACAAAAATGGATCAATACTGGCAAATAGATGTAGTGATGAAGATAGCAGCCTAACTCCTCAGAAGAGCACCATAAAAAAAATGAATAAACAGCTCTCCAGTGTAACTATGAAATATGAAACTGCACACTCTAGGAAAAAGGAATTCTTGGGTAACGACTTTGTGCATGTAGCCGTAAATGACATTGTGTTCAATGAGAGCCCGGCCGATGTGGCTCAGTGGTTGAGCATTGACTTACGAAAGAAGAGGTCACGGTTTGATTCCTGGTCAGGCCACATGCCCGGGTTGTGGGCTCGATCCCCAATAGGGGGTATGCAGTAGGCAACCAATAGATGATTCTCTCTCATCACTGATGTTTCTCTCTCTCTCGCTCTCTCACTCTCTATCTCTCTCTGTCTCTCTCATCTCCCTTTATCTCTGAAATCAAGTAAAAAAAATTTTTTAAGTTCAATGAGAAATATATGAAGTTTTCACTTATCATACAAGCAGCCCATTTGCCCCAAGCTCTCAATATGTTACCATTAAAACTAAAGCTTTGATAAATACTAGTCAGAAGCCATGAAAAAGGTCTTCCATGACCTTCCAAAAAAGCAATCACTCCAGTTTTTTCAGAGGAAGCACAAAAAAATTATGCTTTCTAATGAGAAATTAATAATTCTTGTTACTAAAGGTTCAAGGGAGACCAAAGCTACAGAAGCATGATTCTAAAGTGCTCCCTCTTAAATGCACATAAAAGCCAGTCATGCAATCCCCAAGAAGACTGTAAACCTGCTGTGAAGATCATGATAAAGACTGTGCTAGGAGAGAAAGCCAAAGGACTATTGACAAAACTCCTCTATCGGATGACACTGTTGTACGTTGCAGGCATCACGACTATACGCAGTAGAGCAGCAATGACGGCATCCACATGGCAGGGGCTACTGTGCCTTTGAGCAGCCAACCCTGCACAGGGTGAGGCACACGGCGAGCCCTCGGCACAGTGGGTGCGAACAGGAAGGGAAAGTGCTGCCCGGCTTGCCATTGGCTGGTCATTCCAAGCCTGATACGAGGCTTTTACTTACAGGTCATGGTCCCTGTGAGTCCTGGGCTAGGAATGGGCCTTTGGGTCGGTGCCAGAGTCGACGTGGCCGTGACTGCCAGGAGGAAGGGCTCTGTGAACCAAAGGTGGCTCCACACGCTGCTTTATTCACAGAAAGGAGTTAATGGTCAACGTAATGCATGTAGGCCTTGGTTGGGGGTGAAGGAAGCCATAAAATAGATGCAAACAGCATCTCACCCTGCCAATCAGATGCACACCTTCTCAGCTTGCTGTGAGAAACACCAGACAGGATTCGGCTCAGGATGCGTTCAGTCAGGACAGACACCCATTCCAGGTGATTAAACAAGGACTGGGACTAACGAGGTCATTGTTACGTCAGGACTTGGGCTCCATTCCGCTCAGGTGCCCAGTGTTGGCTTCTTCTCAGACCAGCTCCCTGAGGTAGAAAAATGCCCTGGGTGAGGGGCTCAGCGGGTTGCAGCGTCCTCCCCTACACAAAAGGCTGTGGGTCCAACTCCCGGCCTGGGCACATACCTCGGTTGTGGGCTCCATCCCTGGTAGGGGCCCCTATAAGAGGCCACCCATCCATGTTTCTCTCTCTGAAATCAAGTTTTATAAATCATTTTTTAAAAAATGGTTACAGCAGCACCATGCCCCACATGTTCACCACACACCATCCAAACCAATGGTGTGTCCCAGAATTCCCAGGAAAAAGTCCTGAGGTTCACACTGATTGAACAGATTTAGGTCACATGTGCACTTCCAACCCAATCATGGTGTGGCTGGGGGTGGATCCCACTGATTGCCCCGCCCCAGCCATAATGTCCAGAACCTGCAAAACAGACAAAGAGGGAAGGTGGCAGGGACATCTCACTGATATGAAACTATTCTCAGCGTTTAAACTTTGGAAATACTATCTTGCAATGTAACATCATTGCAGAAACTCTGCCTTTTCTTTTTCCTTTTTGTTACAAATTGGTGATGTGTGAAATCTTTGAGGAATTGTGCCTTAAGAAGATACTTCAAGGAACTAATACCTAAAGCACATCCCTTGCAAATCCACGTTCTTCTAAGTCGCAAATGCTTCCAACAGTTACACACGCCTCCTGAGAACACTCTCCTTCAGCTTCCGGTCCCTGGAGCTTGGGAGCCGCGGGCTGCGGTGCAGAGATGGCCAAGTCCAAGAGCCACACCACACACCACCAGCCCCAGAAATGGCACAGAAGCGGCATCAAGAAACGCCAGTCACAAAGATACGACTCTCTTAAGGGGGAGACCCCAAGCACCCCAGGGACATGCGCTTTGCCAAGAAGCTCAACAAGAAGAGCCGGACAAGATGCAGGCCAACACCGCCAAGGCCATGAGCGCAGGCACAGAGGCCTTCAAGGCCCCGGTCAAGCCCAAGGAGCCCAGGCCCAATACCCCAAAGGGCGGCAGCCGCAAACTCAGTGGACCTGCCTGCATGGCTCACCCCTACCTTGGAAATCCTGCTCCTGCCGCATTGGGAAGGGGCCCAGGCTCTGCCAGCCAAAGGCCAAGGAGGAAACCAAGACCCAGGCTGCGGGTGTGGTTAAAGCTCAGGCTCCCAAAGGTGCCCAGGCCCCACGAAGGCTCCACAGCAGAGGCCTCTGTCTGCCGACGTGAGGACGGAAGGACTGGGGGGCCCCTGGGCTGCTGTCTCCGTGGCCCTGGTGCCCTCCTGTGCTGTTTGTACAAATAAACCTGTGGCAGGATCTGTCTGTCAAAAAACAAACAGACAGACAAAAAACTCTCCTCCATCCTCTCCCTCCTGAGGGAGTGGGGTCAGGAAACGGCAGGGAGGGAGCTGGAAGCATCAGGCCCGACTTTCAGATGTGGAGGTGGCCGCCATCTGAGGCTTGGAGGAGACCAGCTGAGAAGACAACCCCCAGAGCTGAGTTGGGGGGGTGTGTGGGGGGGGTGGGGGGGGCCCGGTTTTAACAGCATCAACTGAGCGGCTGACCAGGCCCACACTGTCCTCCGCCTCCCACAGGGCTTGTCCTGGGAAACAAGCTGACTTTCAGCCCCTCCATGGCGGCCACAGTCCCCTGACAACCCAGCCTTCTGTCCTTGATCTCATTCCTGCCCCTTGTCTCGCACCATTGGCCCCAGGCCGTGCTTCACCCCACCCCACCTCACCCCACCCCACCCCACCCCACCCCACCCCTCCCCTCCCCACCACACCCCATCCCTCCCCACCCCACCCCGCCCCTCCCCACCCCTCCCCATCCCTCCCCACCCCACCCCGCCCCTCCCCACCCCACCCCATCCCTCCCCACCCCACCCCACCCCTCCCCACCCCACCCCACCCCACCCCCGCCCCTCCCCACCCCACCCCACCCCACCCCACCCCATCCCTCCCCACCCCATCCCTCCCCACCCCACCCCTCCCCACCCCATCCCTCCCCACCCCACCCCACCCCACCCCACCCCTCCCCTCCCCACCCCACCCCTCCCCACCCCACCCCACCCCACCCCACCCCACCACCCCTCTCCTGTCCTCTTCTTCCATCTCCTCAGGTCACGTTGTCTATCAAGTCTCCCTCTGGCTCTGTGTCCTCCTGACTCAGTCCCCTCCTACTGCTTTGGCCACAGGCCTATGACTGTCCTTATTCTCCATCCCTCCAATGTCTGTAAACTAAAGGACTCAGTCCCAGTCCCTCACAGTCCTGTGTGAGGCTGTGACAGGGGGGTCCGGACATGTGAGCAGAAGCCTGTGGTGAGAGACCTGGAGCCTTCGTTGCCTGGAAGGCCGTGTGCAGGATGCCACCTGCCAGGGGATCGCTCAGCATGATTCAGGCTCCACAGAGACACGGCAGGACAGACAGCCGCTGCCTGCACTGCATCCTGCGTGGCCAGGTCCTGGGAAGGGCAGAGGGATCCTGTCTGCAGGGAAGCCCCTCCCTCCAGCGTCCTCTCCAGGGACTGGAATTGGAAAGGCCTGAGGACACAGTAATCCCCAGCCCTCCCCTCAGCCAATGTCAACTTCAATTGCTCTTCCCAATAGTGACCCTGAGCCTCTCTCCTCTCCTATCGCATGGGCTGTCGTTTCAACACAGCACTACTCTCAGCACATCCGTGGTCGATGCGTTTAGGCTTTTGGGTTTGAGCTTCTGCTCCTATAAATATTGCTGACTTTACGTGGCCAGTGGCAGTTAGTGTGGCCACCGCCCTCCCGCGAGGTTCCTACAGAAGAGAAAGGCATTTTCACTTCTGCAGGTGTTTATTGAACTGTTTGGACTTCATGGAACACTTACAGAGGCAAACACATTTGTGGAAGATTCTTAATCTTTCATGTTATTGCTTTGGACTTAAAATCAATGTAAATAATTGATTTTCTAAATATAAAAATGACTCTGATAGTAATGAATAGAATGTTACTGGTGTGTATTGGGACCATATCATAGATTTTAAATGAAAAGTAAATCAATCAGAGTTTTAAAAATTCCTAATGAGCTCATTCATTGCCTTTTGCTGGTTTCTTTTGATCAACTTGGAGATGGTGGCGAATTATGAGTTTTTATTACTTGTTTTTATTTTTTTATTTTTTTTATTGACTTCAGAGTGGGAGGGAGAGCGAGAGAGAGATAGAAACATCAATGATGAGAGAGAATCATTGATCGGCTGCCTCCTGCTCAGGGATGGAGCCCGCAACCCCAACATGTGCCCTTATCTGGAATCGAACCCGAGAGCCTTCAGTCCGCAAGCCGATGGTCTATCCACTGAGCCAAACCAGCTAGGGCCGTTTTTACTTCTTGAAGAAAGTGTTTTATTCCGCATTCACCAGAAGTCTCCCCACTTGTTTAGAGAGATTGAAGTCCATCCTTTAATTTTCTAGATTCTGGATTGAGAAGGAGCGGGTGGGGGAAGCAGGGAGTGAGGCAGGAGGGAAGGTGAACAGAGCAGAGTCAGGGGCAGTCACAAAGGGGGGGAAGGAAAAGGGGCGCAGGAGGGGAGAAAGCAGAGGGACTTGTGAGTCCTGAGGGGAGGGATGGAGCTGGGGCCCAGGAGGGAGCAGGTGGCCCAGAGGGAGAGACAGGCCCAGGGAGAGAAGAGGAGGGGGGAGGAGAAGAGGGGGGAAGTCAGAGGGAGTCACCTCACCCTGAGAATGTCCACCAAAGTCTTAGATAGGCTGCAACTGTTTAAATATATTCCTTTCCAGTACCGGAATGGTTGTAGGGGGTCATCCACAAAGATGTCCCAGCAGTAGGCAAAGTCTGAAAGGAACAGGGGAGAGCAAGGTGAGCTTCTGCTGCGGGAGCCCTGAGGGGACACACAGTGTGTGACTCTTAGGGACCACTCTTCCCATCATGATTTCAGACGCTTCTCTTTCCTTCCGGGACTTCATTGTCACTTCAGTCCCCTTTCTCCCTGTGAATCTGAGCCAGGCCCCACTCCCCCTTCTGGAAGCCTCCTTCTTGCACGTGTCCTTCACCTCCCTCCCCAGCCTGGACCACCTCTCTCCCCTGAACTTCTCCTCCAGGAGACTCCCCGACTCCAGCACCACCTCCGCAGGCAGCTAAGGGGCGTCTCCTTCCTCTCTGGGGATTCTAGGTCCTTCCTGGCTGGTCCTAGTCCCCCCACACCTCTGCCCTGGCGCCCTCTGCTCTCACCAGCTGGAGTCATTATTGCCACCTGGGCCCCTGCGCCTTGCAGGCTGCGCAGCCCCTGCTGGTACTGGGGGCGACTGGAGTAGTAGAGGCGGGCAACGAAGATGCTCAGCTGCACGTACTTGTGGTCCTTCAGGAACGCGACCACCTGCCTGGCACATTGGAAGCAGGGGCTCCAGGACATGAACCACATGACATGGTATTTCTCCTCACGGGACAGGTTCTGGGCCAAGAATGCTTGCTGGGTCTTGAACCAATTCAAGAAGCAGATTTCTGTGTGGATGGGCTTCTTGGGATAGAACTGGGAGAGATGGAGAGGGGAAGGGGGCCCTCTGGGCTGGCCGAGCAGGCATGTTGCAGGGCTGGAGGAGTGGGGACCAGGGTACAGGGAGCCAGAGTCTCAGAAGCATGTTATTGATTGATTCCTCTTTAAACGTCTCCCCTCCAGGCTGTATTTGTTTAGTCATCCCTTCCCACCCTCATCCATAAACTCCAACACCCACCCTCCCATTCTTTCATTCTATGAGCATTCGGGGTGCCTGGTCCAGGCCAGGCCGCTGGGTCTAGGCTTGTTCCCTGGGTGCTGTCTGCCGGGGAGGGCCCAGAGCCGTGCTGCCCACAGGGAGCCACTAGCACAAGTGTCTACTGTGATTTTGAAATGCGGCTCGCCTGCACTGATGTGTGCGACAAATACGGAATACACTCCTTATCTCCATGACGTGGTTTGAAAGAAGAATGTAAACTATCTCATGAGACCTTTTATATTAACGATATGTTGAAGCAATATCTTCGATATATCACAAAGTATGTTATCAACATTAAATTGATCAATTTCTCTGAAAGTTTGAACACTGGGTACTAGAAAAGGTTAAATGACCTAATCGTGTCCTGGGAAACATGCTGACTTTCAGCCCCTCCATCCTGCTCCCACAGGTAGGACTGCCATGGTGACACCCCATCCACCCCATAAGGGCTCTGAGTAGTCTGCTGTCCGGATGGGGAATGGAGGGCTGTTGTGTGGTGGACACTTCACAGGAGACCTTAGTGTTTGACTGCAAGGCAGGGGCTTGCTCTGTGTCTGCTGAGGCTGCCGTCCTCACCCAGGTGTACCTGGCGATTCAGGAGGGTCAAGCAGGGGCATCCAGGGCTAAAACATAGGACAGTGTTATGGGAAGAAGCTTCTGGCATTTTACATATTATCATTTCCCCACATCCTTCCCTGGCTTAGCTCCTGCGTCTGATGACAGCATCATGGGGCACATACCTCATTTTCAAAAACCCCGGTGCCCATGTCCAAGGAAAAGCCCTTCTCTGTTCTTTTCACTTGGTAGCAGAGGTAGCAGCCATTGCGACCTTTGGGGTTAGGCCAGTTTGTAAAGTGAAAGTAGAAATACTCAAGACTAAACCATCTCATTGGGTTCCTGGGGGCAGGAGAGAAAAGAGAAAATGCAGGGTTCCCTCAAGATTCTCCCATCTGGTGGCTTGGGTGCCCTGCCACCCAGCACCCCTTCCCTTCAGCATTTCCTGCCACCTCAAGGCAGAAAGCTGGGAAAGGGGGAGAGCAGGGCTGCAGGGACAGCAGGGGCTCCTGTCCTGTCCCTTAGGGCCTGGCTCTGCTGCTTCCAACAACACACGCCCAACCCATCACCCCCAATCATTTGAATACAGAAATGAGTAATAAAACTGCCTTAATCCCCCAAATGTTAGATTTTCATTTTAAGGTGCAATTCACAGGCTCCAGCTACTGTTCTAAGAGCTCCTGTATCTGAACTCCTCTATTCCTCCCCAATCCAGGGGCCTCATCCCATTTTACAGAGGAGGGAACGGGACACAGAGCGGGGAGTAGCCTGTCCAAGTCACAGGGCTGCTGAGTGAGAGAGCCGGTCCCTTGCCCAGGGAAAGCCATGTCCAGCCCTTGCATGACGTCAGCTGGCAGCGGGGACCTATTGGTTGAGAGGCTCTTTTGTCCCTCATTGTAAACAGTGTGTCTCCTACCGGTGGGTGCACTATAAACTCCAGGACAGGAATGCCTCTGGGGACAGCCTGACTTTGCTCTTCTACTCACAGGCACCTTGGGAGAGAGGATTTCCCTTCCTGCTCAGCGAGCTCCTCTCACTCTGTGTGGATAACGGGGTCAGTAGCACAGAAAGTGGACCCAAGTGCTTCAAGCCAAATGCCCCCAGTGCTCCACTCATCCTTTAGTGCAAGTCTCATGGCCAAGAGGGCACAGGAAAGGCCACAGAGCAGCAGCCCCGCGGGCAGGGAGGGGACAGCCAGCCCACAACTGGCAGACTGAGAGGAGGCCCAAGTGGACAACAGGCCTGGGCGAGGGGCAGGAGGGGCCATTCAGAAGCAATTGTGGGGGCTTCCCCAGAAGAGGGCAAAGCCCGCATGGAGTGGGGCCTGCAGAGAAGGTGCCCAGAGCGGGAGAGAAGCCAGGCTAGACCAGGGGGAGGACAAGGCTGAGGACAGAGACTCCTCAGGGCCCCCGAGTAGAAAGGGCTACAGAGAAGGACAGAGTGGGGGCAGTACCTGGGCCAGGGCACCGCAGTGAAGTGTTGCCTGGGCCTTGCCCTTGTTCCCCGGCGCTGGTGCTGCATTTCTGCTCACAGGCCCAGGTTTAGGAAAGTCCCTGGATGGAGAAACTCCCAGTCTTCTCAGCTGAGGCCCCACCTCCTTCCTGCTTTGGCTGCAGGGGTGGGCGGGCCCTGGGGTGTGCTCTTCCTCAGCCTCAGACCCACCTTCTCTCCTCCTCTGGGGCCCTCCCTCTGGACAGAGCTGACCTCTGCTGGAGACAGGCTCCTCTGTGCAGCAGGACCCAGGCTGCTGGCAAAGGGAAAGGGAAAGTGATGATGGCAGGGAGAGGGGATGGGGCAGGCCCTGCTCCCCTGGGAGGGTCAGGCTGGAGCCCTCCCCACACCATCCTGCACCCAGCCCAAGCCTGAGCCCAGGAACGCTCTCCACCTGCCTCCTGCTGAATGATGGGGATGTGTGGACCTTGGATCAGGGACAGATGTGCGTTGAGTTCCTCGTTCTGGGCTTGGTGCTCTGCTTGGGTCCCTCTGCCTTCACAGGGTGGGGAGGGCACCGCAGGCAGCCTCCTGTCCCTCTTACTCTAGGAGAGCTTTCAGACAAGCTGGATAGTGACCCTTGTCAGTTACACTGCAAATGCTTTCTTTCAATATGTGGCTAGGGTCTCACTTCATGAAGTCTTTCCATGTATACATGCCTTAATTTTTAATGTTTTCAAATGTATTCATTTTATCATGTATGTATATGACATGACATAGACATGTCATTTTTTATTTTGTATTGGCTAGCCAATGCAAGGACATTTAATGACTTTCCTTCAATGTCATTGTGTCCTACTGACGTGCAATGCCACAACCTTCGTGTGTGTGTGCTGTGTGTGTGTGTGTGTGTGTGTGTGTGTGTGTGTGTGTGTGTGTAGGTTGTCTCTGACTCTCTCATATGCTCCATTGCCTCACTTGTCCATGCTTGGGTGACTACCTTGCTGCTCTACCAGGCTTCAGCATAGGTCCAATATCTGGTACGCCCATCCACCTTAGCCTCACCTTTGAAGTTGTATTGATCTTGTACAGATCTACATGAATTTATGGGCAAAATTTCCTTAAAATATGTTTTTTAAATTAATTTCACAGAGAGGAAGGAAGGGGGAGAGAGAGAAAAAACCATCAACGATGAGTGAAACATTCATTGGCTGCTTCCTGCATACCATCTACTGGGAAAAGATACCAGAACCTGGGCAGGTGCCCATGCATGAACCTCCTGGTTCATGGGTCCAAGCTCAACCACTGAGCCAAACCACCTGAGTGATGGACAAACTTTTCGTGTTTCATGCGATACCCTATTATCAATGTGTAGAGCAATCTTGGCAGGCATAGACATCTCTGAGGCCCTGAGACTCTCCATCCATGAACATGGTATATATCTGCATTTCTATGGGCCTTCTTTTATGTTCTCAGTGAGTTGAAATGAAGTTAAAGGGGAAGCTGGAAGGGAAGGAAAGAGAAAGACATGAGGCCAAAGAAGAGGAAAGGGAGCACGGACAGGAAGAAATAGGATCAAAAGGAGGATATACCACTCTGGGCAGATGGAGAGACTTAAAGCTGTGTGGAGAGATGAAGGAATTAAGGGAGAAAAGGGGCAGAAAGTGAGGGTGTGAATCTGGGCTGAATCTTGTCTCCCTGCAACCTTGGGAAAAGGGAAAAAGAACATTGCCTCAGCAATATGGTGCTCAGTAGTCATTCCCTGCTGTGAGAATTGGTGCAGTCTGGACACGCTTGGGGATGAAAGGGGCTTTGACCAGGTCCTGAGACACAGTGAGTCTGCACCAAAAGGCAGAGTGAATTTAAAACAAAGGGAATGGAGGCCCCTCTCAATATGTCCTGCTCACTTGGGCATGGTGTGGTCACTCTGGGACTGGCATTCTCCGTGGCACACCTGCAGCAGGGGTGGGAGGAGACACAGAAATGAGGGCAGCAGCCCACAGGACATCTGGGAGTCCTGGGGAGAGGCCAGGCGAGGCACAGGGTCAGGAGACAGGAGGAACACCCAGAGGCAGAGCAGGAGCTGGCAGAGGATAAGGAGGGAGTCCCCATCAGGGAAGGCAGGAGGAGGGGGTCAGGAGAAGGGGTCAACCTTGTCCTGGGTCTCAGCCTTGACCACCTGCTGAGACCCTTAAGGCTTCTTGTCACCACTTCTTCCCAGCACCAGGCTGCACATGTTGTGAGCAGAAACTGCTGGAGGACGGAAGGATTATTTGAAAATTGATTGATTTATTGAACCAGAGGCTTCCCCTCTTCTTTATTGCCGGGAGCCGGTCCATCCTTGCTGTTTCAAGGGACCTGGCATATATGGCATACGGTTCTTAATATGTTTGCTCACCTTCTTGGCACTATGTGTTTTAACCAAGGTCACCTCTCCGAGAAAGGTTGAATCCCCAGGTAGGGATTTTCCCCTGAAGTTAGGGAGGGAATAAAACCCCTCAACTAAGTGCCAGGCGGGTAATTAATCCCTTTAACTACGAACAATCATGCTTAAACTACATAATCTTTTCTCCTTGGAATGGAGATAAGAAACGCCCTAACCTTTGTAATAGAGATTGATAGGATTGAATCAACTGGTATAAATACAGTTGTAACAAGACAGAAACACACAGAACTTAGAACACAGAACTCAGGAGACAGAACTCAGAACACAGAACTTAGAACACAGGGCTTGGAAGACAGGACCAAGAGAGACAGAGCCTAGGCACAGAACCTACACAGAACGTTCTCTAGGGACAGAAGAACTTCGCTGGCGAGAGCATGCCGGAGGATCCTGGACAGGGACTGGCCTCGGAGCCTGGAGGCGGAGCCTGGCGAGAGAGCATGGCTGGGGATCCTGGACTGAACCTGACTGCGGAGATTGGCAGGAGAGCCTGACTAGAACCTGGTGACTGGACCTGGCTGGAGAACCTAGCGAGGGAACATGGCTACTGAACCTGGCTGGAGATCCTAAGCAGAACCTCTCTGGAGATCCAGACCAGAACTTGGCTGGAGATCCTGGCTGAAGATCCTAGCTAGGCTGCTGATCAACTGAACGCTGTCTCCGTGTCATTCCTTCTTCGCCGACTACGTCCACACCTTTGGGGACCCCTGGACCTGCTGGGGTTGGACTCCAGCACTTTATATCACCAAATGCCCGACATTTAACTGTCACTACAGCCCCCGAGATCAGTCATGGTTACTCTCTATGTGTTACAGTGAGGAATCCAAGAGGCAGCCTGTTCCCTCTGCCACACCCACAGGGTCTCCACAGGAAGGAAACACCACTGGAAACTGACTTATGGGCTGCCCATCAGCTGCCATTCACGGTCCGTCCCTGCTATTGTCCATGGAGAGGATGCACAGGCTTGAAAGTTCTGAGGTTGGTCCAGTCCTCTCTCTGTCCCCTGGGACTGAGGCGTGATGAGTAGACGTGGGCCACCATCTGAGGCTTGGAGGAGACCAGCAGGAGGAGACAACCCCCAGAGCTGAGTTGGGTGTGGGTGTGGGGGTGTGGGGGGGGGGTGTGGGGGTGTGGGCATGATTCCAATAGCATCACTGAGCTGCTGAGCTAGGCCCACACTGTCCTCCTCCTCTCACAGGTCTTGTCCTGGGAAACAAGCTGACTTTCAGCCCCTCCATGGCGGCCATAGTTCCCTGACAACCCAGACTTCTGTCCTTGATCTCATTCCTGCCCCTTGTTTCCCACCATTGGCCCCCAGCCCTGTTTTGCCCACCCCAACCCACCCCACCCCTCCCCACCCCACCACCCCTCTCCTGTCCTTTTCTCCATCTCTTCAGGTCACGTTGTCTATCAAGTCTCCCTCTGGCTCTGTGTCCTCCTGACTCAGTCCCCTCCTACTGCTTTGGCCACAGGCCTATGACTGTCCTTATTCTCCATCCCTCCAATGTCTGTAAACTAAAGGACTCAGTCCCAGTCCCTCACAGTCCTGTGTGAGGCTGTGACAGGGGGGTCCGGACATGTGAGCAGAAGCCTGTGGTGAGAGACCTGGAGCCTTGGTTGCCTGTAAGGCCTGTGCAGGATGCCTGCTGCCAGGGCTCGCTCAGCATGATTCAGGCTCCACAGAGACACGGCAGGACAGACAGCCGCTGCCTGCACTGCATCCTGCGTGGCCAGGTCCTGGGAAGGGCAGAGGGATCCTGTCTGCAGGGAAGCCCCTCCCTCCAGCGTCCTCTCCAGGGACTGGAATTGGAAAGGCCTGAGGACACAGTAATCCCCAGCCCTCCCCTCAGCCAATGTCAACTTCAACTGCTCTTCCCAATAGTGACCCTGAGCCTCTCTCCTCTCCTATCGCATGGGCTGTCGTTTCAACACAGCACTACTCTCCGCACATCCGTGGTCGATGCGTTTAGGCTTTTGGGTTTGAGCTTCTGCTCCTATAAATATTGCCGACTTTACGTGGCCAGTGGCAGTTAGTGTGACCACCGCGCTCCCAGGAGGTACCTACGGAAGAGAAAGGCATTTTCACTTCTGCAGGTGTTTATTGAACTGTTTGGACTTCATGGAACACTTACAGAGGCAAACACATTTGTGGAAGATTCTTAATCTTTCATGTTATTGCTTTAGATTTAAAATCAATGTAAATAATTAATCCTCTAAATATAAAAATAATTCTGATAAGAACGAATAGAATGTTACCGGTGTGTATTTGGAACACATCATAGAATTTAAATGAAAAGTAAATCAATCATATTTTTAAAAAATTCCTTATGAGCCCAGTCGTTGCTTTTTACTGGTTTCTGTGAATGTAGTTGGAAATGCAGCACGTGATGCGTTTTCATTCCTTGAAGAAAGTGTTTTATTCCTCCTTCACCAGAAGACCACTGACTGTTTAGGGAGATGGAAGTTCATCCTTCAGTCCCTGATTTTGAATTGAAAAGGAGGAGTTGGAGGAAGCAGGGAGTGAGGCAGGTGAGAAAGTGAACAGAGCAGAGTCTGGGGGAGTCACAAAGGGGGTGGGGGGTAGAAAAGGGGCGCAGGAGGGGAGAAAGCAGAGGGACTGTGAGACCTGAGGGGAGGATGGAGCTGGGGCCCAGGAGGGAGCAGGAGACCCAGAGGGAGAGACAGGCCCAGGGAGAGAAGGGAAGGGGGGAGGATGGGGGGGGGGGGGGAGGAGGAACCTGAGAATCTCCTTCAGCTTCTGTAACTTTTTTTCCAGTTCCGTCTCAGGCTTCAACGGCTGCATCCGCGTCCCGTGGTACACGAATTTTTCCCAGCAGTGCTGGAGCTCTGTGGGAACAGGGAGGGAAAGGTGAGCTCCTCCTAGAGCGGGGAGGGCCCAGGTCTCTGACTCTAGGGACACACCTTCCCCATCAGAATCTCCCTGCCCCCTTTCTCTCTCCTTCCAAGGCACTGAGCTCATCCCTCAAATTCTTTCTTCCACTGGAATCTGAGGCAGCCCCTCCCCTTCTACCAGGAAGACCTGGGTCCTGATGGCACAGGGACCCACCTCCCCCCTTCCCAGGAACCCCTCTCTCCCCTGAACTCTCTCCTCCAGGGGACCCCATCCTCTCCAGACCCAGCAGCCCCCCTGCAGGCAGCTGACAGGCGTCCCCACCTGGATTCTCCTCCTGCCCCCTCTGTGCAGCCATTTCCCAGCCTCTCTGCCCGCCCACCACCCACCCTCAGGAGTCCCTGCTGACCTTCGAAGGTCATGATGGCGAGTTCGGCCCCAGCGTCCCGCAGCCTGCGCAGCCCATCCTCATAGCCACTGATTTTGGTATGGATGTGAGCAGCGAAGATGCGTAGTTGCACGTGTCTGTTCTCCTCCAGGAATTCAACCAGTTTTGGAACACAGTCTGGGCAGGGGCTCAAGGATATGTACCAGGTGAGCCTGTACTTTCTCCTCCTATCCAGGTGCTGAGGCTGGAACAGAGCCAGGAAGCACAACTCTGCACGAGGTTGGGGATTCTTGCGATTGTTACCATCCAGGAAGCACAACCCTTCAGGACAGTGTTCCCTGTGTGTGTCAGCACCCTGAGCACAGAGGGGGAGAAGAGGGATCTGTCACTTGCTGTGAACAGGGGAGGGTGGGACCAGCCAGAGGCAGGTGAGGACTGGCCTCCAGCACAGGACTGAAGGGGCACAGCTCAGCGTCAGGGTGAACGCTATTTCAATGCCGGATCTACACGGTCAAAGGGAAGGCGACTCATGAATCACATAATATCAGCATCTACAAAGGGCAGATCAGCAGTGAGGACTTGTTCTACATCAGCAAACCATGGTTCCCATGGCTCTGTAACTGATCAGTCTTCACTTAGCCAGTTGATATTCCATTCACCATGGTATTTCATTACTTTTAATTTTTTAAAGTTTTGCAATAAATATGGTTCTTTTTAAAAAATATATATATTTTATTAATTTTTTTTTTTTCTGAGAGGATGGGAGAGGGATAGAGAGTAAGAAACATCGATGAGAGAGAAACATCGATCAGCTGCCTCCTGCCGACTCCCCACCAGGGATGTGCCCACAACCAAGGTACATGCCCTTGACCCAATCGAACCTGGGACCCTTCAGTCCGCAGGCCAATGCTCTATCCACGGAGCCAAACCTATTAGTGCTAAATATGGTTCTTTTTTCAAATCCTCACCTGAGGAGATTTTTTCCATTTATCTTTAGAGAGAGGATGGAGGGATGGAGGAGGGGGCAGAGAGAGAGAAACATCAACATGGGAGAGACACATCCACTGGTTGCCTACCCCACACTCCACCACCCAGGGCCAAGAATCAAAGCTGCAACTGAGATAAGTGCCCTTGACCTGGAATCCTACCCCTGGCCCCTGGCTGTGCAGGCTGACGCTCTAACCATTGAGAAAACAGATCTGGGCTCCATGTGATTCATCTTGGTACAGAGTTCCCAGAGAGCCTCTATTTGTGCCCAAAGCCTATGACTTCAGGAGCTGCACCTACTCAGACCCTGCAGGGAGACAACGAGGTGTGGGCAGCCCAGCACGTATGGCCCAGTGGGTTGAGCAGCGAGCCATCCACAAACAGGTCACTGGTTCCATTCCTGGTCAGGGCCCAGGCCCAGGTTGCAGGCTAGATTCCCAGTAGGGGGCGTGCAGGAGGCAGCCAACCAATGATATCTTTCTCATCACTGATGTTTCTACTCTCTCTCTTCCTCTCTGGAATCTATAAAAGTCATTTAAATAAGTAAATAAATATAAATAAATAAATATAAATAAATAAATAGCTGAGGTCAGAGGGAGGAGGCAGCTGAGCCCCAAGGTCCTGGGCCTGATGCCACAGCGGTGGGTGCTCGCTCCAGGCAGGGGAGCTCTCCCTCTGCTCCCCCACCTCCAGCTCCCGCCTGTGCACCAGCACCTCCACACGCTTCCACTCTGGGCTTCCCCTGTGCTGCGCCCAAGGGTGACACACTCTGCGGGAAGAAGGGGTGAGGGCACCGAGGCAGAGGTGGGGAGACACGGGATGAGCGTTGCTGCTGGGCTCACAGGATTATGGAGAGTAGCCCACCCGCCCAGGGAAGGGTTTTCAACCAGGGGCTCAGGGAGGAGGAAGAGGTCAGGCCCACGGAGCTGGCACAGAGCCCTGGTGGCAGAGGATGGTACCTGGAACCCAGGAGGCATCCTGGGCTCCGTGCAGCTGGCAATGCACTTGTGGGGACAGCACCCTGCCAGGCTCTCCCAGGAGTGACTGGAGGGAGCACCAAGGGGGACCTCTGGCTCTCTGGCCAGAGGCTGCCCGGGCGGGGGCCAGGGGAGAACGACCACTTTGTCCGGGTGCCTTTCCCTCTGGCCTGACCCCTCCTCAGAGGCACAGCAGGAGGGACAGGCTGACCCTGGAGGCTGGGCTGACACTGGGCTGGTGGGCCCAGGCCCTGGGACACTGTGACTGCTTTCTTATTGGGGCTCCAAGCTGCCAATCACAGCAGAGTCCGTCCTCCCTGCCTCTGGGCAACGTCACAGCAGCTGGGGGCCAAGGGACATTGCTCAGAGGACACCTGTGGGCATGGAACCTTCTCACTGAGTGTCCCGGGGGCCCTGCCTGCCCTGCTCGCTCACCCTTTTGCGTCGAATGCCCTGGAGCCCCTCCACTGCGACCCAGGCAACGCCCTGCCGGACCTCCACCTCGTAGCACAGGTATGTTTGGTCCTTAGGTTCTTTCCGGAAGTTTCTCTTGAAGGTTCCTCTTTTCATCAGGGGTCTGTGGGCACAGGCAGGAGGAAGCAAGGCATGGGGTTCCTCTGGGGATCACCCCATTCTCCTCCCCTCTGCACCCACATCCTGGCTAGACCCACAGAGGATGGGCGCCCGCTCACTTAGCTGGGGCCACCTAACCTCCCTCTCTGACCCCTTTGGGGGGTCCTGGGGGAGTCAGCCCAGTCTTTTTGTCAGGGTTTCCCCGGGAGCAGTGCAGGGGCTCAGAGCTCTGACGGGGCCTCTTCTGGCATCACCGTCCTGCCCTCGTCCCGCTGACCCAGCCCTGCCAGGTGCTGCCCAGTGGTGCTGTTTCCTCTGCTCTTCTGGGTTAACCTGAGCCACATGGTGCATCGGGGGAAAGGGTGGCCCCATCGGGGAAAAGAGATGCCAAACTAGTCTTCTCAGATAACTCATGACATTTCCCTTCTCATCATGAAAATAATCATGTCCTTTACAAAAACCAAAACATAAATCTGAACGTGACCTCCTAGGGCAGTGATGGCGAACCATTTGAGCTCGGCGTGTCAGCATTTTGAAAAACCCTAACTTATCTCTGATGCTGTGTCACATATAGAAATTTTTTGATCTTTGCAACTATAGTAAAACAAAGATTTATATTTTTGATATTTATTATATATATAAATGCCATTTAACAAGGAAAAATCAACCAAAAAAATGAGTCATAGGTTCGCCATCACTGTCCTAGGGCCTCAGTTCAGAGCAGAGAGAATAGATTTCATGGGAGACGGAGGGAGCGGAGAAACAGGGACCCTCAAGGGTGACCCCCAGATTCTAGCCAGGGGCTTAGGAGAGGCGGGTAGGACAGGCCCTCTGGGCATCAGCTGAGGGGTCCTGGACATAGAAGGGCCATCAGGAGGGACAGGAGAAGCAGGGGGTCCCCTCTGGAGAAGGCAAGTCCTCAGGGAGCCAGGAGGGGGTGCTCAGAAGCAGGGCTGCTCCAGGGGCGGGTGGTACCTGTCAGTTGGTGCTCGGTTGTCCATGTCTCAGCTCCTTCACCGTCTCTGCTGGTCACGGCCCGTCCTCGGTCTGGGACACTTTCAAGGACCGAGGTGCCTTATATGCCATCAAAGAACCTGGAAGCTGCTGAGCTGGCACTGCTGAGCCCCACCCCTTCCCAAAACTAAAGACACTCATGCCACCCACATGGCGTCATAGAAAAGGGAACTTTTCTGCCCAAATGACTCATCCTGTGCCCTCAGGGGCAACTTAGGTTTTTTTTTGTTTGTTTGTTTGTTTTTTTATTTCTTTTTTTTTAATTAAATCTTTATTGTTCAGATTATTACATTTGTTCCTCTTTTTTCCCCCCCCATAACTCCCCTCCTCCCAGTTCCCGCCCCACCCTCCGCCCTCACTCCCCACCCACTGTCCTCATCCATAGGTGCACGATTTTTGTCCAGTCTCTTCCCACATCTCCCACACCCCTTTCCCCCCCAAGAATAGTCAGTCCATTCCCTTTCTATGTCCCTGATTCTATTATAATCAACAGTTCATTCTGTTCATCAGATTATTTATTCACTTGATTCTTAGATTCACTTGTTGATAGATGCATATTTGTTGTTCATAATTTGTATCTTTACCTTTTTCTTCCTCTTCCTCTTCTTAAAGGATACCTTTCAGCATTTCATATAATCCTGGTTTGGTGGTGATGAACTCCTTTAGCTTTTCCTTATCTGTGAAGCTCTTTATCTGACCTTCAATTCTGAATGATAGCTTTGCTGGATAAAGTAATCTTGGTTGTAGGTTCTTGGTATTCATCACTTTGAATATTTCTTGCCACTCCCTTCTGGCCTGCAAAGTTTCTGTTGAGAAATCAGCTGACAGTCGTATGGGTACTCCCTTGTAGGTAACTGACTTTCTTTCTCTTGCTGTTTTTAAGATTCTCTCTTTATCTTTTGCTCTTGGCATTTTAATTATGATGTGTCTTGGTGTGGTCCTCTTTGGATTCCTTTTGTTTGGGGTTCTCCGCGCTTCTTGGACCTGTAAGTCCATTTCTTTCACCAGGTGGGGGAAGTTTTCTGTCATTATTTCTTCAAATAGGTTTTCAATATCTTGCTCTCTCTCATCTTCTGGCACCCCTATAATTCTGATGTTGGTACGCTTGAAGCTGTCCCAGAGGCTCCTTACACTATCCTCGCATTTTTGGATTCTTTTTTCATTTTGCTTTTCCGATTGGATGTTTTTTGCTTCCTCGCATTTCAAATCATTGACTTGATTCTTGCGCTCCTCTGGTCTGCTGTCGGGCATCTCAGAATTTGACTTCAGCACTGCGCCTCCTCTGAGTGTCCGTGTGCGTTTCTCTTTCCTCCTAGTTGTAGCGCAACTTAGGTTTTGATTTCTCTGTTCTGACAAAGGCCCCCCCTGGCCTGACCTTGGGCCTGTGAGGTCCCAGGAGGGTGGGGTCACTCTGGGCAGAACGGCACAGCCAGGCAGGAGGCGAAAGCACAGGTGAGAGGACAGGTGCTCCCACCTGAGGGTCCAGGCACAGGACACGGAGCCCCCACAGGACAGGCCCCGGGTGCCCAGCCCTGACTCCCGAGGCCGCCAGTGCAGGGCGTGGCCGGGCCCAGTGCAGGGACCTGCGGGGCTGAGCCAGGAGGGAGACTCTGCCCTGAGAGGAAGGGCAGGGTGGGGTCACCGTGAGCTGAGCTCCCCTTAGGAGCCACCCTGTAGGGGAAGGAACTGGACTGGGAGCCTTTGTCCACCCATCACACAGAGGAGAACAGAGAGGCTCCCAGCAGGGCGGCCAGGATGGCCTGGGAGCAGAGGATGCAGGGTGTGCCCGCCTCAGGAAGGGGCACCGCTCGTCCTCTCCACCCTCAGCGTCGATGAACGGGGGACTTTGTGTTCCAGGCTCAAGTGTGACCCGAGCCCCAGCTGGTAGAGTTTGTCCCCGAGAGGATGCCCCTCTGTCCCACTGACTGTCCATCCGGCTCCTCTCAAATCACCCTGTGCCGGCCCCAAGCTTCCTCCCAGGGGATGTACCCAGGTCAGGGAGGGCGGGGCCAGCGCAGCCCTGGGTCTGTCCCCAGTGCACTCCGCACGGCATGCTGGCTCCGTGGCTGTGGCTGATTCCCTTGCTTCCAGCTGGTGGTCCCACCGCCGGTGTCACAGATACGACAAAGATCGGGCTTGGCACACACCTGTGTCTGGGCATCGGGCCCGAAGGCTTGCCCTGACTCACCAAACACAGACACACACACACACATACGCAAGCAGATGACAAGTAGGAATCTCCTAGGTTCTCCAGACACACCCACCGGCCTCCGTCTGAGTGGCAGGAAGCAGAGGACGTTCCCACTCCCAGGCTGGTTTGCAAGAACCTCATCATCCAATCAGCTCTTCATCATCAAATCAGAAGACAGGTTGTTGTATGTTTCTTTTTAATATTTTTTTTATTGATTTCAGAGAAGAAGGGAGAGGGAAAGAAACTTAGAAACATCAATGATGAGAGAGAATCATTGATCGGCTGCCTCCTGCACCCCCCTCATTGGGGACCGAGCCCACAACCCCGGGCATGTGCCCTGACGGGGAATTGAACCGTGAACTCCTGCTTCATAGGTCGAGGCTCAACCGCTGAGCAACACTGCCTGGGCAAGAGGCTGCTCTGCATGAGGCCCAGGTCTGCCTCCCCGCAGCTGGCTCTCCGGCAGGAGGACAGGCTGAGGTGGGGAGCCCAGGGCTCAGCCGTGTCCTCAGCTGTGAGCTACCCTCTCCGACGTCTCAGGTCCTGGGGGTCCGGGGCGACGGGGCCCTGGGAGCTGGGGGTCAGGTCTGCCTGGACCTGCATGTGACAGCGCAGAGAGTCGGGACTCCTCTGGTCATGTAAGACCACGTGTCTTCTACCCGCTCATCTGCTTTCCCAGAGTGACTGTATCTTGGTCTCTTGCTTCCAGGAAAAGAAGTGGGGGCTCTTGCCAGAGTCCAGGAATCGAAACCCAAGGAGCTGATTGGATGATGAGGTTCTGGCAAACCCGCCTGGGAGTGGGGACATCCTCTGCTTCCTGCCACTCAGATGGGGGCTTGTGGGTGTGTCTGGAGAACCTAGGAGATTCCTGCTTGTCATCAGCTGCGTGTGTGTGTGTGTGTGTGTGTGTGTGTGTGTGGTCCCGGCCCCTCTCATTTTGCCGCCCCATCCAGACTCCTCACCTCAGTGTCCTGAGCAGGTCCTCCTTCCCAAGCCCCTCAGAGGGGATGGAGGCGGCCAGGGCTGGGGACGCTCAGATGAAGGGGCAGCCTCAAGGAGGACCAGTGGGGTCTCAAGCCCCAGCTGGAACTGTGAACTCATGGGGTTCTCCTCCGTCACCCTCTTGGTGAACAGCGACACCTGTGTCCAACAGGATGTGTGGGCTTGCAGGCCTGGGGTGGGTCCTATGTGCTTCCCTTTGCCTGGGATGAGGGCCGATGCCTGCAGGTGGGCAGCCCCTGGGAGTCCGAGGACACCAGTGGGAAAAGACAGGCACTGAGTCTCCAAGCATCTCGGACTTTGTAGAATGGAATGTGCTGCCCTGGCCAGTTTTGCCCAGTGGATAGAGCGTCAGCCTGCGGACAGAAGAGTCCCGGGTTCAGTTCTGGTGAAGGGCATGTACCTTGATTGCAGGCTCCTCCCCAGCCAGGGCCCTGGTCAGAGCTTGTGCAGGAGGCGCCCAATCGATATGTTTCTCTCACATCGGTGCGTCTCTCTGTCTTTGCCTCTCTTCCACTTTCTCTAAAAATCAATGGAAAAATATCCTCGGGTGAGGGAAAAAAAAAAGGAATTGTCGATAAAAGGTAAACGGGTGTGTGTGCGGACTGGGCATGGTGAACGCCCAGGTCGCTGTGGCTGCTGCGATGAGAGGAATCCTCGCCTGAGAGCTGGATGGGAGCCAGGCTCCTACTTCCCCAAAGCCCTTCCACTTCCCCAAAGTCTTTGCAAGTCACTGAGTTTGCACACACTGAGCACCTGCTGTATACACGGCAGAGGGAGCTGAAGGGACCAGAAAAGGATCCGGGGCTCACACTCCTAAGGCCTAATTCACCCCCAGGAGGGGGCGCCCTCAGAGAACAGAGCCACACCCTCCCTCGCCCAGAGCCAATGAGGGGGGGACAGGGGGCAGCCACAGCTCTCCAGGTCTTCAGACCTGAGAAACAGAGCCAGCCTCCAGCCACTGTCCTCACGGGACTCAGGGGAGACCGGGTCAAGGGGTTGTTGGGAGCAGAAAACAACACGCAAATCCCGGGTTCTGTGGATGGATCTCAGGCTCCCCTCTCCCTGCCTGAGGCTCTGGAGCAGGTGGATGCTGGTAAGTGGAGAGTAGCAAGAATAGACTCAATTGTCGAGGGTTGATTCTGTGCGGAGGGTCCCCTCCCCACTAGCTGGCTCCTGGCAGTCAGGATGCGAACCCAGCAGAGGCGGAGCCTGGGACCCCTGGCAGCCAGGGGCTGAGGCCGAGGACTCCCAGGGAGAAGGGCCCCACGCCCTTTCCTCGGGGCTGGGGGAGGCCGCACACCTTGCCCCGTCTGCAGCCTGTGACCCTGGGGTGGTGACACCAGCCAGCTCCCCCTCAATGTCCCCAGGACCTTAAAAGCCACAAATATGTCAAGAGCAGGCCTCACCCGCAACTGTGCCTGTGCCAACCGGCCCAGCCCATCCACGGCCCAGACACTAGGGGTACAGGCTCGCTCGCTCACACATGACAAAAAGGAACCACGTCAGGGTTCCCGGACACACCCGATGCCTCCCTCCTCTCTGACGGAAACAGGAGATGTCCACACTCCCCAGGTGTGTTTTACAGGAAGAACCTCAACCTCCCATCTGCTCCTTCCCTTTCCATTTCTGGGCTCTGACAGAAGCCCCATCTCCATTTCTTTTTCTTTTTTTCATTTTAATATGTATATTTTTATTGATTTCAGAGAAGAAGAGAGAGGGATAGAGAGATTAGAAACATCAATGATGAGAATCATTGATTGGCTGCCTCCTGCACGCTCCCTACTGGGGACCAAGCCTGCAACCTGGGCATGTGCCCTTGACAGGAATCGAACCCAGGACCCTTCAGTCCCAGGCCCAATGCCCCCTATCCACTGAGCCAAACCCGCCAGGGTACCATCTCCATTTCTGGGAACAAGAGACCAAAACATCCACAAGGTGCCGTGTCCGGGTGGAGGGGGCACCCCGAGAGAGGACAGGTGGTCCTACTGTGCTGCTCCACCCCCATCTCCCGGGCCCCCATCTCAGAGCTTGGCCCAGGGCCTGAGAGTGGAGAGGGGCCCGGACAGCCTGGGGACAGTGCTGAGGCCGGGGCTGGGCTGGGGCTCAGGACGGCAGAGCTGACACCTCCTACAGGGCAGTCTGGCCCTGACCCAAGACACATCCAGATCGTCCATCCCAGGCCAGAGCGACGGGGCAGAGCGGGCCGGCCTGGCTTTCTGACCTCAGCCCGGGCTTCCCCGGGGCACCCGCCCTGTCCCCTGTTTCCCTGACAAGGGAACAGCACCCATCCCAGCACGGCGTGCACCCGCCCAGGGGCCGCTCTCCCGCACCCGCGCCCACCCCCTCCCTCGGGGCCTGCGTCCTTCCTCCTGTTCAGAAGTTTGCCCATTTCGGTGGAAAACTCCAGAAGGATGTAGGAATGGCTTTACATTCTTCACTCAACCTTCCAGAGACGGACACGGGGAGGGACTGTCCTTCCCCAGGAAACACAGGGTTCCTTTCCTTCCTTCTTCTCAGCGCACGGACCGAGAGAGGCATGCTCCCCGCTCCCCACTCGCTGTGGGCCAGGCCGCTTTAAACCAGTTCAACACGAGGCTCTACCGATGCCTTTTCCACACCAGGTGCTGGCCTGGCTGTGGGAGACCGGGAGGAGGAGCAGGTGCCCCGCCTCTCCTCACCCAGGGGGCCAGGCTCCGGGGGAGCCGGGGAGAGGATGCCTGGATGGGGGCCCAGGGAGGGCAGGGACCCAGAGACAGAGGTGAGGGCCGCCCAGGCATCCTCTCATCCGGCCCCTTGGAGACTTGAGTCAGACAAATGACACAAGACATGAAACCTCCGGGAGGAGGTGCCACCCTCTGACACACGGCGGCCCTGGTCTTCACTGGGCTCTCCAGCCGCCTCTGTGCTCACCACTCACTGCAGAGCGGACTCCCGGGTGTGGAGACCAGCAGGGCCAGGCTGGTCCGCATAACAGAGGGGCAGCCAGGCATCAGCAGAGAGCAGCTCAGGACACCTGGCTGGGGGGAGAGGGTGTGGGGAGGGAGGAGGTCCTGGGGAACATTCCAGAAGAGACCTCAGAGCTGCTGGCTGAGGAGCTAGCCTGGAGGTGAGACCTGCCTCGGGGACAGGGCAGCACAGCGCTGTCCCTGCAATGATGGCCCCTCCTGGGTCCCATAGACGCCCCAGAAGAGCCTATGTGCTGGGGGGGGGGGGGTTCCATGCGATGCAGCGCTGAGCCCAGGGTGCTGCCCTCTGGCTGCAGGGGCACCTGGGAGGGGCAGGGTGGGCCTGGGGCGCCACCTTCCAGGGCCCCCAGGGCACCGGGCCTTGTGCGTTGGGACCTCACACTCGCTGCCCTGGGACAGGGTTTGTGCCAGGAGACCCCGCTCTGGCACCTGGGGTGGGGTGTGGACTCAGAAGGGCTTTGTGGGTTGCATGACAGGAGGAAACGTTGAGGTACAAGAGGGGAGTGGGCCTGGATCTGAACACCACTCTCCCTCCCTGGGACGCAAGATCTGGGGCAGCACCGGGGAGATTCTCAGGGCCCCCAGGCCTGGTCTCGGGAAACTCCTGGGTGTGGACGGTGTGTTTGGGTGGAGATCGTGACCAGTGAAGTAGCAGCACTAGCAGAACCCACAACACACCCGGATGGGCCCGTTCCACGCCTGCAAAGCCCTGAGCCCCCAGCAGGACAGCATGGCTGCTCCCAGGGCCACCAAGGTCCAAGGACAGAGCAGGTGGGAGGGGCTCGGGGCAGAGGACACCTGTTTGTGCATGTGGAGGGGCGCCCAGCCCAGAAAGAGGGGGACCCTGTATTACAGGTGCCACGTGAAGGATGTGAGGAGCCGGTCTCAAAGGGAGCAGTCTGGTTCTCAGTGCGGGCGGTCAGGGTCAGACTCGGTGGTGCTGGCCCCGCCCTTCCTGAGCTGGGCATGTTCCCTGGGAGGAGGCTTGGGGCCGGCACAGGGTGGTCTGAGAGGAGCCGGATGGACAGTCAGGGGGACAGAGGGGCATCCCCTCAGGGACAAACTCTACCAGCTGGGGCTCAGGTCACATGTGAGCCTGGAACACAAAGTACCCCAGTTCATCGCAGCTGGGGGTGGAGAGGATGAGCGGTGCCCCTTCCTGAGGCGGGCACACCCTGAATCCTCTGCTCCCAGGCCATCCTGGCCGCCCTGCTGGGAGCCTCTCTGTTCTCCTCTGTGTGATGGGTGGACAAAGGCTCCAAGCCCAGCACCTTCCCCTACAGGGTGGCTCCTAAGGGGATCTCAGCTCACGGTGACCCCACCCTGCCCTTCCCCTCAGGGCAGAGTCTCCCTCCTGGCTCAGCCCCGCAGGTCCTTGCAATGGGCCCGGCCACGCCCTGCACTGGCGGCCGCGGGAGTCAGGGCTGGGCACCCGGGGCCTGTCCTGTGGGGGCTCCGTGTCTTGTGCCCGGACCCTCCTCAGGTGGGAGCACCTGTCCTCTCACCTGTGCTCTCGCCTCCTGCCTGGCTGTGCCGTGCTGCCCAAGGTGACCCCACCTCCGGGGACCTCACTGGCCCAGGTCAGTCCAGGGAGGGCCTTTGTCAGAACAGAGAAATCAACACCTAACTTGCCCTTGAGGGTTCAGGATGAGACATTTGGGCAGAAAAGTTCTATTACTCCACCGGGTGCTATCAGTGGCCTGAGTTTAGGGAAGGGGTGCGGCTCAGCAGTGTCAGCTCAGCAGCTTCCAGGTGCTCTGATGGCATATAAGGCACCTCGGTCCTTGAAAGCAGCACAGGAGGAGGACGGGCCGTGACCAGCAGAGAAGGTGAAGGAGCTGAAACATGGAGGACAACCCAGCACGTGGTGGCAGCTACCACCTGCCCCTGGAGCAGCCCTGCTTCTGAGCCCCCCCTCCTGGCTCCCTGAGGGACTTGCCTTCTCCCCAGGGGACCCCCTGCTTCTCCTGTCCCTCCTGATGGCCCTTCTATGTCCAGGACCCCTCAGCTGATGCCCAGTGGGCTTGTCCTCCCCGCCTCCTCTAAGCCCCTGGCCAGACTCTGGGAGTCTCCCTTGAGGGTCCCTGTTTCTCCTCTCCCTCCGTCTCCCATGAAATCTATTCTCTCTGCTCTGAACTGAGGCCCAAGGATTGTGATGGCAAAGCTATGACACGCGTATCAGAGATGACAAGCGAACTCATTTTTTTGTTTGATTTTTCTTTGTTAAATGGCATTTAAATATATAAAAAAATATCAAAAATATAAGTCTTTGTTTTACTATGGTTGCAAATATCAAAAAATTTCTGTATGTGACACGGCACCAGAGTTAAGTTAGGGTTTTTCAAAATGCTGACACGCCGAGCTCAAAAGGCTCGCCATCACTGCCCAGGAGGTCTAGTTCAGATTTATGTTTTGGTTTTTGTAAAGGACACAATGGTTTTCATAATGAGAAAGGAAATGTCATGAGTTATTTGAGAAGACTAGTTTTGCTTCTCTTTTTCCCTGACTGGGAAACCCTTTACCCTGATTCACCATGTGGCTCAGGTTAACCCGGAAGAGCAGAGGAAACAGCGCCACTGGGCTGCACCTGGCAGGGCTGGGTCAGCGGGACGAGGGCAGGACGGTGATGCCAGGAGAGGCCACGTCAGAGCTCTGAGCCCCTGCACTACTCCCGGGGAGACCTTGACAAAAGGACTGAGCTGACTCCCCAGGAGCCCCCAAAGGGGTCAGAGAGGGAGGTTAGGTGGCTCCAGCTAAGTGAGTGGACGCACATCCTCTGTGGGTCTAGCCAGGATGTGGGTGCAGAGGGGAGGAGAACGGGGTGATCCCCAGAGGAGCCCCATGCCTTGGGTTCCTCCTGCCTGTGCCCACAGACCCCTGATGGATGTAACCACCTTCAAGGACAACTTTGGTATCACATGGGCGAATGAAACATACCTGTGCTATGAGTTGGAGGTCAAGGAAGGCGATGACTGGGTCCGAGTGGAGGAGCTCCAGGGCTTCCTGCGCAACCAGGTGAGTGAGCACGGCAGGCAGGGCCCCGGGACACTCGGGGAGAAGGTTCCATGCCCGCGGGGTGTCCTCTGAGCAATGTCCCTGGGCCCCCAGCTGCTGTGGCATTGCCCAGAGGCAGGGAAGACGGACTCTGCTGTGATTGGCAGCTTGGAGCCCCAATAAGAAAGCAGTCACAGTGTCCCAGGGCCTGGGCCCACCAGCCCAGTGTCAGCCCAGCCTCCAGGGTCAGCCTGTCCCTCCTGCTGTGCCTCTGAGGAGGGGTCAGGCCAGAGGGAAAGGCACCTGGAGAAAGGGTCCGTGCTCCCCTGGCCCCGCCGGGGCAGCCTCGGGCCAGAGAGCAGAGGTCCCCCTTGTTGCTCCCTCCAGTCACTCCTGGGAGAGCCTGGCAGGATGCTGTCCCCACAAGAGCATTGTCAGCTGCACAGAGCCCAGGACGCCCCCTGGGTCCCAGGCACCATACTCTGCCACCAGGGCTCTGCGCCAGCTCCGTGGGCCTGACCTCTTCCTCCTCCCTGAGCCCCTGGTTGAAAATCCTTCCCTGGGCGGGTGGACACATCTCCATATTCCTGTGTGCCCAGCAGCGACGCTCATCCTGTGTCTCCCGCACCTCTGCCTCGGTGCCCTCACCCCTTCTTCCCGCAGAGTGTGTCACCCTTGGGCGCAGCACAGGGGAAGCCCAGAGGAGAAGCCTGTGGAGGTGCTGGTGCACAGGCGGGAGCTGGAGGTAGGGGGGCAGAGGGAGAGCGCCCCTGCCTGGAGGAAGCACCCACCCCTGTGGCATCAGGCCCAGGACCTTGGGGCTCAGCTGCCTCCTCCCTCTGTCCTCAGCTATTTATTTATTTATATTTATTTACTTATTTAAATGACTTTTATTAATTCCAGAGACGAAGTTGGAGAGATAAAAACATCAGTGATGAGAGAATCATTGTTTGGCGGCCTCCTGCACGCCCCCTACTGGGCATCAAGCCTGCAACCTGGGCCTGGCCCCTTACCAGGAATGGACCCCGTGACTTGTTTGTGGATGTGTCTCTCTCAACCCACTGAGACACACCGGCTGGGCTGCCCTCAGCTCTTTGTCTCCCTGCAGGGGCTGACTATGGGCAGCTCCTGAAGGCATGGGCTTTGGGCACCAAATAGAGGCTCTCTGGGAACTCTGTACCAAGGTGAATCACATGGAGCCCAGATCTGTGTTCTCAGTGGTTAGATCATCAGCCTGCACAGCCAGGGGCCAGGGGTAGGATTGCAGGTCAAGGGCACTTATCTCAGTTGCAGCTCTGATGCCAGCCCCCAGTCGTGGGGGGCGGGGTAGGCAACCAGTGAATGTGTCTCTCCCATGTTGATGTGTCTCTCTCTCTGCCCCGCCTCCACCCCTCCACCCTTTCTCTAAAGGTAAATGGAAAAAATCTCCTCAGGTGAGGATTTGAAAAAAAGAACATGTTTAAAGCAATAGTTTAAAAAATCAAATCTAGCTCTGACCGGTTTGGCTCAGTGGATCGAGCATTGGCCTGCAGACTGGAGGGTCCCAGATTCGGTTCCAGTCAAGGGCATGTACCTTGGTTGCAGGCGCATCCCCAGTGGGGGGTGTGCAGGAGGCAGCTGATCAATGTTTCTCTCTCATCGATGTTTCTAACTCTCTATCCCTCTCCCTTCCTCTCTGTTAAAAATCAATAAAATATATTTTTAAAAAATCAAACCTAATGCAAATTCCACGGTGAATGAAATATCAACAGGCTAAGTGAAGACTGATCAGTTACAGAGCCATGGGAGCCATGGTTTGCTGATATAGAACAGTCCTCACTGCTGATCTGCCCTTTGTAGATGCTGATATCATGTGATTCATAAGTCGCCTTCCCTTTGACTGTGTAGATCCTGCATTGAAATAGCGTTCATCCTGACGCTGAGCCTGGCCCCTTCAATTCTGTGCTGGAGGCCAGTCCTCACCTGACTCTGGCTGGTCCCACCCTCCCCTGTTCACAGCAAGTGACAGGTCCCTCTTCTTCCCCCTCTGTGCTCAGGGTGCTGACACACACTGGGAACCTAGTCATGCAGAGTTGTGCTTCCTGGATCGGGTCCGTTCTTGGCACCTGGATGAGGGGAAGCAGCACAGACTCACCTGCTACATCTCCTGGAGCCCCTGCCCTGACTGTGCCCAGAAACTGGTGGACTTCCTGGGCGAGAACAGCCACGTGAGGCTGCGCATCTTTGCTGCTCGCATCTACACCTTTGTCAGTGGCTATGAGGATGGGCTGCGCAGGCTGCAGGACGCTGGGGCCCAACTCGCCATCATGACCCCCAAAGGTCAGCAGGGACTCCTGAGGTGGGAGGTGGGCGGGCAGAGAGGCTGGGAAATGGCTGCACAGAGGGGGCAGGAGGAGAATCCAGGTGGGGAAGCCTGTCAGCTGCCTGCAGGGGGGCTGCTGGGTCTGGAGAGGATGGAGTCCCCTGGAGGAGAGAGTTCAGGGGAGAGACAGGGTCCTGGGAAGGGGGAGGTGGGTCCCTGTTCCATCAGGACCCAGGTCCTTCCTGGTAGAAGGGGAGGGGCTGCCTCAGATTCCAGTGGAAGAAAGAATTTGAGGGATGAGCTCAGTGCCTTGGGAGGAGAGAGAAAGGGGGCAGGGAGATCCTGATGGGGAGGGTGTGTCCCTAGAGTCAGAGACCTGGGCCCTCCCAGCTCTAGGAGGAGCTCACCTGCCGGGAGCCGGTCCATGCTTGCTGTTTCAAGGGACCTGGCATATATGGCATACTTTTCTTAATATGTTTGCTCACCTTCTTGGCACTATGTGTTTTAACCAAGGTCACCTCTGAGAAAGCTTGTTTCCCCAGGTAGGGATTTTCCCCTGAAGTTAGGGAGGGAATAAAACCCCTCAACTAAGTGCCAGGCGGGTAATTAATCCCTTTAACTACGAACAATCATGCTTAAACTACATAATCTTTTCTCCCTGGAATGGAGATAAGAAACGCCCTAACCTTTGTAATAGAGATTGATAGGATTGAATCAACTGGTATAAATACAGTTGTAACAAGACAGAAAGACTCAGAACTCAGGAGACAGAATTCAGAAGACAGAACCTACACGGAGCCTAGAGATAGAAGAACTTCGCTGGCGAGAGCATGCCAGAGGATCCTGGACCGGGACTGGCCTCGGAGCCTAGAGACAGAGCCTAGCGGGAGAACATGGCAAGGGATCCTGGACTGAACCTGACTACAGAGATTGGCAGGAGAACCTGACTGGAACCTGGACACTGAACCTGACTGGAGAGCCTGGACAGAACCTGGCTGGAGAACCTAGCGAGGGAACATGGCTACAGAACCTCGCTGGAGATCCGAAACAGAACCTCTCTGGAGATCCGGGCTGGAGATCCTGGCTAGGCTGCTGATCAACTGAACGCTGTCTCCGTGACATTCCTTCTTCGCCGACTCCGTCCACACCTTTGGGGAACCCCTGGACCCGCTGGGGTTGGACCCCAGCACTCACCTTTCCCTCCCTGTTCCCCTAGAGCTCCAGCACTGCTGGGAAAAATTCGTGGACAACCAGGGCCAGCCCTTCCAGCCCGAGACTGAACTGTTAGAAAACATAGGAGCCCAATGTCAGAGGCTGGAGAACATTCTCAGGGTGAGGTTCCTCCCTCCTGCTCCTCCCCTTCCCCCCTCCTCTTCTCTCCCTGGGCCTGTCTCTCCCTCTGGGTCACCTGCTCCCTCCTGGGCCCCAGCTCCATCCTCCCCTCAGGTCTCACAGTCCCTCTGCTTTCTCCCCTCCTGCGCCCCTTTTCCTCCCCCTCCTGTGACTGCCCCAGACTCTGCTCTGTTCACCTTCCCACCTGCCTCACTCCCTGCTTCCTCCACCTCCTCCTTCTCGATCCAGAATCAGGGAAACTGAAGGATGGACTCAATCTCTCTAAACAGCCGGGGTCTTCTGGTGAACGACGCATAAAACACTTTCTTCAAGAAATGAAAACACATCACGTGCCGGATCCCCAACTTGATCCACAGAAACCAGCAAAAGGCAACGACTGGGCTGAGAAGGAATTTTTTTAAAAATCTGATTGATTTACTTTTCATTTAAAATCAGTGATTTGTTCTACATACACAGCAGTAACATTCTATTCATGACTATCAGAATCATTTTTTCCTTTTAGGGAAATGATTATTTTTTATTGATTTTAAATCCAAAACAATAAAATGAAAGATTAGGAATCTCCATAAAATGTCTTTTCCTCTGTAAGTGTGTCATGAAGTCCAAATCGTTCAATAAACACCTCAAAGTGCAAAGGGCTTTCTCTTCTGTGTGTCCTTCATGGGAGGGCCGTGGTCACAGGAATTCCTACAGATCAAGAAAAAGTCAGTGATGTTTATAGGATGAGAGGAGCCGGCCTGAAAGGGAGCAGCCTGGTTCTCAGTGGGGCGGCCAGGGTAGGACACAGTGGGGCTGGCCCCGCCCTCCCCAAGCTGGGCACATCCCCTGGGAGGGACTGTGGGGCCGGCACAGGGTGGTCTGAGAGGAGCCGGATGGACAGTCAGTAGGACAGAGGGGCATCCTCTTGGGGACAAACTCTACCAGCTGGGGCTCAGGTCACACGTGAGCCTGGAACACAAAGTCCCCCGTTCATCGAGGCTGGGGGTGGAGAGGACCAGCGGTGCCCCTTCCTGAGGTGGGCACACCCTGCAGCCTCTGCTCCCAGGCCATCCTGGCCGCCCTGCTGGGAGCCTCTCTGTTCTCCTGTGTGTGATGGGCGGACAAAGGCTCCCAGTCCAGCTCCTTCCCCTACAGGGTGGCTCCTAAGGGGAGCTCAGCTCACCGTGACCCCGCCCTACCCTTCCCCTCAGGGCAGAGTCTCCCTCCTGGCCTGGAGGGGCTGAAGGCAGGTTGTGTCTAGAAGAGGGGAGCGTGGGGGAGGCAGCACCAGCCTCCCTCCTCTGCACAGTGTCCCAGGCCCACGGCTCCCCAGTGTCAGCTCCCGCGCTGTCTTCTGTGGGTCTCCTCTGGTCCCTGAGGGCCGCTCACCTCCAAGGTCACTCTCATCCGGGAATGAATATGGGAAAGAGGAGGGGACCTTCCCCTGAGCTTCTGAGCCTGTGCATCCTCTCAGGGAACGGATGTCGTTACTCTGAGCAGGATGGCCGGTGGGAAACCCACGAATTCCCTGTTTCTACCGGCGACTCGTTTGGAGACTCCAGTGACCTGCACTGTGGACAGGAGAGCCTGGAGGGACATAAAGGCAAAGCCCTGACACAGGCGCTTAGAGCTCATTTTCCCGGCCTCTGGGAGGGAGAGGGGGTGAGGCTGGTCGGTGGGGCAGGAACAGGGTGAGGGGCGGCAGAAGAACGGGACGGAGGAGCGTTAAACCCGGGGAGCACTGGCGACCGCTTCCAGTCCTGCACCCTCCCTCCCCCAGCCTGCAATGTCTGGTCCCCAAGACCATACATGGTGGGTGTCACTTAGCTGGTGGCATTGTGGTGCTCTGGTGAGGTGGCTTTTTAAATACATTTTTATTGATTTCAGAGAGTAATGAAGGGGGAGGGAGAGATAGAGACTTTAATGCTGAGAGAGAATCATGGATCAGCTGCCTCCTGCACGCCCCACACTGGGGATCAAGCCTGCAACCTGGGCATGTGCCCCGACCGGGCATCACACCATGACCTCCTGGTTCATAGGCCGACGCTCAACCACTGAGCCACGTGGGCCGGGCAGGCTCTGTTTCTTTGAGGGCCCTGGTGGCCACTCATCCTGTGTGAGTCCTGAGTCCTCGTGTCACAGGGCAGTGGACGAGGTGGGCATCACAATTCACTCCTGTTCGATGCAGCTGATAAGACTGTGATTTTAAGCGTGCTCCCTCCTCACTGCAGAAAATGTGCAAGACCAGGTAAGTAAAAGCTATAGTCCCACCAGCACACAATATACTAGCATGTAACTTAACAGTAAGTCAGGGCGTTTGCCCTGTCATTCCAGACTCTACAAACACTCACTCTAGAGTGCAAGGACAATTTAAATTTGCCAGTACCATTGGGAGAAGCGTGTACATGAGCCTCAATTTAAACCTAAAACAAGGGTTTGATGAGGGCCCCCAGCCACGTGCAGGTGGGAGGGGACAGGAGGGACTCCCCATCTGGGGTTCTGGACATCGCCCGCCTCAGTCTGGGTGATGTTATACCACCTGGAAACCGAGGACCTTGCACTCAACTGTAAGTTACACCCCAATGACACAGTGAACGAACAAGGGAGCGCTACACAGCTTACACTCTCAAGAAGGAAACGTTTCCTAAAGGGCATAGAGCACCATGTCCCACATGAACTCCCAGATGAAAAGGCAAATCCGATCCAGGCAGGTTCACCAGATTGCTCTTGGCTTTGTGGTTGTTTTCATGAGAAAAGAAGTCTAACATCTTAAGCCATTTAAATTCAAATGACAGGTTAGAAGTGGCCGAAAGTGAAACCCGGGAAGAAGAAATGAGGAAGTGAAACAGTCCTGGCAACATCACCACCAGAGGAGCTGTGACAGGACTGTCGTGGAGCGTGTGGTCTGAGCCAGGGCCACACAGCGCCTGCCGGTGAGTGTGTTTGGGAGCCTTGCTGATGACTACGGTGGAGTTGCCATTGGGGGGGGGGGGGGGGGCGAGGCAGCATCAATTCTGTTGATGTTGGCAACTGGATGATATGTGTCATCTCCATGGGGAAGCGAGACTGACCCCTCTCCTGCTCCACTGCCCCCTTCAGACTCTCTCAGCCTCAGCTAATGACCCCCCCCCAGCAGAAAGGACCCCCTCACTTTCACCTCTACATCTAGAAACCTCCCTCCTTTTGTACTTCCCGCCACCATGACATAACCCCCTGGAGGTGCGGAGCCCCCTGCACCTTACTCATATTTGTGCCCCCAGTGCCTTGGATCAAGTCTCCACACAGTAGATGCTCCATTAATATTGGTCAAGAACTGAACAAATAAGAGACTGGGAAGTACTTTGTGTTCAAAGCACTTGTTTCTCTGCAGAAGAGGGAGATTAGGGAAGGGTTGGGCAGGGGTGGTGCTGAGAGAGAGACTATAAACTTTCCCAGGAGATACCTCTGTATTATGTGACTTCTTTCATTAGGCAAATAGTTCCTGAATCTTTGAACACAAATCAAGTCACTGCAGAAGGAGAGGCTTCCAGGTGGACAAAGGCAGGGAGAGGCAGGTCCAGGCTGCCAGGGCCACGTCCACGTGGGCAGCTTCCCCAAGGGCTACGCTTATCAACCCTCCCTCCTCCGGGTGTTCTCCAGCAGGGCCCTGCTCGCCCTCTCTCTGGGCCCCATCCCTCCAGGGCCAGGGCCCTCACTGCTGAGACCCCCAAATGTGCTTCTCTGAGCCCCAGCCCTGCTGCTCCTGGCCTGGGCTTCGTGCATCGCCCGGGGTCTGTTCTGCACGGGTAGCCACACCTGCTGGTCGCGCCTTTGCTTTTGCTCCTGGGCCTGCGGTACTTCCGGTCACTGCCACAAGGAAGTGTGATCTCCTTGGAATTCTGTACCCGGTTGTCAGGGCAGCCCTTGTGTGCGCTCACCGTTCGGAATGTCACCTGGAGATGAACTGAAAGGACGCCAAGTGGACTCAATGGTTCACAAGACACACAGAGAGAATATGCTGATTTCAGATCTTACGACCAAAAAGACAGGTACCCTGCAGTTACGAGGACACTGTCACCTGTGAGAACATTCTCTTGACCCTTAATTCCTGCTCGCTGATCACTTCTATTAAAACTCCAACCTATGGTAGCAACGTCTAAAATGGTCTAATTTTGCCATTAAAATGACACATTCCGTGACTTTCTGAAAATATGGCAAATGAGAGGGGTCTGGGAATGAAGCCGTCCGCAAGTCATTGACGAAACTCAGAGGGGAGACTCCTGACAGGAGCCACACAGTTCCACACCGTCCGGAGGAGCCCACTCCCAGAGAACGAGAACATTTCTCAAAATCTCTGAGTCTCTCTGGCTTCTGGACACAAGTGCTGGTCATTGGTTTCAGCATTTAACACACATGTGAACGCATCGTGTCCATCATCAATGAACACAGGCCTGTCTCCTGCTTCGTGATCCCCACGCCCACCTGCACCGCATTCCGGCCCCATTGCCTGCGGTTCCTCTCACCGCCGCCTGTGCTTGTTTTATACGGTAACAGCGCAAAGGCGATAACACGGGGATACCCAGCTGGGGTGGCTCCGTGGTTGAGCATCGACCTATGAACCAGGAGGTCACGTGCCCGGGCTGCGGGCTCGATCCCCATTGTGGGGCGTGCAGGAGGCAGCCGATCTGTGATTCTCTCTTTCATTGATGTTTCTATCTCCCTCTCCCTCTCCCTTCCTCTCTGAAATCAATAAAAATATATATATTTTAAATAACACAGGGAAGCCATGGTGCATGCCCCATAGTGGAACTGGAGCTGGGCAGGCTGCCCGCACACTGGCACAGCCACACCTGTGCCAGCCGGCCCATCAGAGCCCCACTTGGCTGTGGGAAGGATGCCGGGAGCTGCCAAGCCCCACGCCCCACGGTGTGAAATAGTATCTGCTTGAGTTCCCTGCCCCTGGGGGCTGGGGGACGGCAGTAACGGGTAGGCCAGGCCTTTCTCTCACACAATCACAGCGGTGCATGTTGTGCAAGGAGTGGGGAAATGGTCGCAACAGGTGAGCTTGGGTACAGGGTGTGTGGATGCTCTTTATATGCACCTTTCTGTGTGCTCCAAAGGAAATAAAACCTTTATATTTTTTTATTGCTAAAAGTATTACAAAGGGTATTACATATGTGTCCTTTCTTTTTCTCCCAGCCCTTGACAATCCCCTGGCCTCCCCTACCCCCCTGTGTCTTCTGTCCATTGGTTATGCATGTATGCATGCATACAAGTCCTTCAGTTGATCTCTTACCCCCCTCCCTTCTGCCCCCCAACCCTCCCCGGCCTTCCCGCTGCAGTTTGACAATCTGTTTGAGGCAGCTTTGCCTCTGTATCTATTATTGTTCAAAAGTTTATAATGGTCTCTATTATCCATGAATGAGTGTGATCATGTGGTATTTTTCCTTCATTGACCGGCTTATGTCACTTAGCATAATGCTCTCCAGTTCCATCCATGACGTTGCAAATGGTAAGAGTTCCTTCATTTTTATAGCAGCATAGTATTCCATCGTATAGATGTACCATGGTTTTCTAATACATTCATCTACGAGGGGACTTAGGCTGTTTCCAGATCTTAGCTATGGTGAGTTGTGCTGCTATGAACATAGGGGTGCATATATCCTTTCTGATTGGTGTTTCTGGTTTCTTGGGATATACTCCTAGAAGTGGGATCACAGGGTCAAATGGGAGTTCCATTTTTAGTTTTTTGAGGAAATTCCATACTGTCTTCCACAGTGGCTGCACCAGTCTGCATTCTCACCAGCAGTGCACGAGTGTTCCTTTTTCTCCACATCCTCTCCAGCACTTGTCATTTGTTGATTTGTTGATGATAGCCAGTCTGACAGGTGTGAGATGGTACCTCACTGTTGTTTTGATTTGCATCTCTCAGATGATTAGTGACTTTGAGCACGTTTTCATATGTCTCTTGGCTTTCTGAATGTCCTCTTTTGAAAGGTGTCTATTTAGGTCCTTTGCCCATTTTTTGATTGGATTGTTTATCTTCCTTTTGTTAAGTTGTATGAGTTCCCTATAGATTTTGGAGATTAGGCCCTTATCAGATATGACATTGGCAAATATGTTTTCCCACACAGTGGGTTTTCTCGTTGTTTTATTGATGGTTTCTTTTGCTGTGCAGAAGCTTTTTATTTTGATGTAGTCCCATTTGTTCATTTTCTCTTTAGTTTCAAGTGCCCTAGGAGCTGTATCAGTGAAGAAATTGCTTCGGCATATGTCTGAGATTTTGTTGCCTTTGGATTCTTCTAGAATTTTTATGGTTTCCTGTCATACATTTAAGTCCTTTATCCATTTTGAGTTTATTTTTGTGTATGGTGTAAGTTGGTGATCTAGTTTCATTTTCTTGCATATATCTGTCCAATTTTCCCAACACCATTTATTGAAGAGACTATCTTGGCTCCATTGTATGTTCTCGCCTCCTTTGTCAAATATTAATTGAGCATATTGGTTTGGGTCGATTTCTGGGCTCTCTAATCTATTCCATTGATCTATATGCCTGTTCTTGTGCCAGTACCAGGCAGTTTTGAGAACAGTGGCTTTGTAATACATCTTGATATCTGGTCTTGAGATCCCACCTACTTTGTTCTTTCTCAGGATTGCTGCAGCTATTCGAGGTCTTTTTTTATTCCAGATGAATTTTTGGAGAGTTCGTTCTAGATCTGTGAAGTATGCCGTTGGTATTTTAATGGGAAGTGCGTTGAATTTATAGATTGCTTTGAGTAGTATGGACATTTTAATGATGTTGATTCTACCAATCCATGAACACGGTATGTTCTTCCATCTGTTTATGTCTTCCTCTATCTCTTTTTTCAACGTCCTGTAGTTTTCTGAGTAGAGGTCTTTTACCTCTTTAGTTAAGTTTATTCCTAGGTAGCTTAGTTTTTTTTGTGCAATGGTAAATGGGATTGTTTTTATAATCTCTCTTTCTGAAAGTTCACTATTGGTGTATAGAAATGCCTCAGATTTCTTGGAGTTAATTTTGTATCCTGCTACATTGCCAAATTCATGTATTAAGTCTAGTAGTTTTTTGATGGAGTCTCTAGGGTTTTGTATGTACAATATAATGTCGTCTGCAAATAAGGACAGTTTTACTTCTTCTTTTCCAATTTGGATGCCTTTTATTTCTTCTTCTTGCCTAATTGCAATGGCTAACACTTCCAGTACTATGTCGAATAGGAGTGGTGAGAGTGGGCATCCCTGTCTTGTTCCTGTTCTTAGGGGAAATGGTGTTAGTTTTTGTCCATTGAGTATGATGTTGGCTGTAGGCTTGTCATATACGGCTTTTATTATGTTGAGGTATGATCCTTCTACTCCCGCCTTGCTGAGAGTTTTTATCAAAAATGGGTGTTGGATTTTGTCAAATGCTTTTTCTGCATCAATTGATATGACCATGTGGTTTCTTTCTTTCAATTTGTTTATGTGATGTATCACATTTATTGATTTGTGGATATTGTACCATCCTTGCATCCCTGGGATAAATCCTACTTGGTCATGGTGTATGATCTTTCTGATGTACTGTTGGATCCGATTTGCTAAGGTTTTGTTGACGATTTTGGCATCTATGTTCATGAGGTATATTGGCCTGTAATTCTCTTTCATTGTGTTGTCTTTACCTGGTTTTAGTATTAGGGTGATGCTGGCTTCATAGAATGAGTTTGGAAGTGTTCCGTCCTCTTGAATTTTTTGTAGTAGTCTGAGGAGGATAGGTTTTAGTTCTTCCTAAAATGTTTGGTAAAACTCCCCTGTGAAGCCGTCTGGCCCTGGGCTTTTGATTGCTGGAAGCTTTTTGATGACTGCTTCAATTTCTTCCATAGTTATTGGCCTGTTGAGATTTTTAGATTCTTCCTGATTGAGTTTTGGAATGTTGTATTTTTTTAGGAATTTGTCCATTTCCTCCAGGTTGTCTAGTTTGTTGGAGTAGAGCTGTCCATAGTATTTTTTAACAATCATTTATATTTTTGTGGGGTCTGTTGTTATTTCGCCTCTATCGTTTCTGATTTTGTTTGTTTGGATCCTCTCTCTTTGCTTCTTGGTGAGTCTGGCTAGAGGTTTGTCAATTTTGTTTATCCTTTCAAAGAACCAGCTCTTGGTTTCATTGATTTTCTGTATTGTTTTTTTTTTTTTGGTCCCTATGTCATTAATTTCTGCTCTAATCTTTATTACCTCCATCCTTCTGCTCACTCTGGGGTTTTCTTGTTGCTCTCTTTCTAATTCTTTGAGTTGTAGAGTTAGATGATTTACTACCATTTTTCCTTGTTTTTTTGAGATAGGCCTGTAGAGCTATAAACTTCCCTCTCAGGACTGCTTTCATTGTGTCCCATAGGTTTTGGATTGTTGTGTTTTCATTGTCGTTAGTTTCCAGGATGTTTTTAATTTCTTCTTTGATCTCATTGGTAACCCAATCAATATTTAATAACATGCTATTCAGCTTCCAAGTGTTTGAGTATTTTGGGTTGTTTTTTTTTTTGTAGTTTATTTCTAATATTATGCCATCGTGGTCTGAGAAGATGCTTTTTATGATTTCAATCTTCTTGAATTTGGGGAGACTTTGCTTGTGACCCAATATGTGGTCTATTTTTGAATCTGTCCCATGAGCCCTTGAGTAGAATGTGTATTCCGTGCCTTTGGGGTGAAGTGTTCTGAAGATGTCTATTAAGTCCATCTGATCTAGTGAGTCATTTAGGATTGCTGTTTCTTTGCTGATTGTTTGTCTAGAGGACTTATCCAGTGATGTCAGTGGTGTATTAAATTCCCCTGCTATGATTGTATTGTTGTCAATCTCTCCTTTGATATCTTCCAGGAGTTTTTTTTATGAATTTGGGTGCTCCTGCATTGGGTGCATATATGTTTACCAGGGTTATAGCTTCTTGTTGTATTGATCCCTTTAGTATTATGAAGTGGCCTTCCTTATCTCTTGTTATGGCCTTCACTTTGAGTTCTATTTTGTCCGATATAAGTATTGCTACCCCAGCTTTCTTTTCCTTTCCATTTGCCTGAAAGATATTTTTCCATCCCTTCACTTTCAGTCTGTGTGAGTCCCTTCTAATGAGGTAATGAGGTGGGTCTCTTGTAGACAGCAGATGTATGGGTCATGTTTTTTTATACATTCATCCACTCGATGTCTTTTGGTTGGAGCATTTAGTCCGTTTACGTTTAAAGTTATTATTGAAAGGTACTTGTTTGTAGCCATTTCTTTTTGTGTGTGGCTGTTTTCTTTCTGAGCTTTTTCTTTTTTCTTTTTACACCAGTCCCTTTAGCATTTCTTGCATGGCTGGCTTGGTGCTGATAAACTCCCTTAGCCTTTTTTTTTGTCTGTGAAGCTTTTTATTTCCCCTTCAAGTTTGAATGATAGCCTTGCTGGATAGAGTATTCTTGGATTCAGTCCTTTGCTTTGCATCACTTTGTAAATTTCCATCCATTCTTTTCTGTCCTTATGTGTTTCTGTTAAGAAATCATTTGATAATCTAATGGGAGATCCCTTGTATGTAACTTTCCGTCTCTCTCTTGCAGCCTGTAAGATTCTCTCTTTGTACAAAACATTTGCCATGGTAATTATGATGTGTCTTGGTGTGGGTCTTTTCGGGTTCACCTTGTTTGGGACTCTCTGGGCTTGTGTGACTTTTTTCTTCTCCACCTCAGGGAAGTTTTGTGACATTATTTCTTCGAATAGGTTTTCTAAACCTTGTTCATCTTTCTGTTGTTCTGGCACCCCTATTATTCGTATGTTGTTTCATTTCATGTTGTCCCAAAGCTCCCTTAGGCTCTCCTCCTGTCTTTTAATTTTTTTCTCCAATTACAATACAGTTTGGGTGTGTTTTGCTTCCTTGTCTTCTAATTCACTAATTCGGTCCTCCGCTTCTCCTAGTCTACTGTTGATACTTTCAATGGTGTTTTTTATTGCAGCTATATCGCTCTTCATTTCTTTTTGGGTCTTACTTAAGTTGTTGATTTTTTCATCTGTTTCTTCTAGCTTCTTGCATATGTTATTGATTTTTTCCTCCATCCGGTTTATGCACTCTGGGACCCATATTCTGAATTCTTCTTCTGTCATGTTGCATGCCTCTGTATCACTTACCTGCTTTTCTGGAGAGTCCTCCTTTTCTTTCCTTTGGGGGTTTCTTTGTCTACCTATGTTTGATCTCACCGACATATATAGATATTGAGTTGTTCAGTGGCTGCTCCCAGGGTGGCAGTGGCTCCTTGGGCTGTGGTTGCTCTTTGGGTGGTTGCGGTAGCAGCTGCTCCTCAGTTGGCAGCAGCTCCTCTGGTGGGTGCTGTTCACAGCTGTGGTGGCTCTTCTGGCTGGTGGGGGAGGCTTCACGTACAGCTGCTGTTCCTCAGGCAGAGGGTGTGGTGCTCAGGAGGCTGCTATTGCTTGGATCTGCTGCGTTGATTTAAAGGCACAAAATACAACACAACAAGGCACCATGTACCAGGCACTAAACACAAATATATTCAGGATATTAATAACCCCAAATAAAGGTGACCACCCGAATTAAGAGAATTGGGGGATAAGGAAGAAAGAAGAGAAAAGAGAAAAAGGAAAAGAAAAGAAAAGTAGGGGGAAAAAAGGAGTGCAAAAATGAAATTGGGGAAAAAGAGGGGTGAAAAAAAAGAGGAAAAAAAAAAGAGCGAAAAGAGAGAATGATGTAGAAGAGGGGAAGAGACTATTTATATGAGGAGAAAACTCCTATAGAACTGCCACTAATCCCAACAAATTCCAGCCACAGCTCCCTGAAGATGAATGCAAACTAGAAACAACCAATAATATCAAGAGAGGCAAGGGAAAACAGAAGCACAAAAATAACCGGAAGGGGGGGGTGGGCGGGGAGGGGGTGGTGGGTGGAGGGAGGGGAAAAACCAGCAGAAAAAAGAAAAAGAAAAAGAAAAACAGCCTCACAACCAGTCCTAAAAAACACACACACACACACAGAGACAAAAACAAACAAACAAACAACAACAACAAAAAACCCAATATACTCAACAATCAAGCAAACAGCAACAAAACAATAGAAAGATAAAAGAAGAAAAAAAAATTTTGGATAGTGAAGAAAGATAAGGGATATGTGTATAAGAATTTAGAGCAGTGGGTTGGAAATCTACACTAATAAAAGAGAAACATGGTAATTGGCGTACGACCGCTACCCTTCCCATTGGCTAATCAGCGAGATATGCAAATTAACTGAGAGCCAAGATGGCGGCCGGCAGCCAGGCAGCTTGAAACTAACATGAGGCTTGCTTTCCTCAGTGACGGAGGAAACCAACGTTCCCCGCCTGTGGCTGCAGGCTTCTGAGCCTGCATTTTAGAAACATTGTAACAAATACCACCGGACTTCAGCCAGCAGGATCGCAATATTGTATGCAAAGGTCAGAAACCTACTTTCAGCAGCGGAGGCCTAAGAGCTGGAGCCAAGCCTCAAGCTAAAGCTGGCCCAGAATAAAAAAAAAAAAAAGGAAAAAAGCAGCAGTTGGGAGCTTCTGTCACCCACCAGCCTGTAAACAGCCCTCAGCCCCTCACCCAGACTGGCCAGGCACCCCAGTAGGGACCCCCACCCTGATCCAGGACACCCTTCAGGGCAAACCAGCTGGCCCCCACCCGTGCACCAGGCCTCTACCCTATATAGTAAAAGGGTAATATGCCTCCCAGCACCAGAATCAGCGGAGCCGTGAGGCCTCCCGGCACTGGGATCAGCGTGACAGGGGGCAGCGCCCAAACCCCCTGATTGCCCTGCGGCTCTGTGTGTGACAGGGTGCGGCACCCCAACCCTCCCCCCTTGGGCCCTGCTCTGTGCGTGACGGGGTAGAGCCATAACCTCCCCATTGGCCCTGCCCTGAGTGTGAGAGTGGCAGCGCCCCAACCCCCTGATCGGCCCTGCTCTGTGGGTGATAGAGGGCGGCGCCCCAACCCGCTGATCTGCCCTGCTCTGTGTGTGACAGGGGATGGTGCCCCAACTCCCCTATCGGCCCTACTCTGTGAGTGTCAGGGGGGAGCTCCTCAACCCCCTGATGGGCCCTGCTCTGTGGGTGACAGGGGGGAGCTCCCCAACCCCCTGATGGGCCCTGCTCTGTGGGTGACAGGGGGGAGCTCCCCAACCCCCTGATGGGCCCTGCTCTGTGCATGACAGGGTACGGAGTCCAACCCCCCTGATGGGTTCTGCTGTGTGCGTGACAGGGGGCAGCACCCCAAACCCCTGATTGGCCCTGCTCTGTTCGTGACAGGGGGTGGCGCTGCAACCTCCCCATCGACCCTGCCTTGAGTGTGACAGGGGGCGGTGCCCCAACCCCCCAATCGGCCCTACCCTGAGCGTGACTGAGGGTGACATCGCAACCTCCCAATCCGCCCTGCTCTGTGCATGACAGGGGGCGGCACCCCAACTCCCCAATTGGCCCTGCTCTGAGCCCGACCAGGGGCTGCACCTAGGGATTGGGCCTGCCCTCTGCCACCCGGGAGCAGGCCTAAGCCAGCAGGGCGTTATCTCCCGAGGGGTCCCAGACTGCTAGAGGGCACAGGCCGGGCTGAGGGATCCCCCCTCCCCCCCGAGTGCACAAATTTTTGTGCACTGGGCCTCTAGTAGGATATATAAGTAGGGTGAAATTTTGACAGGTGATAAACAGAATAGGAAAAATCGCAAGCAGGAATAGGGTAAGAGAAACAGGACAACAAAAGGGGAAAAGTGAGGGAGAGGGTTTTAGCATAGAGGTAAAACTGAGGTAGGGAAAATTGATGCTAAAGGAACAATGAAAATAGAATGGAGGACACTAATCCCAAAATGAAATAAAGAGAAAATAAAATGGCACTTTAAAAAATGGTAAAATGGTAGCAGTAATAATACTGGTTAAAAATAAAAATGTAGTAATTAAAAGGGTAAAATCAGGTGATGGAAAAAGAAGGAAAAAAATTGGTTTCTTAGTTAAAAGGTGAAAAAAGAAAAAAAATTGCAGTAGTGAAGGTTCTTCGGTTCTTCTACTCGTCAGTCTGGCTCACCTAAGTCCTATCCAGAGCTGGTTCTTTAATTGTTACCCAGCTCTGTGTTGTTGCTGGGATTGAAAATCCCTCTACAGGCCAGACCCTGTTAACTCCCAGGGACTGATCAGATTATTTTAATCCTTCATCTTGTTCAGGGTCTAATCTGGGTGTGGCTGTGCTCCTTGCCTGGGGGCTGGGGGGAGGAGTCTCAGTCTCCGGAGAGAATGGCTGCCCCAGTCCTGGGCCCGGGGGTGTCTCAGCACTCAATTCGCTGCCACCTCTCCCAGGCCCCTCTCTCTCCTCAGTCTCTCCCCAGATTCCATGGAAATAAAACCTTTAAACAAATAAAAATAACATGAAAACAGTCACCATCTCCAGGAGGTTAGATGGATCCTTTGTTGCCTCAACTTCCCTTTGGTTTTCAAATTGCTTACGAGTGGGTGTTGTTCTTATAACCACAGACTTTTTTTTAGAGAAAAAAGCCTCTTGAAGCCATCATTTCTGCTCAGGGCCTCTGGGGGTGGAATTAGAGGCACGCACCCCACCCGCTGTGCGTCCCCTACTCAGTCTACTGCCCCTATGAAGGGTCCACGGCTTCTCTTTTCTGATGCTCAGGGTGTCTGTCAGGAGAACTTCTCTGACCCTCGGTGTGACGCAGAGAAAAGTGTGTGAGGTCACAGTGCTCTGGGAGAGACCAGTTTGCATTGCTTGCTCACGTTCACAGGATCGCCCCCAAACCCTCATATGCCGGTGACGGTAAGAACCTCAAGATGTGCCCTGTGCTGCGTTTATGGCACAAGATCTCGTTATCAAAACAGTGGCACTGAAGGGACAGAACGGAACTGATAGCTGTGTCCCTAACAAAAGGACAGAACGGAACTGATAGTAAAAGAACAGAACGGAACTGATAGCTGTGTCACTAACTCCTCTCCCAGGAAAGCCATAGAATGTATCAGTTACTCAGCCTGCCCTTATCTCAGCCAATGGGAAAGCAAGGGAAACTAGCCCCCGGCTCTCACTCAATCAACTGGAATCAACCAAGTGCCTCCACCCCCTTCCCCAAGCCCTATAAATTCTTTGTTCTCTTGGGACTTGGGGCTCTCTCTCGCATCCAGTAATGGAGGCAGAGGGGGACCAAGCCTGGGCTTGAATAAAAGACTCTATGCTTTTACATCGGACCCGGCTCCCTGGTGGTCTGTCTTGAGGGATCTTGAAATCTGGGCATAACAGCACCCAGTTTCCTGAAGTGTAACAGCCCTCATTTCGTTGCTTCTTCTTTTTTTAAAATACATTTTTATTGATTTCAAAGAGGAAGGGAGATAGAAACATCCATGATGAGAGAAAAGCATTGATGGGCTGCCTCCTGCACCCCCACACTGGGGACCGAGCCCCCACAACCTAGGCATGTGCCCTTGACTGGAATCGAACCCGGACCCTTCAGTCCCCAGGCCCACGTTCTATGCAGGGAGCCACACCAGCCAGGGCGATGGTCAGCCGCCCTCATTTCTAACAACAATCGTATTTTTAAAGGTCTTCCTTCTGCTCAGCTTCGCGCAGGCGGCTCCTGATTTTCCCTGGAGGCCAGGCTCCCCGTAAACCCGCCCTCGGGGCACAGCCAGGCTTTTGCTGGGCTCCATCCTCCCTCCAGCCACACAGCACAGCCCAATGCAGAGGCCCTTCCTTTTCCCGCTGCTGTTCCGGCCGCCACCCGAAGGGGACGGTTGGGAGTCGGGGCGCAAGCGACGCGCAGAGAGCGGCCTGGCGGGTCCCCGGGGTGCGCGTCCCCTCTCTCAGCAGCTGTGGTCCCTGCATCCGATCCCGCCCGCAGCTCTCCTCCCTGCAGACCCCGCTTCTTCTCGCGGCACCTCCACCGCTGCCCGCACAGAGCGAGGCTCCTGCATGAAGATGCGGACACTCAGCGCCTGCACAGCAGCGCCGCCCCCCGGAGATGCTGAATATTACACAGATCCATCACCAGCGGAGACTGTAGGCCCAACAGTAGCTTCCCTGGGTGTTCTGTTTCTTTAATACTTTGGGGATTATTTTTGTTGAAAATCCGAACCAACACAGGGTTTGCTGAGAATATTCCCCGTTTTTGGTGTGTGATTGGCAAACAAAAAAATGAAAGAATGGCGGCTCGGGTAATGAGAGCTTGAAAATACACGCGCCCTCCAGTGTGAAGGAGGCCTTGGGGCTGGGGACAGGCAGGCTCGCGGGGTCTGCTGGGTGCTGGTCAGAGGGGGCTGTCAGGGAGCGAAACTGGCCCCGGGGTCCCTGTTCCTCATTCACGTGGGCACCTGCCTGTCCCGGGCAGAACAAGCCGTCCCCGAGGTCCCCGAGGCTGCCTCACTGGCACCTGATTCCTGCCTGTGCTCCTGTCCGCGGTGGCCAGGGAGGCGGTCTCACCGGGGCCCCCACGGGGCCACCGCCCAGCGGCTTGGCAGGGGCCTGGGCGGCGTTTAAAGTTCTGCCTGAAGCATGTGTCCCTTTTGCTCACATTCCATTGGCCGAAGATAATGGCAACGGTGCTGGAAAGTGGGCTCCACCATGGCCCCAAGGAAGGAGAACCCCATGTTCCCGAGCAGCCCCCGGCCCTCCATCCCCATCACATCCTGCTGGGGTATCGGTCAGAGCCAGTACGTGAGCCCGGGAAAGGCAAGCGGAGTGACCACCGGGAGGAGGCCACGTCCGTCGATGTTCCTGGGTCTTTTCTGTCCTCCACGTGAGAAGGTAGAGGTCACCCTGGAGGAGGCTGGCCTCAGTGTCCCAGCCCAGCACAGCTGTGAGCCTGTGCTCCCTACAGCCTCCTGCAGGCCGATGACAGAGCAAAAGGCTCCTGGGCAAAGGCCAGACCTGAAGGAAAAAGACTGAGGACAAAGTATTCGTGGCCTCACAATCCTGCTATGTTTTTTTCAAGGATTTGCCTGCTCTTACCCATCTGCCTCTTACCTCTCCCCCCGTGTCTGTCTCTCTCACCAAAGCTGCCTTTGTAAGGCTTCAGCATCAAGAGTAAAAATAAAACCTTAAAAGCTACCAGATAGACGAGATCTATTGCCTAGAAAGGACCAAGAATCACACGGACAGAGCTTACAAGTTGTTTTTGTTTGTTATGTTTAAAGTTTTGTGGTTCCTATTATGTTGCATTCTATCTCCAGGTCACAAAAATGGATCAATACTGGCAAATAGATGTAGTGATGAAGATAGCAGCCTAACTCCTCAGAAGAGCACCATAAAAAAAATGAATAAACAGCTCTCCAGTGTAACTATGAAATATGAAACTGCACACTCTAGGAAAAAGGAATTCTTGGGTAACGACTTTGTGCATGTAGCCGTAAATGACATTGTGTTCAATGAGAGCCCGGCCGATGTGGCTCAGTGGTTGAGCATTGACTTACGAAAGAAGAGGTCACGGTTTGATTCCTGGTCGGGCCACATGCCCGGGTTGTGGGCTCGATCCCCAATAGGGGGTATGCAGTAGGCAACCAATAGATGATTCTCTCTCATCACTGATGTTTCTCTCTCTCTCGCTCTCTCACTCTCTATCTCTCTCTGTCTCTCTCATCTCCCTTTATCTCTGAAATCAAGTAAAAAAATTTTTTTAAGTTCAATGAGAAATATATGAAGTTTTCACTTATCATACAAGCAGCCCATTTGCCCCAAGCTCTCAATATGTTACCATTAAAACTAAAGCTTTGATAAATACTAGTCAGAAGCCATGAAAAAGGTCTTCCATGACCTTCCAAAAAAGCAATCACTCCAGTTTTTTCAGAGGAAGCACAAAAAAATTATGCTTTCTAATGAGAAATTAATAATTCTTGTTACTAAAGGTTCAGGGGAGACCAAAGCTACAGAAGCATGATTCTAAAGTGCTCCCTCTTAAATGCACATAAAAGCCAGTCATGCAATTCCCAAGAAGACTGTAAACCTGCTGTGAAGATCATGATAAAGACTGTGCTAGGAGAGAAAGCCAAAGGACTATTGACAAAACTCCTCTATCGGATGACACTGTTGTACGTTGCAGGCATCACGACTATACGCAGTAGAGCAGCAATGACGGCATCCACATGGCAAGGGGCTACTGTGCCTTTGAGCAGCCAACCCTGCACAGGGTGAGGCACACGGCAAGCCCTCGGCACAGTGGGTGCGAACACGAAGGGAAAGTGCTGCCCGGCTTGCCATTGGCTGGTCATTCCAAGCCTGGTACGAGGCTTTTACTTACAAATCATGGTCCCTGTGAGTCCTGGGCTAGGAATGGGCCTGTGGGTCGGTGCCAGAGTTGACGTGGCCGTGACTGTCAGGAGGAAGGGCTCTTGAACCAAAGGTGGCTCCACACGCTGCTTTATTCACAGAAAGGAGTTAATGGTCAACGGAACGCATGTAGGCCTTGGTTGGGGGTGAAGGAAGCCATAAAATAGATGCAAACAGCATCTCACCCTGCCAGTCAGATGCACACCTTCTCAGCTTGCTGTGAGAAACACCAGACAGGATTCGGCTCAGGATGCGTTCAGTCAGGACAGACACCCATTCCAGATGATTAAACAATGACTGGGACTAACGAGGTCATTGTTACGTCAGGACTTGGGCTCCATTCCGCTCAGGTGCCCAGTGTTGGCTTCTTTCAGACCAGCTCCCTGAGGTAGAAAAATGCCCTGGGTGAGGGGCTCAGCGGGTTGCAGCGTCCTCCCCTACACAAAAGGCTGTGGGTCCAACTCCCGGCCTGGGCACATACCTCGGTTGTGGGCTCCATCCCTGGTAGGGGCCCCTATAAGAGGCCACCCATCCATGTTTCTCTCTCTGAAATCAAGTTTTATAAATCATTTTTTAAAAAATGGTTACAGCAGCACCAAGCCCCACATGTTCACCACACACCATCCAAACCAATGGTGTGTCCCAGAATTCCCAGGAAAAAGTCCTGAGGTTCACACTGATTGAACAGATTTAGGTCACATGTGCACTTCCAACCCAATCATGGTGTGGCTGGGGGTGGATCCCACTGATTGCCCCGCCCCAGCCATAATGTCCAGAACCTGCAAAACAGACAAAGAGGGAAGGTGGCAGGGACATCTCACTGATATGAAACTATTCTCAGCGTTTGAACTTTGGAAATACTATCTTGCAATGTAACATCATTGCAGAAACTCTGCCTTTTCTTTTTCCTTTTTGTTACAAATTGGTGATGTGTGAAATCTTTGAGGAATTGTGCCTTAAGAAGATGCTTCAAGGATCGAATACCTAAAGCACATCCCTTGCAAATCCACGTTCTTCTAAGTCGCAAATGCTTCCAACAGTTACACACGCCTCCTGAGAACACTCTCCTTCAGCTTCCGGTCCCTGGAGCTCGGGAGCCGCGGGCTGCGGTGCAGAGATGGCCAAGTCCAAGAGCCACACCACGCACCACCAGCCCCAGAAATGGCACAGAAGCGGCATCAAGAAACGCCAGTCACAAAGATACGACTCTCTTAAGGGGGAGACCCCAAGCACCCCAGGGACATGCGCTTTGCCAAGAAGCTCAACAAGAAGAGCCGGACAAGATGCAGGCCAACACCGCCAAGGCCATGAGCGCAGGCACAGAGGCCTTCAAGGCCCCGGTCAAGCCCAAGGAGCCCAGGCCCAATACCCCAAAGGGCGGCAGCCGCAAACTCAGTGGACCTGCCTGCATGGCTCACCCCTACCTTGGAAATCCTGCTCCTGCCGCATTGGGAAGGGGCCCAGGCTCTGCCAGCCAAAGGCCAAGGAGGAAACCAAGACCCAGGCTGCGGGTGTGGTTAAAGCTCAGGCTCCCAAAGGTGCCCAGGCCCCACGAAGGCTCCACAGCAGAGGCCTCTGTCTGCCGACGTGAGGACGGAAGGACTGGGGGGCCCCTGGGCTGCTGTCTGCGTGGCCCTGGTGCCCTCCTGTGCTGTTTGTACAAATAAACCTGTGGCAGGATCTGTCTGTCAAAAAACAAACAGACAAAAAACTCTCCTCCATCCTCTCCCTCCTGAGGGAGTGGGGTCAGGAAACGGCAGGGAAGGAGCTGGAAGCAGCAGGCCCGACTTTCAGATGTGGAGGTGGCCGCCATCTGAGGCTTGGAGGAGACCAGCTGAGAAGACAACCCCCAGAGCTGAGTTGGGGGGGGGGGGTGTGGGGGGGGGGTGGGGGGGGCCCGGTTTTAACAGCATCAACTGAGCGCCTGACCAGGCCCACACTGTCCTCCGCCTCCCACAGGGCTTGTCCTGGGAAACAAGCTGACTTTCAGCCCCTCCATGGCGGCCACAGTCCCCTGACAACCCAGCCTTCTGTCCGTGATCTCATTCCTGCCCCGTGTCTCGCACCATTGGCCCCAGGCCGTGCTTCACCCCACCCCTCCCCACTGCACCCCACCCCGCCCCTCCCCACCCCATCCCTCCCCACCCCACCCCACCCCACCCCACCCCGCCCCTCCCCACCCCTCCCAACCCCACCCCACCCCACCCCACCCCACCCCACCCCACACCATCCCTCCCCACCCCACCCCACCCCACCCCACCCCGCCCCTCCCCACCCCTCCCAACCCCACCCCACCCCACCCCACCCCACCCCACCCCACCCCATCCCTCCCCACCCCACCCCACCCCACCCCACCCCATCCCTCCCCACCCCACCCCACCCCTCCCCACCACACCCCACCCCACCCCACCCCACCCCTCCCCACCCCTCCCCACCCCACCCCATCCCTCCCCACCACACCCCACCCCACCCCACCCCACCCCTCCCCACCCCACCTCACCCCACCCCACCCCACCCCACCCCACCCCTCCCCTCCCCACCACACCCCATCCCTCCCCACCACACCCCACCCCACCCCACCCCACCCCTCCCCACCCCACCTCACCCCACCCCACCCCACCCCACCCCACCCCTCCCCTCCCCACCACACCCCATCCCTCCCCACCCCTCCCCACCCCACCCCATCCCTCCCCACCACACCCCACCCCACCCCACCCCACCCCTCCCCACCCCACCCCACCCCACCCCACCTCACCCCACCCCACCCCACCCCACCCCACCCCTCCCCTCCCCACCCCACCCCACCCCTCCCCACCCCTCCCCACCCCACCCCATCCCTCCCCACCACACCCCACCCCACCCCACCCCACCCCTCCCCACCCCTCCCCACCCCACCCCATCCCTCCCCACCACACCCCACCCCACCCCACCCCACCCCTCCCCACCCCACCTCACCCCACCCCACCCCACCCCACCCCACCCCTCCCCTCCCCACCACACCCCATCCCTCCCCACCCCTCCCCACTGCACCCCACCCCTCCCCACCCAACCACACCATCCCTCTCCTGTCCTCTTCTTCCATCTCCTCAGGTCACGTTGTCTATCAAGTCTCCCTCTGGCTCTGTGTCCTCCTGACTCAGTCCCCTCCTACTGCTTTGGCCACAGGCCTATGACTGTCCTTATTCTCCATCCCTCCAATGTCTCTCACTAAAGGACTCAGTCCCAGTCCCTCACAGTCCTGTGTGAGGCTGTGACAGGGGGGTCCGGACATGTGAGCAGAAGCCTGTGGTGAGAGACCTGGAGCCTTCGTTGCCTGGAAGGCCGTGTGCAGGATGCCACCTGCCAGGGCTCGCTCAGCATGATTCAGGCTCCACAGAGACACAGCAGGACAGACAGCCGCTGCCTGCACTGCATCCTGCGTGGCCAGGTCCTGGGAAGGGCAGAGGGATCCTGTCTGCAGGGAAGCCCCTCCCTCCAGCGTCCTCTCCAGGGAGTGGAATTGGAAAGGCCTGAGGACACAGTAATCCCCGGCCCTCCCCTCAGCCAATGTCAACTTCAATTGCTCTTCCCAATAGTGACCCTGAGCCTCTCTCCTCTCCTATCGCATGGGCTGTCGTTTCAACACAGCACTACTCTCCGCACATCCTTGGTCGATGCGTTTAGGCTTTTGGGTTTGAGCTTCCGCTCCTATAAATATTACTGACTTTACGTGGCCAGTGGCAATTAGTGTGGCCACCGCCCTCCCATGAGGTACCTACAGAAGAGAAAGGCATTTTCACTTTTTCAGGTGTTTATTGAACTATTTGGACTTCATGAAACACTTACAGAGGCAAACACATTTGTGGAAGATTCTTAATCTTTCATGTTATTGCTTTGGACTTATAATCAATGTAAATAATTAATTTTCTAAATATAAAAATGACTCTGATAGTAATGAATACAATATTACTGGTGTGCATTTAGAACATATCATAGATTTTAAATGAAAAGTAAATCAGTCAGATTTTTTAAAAATTTCCTTATGAGCTCATTCGTTGCTTTTTACTGGATTCTTTGGAACAAGTTGGGGATGGTGGCACGTGATGCGTTTTCGTTTCTTGAAGAAAGTGTTTTATTCCTCGTTCACTAGATGACCCCCGACCTGTTTAGAGAGATTGAGTCCATCCTTCAGTTTCCCTGATTCTGGATCGAGAAGGAGGAGGTGGAGGAAGCAGGGAGTGAGGCAGGTGGGAAGGTGAACAGAGCAGAGTCTGGGGCAGTCAAAGGAGGAGGAAGGAAAAGGGGCTCAGGAGGGGAGAAAGCAGAGGGACTGTGAGACCTGAGGGGAGGATGGAGCTGGGGCCCAGGAGGGAGCAGGTGACCCAGAGGGAGAGACAGGCCCAGGGAGAGAAGAGGAGGGTAGGGGGGAAGAGGAGGAGCAGGAGGGAGGAACCTCACCCTGAGAATGTTCTCCAGCCTCTGACATTGGGCTCCTATGTTTTCTAACAGTTCAGTCTCGGGCTGGAATGGCTGGCCCTGGTTGTCCACGAATTTTTCCCAGCAGTGCTGGAGCTCTGTGGGAACAGGGAGGGAAAGGTGAGCTCCTCCTAGAGCGGGGAGGCCCAGGTCTCTGACTCTAGGGACACACCCTCCCCATCAGGATCTCCCTGCCCCCTTTCTCTCTCCTTCCAAGGCACTGAGCTCATCCCTCAAATTCTTTCTTCCACTGGAATCTGAGGGGCCCCTCCCCTTCTACCAGGAAGACCTGGGTCCTGATGGCACAGGGACCCACCTCCCCCTTCCCAGGGTCCCCCTCTCTCCCCTGAACTCTCTCCTCCAGGGGACCCCATCCTCTCCAGACCCAGCAGCCCCTCTGCAGGCAGCTGACAGGCTTCCCCACCTGGATTCTCCTCCTGCCCCCTCTGTGCAGCCATTTCCCAGCCTCTCTGCCAGCCCACCACCCACCCTCAGAAGTCCCTGCTGACCTTTGGGGGTCATGATGGCGAGTTTGGCCCCAGCGTCCTGCAGCCTGCGCAGCCCATCCTCATATCCATCAAGTTTGGTGTAGATGCGAGCAGCGAAGATGCGCAGCTGCACGTGGCTGTTCTTGCGCAGGAACTCCACCAGTTTCAGGGCACAGTCAGGGCAGGGGCTCCAAGAGAGGTACCACGTGAGTCTGTGCTGCTTCCCCTCATCCAGACCCCAGGCAGAGACCCCAGGCAGGAAGCACAACTCTGCATGACAGAATACCTGAGCACAGAGGGGGGAGTAGAGGGACCTGTCACTTGCTGTGAACAGGAGAGGGTGGGACCAGCCAGAGGCAGGTGAGGACTGGCCTCCAGCACAGGACTGAAGGGGCACAGCTCAGTGTCAGGGTGAAAGCTATTTCAATGTAGGATCTACACGGTCAAAGGGAAGGCGACTCATGAATCACATAATATCAGCATCTACAAAGGGCAGATCAGCAGTGAGGACTTGTTCTACATCAGCAAACCATGGCTCCCATGGATCTGTAACTGATCAGTCTTCACTTAGCCAGTTGATATTCCATTCACCATGGAATTTCATTAGTTTTGATTTTTTAAAGTTTTGCATTAAATATGGTTCTTTTTTCAAATCCTCACCTGGGGAGATTTTTTCCATTGATCTTTAGAGAAAGTGTGGACGGATAGGAGGGGGCAGAGAGAGAGAAACATCAACATGGGAGAGACACATCCACTGGTTGCCTACCCCACGCTCCACCACCCAGGGCCAGGGATCAGAGCTGCAACTGAGATAAGTGCCCTTGACCTGGAATCCTACCCCTGGCCCCTGGCTGTGCAGGCTGACGCTCTAACCACTGAGAACACAGATCTGGGCTCCATGTGATTCACCTTGGTACAGAGTTCCCAGAGAGCCTCTATTTGGTGCCCAAAGCCTATGCCTTCAGGAGCTACCCATAGTCAGCCCCTGCAGGGAGACAAATGGCTGAGGGCAGCCAGCCGGTCTGGTTCAGTGGGTTGAACAGTGACCCATCTACAAACAGGTCACAGGTTCCTGGTCAGGGCCCAGGCCCAGGTTGCAGGCTTGATTCTCAGGAGGAGGCGTGCAGGAGGCAGCAGCCAACCAATGGTTCTCTTTCATCACTGATGTTTCTATCTCTCCCTTTCTCTCTGGAAACAATAAAATTCTTACAAATAAATTAATAAATAAATAAATATAAATATATAAATAGCTGAGGTCAGAGGGAGGAGGCAGCTGAGACCCAAGGTCCTGGGCCTGATGCCACAGGGGTGGGTGCTTCCTCCAGGCAGGGGCACTCTCCCTCTGCTCCCCCAACTCCAGCTCCCACCTGTGCACCAGCACCTCCACACGCTTCCACTCTGGGCTTCCCCTGTGCTGCGCCCAAGGGTGACACACTCTGCGGGAAGAAGGGGTGAGGGCACCGAGGCAGAGGTGGGGAGACACGGGATGAGCGTCGCTGCTGGGCACACAGGAATATGGAGATGTGCCCACCCGCCCAGGGAAGGATTTTCAACCAGGGGCTCAGGGAGGAGGACGAGGTCAGGCCCACGGAGCTGGCGCAGAGCCCTGGTGGCAGAGGATGGTACCTGGGGACTCAGGAGGCGTCCTGGGCTCCGTGCAGCTGGCAATGCTCTTGTGGGGACAGCACCCTGCCAGGCTCTCCCAGGAGTGACTGGAGAGAGCACCAAGGGGGAGCTCTGCTCTCTGGCCAGAGGCTGCCCAGGCGGGGGCCAGGGAAGCATGGCCCCTTTGTCCGGGTGCCTTTCCCTCTGGCCGGACCCCTCCTCAGAGGCACAGCAGGAGGGACAGGCTGACCCTGGAGGCTGGGCTGACCCTGGGCTGGTGGGCCCAGGCCCTGGGACTGTGACTGCTTTCTTATGTGAGGCTCCAAGCTGCCAATCACAGCAGAGTCCGTCCTCCCTGCCTCTGGGCAACGCCACAGCAGCTGGGGGCCAAGGGACATTGCTCAGAGGACACCCCGCGGGCATGGGACCTTCTCCCCGAGTGTCCCGGGGCCCTGCCTGCTGTGCTCGCTCACCTGGTTGCGCAGGAGGCCCTGGAGCCCCTCCACTGGGACCCAGGCGTCACCCTCCCGGACCTCCACCTCGTAGCACAGGTATGTTTCAGTTGCCCATGTGATACCAAAGTTGCTCTTGAAGGTGGTTACATCCATCAGGGGTCTGTGGGCACAGGCAGGAGGAAGCAAGGCATGGGGCTCCTCTGGGGATCACCCCGTTCTCCTCCCCTCTGCACCCACATCCTGGCTAGACCCACAGAGGATGTGCGTCCACTCACTTAGCTGGGGCCGCCTTACCTCCCTCTCTGACCCCTTCTGGGGCTCTTGGGGGAGTCAGCCCAGTCCTTTTGTCAGGGTTTCCCTGGGAGCAGTGCAGGGGCTCAGAGCTCTGACGGGGCCTCTTCTGGCATCACCATCCTACCCTCGTCCCGCTGACCCAGCCCTGCCAGGTGCAGCCCAGTGGCGCTCTTTCCTCTGCTCTTCTGGGTTAACCTGAGCCACATCGTGCATCGGGGGAAAGGGTGGCCCCATCGGGGAAAAGAGATGCCAAACTAGTCTTCTCAGATAACTCATGACATTTCCCTTCTCATCATGAAACAATCATGTCCTTTACAAAAACCAAAACATAAATCTGAATGTGACCTCCTAGGGGCTCAGTTCAGAGCAGAAAGAATAGATTTCATGGGAGAAGGAGGGAGAGGAGAAACAGGGACCCTCAAGGGCGATCCCCACGGTCTAGCCGGGGGCTTAGGGGAGGCGGGGAGGACAGGCCCACTGGGCATCAGCTGAGGGGTCCTGGACATAGAAGGGCCATCAGGAGGGACAGGAGAAGCAGGGGGTTTTTTGGGGAGAAGGCAAGTCCACTCAGGGAGCCAGGAGGGGGGGGCTCAGAAGCAGGGCTGCTCCAGGGGCGGGTGGTACCTGCCAGTTGGTGCTGGGTTGTCCTCCATGTCTCAGCTCCTTCACCTTCTCTGCTGGTCACGGCCCGTCCTCCTCCTGTGCTGCTTTCAAGGACTGAGGTGCCTTATATGCCATCGAGGCACCTGGAAACTGCTGAGCTGACACTGCTGAGCCCCACCCCTTCTCTAAACTCAGGCCACTCATGCCACCCACATGGCGTCATAGGAGAGGGAACTTTCTGACCTAATGTCTCATCCTGTGCCCTCAGAGGCAAGTTAGGTTTTGGTTTCTCTGTTCTGACAAAGGCCCTCCCTGGACTGACCTGGGCCAGTGAGGTCCCCGGAGGTGGGGTCACCCTAGGCAGCATGGCACAGCCAGGCAGGGGGCAAAAGCACAGGTGAGAGGACAGGTGCTCCACCTGAGGAGGGTCCAGGCACGGGACACGGAGCCCCCACAGGACAGGCCCCGGGTGCCCAGCCCTGACTCTCCTGCGGCCGCCAGTGCAGGGCGTGGCCGGTCCCAGTGCAGGGACCTGCGGGGCTGAGCCAGGAGGGAGACTCTGCCCTGAGAGGAAGGGGAGGGCGGGACCACCGTGAGCTGAGCTCCCCTTAGGAGCCACCCTGTAGGGGAAGGAACTGGACTTGGAGCCTTTGTCCACCCATCACACAGAGGAGAACAGAGAGGCTCCCAGCAGGGCAGCCAGCATGGCCTGGGAGCAGAGGATGCAGGGTGTGCCCGCCTCAGGAAGGGGCACCGCTCATCCCCTCCACCCCCAGCCTTGAGGAACGGGGGACTTTGTGTTCCAGGCTAAAGTGTGAGTTTGTCCCCGAGAGGATGCCCCTCTGTCCCCCGACTGTCCATCCGGCTCCTCTCAGACCCCCCTGTGCCAGCCCCACGCTTCCTCCCAGGGGACATGCCCAGCTCAGGGAGGGCGTGGCCAGCACCACGGAGTCTGACCCTGGCCGCCCGCACTGAGAACCAGGCTGCTCCTTTTCAGGCCGGCTCCTCACATCCTTCACCTGTAAAACAGGGTCCCCCTCTTTCTGGGCTGGGCGCCCCTCCACATGCACAAACAGGTGTCCTCTGCACCCAGCCCCTCCCACCTGCTCTGTCCTTGGACCTTGGTGGCCCTGGGAGCAGCCATGCTGTCCTGCTGGGGGCTCAGGGCTTTGCAGGCGTGGAACGGGCCCATCCGGGTGTGTTGTGGGTTCTGCTAGTGCTGCTACTTCACTGGTCACGATCTCCACCCAAACACACCGTCCACACCCAGGAGTTTCCCGAGACCAGGCCTGGGGGCCCTGAGAATCTCCCCGGTGCTGCCCCAGATCTTGCGTCCCAGGGAGGGAGAGTGGTGTTCAGATCCAGGCCCACTCCCCTCTTGTACCTCAACGTTTCCTCCTGTCATGCAACCCAAAAAGCGCTTCTGAGTCCCCACCCCACCCCAGGTGCCAGAGCGGGGTCTCCTGGCACAAACCCTGTCCCAGGGCAGCGAGTGTGAGGTCCCAACGCACAAGGCCCAGTGCCCTGGGGGCCCTGGAAGGTGGCGCCCCAGGCCCACCCTGCCCCTCCCAGGTGCCCCTGCAGCCAGAGGGCAGCACCCTGGGCTCAGCGCTGCATCGCATGGAACCCCCCCCCCCCCCCGAGCACATAAGGCTCTTCTGGGGCGTCTATGGGACCCAGGAGGGGCCATCACCCCAGGGCAGCACTGTGCTCCCTGTCCCTGAGGCAGGTCTCACCGCCAGTCTAGCTCCTCAGCCAGCAGCTATGAGGTTTCTTCTGGAATGTTCCCCAGGACCTCCTCCCTCCCCACACCCTCTCCCCCCAGCCAGGAGTCCTGAGCTGCTCTCTGCTGATGCCTGGCTGCCCCTCTGTTATGCGGACCAGCCTGGCCCTGCTGGTCTCCACTCCCAGGCATCCGCTTTGCAGTGAGTGGCTAGCACAGAGGTGGCTGGAGAGCCCAGTGAAGACCAGGGCCACCGTGTGTCAGAGGGTGGCACCTCCTCCCGGAGGTTTCATGTCTTGTGTGATTTGTCTGACTCAAGTCTCCAAGGGGCCGGATGAGAGGATGCCTGGGCGGCCCTCACCTCTGTCTCTGGGTCCCTGCCCTCCCTGGGCCCCCATCCAGGCATCCTCTCCCCGGCTCCCCCTGGAGCCTGGCCCCCTGGGTGAGGAGAGGCGGGGCACCTGCTCCTCCTCCCGGTCTCCCTCAGCCAGGCCAGCACCTGGTGTGGAAAAGGCATCGGTAGAGCCTCCTGTTGAACTGGTTTAAAGCGGCCTGGCCCACAGCGAGTGGGGAGCGGGGAGCATGCCTCTCGGTCCGTGCGCTGAGAAGAAGGAAGGAAAGGAACCCTGTGTTTCCTGGGGAAGGACAGTCCCTCCCCGTGTCCGTCTCTGGAAGGTTGAGTGAAGAATGTAAAGCCATTCCTACATCCTTCTGGAGTTTTCCACCGAAATGGGCAAACTTCTGAACAGGAGGAAGGACGCAGGCCCCGAGGGAGGGGGTGGGCGCGGGTGCGGGAGAGCGGCCCCTGGGCGGGTGCACGCCGTGCTGGGATGGGTGCTGTTCCCTTGTCAGGGAAACAGGGGACAGGGCGGGTGCCCCGGGGAAGCCCGGGCTGAGGTCAGAGCGCCAGGCCGGCCCGTTCTGCCCCGTCGCTCTGGCCTGGGATGGACGATCTGGATGTGTCTGGAGTCAGGGCCAGGCTGCCCTGTAGGAGGTGTCAGCTCTGCCGTCCTGAGCCCCAGCCCAGCCCCGGCCTCAGCACTGTCCCCAGGCTGTCCGGGCCCCTCTCCACTCTCAGGCCCTGGGCCAAGCTCTGAGATGGGGGCCCGGGAGATGGGGGTGGAGCAGCACAGTAGGACCACCTGTCCTCTCTCGGGGTGCCCCCTCCACCCGGACACGGCACCTTGTGGATGTTTTGGTCCCTTGTTCCCAGAAGTGGAGATGGGGCCCTGGCTGGTTCGGCTCAGTGGACAGAGCGTTGGGCCTGGGACTGAAGGGTCCTGGGTTCAATTCTGGTCAAGGGCACATGCCCTGGTTGCAGGCTAGGTCCCCAGCAGGGAGCGTGCAGGAGGCAGCCAATCAGTGATTCTCATCATTGATGTTTCTAATCTATCCCTCTCTCTTCCTCTCTGAAATCAATAAAAAATATATATGTTAAAAAAAAAGAAAAAGAAAAAGAAATGGAGATGGGGCTTCTGTCAGAGCCCAGAAATGGAAAGGGAAGGAGCAGATGGGAGTTTGAGGTTCTTCCCGTAAAACCCACGTGGGGAGTGTGGACATCTCCTGTTTCGGTCAGAGAGGAGGGAGGCATCGGGTGTGTCCGGGAACCCTGACGTGGTTCCTTGTTGGGAGCCTTTAGAGATATTGGCTTAGACAAAGCCATCTTAAGAATTGTAAGTTTCTGGTTCCTCCAGAAACTCCTAATTACCAGAAACTACGTACGTCCTGAGGTTTGGTCAACAGCTAAAGATAACCATCCTATACCCTGAAGCAACTACCGCCACAACCTGAGCCTGCTACAACCCTGCTGATAAGCTAATAGGCTTCTCCACCCACCCCCCATCCCTAAAACAGTATATATCCTGCCATTGTGAGAATAAAGTTGGAGGCTTGATCAGGACTTGTCTTGCCTCCATTCCTTCGTGTCCCTTGTTTGTTTCATTCTCCTAGGGTGTCTCTGCGTTCCCCCGTTGTTGTCCCGCGGGTCGGGGCAGTCTGGCGCCCAACGTGGGTGACTTGGGGACCCCCTGCGAGAACGTCTGCTTGGAAGCGCCTGGCCAGGCACCCCTTAGAGTCGCCGCGCAGTATTGACTCGCGAGTGAAGACTCGGCATTTGGATCGCCACGGTTTCGCCCGCCCGTGAGACAGATCGTTGTGAAGGTAAGCAGACGAAACTTTTCAAACAAGAATTTCAAAATACCTCTTGAGAGCCTTCACCCTCTTTGGCACCCCCTTTGGCTGGCCTTTTTAGTTTTCTTGATCTCCCTCCAGTCCACTAATAAGCACTTCACTTCGCCGTTCGGGGAAGAGTGAAAGGTACCCGACACCGGCAGTGGAAACTCTGAATCACTGGGAAAAGTAATTCTTCTCTGGCCCGGCCTGTGTCTCCCTCTCTGGCAAACTCTGAGCTCGCTATGTCTTAGTGGTCGATATCCTGGTATGGGGGTTATACATCCCGACCTATGACACGCGAGCAGAGGCCGTAAGGTAAAAGGAGAGCGGTTACATAAGGATCACCAGAGATTTATAAAATTCCCAGCTGACCTGGCACGGGGTTTATACGTCCCAGAGGCTTACGTGGAGGAGGAAATCTTGAGAACTACCCAGCCAAAATAATGGGCAACTCATTGAACTCTCATGAAGTATTTCTAGGTGGGCTCAGGGAGTCCCTCAGGACACGGGGAGTAAGGGTTAAGAGAATGATTTAGGCATTTCTCAGGGGGCTCAGGGAGTCCCGCAAGGCGCGAGATTTTCGGGTTAAAAAAGAAAGATTTAAAAATTTCTCAGAGGGCTCAGGGAGTCCCTCAAGGCGCGAGAATTTCAGGTTAAAAAGAAAGATTTAAGGAATTTTTTCATTTTTGCCACTGACCTTTGCTCATGGTTTATTATAGACTTTTGATTTGCATGTTTAAAGTGTTAAAATTTTAGAAGGAAATCTTTTATAGTTTTTGCATGTTATTATAGAACATAACCCTTGGTTTCTTGAAAAAGGTACATTACATCTTAAAAGTTTGCCAAAAAGTTAATCAGAACTTGCCACAAATTGTTTCCCCTTGTGGAACAGGGCATTTCATTTCCTAGAGGCTTTAGAAGAGGTCAAGGAGGATGGATCTCCTCCCCCTTGCACCCTCCGCCCCTTAAGAGGAGCAGAAAGAAAAAAAAATGGGAGAAATGGCCTTCATGGCTCCCTCCACCTCCATGTCCTAATCCTGAAACGTTTAATTTGCCGTTAATAGAATCACCTGTGCAAAAAGGCCAAATTATAAAGAAATTGGAATAGTAAAAGGTACTCCTTAAAATCAGGCTGAAAAAATAGTGCCATGGTCATCTTAATGTGTTTTCTTATCTTAATTTGTATTTAAAATCCAAAATATGTAATAAGAAATGAAACCCCGCTGTTGAATCCGCCTCTGGTGTGGAAAGATTCAAAGGTGGCAAGAGAGAGCAGAGTTACAAGCTCTCCCACAATGAGATTACTTAGTGTTTTATTTAAAAATTACCGGAGAACATCTTATGACAACCAAACTTTGGCTAAGATAACCTTGGGTGCTAGCCATGACTTTAGAAAGCAAAATAGGAAAAAATTTAAAATGCCTTTTTCTATAAGCATGACTTTAGGGAAAATACGCCATCTGAGTCATTTGCTGAAACTTCCCCCAAAGCAGGATGGGGGGAAAGGGAAGAAGGAGCACGTGGCGATCCAGTGTGGACGCCCCCTCCCCAAGTATTCTAAAATTAAAGTCCTTCTTGTAACTGAAAAGCTTTTACAAATTTAAAAATGCATCCGGGATTTCTGTGCACATGTAAAGGGAAAAGGCCAGTTTAAAAACGAGTGCGCATAGTTTTGAGCTGATCTTGACCTTTTGCTGAGTACAGAATAAAAACCCAAGACTGTTTTGGTCTTAAAAATGGCAAAAATGAACCTAAGAAAGAAATGCAGACAGGCTTCCCAAGGCGATTTAAAGTAGCTCTTTTGAAATTTCCCGCCCTGAGGCAAGTACCACCAGGAAGTTGATAGTCAAGTAATTAAGCAGCTATGCCAGGCTTATTGGCTGGAAACTTAAAACTTTTAAGTTCAAATCATATAAAAGTATTGAGATTTATAATACTGAAATGTTGATCTGTGTATGCCTAGTATGAAGTCTAGATGATAGAAGTTAATCTATTAATTGAAAATGCTTTATTTTTTTTTTTGAAATGTATCCTTAAATGTAAAAGTCTCTTTTCTTGCCATTGAAAAAGTTTAAAGCTATATACTTTTTTTAATGGAAGGAGGGGTAGACACGCCCTTCCCCTAGCGTGTAGGTAATCCAATTCCCACCAGCAGCCATCTTTAGGAATGTTAATTTGCATTTCAATGGCTACACCTTTTGCTAGAGACCTTCCCAGAAAAGGTCAAGAGGCCAAAAGGTGGCTCCTTTGAAATCAGCTTTCCACCAGTAGTCATTTTGTAATACCTACAAGTTTGCTTCTCAGTTTCCCCGTGCAGAAAAAACATGGTTTAAAGTTAATTATTAGATTTTAAAATTTATTCTTAAAAATATAAAAGTGTAGTTAATCAAAGAACTGCTAATATTTGACTTGTAAGCTCTGAAAGTTTAAAGTGCAAATTGAATCGGGAGAAATTAATTAAATATCTAAAGTATAACTTGTTTTTGAAAAAATAAAATGTGTTTTCTCTTAAATAATTAGGAATTCAAAATATGTTACTTCTTGGTCTGATTTAAAAATGAGGATTAATTTTATGAACTCAACTGAAAAATTTTTAATACAAAAACCAGTTTAAATTTGATTGATATTCTTTAAGATAATTATAAAGGGTATAAACAGCTAATGAGATTTCTGTTTGTCTACAATATAATGTTGGTCATCTATCCTTTAGGGGTTTTGGTTTGCTCTGTCAAAGAACAGTGTAGACAGCCGCCACTTTGAGCTGCCTGACTTGGCAGCCGCCATGTTGGCCGCATGGCCTGCCGCTCCCCTGGGGGCCGCCATCTTGGAACAGCAAAGGCCCCGCCCACCCTCTGACTTAGCCAATCACAATAGGAATGTCTGCTCACTGAGGCAGGATGGGATTTCAGGGGTGGAGCTTTAAGGAGGAATTTTACTACGGAAATGCGGATGGGGCAGAAAGTGTGCTTGCCTCTCGAATTTATTTAATACTTCTTTTAAGAAAATATTTTTAATACTTAATAAATTAGCAATCACGGTCTTAATATAATTTCAGTGGTATGATAGACCAATGTTTTGAGCAGTTGGCTTTATAAAGGCCAACAATAGAGCTCGTATTCCTTACAAAGGCTAAGTCATTTTTCTAGTCTCTTAAATCTAGAAAATCCGGCTTTCCTTAAACTAAGGACAATTAAAGGTTATATGTTCCCTCCCTAAACAAAAGTTAAGTAGCTTATGTCAAAGTATTTAAAAGGGACTGATAGCAGTGATCCAATTTCTGTGATCCCAGCCGAAATTTTAAAACCAGTTTAAATTTAATTGATATCTCTTAATAATTATAAGAAGTATATAATTTTTAAATCATATATACATATATATATAATTTGATGGTCTTTTCAAGTTGGATTACAAAACTATAACCAAGGAATGACTTTGAGAAATTTCACGGGCCCTGAAATGTTTTCAAAGGTTTATTCTCTCTTTTTAAAGGATATTTTAATTTAGCCAAATTTAATATACTTGAAATCACATGGAAAGCTTTATCAAATAAAAATTAATAAATATATTTTAAGTTTTTGCCTCTGAAAAAGGGCAAAACAAGTTATTTTGTTTAATATTTCTTAGAATACAGCAGTGGAATTTTAAGATGTAATTTGAAATAACAAAAGCTACTTGCTGCTGCATTTTAAATTAGGCTGGAAGTGGTGCAGCGTTTGCCCCTTGTGAATCAGAAGTTTACTAAATACTAAATTTACTTGCTTTGCTTTTTAAAAAAAATACTTACTTAAATTTACTAATCTTTGTAAGCAATTGAATCCTAGTAAAGTAAAAATCTTCTAAAAAGTTACTGAAGTCTTCCCATGATCCCTCTGTATATGCAAATAAGCCAAAAGGGAACGCTGTTTAAAAAATTATTTTAAATTTAATAAGAAGGAGAAATTTTAATATTTTGAAATATCTTCCACTAATATTTACAGGATAATCTAATGATTTGCTGTTAAAATACCAGATCTGAAAATAAGTACAGTCACCATAAATGTTTAATGACTTTGACTTGAAATACATGGCCTTGCGGCACTATCAGCCAAGATCCAAGAAGTAATCCTATAGGTTACTTGGTGTAAAAAAGAAAGATTTTTCTTTAAGTTGAAGTTCTCCAAGTGTAATCCAGCAGGAAGAAGACAAACCAGACAACCAACAGCCCAGAGACCACCTGGGGCACAGTAAAGTGAAGTATGGTAACAATTGACTCAGGTAAAAATTGTAAGTTTCATATTGGTCTTAGAAGGCACATTTTTTTCTTTACCTGGGAAGGACAGCACAATATCCCAAGGTCAAAGGGCTCCAGTTAACATGTTGGCTCAGTGTTCTGGAGACCCAAAATTGTAATCTAGATAAAGTGCCTAAGTTTAACCCAGGTCACCCAAAGATTTGAGACCCAAGACTGTAATTTAGATAGCATGCCTAAGTTTAACCTGGGTTACCCAAGGACTCTAGATAATGTGTTTACCCAAAACTGTAGTTTGGATGGCATGCTGTCTCTGTTTCTGTAAATTGCTTTTTTTTTGCAAACGAGGTTCCTCATTCCAAACTTGAGACAACCAATTTAAAATTGAATTGTCATGACCTAGAGCAAAGAATATTCTTACATGGTATTATTCTACAAGTTTCATTAATAATTTTTGATGCTTTACAACAGTATCTTGTGCATTTATCCCAAACAAATTTACGAATTTGAATGTTTTACATGAAGGAATTTATTCCTTTCCACTGTGTGGAGGGCCTCCTGGGGAAGGCACTTAAGCATTCTGTATTGACCACTCTTGACTTTTTTTGCCAAAAGGAGCTGTAGCTACTGGTTCCACCGGATTAGGGACAGCATTACACACCTATAATAAATTATCTAACCAGCTAATTGATGATGTCCAAGCTCTCTCAGGCACTATCAATGATCTCCAAGATCAGATAGATTCATTAGCTGAAGTAGTACTACAAAATAGAAGAGGGTTAGATTTGCTCACAGCAGAACAGGGAGGAATATGCTTAGCCCTACAGGAACGCTGCTGCTTCTATGCCAACAAATCCGGGATCGTCCGAGACAAGATAAAGAAGTTACAAGAAGATCTAGTGAAGAGACGGAGAGAATTATTCGAGAACCCCCTTTGGAGCGGACTGAACGGACTCCTGCCCTACCTGCTTCCTGCTCTCGGCCCCCTTATAAGCCTTCTCCTAATCCTAGCTTTCGGCCCCTGGGCTTTTAGAAAATTAACAGACTTTGTAAAACAGCAGGTTGATAGCATCCTGGCCAAACCCATTCAGGTACACTACCATCGTCTAGCCATGTTAGACCGTGAATGTGATTATAATGACTGCTAAAACTCCCTCCCTGCGGGGACAGCATGACTCCAGAGGGATGCTTGCCTACTCCCCATAGAAGGAGAAAGGCATGGGCACCGACCTGGGTGCATGGCAAAGCACTGCAAGGGAAGGTCACAAAAAATTTCGACCGCCTCTGGATTTCCCTGTGAGCACACCTGGTTTGCATAGAGGTTGGTATCCATACATAACTATCGGCTCTGCCTCTCCTCCCCAAAAGATACCAAGAGCCACTTTCGGTGGGACCCCACCATCCCACGGGAGGAACCAGGTCCCTACTCCCCCAGTCGGTTAAAGCCCGCCCCTTAATAAGGAATAAGGGAGGAATTGTTGGGAGCCATTAGAGATATTGGCTTAGACAAAGCCATCTTAAGAATTGTAAGTTTCTGGTTCCTCCAGAAACTCCTAATTACCAGAAACTACGTACGTCCTGAGGTTTGGTCAACAGCTAAAGATAACCATCCTATACCCTGAAGCAACTACCCCCACAAGCTGAGCCTGCTACAACCCTGCTGATAAGCTAATAGGCTTCTCCACCCACCCCCCATCCCTAAAACAGTATATATCCTGCCATTGTGAGAATAAAGTTGGAGGCTTGATCAGGACTTGTCTTGCCTCCATTCCTTCGTGTCCCTTGTTTGTTTCATTCTCCTAGGGTGTCTCTGCGTTCCCCTGTTGTTGTCCCGCGGGTCGGGGCAGTTCCTTTTTGTCACATGTGAGCGAGTGAACCTGTGCCCCTTGCGTCTGGGCCGTAGATGGGCTGGGCTGGTTGGCACAGGCACAGTTGGGGGTGAGGCCTGCTCTGGACATATCTGCGCCTTTTAAATTCCTGGGGACATTGAGGGGGAGCTGGCTGGTGTCACCACCCCAGGGTCACAGCCTGCAGACGGGGCAAGGTGTGCGGCCTCCCCCAGCCCCGAGGAAAGGGCGTGGGGCCCTTCTCCCTGGGAGTCCTCGGCCTCAGCCCCTGGCTGCCAGCGGGGTCCAGGCTCCTCCTCTGCTGGGTTTGCATCCTGACTGCCAGGAGCCGGCCAGTGGGGAGGGAACCCTCCGCACAGAATCAACCCTCGACGATTGTGTCTATTCTTGTTACTCTCCACTTACCAGCGTCCACCTGCTCCAGAGCCTCAGGCAGGGAGAGGGGAGCCTGAGATCCGTCCCCAGTACTCGGGTTTGCTTTGTTGTTTTCCGCTCGCAAGAACCCCTCGACCCGGTCACCCCTGAGTCCTGTGAGGACAGTGGCTGGAGGCTGGCTCTGTTCTTCAGGTCTTATGACCCGGAGAGCTGTGGCTTTCCCTCTCCCTTGTCCTCAGGTCTGACAACCTGAAGAGCTGTGGCTGTCCCCTATCCCCTGTCCTCTGTCCATGTTCCTCAAGTCTGACGACCTGGAGAGCTGTGACTGTCCCCTGTCCCCTGTCCCATTTCCCTGTCCCTGGTCCTGAGGTCTGACAACCTGGAGAGCTGTGGCTGTCCCCTGTCCCCTCTCATTGGCTCTGGGCCAGGGAGGGTGTGGATCTGTTCTCCAAGGGCACCTCCTTCTGGGAGTGAGGCAGGCCTGAGCGTTGTGAGCTCCCAGATCCTCTCTGGTCCCTCTCAGCTCCCTCTGCCGTGTGTGTATACAGCAGGTGCTCAGGGTGTGTGCAAACTCAATGACTTGCAAAGACTTTGGGGAAATTGAAGGGCTTTGGGGAAGTAGGAGCCTGGCTTCCATCCAGCCCTTGGGCGAGGATTTCTCCTCATAGTCGCAGCAGCCACAGCGACCTGGGCCTTCACCATGCCCAGTCCGCACGCACGCCTGCTTTCCTTTTATCCACAACTAGGGGCCTGGTGCACGAAGATTCATGCCCGGGGGATGGGTCCGTCAACCTGACCTGTACCCTCTCCAATCCGGGAGTTTCTGTCTGTCTTTGCAATCATATGAGCGAATTGTCTGAGACCCCCCAACCCAGTTTGGTTTGTTGCTCACAGAATAATAGAGGCCTTTTTTTTCTTTGCTTCATTTGTGGAGATTTCCTGTAAGTTTTAGGATGTCTTCCCTTTAATTTTTCCTAGACACTCTGATTTTACTTATGTCCCTCACCTTTGCTTTCCCTCCATCCCCCACCACAACAGTAACTTGCTCCAGGCTGACTTTGCTCTAGTGTCTAGGAGATCCAAGTGCCACCAGGACTATGATTCCCAGCATTCCTGGTGCTCCCCACGCTCTGGGCTTCTGCTTCCGGTCCTGGGGCTGCCACCAGAACTACTATTCCCAGAATTCGTGGTGCTCCCCGTGCTCTTGGTTTTCCCTTCCTGCTCTGTTTTCGTCCCATGACCTCCCACTCTACCAAGTCCTCCAAGCCACCACCTCTCCCTTTCTGCTCTCCCTCTGGTGGATTGAAGAGCCAAGTTTCCCAAGCCACTCCACTCTCCGCTGGCTATCCCGCTCTGCTCTCCGCCCGGCAGCTTCGGGGAGTGACCGAGGGAGCCACATCCCCCCCAAGCTGCTGGCTCTCCCGTTCTGCTCTCCAACTGGTGTCTGCACATGCAAATCAGCCCGCCATCTTTGTCGGGTTGATTTGCATATGCACTCCTGATAGGCTGGTGAGCATCGTGGAGGGATGGTCAATTAACATGTTTCTCTTTTGTTTTATAGGATTCCTTTTATTTATTTTTTTTTTCCTCACCCAAGGATATTTTTCCATTGATTTTTAGAGAGATTGGAAGACAGAGGGAAAAACAGAGAGAAGCACCGATGTGAGAGGAACACATCAATTGGGCACCTCCTGAAAAACCCTGACCAGGGCCTGGGCTGAGGAGGAGCCTGCAACCAAGGTACATGCCCTTTCCCAGAACTGAATCCAGGACCCGTCGGTCTGCAGGCTGATGCTCTATCCACTGGGCCAAACCAGACAAGGCAGCACATTCCATTCTATAAAGTTCGAGATGCTTGGGGACTCAGGGCCTGTCTTCTCCCACTGGTGTCCTCACACTCCCAGTGGCTGCCCACCTGCAGGCATCGGCCCTCATCCCAGGCAAAAGGGTAGCACATAGGACCCACCCCAGGCCTGCGAGCCCACACGTCCTGTTGGTGACAGTTGTCGCTGTTCACCAAGAGGGTGACGGAGGAGAACCCCACGACTTCACAGTTTCAGCTGGGGCGTGAGACCCCATTGGTCCTCCTTGCCCCTCTGTCTGGACGTCCACATCCCTGGCCACCCCTGACCCCTCTGAGGGGCTTGGGAAAGAGGACCTGCTCAGGACAATGAGGTGAGTGGCAAAATGAGAGGGGGTGGGACCAAACACACACACACACACACACACACACACACACACACACGCAGCTGATGACAAGCAGGAATCTCCTAGGTTCTCCAGACACAGCCACAAGCCTCAGTCTTAGTGGCAGGAAGCAGAGGACGTCACCACTCACAGGCGCATTTACAAGAACCTCATCATCATCCAATCAGCTCCTCTGGTTTCGATTCCTGGACTCTGGCAAGAGCCCCCACTTCTCTTCCTGGAAGCAAATGACCAAGACACAGTCACTCTGGGAAAGCGGACGAGCAGGTAGAAGACACGTGGCCTTATATGACAAGAGGGGTTCCCACTCTCTGCGCTGTCACATGCAGGTCCAGGCAGACCTGACCCCCAGTTGCCAGGGCCCCGTCGACCCGGACCCCCGGGCTCAGGGCTTTGCCCCTGACATGGGGACCTGAGACGTCGGAGAGGGTAGCTCAGAGCTGAGGACATGGCTGAGCCCTGGGCTCCCCACCTCAGCCTGTCCTCCTGCCAGAAGGCCACCTGTGGGAAGGCAGACCTGGGCCGCATACAGAGCAGCCTCCTGCCCGGCTGGTGTGGCTCAGTGGTTGAGCATTGACCTATGAGGAACGAGTTCAAGGTTCAATTCCCCGTCAGGGCACATGCCCGGGTTGTGGGCTCGATCCCCAATCAGGGGGGTGCAGGAGGCAGCCGATCAATGATTCTCTCTCATCATTGATGTTTCTAAGTTTCTCTCCATCTCCCTCCCTCCCTGAAATCAATAAAAAAAAAATATTACAAAGAAACATACAACAACGTGTCTTCTGATTTGATGATGAGGAGCTGATTTATTGATGATGAAGTTCTTGTAAACCAGCCTGGGAGTGGTGACGTCCTCTGCTTCCTGCCACTCAGACGGAGGCCGGTGGGTGTGTCTGGAGAAACTAGGAGATTCCTGCATGTCATCTGCTTGCGTATGTGTGTGTGTGTGTCTGTGTTTGGTGAGTCAGGGCAGCCTTCGGGCCCGTTGCCCAGACACAGGTGTGTGCCAAGCCCGATCTTTGTCGTATCTGTGACACCAGCGGTGGGACCACCAGCTGGAAGCAAGGGAATTAGCCACAGCCACGGAGCCAGCATGCCGAGGGGAGTGCGCTGGGGACAGACCCCGGGGCTGCGCTGGCCACGTCCCCTGGGAGGGAAAGTGGGGCTGGCACAGGGGGGTCTGAGAGGAGCCCGGTGGATAGTCAGTGTGACAGAGGGGCATCACCTCAAGGACAAACTCTACCACCTGGGGCGCCGGTCACACATGAGCCTGGAACACAAAGTCCCCCCTTTCCTCCCAGGTGGGGGTGGAGGGGATGAGCGGTGCCCCTTCCTGAGGCGGGCACACCCTGCATCCTCTGCTCCCAGGCCATCCTGGCCGCCCTGCTGGGAGCCTCTCTGTTCTCCTCTGTGTGATGGGCGGGCAAAGGCTCCCAGTCCAGTTCCTTCCCCTACAGGGTGGCTCCTAAGGGGAGCTCAGTTCTCGGTGGTCCCGCCCTCCCCTTCCCCTCAGGGCAGAGTCTCCCTCCTGGCTCAGCCCCGCAGGTCCCTGCACTGGGGCCGGCCATGCCCTGCACTGGCGGCCGCAGGAGAGTCTGGGATGGGTACCCGGGGCCTGTCCTGTGGGGGCTCCGTGTCCTGTGCCCCGACCCTCCTCAGGTGGGAGCACCTGTCCTCTCACCTGCGCTCTCGCCTCCTGCCTGGCTGTGCCGTTCTGCCCAGAGTGACCCCACCTCATAGGACCTCACTGGCCCAGGTTGGTCCAGGCAGGGCCTTTGTCAGAACAGAGAAATCAACACCTAACTTGCCCCTGAGGGCTCAGGATGAGACATTTGGGCAGAAAAGTTCCCTCTCCTATGACGCCATGTGGGTGCGATGAGTGGCCTGAGTTTAGGGAAGGGGTGAGGTGAAGCAGTGTCAGCTCAGCAGCTTCCAGGTGCCTCGATGGCATATAAGGCACCTCAGTCCTTGAAAGCAGCACAGGCGGCGGATGGTCCGTGACCAGCAGAGACGGTGAAGGAGCTGAGACATGGAGGACAACCCAGCACCTACTGGCAGGTACCACCCGCCCCTGGAGCAGCCCTGCTTCTGAGCCCCTCCTCCTGGCTCCCTGAGGGGACTTGCCTTCTCCCCAGGGGACGCCCTGCTTATCCCGTCTCTCTTGATGGCCCTTCTATGTCCAGGACCCCTCAGCTGATGTCCTACCTGCCTTCCATGGACAAAGGCGACACTCCTGGGCTCATCCTTGAGGGTCCCTGTTTCTCTTCTGCTTCCGTCTTCCATGAAATCTATTCTTCCTTCTCTGAGCTGAGGCCCTAGGACCGTGATGGCGAACCTTTTGAGCTCAGCGTGTCAGCATTTTCAAACCCCTAACTTAACTCTGGTGCCTTGTCACATATAGAAATTTTTTTATATTTGCAACCATAGTAAAACAAAGACTTATATTTTTGATATTTATTTTATATATTTAAATGCCATTTAACAAAGAAAAATCAACCAAAAAAATGAGTTCGGGTGTCACTCTGACATGCGTGTCAAAGGTTCGCCATCACTGGCCTAGGAGGTCAGGTTCAGATTTATGTTTTGGTTTTTGTAAAGGACATGATTGTTTCATGATGAGAAGGGAAATGTCATGAGTTATCTGAGAAGACTAGTTTGGCATCTCTTTTCCCCGATGGGGCCACCCTTTCCCCTGATGCACCATGTGGCTCAGGTTAACCCGGAAGAGCAGAGGAAAGAGCGCCACTGGGCTGCACCTGGCAGGGCTGGGTCAGCGGGACGAGGGCAGGATGGTGATGCCAGGAGAGGCCCCGTCAGAGCTCTGAGCCCCTGCACTGCTCCCGGGGAGGCCCTGACAAAAGGACTGGGTTGACTCCCCCAGGAGCCCCCGAAGGGGTCAGAGGGAGGTTAGGTGGTTCCAGCTAAGTGAGTGGACACCCATCATCTGTGGGTCTAGCCAGGATGTGGGTGCCCAGGGGAGGAGAACGGGGTGATCCCCAGAGGAGCCCCATGCCTTGCTTCCTCCTGACTGTGCCAACAGGACCCTGATGGATGCAACCACCTTTAAGGACAACTTCGGTCACATCTGGGAGAAAAAAACTTACATGTGCCACAAGGTGGAGGTCTGGGAGGGCGATAAATGGGTCCCAGTGGAGGAGCTCCAGGACTTCCTGCGCAACCAGGTGAGTGAGCACGACAGGCAGGGCCCCGGGACACTCGGGGAGAAGGTTCCATGCCCGCGGGGTGTCCTCTGAGCAATGTCCCTGGGCCCCCAGCTGCTGTGGCGTTGCCCAGAGGCAGGGAGGATGGACTCTGCTGTGATTGGCAGCTTGGAGCCCCACTTAAGAAAGCAGTCACAGTGTCCCAGGGCCTGGGCCCACCAGCCCAGGGTCAGCCCAGCCTCCAGGGTCAGCCTGTTCCTCCTGCTGTGCCTCTGAGGAGGGGTCAGGCCAGAGGGAAAGGCACCCGGACAAAGGGGCCGATCTCCCCTGGCCCCGCCTGAGCAGCCTGTGGCCAGAGAGCAGAGCTCCCCCTTGGTGCTCCCTCCAGTCACTCCTGGGAGAGCCTGGCAGGGTGCTGTCCCCACAAGTGCATTGCCAGCTGCACGGAGCCCAGGACGCCTCCTGAGACCCCAGGTACCATCCTCGGCCACCAGGGCTCTGCGCCAGCTCCATGGGCCTGACTCTTCCTCCTCACTGAGCCCCTGGTTGAAAATCCTTCCCTGGGCGGGTGGACTAATCTCCATAATCTGGGAGCCCAGCAGCGACGCTCATCCCGTGTCTCCCCCACCTCTGCCTCGGTGCCCTCAGCCCTTCTTCCCACAGAGTGTGTCACCCTTGGGCGCAGCACAGGGGAAGCCCAGAGTAGAAGCGTGTGGAGGTGCTGGTGCACAGGCGGGAGCTGGAGGTAGGGGGGCAGAGGGACAGCTCCCCTGTCTGGAGGAAGCACCCACCCCTGTGGCATCAGGCCCAGGACCTTGGGGGCTCAGCTGCCTCCTCCCTCTGACCTCAGCTATTTATTTATTTATATTTATTTATTCATTTATTTATATTTATTTACTTATTTAAAATAATTTTATTGATTTCAGAGAGGAAGTGAGAGAGATAGAAACATCAGTGATGAGAGAGACTCATTGGTTGGCTGCCGCTAGCACTCTCCACCTGGGAATCAAGCCTGCAACCTGGGCCTGGGCCCTAACCAGGAATGGAACCAGTGACCTGTTTGTGGATGGGTCGCTGCTCAACCCACTGAGACACACCGGCTGGGCTGCCCTCAGCCATTTGTCTCCCTGCAGGGGCTGACTATGGGCAGCTCCTGAAGGCATAGGCTTTGGGCACAAATAGAGGCTCTCTGGGAACTCTGTACCAAGGTGAATCACATGGAGCCCAGATCTGTTTTCTCAGTGGTTAGAGCGTCAGCCTGCACAGCCAGGGGCCAGGGGTAGGATTCCAGGTCAAGGGCTCTTATCTCAGTTGCAGCTTTGATCCCTGGCCCCGGGTGGTGGAGCGTGGGGTAGGCAACCAGTGGATGTGTCTCTCCCATGTTGATGTTTCTCTCTGTCTCTACCCCATGTCCACCCCTCCACCCTTTCTCTAAAGATCAATGGAAAAAATCTCCCCCGGTGAGGATTTGAAAAAAGAACTATAATTAATGCAAAACTTTAAAAAATCAAAGCTAATGTTAATTTCATTGTGATTGGAATATCAACAGGCTAAGTGAAGACTGGTCAGCTACAGAGCCATGGGAGCCATGGTTTGCTGATGTAGCAAAGTCCTCACTGCTGATCTGCCCTTTGTAGATGCTGATATTATGTGATTCATGAGTCGCCTTCCCTTTGACCGTGTAGATCCTGCATTGAAATAGCGTTCACCCTGACGCTGAGCTGTGCCCCTTCAGTCCTGTGCTGGAGGCCAGTGCCTCACCTTCCTCTTTCTGGTGCCACCCTCCCCTGTTCACAGCAAGTGACAGGTCCCTCTTCTCCCCCCTCTGTGCTCAGGGACCCAGACATGCAGAGTTGTGCTTCCTGGATCGGGTCCGTTCTTGGCACCTGGATGAGGGGAAGCAGTACAGACTTACCTGCTACATCTCCTGGAGCCCCTGCCCTGACTGTGCCCAGAAACTGGTGGACTTCCTGGGCGAGAACAGCCACGTGAGGATGTGCATCTCAGCTGCTCGCATCTACACCTTTGTCAGTGGCTATGAGGATGGGCTGCGCAGGCTGCGGGACGCTGTGGACCGTCTCGCCATCATGACAGTTGAAGGTCAGCTGGGACTCCTGAGGTGGGAGGTGGGCGGGCAGGGAGGCTGGGAAATGGGCACACAGAGGGGGCAGGAGGAGAATCCAGGTGGGGACTCCTGTCAGCTGGCTGCATGGGAGCTGCTGGGTCTGGAGAGGATGGAGTGCCCTGGAGGAGAGAGTTCAGGGGAGAGAAGGGTTCCTGGGAAGGGGGAGGTGGGTCCCTGTGCCATCAGGACCCAGTCCTTCCTGGTAGAAGGGGAGGGGCCCCTCAGATTCCAGTGGAAGAAAGAATTTGAGGGATGAGCTCAGTGCCTTGGGAGGAGAGAGAAAGGGGGCAGGGAGATCCTGATGGGGAGGGTGTGTCCCTAGAGCAGTGATGTCAGAGATTCGCCAGCACTGCCCTGCAGTCAGAGACCTGGGCCTCCCCGCTCTAGAAGGAGCTCCCCTTTCCCTCCCTGTTCCCCTAGAGCTTCAGGGCTGCTGGAAAACCTTCGTGGACAACCAGGGCCAGCCTTTTGAGACCTGGACTGAACTGGAAATAAGCATAGGAGCCCAATGTCAGAAGCTGCAGGACATTCTCGGGGTGAGGTTCCCCCCTCCCCTTCTCTCCCTGGGCCTGTCTCTGCCTCTGGGTCACCTGCTCCCTCCTGGGCCCCAGCTCCATCCTCCCCTCAGGTCTCACAGTCCCTCCCTCTGCTTTCTCCCCTCCTGCGCCCCTTTTCCTCCCCCTCCTGTGACTGCCCCAGACTCTGCTCTGTTCACCTTCCCACCTGCCTCACTCCCTGCTTCCTCCACCTCCTCCTTCTCGATCCAGAATCAGGGAAACTGAAGGATGGACTCAATCTCTCTAAACAGCCGGGGTCTTCTGGTGAACGACGCATAAAACACTTTCTTCAAGAAATGAAAACGCATCACGTGCAGCATCTCCAACTTGTTCCACAGAAACCAGCAAAAAGCAACAAATGAGCTCATAAGGAATTTTTTAAAAGTCTGATTGATTTACTTTTCATTTTAAATCAGTGATTTGTTCTAAATACACAGCAGTAACATTCTATTCATTACTATCAGAATCATTTTTTAACTTTGAGGGAAATGATTATTTTTTATTGATTTTAAATCTAAAACAATAAAATGAAAGATTAGGAATCTCCATAAAATGTCTTTTCCTCTGTAAGTGTGTCATGAAGTCCAAATCGTTCAACAAACACCTGCAAATGCAAAGGGCTTTCTCTTCTGTGGGACCTTCATGGGAGGGCCGTGGTCACAGGAATTCCTACGGGTCAAGAAAAAGTCAGTAATTTTTATAGGATGAGAGGAGCCGGCCTGAAAGGGAGCGGCCTGGTTCTCAGTGGGGCAGCCAGGGTCGGACTCCGTGGGGTTGGCCCCGCCCTCCCTGAGCTGGGCACGTCCCTTGGGAGGGAGCATGGGGCCGGCACAGGGGGGTCTGAGAGGAGCCGGATGGACAGTCAGGGGGACAGAGGGGCATCCCCTCGGGGACAAACTCTACCAGCTGGGGCTCAGGTCACACGTGAGCCTGGAACACAAAGCCCGTCGTCCCCCCCTCACTCCCCCCCCCCCCCTTCATCGTGGCTGGGGGTGGAGAGGACAAGCAGTGCCCCTTCCTGAGGCGGGCACACCCTGCATCCTCTGCTCCCAGGCCATCCTGGCCACCCTGCTGGGAGCCTCTCTGTTCTCCTCTATGTGATGGGCGGACAAAGGCTCCGAGTCCAGCTCCTTCCCCTACAGGGTGGCTCCTAAGGGGAGCTCAGCTCACGGTGGTCCCGCCCTCCCCTTCCTCTCAGGGCAGAGTCTCCCTCCTGGCCTGGAGGGGCTGAAGGCAGGTTGTGTCTAGAAGAGGGGAGCGTGGGGGAGGCAGCACCAGCCTCCCTCCTCTGCACAGTGTCCCAGGCCCACGGCTCCCCAGTGTCAGCTCCCGCGCTGTCTTCTGTGGGTCTCCTCTGGTCCCTGAGGGCCGCTCACCTCCAAGGTCACTCTCATCCGGGAATGAATATGGGAAAGAGGAGGGGACCTTCCCCTGAGCTTCTGAGCCTGTGCACCCTCTCAGGGGACGGATGTCGTTACTCTGAGCAGGATGGCCGGTGGGAAACCCACGAATTCCCTGTTTCTACCGGCGACTCGTTTGGAGACTCCAGTGACCTGCACTGTGGACAGGAGAGCCTGGAGGGACATAAAGGCAAAGCCCTGACACAGGCGCTTAGAGCTCATTTTCCCGGCCTCTGGGAGGGAGAGGGGGTGAGGCTGGTCGGTGGGGCAGGAACAGGGTGAGGGGCGGCAGAAGAACGGGACGGAGGAGCGTTAAACCCGGGGAGCACTGGCGACCGCTTCCAGTCCTGTACCCTCCCTCCCCCAGCCTGCGATGTCTGGTCCCCAAGACCATACATGGTGGGTGTCACTTAGCTGGTGGCATTGTCGTGCTCTGGTGAGGTGGCTTTTTAAATACATTTTTATTGATTTCAGAGAGTAATGAAGGGGGAGGGAGAGATAGAGACTTTAATGCTGAGAGAGAATCATGGATCAGCTGCCTCCTGCACACCCCACACTGGGGATCAAGCCTGCAACCTGGGCATGTGCCCCGACCGGGCATCACACCATGACCTCCTGGTTCATAGGCCGACGCTCAACCACTGAGCCACGTGGGCTGGGCAGGCTCTGTTTCTTTGAGGGCCCTGGTGGCCACACATCCCGTGTGAGTCCTGAGTCCTGGTGTCACAGGGCAGTGGACAAGATGGGTGTCGCAAATTCACTCCTGTTCGATGCAGCTGATAAGACTGTGATTTTAAGCGTGCTCCCTCCTCACTGCAGAAAATGTGCAAGACCAGGTAAGTAAAAGCTATAGTCCCACCAGCACACAATATACTAGCATGTAACTTAACAGTAAGTCAGGGCGTTTGCCCTGTCATTCCAGACTCTACAAACACTCACTCCAGAGTGCAAGGACAATTTGAATTTGCCAGTACCATTGGGAGAAGCGTGTACATGAGCCTCAATTTAAACCGGAAACAAGGGTTCAATGAGGCCCCCAGCCACGTGCAGATCTGGGTAGGGTGGCGGATGGCGGGTGACAGCTGTCCTCGTGGGTGTACGACTGGCTGAGGCCGGACAGGTTGTTGGGGTGTTTTGTGTGTTTTTCTCCTTCTCACACACCATCAGCCTCCAGGGAGCGTCAGCTGAGTCCACAAATACGATACTGAATGGAAGAAGTCACATCTCAAAGGAGTCATGTTGTTTGATTCTACTTCTATGAAGTTCAAATCAGGCAAAAGCCAATCTATACTAATAATAGCCTAGGACCATCACTACCAGACTGGATGACCAAACAGTAACAGTAACAACCACACAGCAGCCGCATGGGGCAATGAGGCAGGCAGGGGGGTTAGTGAGGGACAAACAAATGACTGACCAGCAGGCTGTGTGGGGGACCAGGCCAGCAGGGCTTTAGTGAGGAACAACCAAACGACTGACCAGCAGGCTACGTGGGACAACCAGGTCGGCAAGGGGTGCAGTTAGGGACGACCAGACCAGAAGGCGAGCAGTTCGGGACAGCCAGGCCAGCAGGGGGCGGGGGGGGCAGTTGGGGGCAATCAGGCTGGCAGGCAGTGGTGGTTAAGGGTGATCAGGCTGGTGAGGGGGCGGGCAGTTCGGACTGATCAGGTAGGTGAGTGGTTAGGAGTCAGCAGTCCTGGATTGTGAGAAGGATGTCCAACTCCTGGTTTAGAGCCAATCCCGGGATTGCAGTTGGACATCCCCCAAGAGGTCCCGGATTGGACAGGGTGCAGGCTGGGCTGAGGGAAACCCCCCTCCTCCTGCACAGATTTTGTGCACCGGGCCTCTAGTCTGTGATAATAGAAGTGCTCACACGGGTTCCCTGTGGAGGGGGGACAGCTGGGAGGGGACAGGAGGGACTCCCCATCTGGGGTTCTGGACATCGCCCGCCTCAGTCTGGGTGATGTTATACCACCTGGAAACCGAGGACCTTGCACTCAACTGTAAGTTACACCCCAATGACACAGTGAACGAACAAGGGAGCGCTACACAGCTTACACTCTCAAGAAGGAAACGTTTCCTAAAGGGCATAGAGCACCATGTCCCACATGAACTCCCAGATGAAAAGGCAAATCCGATCCAGGCAGGTTCACCAGATTGCTCTTGGCTTTGTGGTTGTTTTCATGAGAAAGGAAGTTTAACATCTTAAGCCATTTAAATTCAAATGACAGGTTAGAAGTGGCCGAAAGTGAAACCCGGGAAGAAGAAATGAGGAAGTGAAACAGTCCTGGCAACATCACCACCAGAGGAGCTGTGACAGGACTGTCGTGGAGCGTGTGGTCTGAGCCAGGGCCACACAGCGCCTGCCGGTGAGTGTTTGGGAGCCTTGCTGATGACGACGGTGGAGTTGCCATTCGGGGGCGGGGGGGGGGCTTTGGGGGGGTGTCAAGGCAGCATCAATTCTGTTGATGTCGGCAACTGGACAAGATGAGTCATCTCCATGGGGAAGCGAGACTGACCCCTCTCCTGCTCCACTGCTCCCTTCGGACTCTCTCAGCCCCAGCTAATGACCCCCTCCCCCAGCAGAAAGGACCCCCACACTTTCACCTCTACATCTAGAAACCTCCCTCCTTTTGTACTTCCCGCCACCATGACATAACCCCCTGGAGGTGCGGAGCCCCCTGCACCTTACTCATATTTGTGCCCCCAGTGCCTTGGACCAAGTCTCCACACAGTAGGTGCTCCATTAATATTGGTCAAGAACTGAACAAATAAGAGACTGGGAAGTACTTTGTGTTCAAAGCACTGTTTCTCTGCAGAAGAGGGAGATTAGGGAAGGGTGAGGTTGGGGGGTGCTGAGAGAGAGACTATAAACTTTCCCAGGAGATACCTCTGTATTATGTGACTTCTTTCATTAGCAAAGACTTCCTGAATCTTTGAACACAAATCAAGTCACTGCAGAAGGAGAGGCTTCCAGGTGGACAAAGGCAGGGAGAGGCAGGTCCAGGCTGCCAGGGCCACGTCCACGTGGGCAGCTCCCCCAAGGGCTACGCTTATCAACCCTCCCTCCTCCGGGTGTTCTCCAGCAGGGCCCTGCCCCGCCCTCTCTCTGGGCCCCATCCCTCCAGGGCCAGGGCCCTCACTGCTGAGACCCCCAAATGTGCTTCTCTGAGCCCCAGCCCTGCTGCTCCTGGCCTGGGCTTCGTGCATCGCCCGGGGTCTGTTCTGCACGGGTAGCCACACCTGCTGGTCGCGCCTTTGCTTTTGCTCCTGGGCCTGCGGTACTTCCGGTCACTGCCACACGGAAGGGTGTTCTCCTTGGAATTCTGTACCCGGTTGTCAGGGCAGCCCTTGTGTGCACTCACCTTTCGGAATGTCACCGGGAGATGAACTGAAAGGACGCCAAGTGGACTCAATGGTTCACAAGACACACAGAGAGAATATGCTGATTTCAGATCTTACGACCAAAAAGACAGGTACCCTGCAGTTACGAGGACACTGTCACCTGTGAGAACATTCTCTTGACCCTTAATTCCTGCTCACTGATCACTTTTATGAAAATTACAACGTGCATTAGTAACGTTTAAAATAGTCTAATAGTCTAATAGTCGTTGGCCTGCATCTTGTCAGGCTCTTCTTGTTGTGCTTCTTGGCAAAGCGCATGTTCCTGAGAAGCTTCAGGTCCTTGTGGAATGTGTGCCTCTTTTCTTGAATAAGAAGGAATTAGCTGGTGGTGGTGAGGAAAATACGGCCTTTGAGATCATCAGAACCTGAGTTTGAGCCCTAGACTCAGCACAGAGAGCAACGGGGTATCACCCAGGAGGCTTGCCTCGATGAGCCTGATTGTTGACTGGGAAATTTGTGATAAATATCCCCTAAGGATGAAATTTAGAAATCTAAAGTCAAACAGCTGACACCGTTGACTCTCAAATGTTAGCCCCTTTGTCCTCCTTCAGGGCAGGGATGAAAACAAAATTTATTGCAAGTACCTCGTCCAGGCTCTTTCTCTCAAAATCAACATTTTTATCAATTCAACCAACACTTATTGACAACTACCATGTACACTGGCAAGAAGTTCAGTCTTTTGACTTCATTCTCATCCACAAACTTATCATCAGAGGGAAATGGTGGGCTCGTGTGCTTCCCAACTTCCCAGAGGTCTTGGTGACTGCAAAACTTGGTAAATAATGTTCACAAGAACAGGTCCCATTTTCTTCTCTCTGAAAATGTCAAGTCAGTAGGCTCTCCAAAGAACTCGGTACGTTTTCCTCTCCTCTCTCTGTCGCTCATATTCTGGTTCACTTGATTCCCAACTCCTGGGAGGGGTTGAACAGGAGTTCCCACTGCCCCCATGGAAAATGGAATGGCAGTGCAATAGAGACCAGCAAGTACGGTTCAGCACCATGGACAGCGCCAGGCGGGCGCCTCCTGGCCGGAACAGGTGAGTCCTGTTAGCCCTCGGCCTTACTGCCCTACACAAGACTCAGTCCGACGGAAGAGCCGTCCTGCCTCTCTGGGTTTGGTTCCCGGAGTAACTGGAGTGACTGGATCTACACCAGAGCTATGAGCTATTGCAACCCTCCCCTCAGAGCTGGAAGAAGGGTCTGAAAACCAAAAAATACCCAGGAACACTTTCCACTTGGGCCCATGCATGGAAAAATGGGAGCTTCGGCTGTCCGTTTCTGGGGTAAGCAGATGGCAAGGGACGGGGCATTTGTGGGTTTTCCTACGAGCAATTTCTACGCCAAGTCACAACGCTTTTCTGCTTCAAGCCTCCTATTCAAGCCAGTCGATGACGTTCAGGCACAAGGGTGCCCCAAGAAGGGAAGACCAGAGCGGAGCCGAAAGTATGGCTGACCCTTCCCTGCTGGCCTGTCTAAGACACCTGGAAGGGTTGATGCTTTCGTCCTCAATACTCCACTTTTTAAGTGATTCTTCTCACATCAAAACTCCTTGATTGACAGCCCTCCCTGCTACCCCCTCACTGAAGGCCTTGAACAACAAAGTCTGGACCACTCTGTTTGCTCTCCCTCTGTCCCCCTTGCCTTCTGTCTCAAGCCTCAGGTTTCACTTCCCTGTCTTTGCCTCCAAAATCCGCTTCACCATTCTGGACTCTTAAATTCCAGGTCCTTCAGCTAGCAAAGTAGAATCACCTTCGAATCTTCCTGACCCTCCTCCCTGCTAAACCCTATATAATAAAAGTCTAATATGCAAATTGTCCCCCCGGACGGTCATGTGACCAGGTGCTCAACCACTCGCTATGACGTGTGCTGACCACTAGGGGGCAGCGCAGAACATGGCGAGCATCAGTGATGCAGTGCTGGCAGCAGGTAGCAGTGGAGGTGCTGCCGGCCCCAATGGACCCCAACGAGAGCAGGACCAGGACCAGGATGGTCGAGCTGGTGAGAAGGCAGTGCCAGGTCAAGGCAGGTGCCAGCAGGGGCCTGATCGCCCTGCTGATCACCCTGCAGAGGGCGACCAGCAGCGGTGGCAGCGGGGAGGGAGGAGCAGCTCTGATGGATCTCCCTGCAGGCAGGATGGTGGAGCAAGTGAGGGGGCGAACCAGGACAAGGTGGGGTGCTTGGCGGAGCTGCGGGGCTGTGAGGCGGGGGCACGAGCTGGGGCCCCAATCTCCACAGGCCACCCCGAGGGACCCCCACCCATGCAGGAATTCATGCATTGGCCCCTGGTCTGCTAATAGAACCTTTAATCCTTTCATTAGAAAAAAGTCTCTAAGTCAGTTAGTTACCCAATATTTTCTGAACCAAAATATATGTAGGCTGAAGAATAGGGTCTTATTTGTTCCATATAACTAGACCTGCCATATTACTGTATTGTGTATAGTTGTATCTCATGTGTTTCTTTTGTTTAATCTGTATTTTTGTTTTTATTTTTGCTACTAAAGCGTAAGTAGAAGCAAAAACAACAACAACAAACAAAACCCACTTACTTGGATTGCTCTCCTAAAATATTCTTCCCAAACTCTAAGGTGAGTTTGTTTGTTTTTCTCTTTTATTCCCCTTCACCTTTTTCACCGCCCCCATCCCCTCCCCTCGGGCAACTGTCAGTCTGTTCTCTGTATCTATTGGTCTGTTTCTGTTTTGTTGTGTTGTGTTTATTCATTTGTTTTATTTTTTAATATTCCACAAAGAAGTGAAATCACATGATTTTTGTCTCTGTCTGACTTATTTCACTGAGCATAACACCCTCTAGGTCCCTCCATGCTGTCACAAGTATAGGGTTTTACTAGTAAATTACAGTGCTTCAGTTGAGGAGGTGACCACATGCATTCAGCCCATCCCCTGATGCAGACCCCGCCAAGACGATAGTAAAGAAGAACAAGGGAATAAACCCGTTATTGAGAGGAGAAAGGAAAGGAAACCGTAGGGAAGAAAATCATCTGAAAGGCTGAAAACAGATGGCGAAGAGGCAAGTGATGATGCTGAGAGGATGCACGGAAGGACTCCAACCAAGACATGAGCTGGTTTGCCCCCCACGACTGCTCACAGAATGAAGGGCAGGGCCCAGGCTCACTGTTTGAGGTCCCCTGCTTGTGAAAAGATCTTGGAGGCTTAGGAGGGGGGTGGGGGCACACACAAACCTGTGACCAGGGGCGATGCCAACCTCCCACTGCTGTGGGATCAGATCAGTCCTAGCCCATGTGGCAGAACAGAAACCACCTAAACCACCACTGTGAGATGGGCTCGAGATTGGGGGCCCGAAAGACCCAGCAACTGAAAAATTTGGACCAAGGAGGGTGATGGGGTGAGAGGGAGACAGAAACAAAACCAAGGCAGTTTCCTTTCCAAATAAGTCTGCAAGCCCAAATTCCCACAACCTGCAACGAAATCCAATGCTGAGAGAGGAAGCTAAGAAAACCGGCGTATGAAGTCACTGCAGACTAAGGAATCTCATAGAACCGCACGACAATGGCTTTAAAGCAGGAGACTGAGAATAGCCACAGATCTGAATGCCTGCACTGACGCGAGGCAGAGAGGTGGGGGGACGGACAGACCCCACCCTGGAACCACGGCACAGGGTGTGAGACGCTGCTGCCCTTCACCACTAGGCGGACCCCTGCCCTGGAGAACATCCCTACGCTCAGATCCGGTCCCAGCGGGCTGGTCCAGGAAGAAACAAGGCATCCCTGCAGCCAGAGGGAGCACGATCTTCAGTCATGGCGAACCTATGACATCCGTGTCAGAGGTGACACGCAAACTCATTTTTTTGGTTGATTTTTCTTTGTTAAATGGCATTTAAATATATAAAATAATTATCGAAAATATAAGTCTTTGTTTTACTGTGGTTGCAAATGTCAAAAAATTTCTATATGTGACACGGCACCAGAGTTAAGTTAGGGTTTTTCAAAATGCTGACACACCAAGCTCAAAAGGTTCGCCATCACTGATCTAGTTGAATGATTAGAACACGTGCCTGGTGTCATAGGCTGAAAAATGGCCCCCTCCCCGCCCCCAAAGGTGTCCACGCCCTAATCCCAGCACCTGTGCGTATGCTACCTCATATAGCAAAAGGCACTTTGCAGATGTGAGTAAACGGAGGATTTTAAGATGGGGAGAGCATCCTGGGTTATTCGATGTCATCACAAGGCTCCTTATAAGAGGGAAGCAAGGTCAGAGTCAGAGTCAGAGTCAGAGACCTGACCATAGCACCCAGGGTCAGCGTGGTGTGCTTTGAAGATGGGGAAGGGGCCATGGGCCAAGGGAGGCAGGGGACCAGCCCTACTGACACCTGGCTTCAGCCCAGTGCAACTGACCTCTGACTTCAGACCTCCAGAACGGCATGGTAATCAATTCACGTTGTTTTCATTCATTAAATGTGTGGTAATTTGTTACAGTAGCAATTGGGAACCAATATATCCGCAAAGGGCAAGTGCTTACTTGAATTATTGGCCAAAAAAGCTGCTCATAGAGTAAATCCCCTTCCTATATTTTAAATTTATTCTCCACCTGAAATCACGTTTCCTTTCGATAGACTATGGTTCCATCTCCCTGTTTCCTAACAGTCTTGCTAGAGGCCGGTCAGTTTTATGAGTCTTTTCAAAGAACCAGAAGTTGGCTCCGTCGGTCACGTCTATGTTGCGGCTGTTTTCTGTTTCGTGTATTTCTGCTGTTATCTTCTGTGCTTCCTTTTCCTACTCTCTCTGAGTTTATTCAGCTGTTCTCTTGGTAACTTCTGCACTGATGTTGGGTTTACTGACATTCAGCCTTGTACCTCATATAAGCCTCTTCCACATTCTGATATGTGGAATTATTGTTGTTCGCTTCTAAGCATATTCTCAAATCCACTACGCTTTCTTCTTTACCCGCAAATTATTTAAAGGGGTCTTTTAATTTCTGTGTTTGGGTTATTGACTTCCTCTTGAATTACATGGTGGTCAGAGAATGTTATCTGTTCAATCCAGATCTTTAACATCAACCTAGGATTGCTGTTTGGTGAGACGGTCAATTTTCTTTTATTTATTTATTTATTTATTTATTTTTAAAGAATAGTTTATTGATTTTTAGAGAGAGAGAGAAAGGGAGAGGGAGAGAGAGAAACATTGATGTGAGAGCATAGCATGGATCGGCATGCCCCCTACCGGGGATGGAGCCCAAAGCCAGGGTGTGTGCCCTGACCAGGAATTGAACCAGCAGCCTTTCGGTGCACAGCATAATGCCCAACCAACTGAGCCCCACGGCCAGGGCTTTCCTCTTGTATACCCAGTACATAGCTCATCAAACTTCAAAGTTACCATATTTGTAAACTAAATATGTTAGGTTTGTAAGAACTGTGTAAGTACCTGAGAAGGCTTCTCAGCCAACTATACTTGGGCAATTAAGCAAACCTATATGTGATGGATAATGGAATATGAAATGTTCAAAGGAGTTTAAACTGGTAAATGAGACCAACATTAATCAAAGCCTCCTTAAAAGTGTTGGCTAAAACTTCCTAGACCTAGAATTAAAATAAGTTATTTAAGCTGATATTAAGAGCTTTAAGATAAACTAGGCTTTTTGCTTTTATGCATACGTTTAACAAATTGGATATTATTAAAACCTAAGCAAACACAAAAGTGACTTTTAAGGGCATCAAAAACCATCCACATTAGTGTGTCTATGTGTGTATGGGTTTGAGGTTATTTGGGACAGTCTTGTCGCCTCCTATTTCTACTTGTGTGGAGCCAAGAAAATGACACATTCCCAGCAGGGTCCCTTTAAATTCACACGGGAAGTGGACCTGGGTCACCACTCTCCTGCTCTGCATGCCAGCACGGGCTACAGGTCACACAGGACCCAGAGGACAAAGGGGACTAACGCCGTGGCTCACGGTGTCCCCGAGGGATGGCCCATCTCCATGTGAGAGACCGTGGCGGGCCCACAGGTTCCACAGTCTGAGGCGGGGTGCACAGGACTCCTGCTGCCTCCAGGGCTCAGAGCGTAAAGATCAGGATGAATTCTCTCCAGTGGAACCCTCACCGGCACCTGTGGGGGAGGCCTGGTGCCAGATAGCAGGACTGCCTGGCAGGGGGGGCGGGGGGGGGTAAGTCCACCTGAAGGAGACCCCTGTGGGGGCAGTGGGAGAGGGGGTGCGCACAGTCATACACACAATACTAGAAATACCCTTTATTTATTCATTTAACTTTATTTTTTTTCCCATCACCATTTATCCCCTGGATGTCCCCTTCCACCTCCAGCCACCATGACCCGCAGTCACCACACTGTTGTCCATGTCCATGAGTTCTCTCTCTTTTTTTTTTTTTCTTTTTTGCTCAATCCCGCCACCACCCTCACCCCCCATCCCACCCCCCAAGTCAGCTGCCTGCTCTCTGTCTTTGATTCTGTCTCTGATTTGCTTGGTAGTTCAGTTTGTTCATTAAATTCCGCACATGAGTGAAATTATATGGAACTTGTCTTTCTCTGACTGGCTTATTTCACTTAGCATAATGTTCTCCAGATCCATCCATGCTGTCGCAAAAGGAGAGGGAGAGAGAGAGAGAAACATCAATGATGAGAGAATCATCGATTGGCTGCCTCCTGCACGCCCCCTACTGGGAATCGAACCCTGACCTCCTGGTTCACGGGTGGATGTTCAACCACTGAGCCACGCTGGCTGGGCCAGAAGTTTCTGTTTTAAAGCCATCCCAGAACTGCTGGGTCACCCTAGGATGCAGGTCCTTACTCCCACTCACCTGAAGGGGCCCCCTGCAGCGGAAGGAGATGAGGAAAAGGAAGGTGATGTGACAGTGAGAATGTCTCCTGCTCGGTGGGACGCTGGCCCCAGACAGGCCAGGGACACTGGTCCCATCTGTGAACAGGAGCAGGGACCGAGGCCGCGACGCTGGGGAGCAGACAGTCAGCAGCAGCCTTCTCTGTGCCTCCGGGGCCCATGGCTCTAGGGCAGGGCCTCACTGCTTGACAGATGGGACCGAAGGGGCACTGGTCTCACGGTCCACCCTTTCTCCGATGCAGCCTCCCAACACCCACCTGCCAGTTGCCCTCACCTGTCCTTGCATCGAAGAGTCTGGCGAGCCGCCCAGTGTGGCTCAGTGGTTGAGCATTGACCTATGACCCAGGGGATCAGGGCACATGCCCGGGTTGCAAGCTCGATCCCCAGTAGGAGGCGTGCAGGAGGCTCCTGATCAATGATTCTCTTTCATCATTGATGTTTCTCTCTCTCTCCCACTCCCTTCCTCTATGAAATCAACTTTAAAAAAAAAAAAAAAAAGAGCCTGGAGAAATTAACACCCCCCACGCCTCGCTAAACAACTGAAAAGTATTTGGAAAGAAAAAGAAAAGTTTCCCAGCAAAACAGGACGAGCCGGAAGAGGACAAGTTTGCACAGAGCTGGCTCCGCTCTGCCGGGAGATGAAAGCAAACAGCCGGGAGTTTTGCGTTTCTTCTCATCTGTTTCACATGCGCTAGAGGAGGGAGGGGCTCCGGGGCAAAGGGGCCCACAGGAGCCAGAACGGTCCCTGGGTTTTATCTGTGATTGCTCAGCAGTCAGTTCTCCCAGCCGTGGCCTTGACCACCGCCATCAGTCCTGCGGGCCTCACTGGGGCCACCAGCCTCCACAAGCCGGACTGTATCAAAGTCAGAAACCAGTCACTATATTTCGGGGTGTCTTTGTACAGAAGCTTAACATTTGCCCAAACTAACTTCCTCCTTCCTGTTCACCTCTCTGTTAGAGGTGCCCAACCGTGGAGATTCTAGCTCTTTCCACTTTAAAAAAAAACTTTATTGTTGAGAGTATTACATATGTCCCCATGTCCCCCCATTATCTTAACACATTTTTTAAAAATACATATTTTTATTGATTTCAGAGAGGAAGGGAGAGATAGAAGCATTAATGATGAATCATCAATCGGCTGCCTCCTGCACGCCCCCTACTGGGGATGGAGCCAGCAACCCAGGTATGTGTCCTGACCTGACCGGGAATCGAACCGTGACCTCCTGGTTCATAGATTGATGCTCAACCATTGACCCACACTGGCCGGGCTCTTTCCACTTTTATTTGCAGCTTTCTGCCTCCTGGACATCCGTGGAGGAGGTTTGGCCGTGGCAGACTTGAGAGGCAGCCGCCGCGGGCACTCAGGACCTCTCCACCATCCACCCCTTTGGCTCTCGGTCAAGCTCACCCTACCTGGCGCCGTCTCCTCTTGTGGCGAGTTCTCTCCCAGAGCTTCGTTTCTGCCCCGAGCACAGAGCCCTCGCTCTCCTTCATGACCTGCGAGGCCCTGCACGTGGGCCCCTGCCCGCCTTGCAGACCTCAGGCTCCCCACCCTCCATCCCAGCCCCACTGATCTCCCTCAGACCTGCCGAGCGTGCCCAGGGCCTTTGCACTTGCTGCCCCTGCTGCTGAGAAAGCTCTCCTCCCACATCTAGGCAGCCGACTCCTTTTCCTGGTGCAGGTCTCAGCTCAGATGTGGCTCCTCAAACGACCTGCCCTGACCCAGCTGAGCACCCCACCCATAGGTTATAAAAACCCTATTCAGTCCTTTTATAACATGTATCCGGCCTGAAAATCATCTTTTTGTTTTGTGTGGTCCTTGCCTGTCTGCGTCCTCATAAGAATCTGAGCTTCCTGCGGCCTGGGGTCTGTCCTTTCTCTGCCATGTCCCTAGCGTCTGGAATCATGTTGGCACCCAGGAACTACTAGCTGAGTGGCTACCAGTGGCAGGGAGCTGAGAGGTATCGGAGGCCCTGCCCTCAGGGAGCTGCTGCTACAGGAGGAGAGGACAGTGACCAACCAGACCTCTCCTGTGTCCCCGGAGCTCTGCAAGCACCACAGGGGGCAGGAGAAGGCTGGCCAGTCCTGCCTGGGGGCCAGGCGTGGCTTCATGCCGAAGGACACCCCAGGACTGAGTTTGGAAACGCATGCAGGTGTTCCCAGGGGAACCAAAGGGGAACAGGTATGGAAAAGCAGGGGCCATTCAGGAAACAGCAGGCATTTCCATGAGACCAATGGGCGGGGAGGTGGGGGGGGATGCGGGGTGGGGACCGGTGTGGCTCAGTGGTTGAGCGTCGACCTATGAACCAGGAGGTCACTGTTTGATTCCCAGTCAGAGCACATGCCCGGATTGTGGGCTCGATCCCCGGTGAGGGGTGTGCAGGAGGCAGCCAAGCAATGATTCTCTCTCATCATTGATGTTTCTCTCTCTCTCTCCCCCTCTCCCTTCCTCTCTGAAATCAATAAAAATACATGCAAAGGGTTGTGGGCTGGGAGTGAGACCGTCGGGAAGGCCTCCTCCCGGGAGAACGAGCTTGGGCTTCCTCCTTAGACACCGGTGGCCCCTGAGAGGGGATTTCGCCCCCGGCTGACATTTCGGCTCCTTCCGTGTGGAAGAGTCTTAATCAGAGGAATGACTTGGTCAGAACGGCCTTTCCAAAAGATGCCTCTGCCAGAATTGGAGCTGCCCATGTCCCTTGCCCAAGTATGGCCGTAGTCGGGCATATTTCCAGAAGACTCTACTGCCCTCCTTCTAAAAATAGTCAGCCTTCCCTGGGGGCGCATGGTTGCACAGCACGACGGCTCAGAAGGAGCTATGCCTGGTCCATTTCTTTGGGACTCCTATTGTCACCTGACGGCACAGCTTCAGCTTTTGTCCACAGCTTCCTAAGTGAAATGACATCACATGGCAGATGTCGTCGGGCAGAGGAGGAGACGAAGGGTGTCTGATGGACAGGGAACTTGCGTTCATCTCAGCGTCTTCCATGTTTGGGTAGAAACCCAGTATCCTCAACAGTGAAGTGGAATAATAGTAGCTGCCTTGTAGGGTTGTCCTGAGGATTCAATTGGTGACTATGGGCTGTACAACACTTGGAAGACTCAGAGAAGCATGGCGAGCGCTATGTAAAGTGTTTGGTGTTATTTTTGACCAATGCTTTTTCTTTTTTAAAAAAAAATAGGAATCGCGCCTTTCTTTTTCTTGTTTTTAAAAATATGTTTTTATTGACTTCAGAGAGAGGAAGGAAGAGGGAGAGAAGTAAACATCAATGACGAGAGAGACACATCCATCAGCTGCCTCCTGCACACCCTCCCCCTGGGGATCAAGCCCACAACCCGGGCATATGCCTTGGCTGGGAATCGAACCCTGACCTCCTGGTTCATGGGTCAACACTCAACCGCTGAGCAACATTGGCTGGGCTGACCAAAACACTTTCAATTTTTACAATTAAATCTGAGTTTTACATGTAAGTATATACTGTGTGTGTGTGTGTGTGTGTGCACACGTGTGTCTCTCTCTCTCTCTAGCTATGAGCCGCCGGGGCATGTGCATACATACATACACTTCCACTATCACAGTGAAGAAGGCTGATAGGAAAAAAAAATCGATTCATGTGAAATATGGTGTTGGAGAAGAGCTCTACAGATACCCTTGATCACCAGAAAGACAAACAAGGGGATTATAGAGCAAATTAAGCCTGAAACATCGCTGGAGGCAAAAATGACGGAATTGGTGCTGTCCTATTTCAGGCACATCCTGAGCAGGCAGGGTTCTTTGGAAAGAATGACCATGCTGGGAAAACATAGAAGGCAGCAGGAAAAGAGGAGGACCAGGTCTGGGATGGATTTGACTTCACCGGTGAAGCAGCATGTAACACACGTAACAGGAGGAGGCAACACGTCAGGGGGAGGCAAAAGTAAGGACCGGAGCGCTGCCGCCGCGAGCCAGGGAATGCCAGCAGCTCCTAGAAGCTGGAGGAGGCAAGGAGCAGGTTCTCTTCCGGAAGGACCAGCCCGCGGGTATCTGGACTTCAGCCCAGTGACACTGATTTGGGACTTCTGACCTCCAGAGCTGTAAGGTGACAAGTTTGTGTTGTTTTAAGCCACTGAATTTGTGGCGATTTGTTACGGTCATCATAGGGGATTAATGCACCCTTCTTCCAGCACCAGGACCTCAAGCCTGGGCAACGCTGCTTCTGCTGATTTAGCACAAAGCCTTAAAAGGGGCTCACAGACGCCGATGAATGAACTCACAAGTGGATTACTGCTTATCCGCTCCATTCGGCTGCCTGTCTCCCCAGCCTGAACACATACACACATACACACACACACACAGCTCATCTGCCCATTCACCCCACCACCCCCAGGAGGGCAGCTCTGTTCTTACACCCAAGCCCACTTGAGGCCGGCCAGCAAACAGCTATTTCTCAAGAGGGTGTTGATATTTGGGGGGCAGGGGGGTCAGTAATTTCTTCCAAGGTAATGATGAGACAAATCTGCAGAGATGCAGGGACGAGACGACGCGGAAATTTTAATGTGGTTGATCTGAAATCGCAAGAACTGGTGTTGCATCACAGAAATGTAAAAATCATCTTCTCTGATAAACAAGTAATGAGAGCAAGAGCCAGCCCTGATCCTTACCGCTTCCCCATTCCTCTCCACCTCCTTCTCAGCCCCACCACAGCCACTAAAATGTAGTGACATCTGTATTTAATGACACCAAAAGAGGTCTACTTTATATCGTTAAGGAAGAGAAGCAGATTCCAGACAGTGTGAGTCGCGCGGTCCCATTTTGTTAAAAAGAAGTTAAATATATGCGTGTGTTTATACAGGCATAGAACAGAGGCCGGAAGAAGACTCGTGAAGATGGGAACACATTTTGGTGGAGATTATGGACAGTTGCTCTTTTTTTTTTCTTATTTTATCTTAATTTACAAAGAACAAGACTGCTGATGTCATGAAAATAAAGTTTAAATAATTCAAAATAAAAGAAACGGAGCGTTTGCGTGGCGGGGCCACTCTGTGTCCATTCCCGGGCAGCCCAGGTCTCTCAGCCCCGCCCCAGGTAGGAAGCTGGGGTCCGGTCTCCCCAAGAGTCATGGCGGAGTCGTTAGAAGAACTGCGGGAGGCAGGAGGGTGGCGTGGCCTGGGGACCTGGGAATCAGAAAACATAGAGACATGATCCCGAGGGCGGTTTCTACCGAATAATCGGAGGATGACCTGCTTCGGGCTCACGTGGAGCGTGGGGAGCCCGTGCTCACCCCGCGCCCTCTCTGTCCCTCCCCGTGGCGCACATCGTCCTCCCTGCGGGCTTCACCGGCCTGTCGGGTGGAGGCAGGTGCCGCCCAAGATCTCGGCCTAAGGACCGAGGCACAGGACCCGGCCTTCCTGGGCCTGAGTCACCCCACCCCGCCCCTTTCCTGCAGTGGCGTATTTGTTTTAATTCATCTGAACTGGTTACAAAACCACACTCCCACGAATACATAAATAATGGATAAGGTGGGGGGGGGGGGCGGACGGGGGGGGGGGGCACTGTTTTAAAGAAAATCCCGCAGGGCCTGGCAAGGCAACAGCAAATGCATTTCTGCTGCATCACATTTAACTGTTTGCAAACTTCTGCGGGGAAGATGCGCGGCGGCTGCAGACTCCATCGCCCTGCCCCGTTCGGGGCCTTTTGAGACTTGCTTTGGGGGAGTAGGGTTAAAAGGAGGGGGGCGTCGTCAGCTCTCCGGGCCGGGAAGACGGAGAGGGGAGCGGAAAATGTAAGACTGCAAAAGCCCAGCTTCCCACCAGCCCAGCATCCACCCGACTCCGTGCCAGGGCTCCCGCCGACCGGCGAGGCCCCTTTAAGAGCCAGCGCGCGCCCCCGCCCCGCGTGCTCTCACTTTCCATAGCAACGGCCCCGGGGGAGGGGGAAGTCCTGGCAACGGCGCGCCCGCCCGATGGGTCACGTGACGGCCCGCAGCTGGAGCGCGAGCGCGCGCCCGCCCGCCCGCCGGGGCCTGTGCGCTGCAGCGCGTGCGCGAGCGGTGCAGCACCGGCCGCGGGAGCAGGGAGTATTATGGGCTGTGGGTGCCGCTGAGCAAGATGGAGCTGTCTGCAGTGGGCGAGCGGGTCTTCGCGGCCGAATCCATCATCAAACGGCGGATCAGGAAGGTGAGCCGCCTCCCGGGGCGGGACGCCGTGTCCCCCAGCCGCTGGCCGGCCCGTGGGCCCTCGGGGCGCTGCGGTCCCGCTACCCGGGCTCTCGCCCACCCCCGCGCCGGCGCCTCCTCGGGTCCCCGCATCCTCCCCACCCCCACTTTCCCCTTTTTTTCTCTCTGTTTTTCAGGGACGCATCGAGTACCTGGTGAAATGGAAGGGGTGGGCCATCAAGTGAGTGTCGCGGGGCCCGGGGGCGAGGGGGAGGGGAGGCAGGGTCCGCCAGGCCTTTTTTCCGGGGGCGCGGGGCGGGGGGGGGGGGGCGCTCACGTTTTCCCCCTCGCATGTGCCGCCGCCTCTCCGGTTCTCATCCGTGTTTTCTGCGTGTGACTCGGCAGGTACAGCACTTGGGAGCCCGAGGAGAACATCCTGGACTCGAGGCTCATCGCCGCCTTCGAGCAGAAGTGAGTTTGGGGAGCTGGCGGGGCCGGGACCGGGGCGCGGCTGGGGCGCCGCGCGGGGGAACGGGGCGCCGCGCGGGCAGCGCGGAGAGGGGCCCGGGAAGGGGCTCTTTCTAACCTTTTGCGTTTCTCCGCCGCAGGGAGAGGGAGCGTGAGCTGTATGGGCCCAAGAAGAGGGGACCCAAACCCAAAACTTTCCTCCTGAAGGTAACCTGGCCCGGCCCCAGCCGCCCCCTCTCGGGCCCCTGGCCCGGCGCAGCGCGGGGCCTGCCGGGGAGGGAGAGATCGGCGGCCGCCCAGGCGGGGCGGGCCTTTCCAGACGGGCCCCAGCTGGGCAGGGGGTGGCTCTGAGCCCCTGGCAGCGACCCCGGCCTGTTCTGGCTTCAGCGGGAGGGTTGTGGGAGTTGGGGGCCAGGAGGGGGATCGTCCTCGCTGACAAAGTCGGGGTTTGGGGAGGCCAGCGGGGCTCCAGGAAGGGGGTGAATGGAGCAGGTAGGGGCTGCCCACCGGAGCTGGTGGCAGGGAGGTCGCCTCTGCACCTGAGAGCCTTCATCCCCCCCTGCCCCCCCAGCCTTGAGCCAGCTCCCCTTGCACCCTGCCTGGAATTAGAACGCAGGGGGGAGTGAGTGTGGTCTCCCTCATGGCAGGGAGCAGGGAGAGTCATTCGCAGGCCACCTGCCCCAGCTTCCCTCTCTGAGGATTTGTTCTGCATGCCTTCCCTCCTCGCTGAGGGATTCAGCTTGAATTTGACCTTAAGTCGCTTCACTTTGAGTTCATCACCCAGGCTGGGCCCCTGGCTTCGGGGCTCTGAGCCTCAGTTCCTTCCTACCTCTGGCTGTTCCTGGAGGCACTAATGAGGATGGAGAGCAGGGGCGTGAAAGCGTAGCCCGTGAGCCTCGGCAAGGGAGGGAGGCCTAGCTCCAGAGGAAGCCATCTTAGTTTGGGGATATTTTATTTTATTTTATCTTGTTGGTGAGAAAGAACAGAGTCCAGGAAAGGGGAAGGCAAGATGGCAGGCAAGGCTGCAAGTGGGCCTCCCTGGGCAACGACAGTCTCCGTGTTAGTGCTAGGATGGTCTCAGGGCCCCTTCCCACCCTGACAGCCTGCGCCTTGTGGCGATTGGTACTGAAAGGGCGGGGAGGACTCTGCAGAGAAGAGGTTGTGCAGAACGCAGAAGCTCAGCATCACCCATCTACCCAAAAGGCTCCGAGCCCAGCGAGAGTGGGGTGGGCATCTCCGGCCTCGCCTCCCCTCCCCACCCAAAGGGGACTTGTTGAAGGATTTGCTTTGGATTTAAAGCAGAAGTGAAAGAAATGTTGGTTTCCAGAATGACATGTTTCTGTAACCCCTGGCCCCTGATCTGCACATGTCTTAGGGGGTCCATGAAGCAGCCTTAACCCCTGATGCTTCTTAGGAGCAATTATGCAGAGCAGCCAGAGGGCTGGGGTGCCCGCCCCTCAGCGCTGCTGTGCACCCTCTAGCGGTGAAGCGAGTAATAACTAAAATATTGATTCACAAAATGCCTTTTTTTTTCCTTTCTTTCTTTTTTTAATAGTTTTAGTTCCTGAGCTGGCTATATGGGCCTAATGCAATGCTGAGTCCCCACTTGGATTATCTCCTTTAATACTGTCAACACTCTCTGAAGTGGGGAGTATTATCTCCATTTCACAAATGGGAAAGTCAAGGCCCATGGAGGGGATCCCAGCTCCCAACTTCATGACTTCATCCTGTCCTGTCCTTCACCCTGCCCCTCAGAGAGTACACATCAGAGTACGGGGCAAGGTGGAGAAGCACTCACAGGAAACCATGAAGGGACGGGGGTGGAGCGGCAGATGAGAGGCCTGGTTGGGTGACGGAGATCAGCTTGATGGAACCCGTGCCCTGTGAGTCACTGAGAGGCAGTGTGTGTAGTAAGCCAGCACTTTCTGCTGGGAACTATTTTGAAGGGAACAGGAGCCCAGGAAGTAGATGGCATTATCCCCATTTACACATAGAAAACAGGCCAGAGGGGTTCCTCCAAGCCAGGCCTGTCACCCGGTCAGAATGCTATAAACACTTGCCTATGGTTGCCATTTTTAAATCAAAGGCTGAACCAGTTCCTGTCTACAAAAAATTTTCACTCTGGGCAGATAATAGGAGAAAGGTTAAACCAATCCCCTTTTCAAAAGAAAATGGTACATAGTGGGGCAAAAGCAGATTTACAGTTGTTCATTTGGAAAATAATTCAAAAATAAACTTTCATATAGTCACAACTCTAAGCCCACTTTTGCCCCATCCTGTATTGAGGAATTATAAAGGAAGAAATGTTTCTCGCAGGAAGTTTGGGAACCATGCCTTAGAAAAACCTTATTGCTCATAGAGAAGCGTGGACAAATTAGTATTGAGTACTTGCGGCATGAGGTCAGCTGGTAGGCCAAGCACTGTGCTCAGCAGGTGACGTTCGTGGTGGCCACAGGAGCCGCTGTGGTGCGCGCTGCTGTGACTGCACAGATAGGGAAAGAGGCCGGGAGGCCCGCTGAGCTGGGAGTTCATCCTGGCGCTGATGTTGCCCACACTCTTAGCCACTCCCAGGGACTGTCCATCACAGCTGGCCTCTGTCGGAACCATTATTACAGAGGTCCAAGAGCTCAGGCGACATGCAGAGGGATCCCCTGGGGGGATCAGGCAGAACCACAATCCCTAAGCTCCAGTGGGGTTGACCCTGCAAAAGGCCCTACGTGCTTTCCCTGCCTCTGGGAAACGCTATGTGGGAACCAGGTACTGGCTGGGAGCAGGAGTTGCTGGTCGCCCTGGCAGGGGCAGGCCGGCTCCCTGTGCTGCCACCTAGTGGCTGAAAGGGTTGTTGACCAAGCAACCCTGGAGGCCCTAAGTGTCAGGGAGGGCCTGGCATTACAGTGTACTCCCACGTTTTAATGAAAAATGCATCCTTACTCAGCAGATAAGTCAGAAAACGCCTCTTCTGGGGGTTGTGGTCAAATACAACCTAGCCTTGTGTAGGGCGGTGCAGCCTACCTCCCAGGTGCTGGTTAAGCATCTAGTAGTGGTATGGGGTGAGGTGAAGGGACCCCAAACCACAGATCCCGCTCCCAGGGAGCTCACAGACCATGGGAATGTGGCCTTTTCGTGGCCACACCATCTCCCACCTGGATGAGTGCAGTTGCCCCCTAGGAGCTGGGTGTACCCCTGAAAGAGCCCCCTGCCCCACCAGGAACTACAGACCAGTCAGCCACCTCCACCCTCTCTTCAGCCATTGCTCTCAGTCCCTCGGCCACTCCGCACCCTCTCACCGCCGACTCTGCCTCCACCGTTTGTCTTACAGCAGCGTCCCGTCGGCAGGCCAGGGGGCCCCTGCAGCCACCTGGGGCCCAGTCACTCAGGAAGGACCAGGGCTCTCCTACTCAGCTTCGTCCTCCAGGACCTGGGCCCCTACCTGCTTGTCTGGTCACCTGCAGCCTAACTGCCTGTACCTTGTCTTCCCCGAGGAGCCAGCCCCCCCCCCCCCCCCCCCCCCGGTGGAGGCTGTGCGCTCCTAGTTGTAGCCCCAGCAGCTGGCACATCCCCGCCAGCACTTCACAGTGTAGGAAGGATAGACGGGCCACGGAGGTCAGCTGATGGGCCTGTGAGTCCCTTGCTCTGAACCTGGGGTCTCGGGGCCCTGCCACGCCCAAGTGTCCCACGATGTAGCAGGTGAGCTGCTGCAGAGCCCTGGAGAGTAACAGGTTTCACGCCTGGGGGTGCAGTGGCCGGCTGCCCCCAGAACTCTGCTCAGCTGCCCTGCGCCCACCACTTCAGTGCAGAGACTAGGAAGTGGCCTGTCCCGTGCAGTGGTCAGCTGGAGTGCAGCCTGTTCAAAGGCAGAGAGGGGCCATGGGGAATTAGGGACCCTGCAAGTAGGTCACGAGGGCTGGGCTGGGGTGCAGAGCGAAGCAGGGAGGGAGGGGCCTCCCTCCTTTTGTCCCCAAGAATTGGTGCGCAGAGAAGGGCCCAGCCGGGCTCCTTCAGAGCAGGCTTGGTCCAGGGCTTCCGAGCAAAAGGCTGTTCTCTGTGCAGCGTCCCAAGCGTTGACACCCCTGTGTCAGCAAGGGCCCCCACCCGTCTGCCTCCGGGCCATGGCCGGGCCCATAGCCGAGCTCGCATAGCTGGTGTGGGGCTCGCAGCTGGGGCTGGACTAGGTCCGCTCTGCCTCCGGAATCTCGGGCAGTGCCTCGCCTGTGTGCCTCTCCTTTATCTCTAAGATGGGTCAGGAGCAGACCGATTCTCCTGATGCTCTCAGGGTGGTTCAATGAGCCCATTGGTGCGAGTGGCTGGTGCAAGGGTGTCCAGAGGAGGGCAGCGGGAGGCTGGGCCCGCACCAACCCCTCGCTGTGCCCCACAGGCGCGGGCCCAGGCCGAGGCCCTCCGCATCAGTGATGTGCACTTCTCCGTCAAGCCGAGCGCCAGCGCCTCCTCGCCCAAGCTGCACTCCAGCGCAGCCGTGCACCGGCTCAAAAAGGACATACGCCGCTGCCACCGCATGTCCCGCCGCCCCCTGCCCCGCCCCGACCCCCAGGGGGGCAGCCCGGGCCTGCGCCCGCCCATCTCGCCTTTCTCCGAGACCGTGCGCATCATCAACCGCAAGGTGAAGCCTCGGGAGCCCAAGCGGAACCGCATCATCCTGAACCTGAAGGTCATCGACAAGGGTGCCGGCGGGGCGGGCGCTGGGCCGGGCGCCGGGAACCTGGCCCGCCCCAAGGTCCCCTCTCGGAACCGCGTCATCGGCAAGAGCAAGAAGTTCAGCGAGAGCGTCCTGCGCACGCAGATCCGCCACATGAAGTTCGGCGCCTTCGCGCTGTACAATAAGCCGCCCGCGCCGGGCCCTCTGCCGGCCCCGCCAGCCAGCAAGGCCGACCTCGCCGCCTCCGCCGCTCCGGGGCTGCTGCTCGCGGCCCCCACTGCCTCCTACGATGCCCGCAGCTCCAGCTCCTCCGGCTGCCCCTCGCCAGCACCACAGTCCTCCTCCGACCCGGACGACTCACCCCCCAAACTGCTCCCCGAGACCATGAGCCCATCTGCCCCCGACTGGCAAGAGCCGGAGGTGCTCGACCTGTCCATCTCTCCCGAGTCGGCAGCCACCAGCAAGCGGGCACCTCCCAACGCCACTCCATCTGCCAGCCAGGAGCCTCCCCCCACCCCCCAGCCCGCGGGCACCTCCTCTGAGCAGGAGGCTGGGGACTGGCGCCCTGAGATGTCACCCTGCTCCAATGTGGTCGTCACCGACGTCACCAGCAACCTCCTGACGGTCACTATCAAGGAGTTCTGCAACCCTGAGGATTTCGAGAAGGTGGCTGCTGGGGTAGCAGGCTCCGCGGGTGGGAGTGGCAGCAGTGGGGTGAGCAAGTGAGGGGGCTCCAGCAAGGAGGAGGCTTTGGGGGGCCCTCCTGCCAAAGGCCACACTCTTGCTCCCACCCCCACCCTCAGACACCTGCCTGTGCTTTGCTTGTTTCCAGTGGCTCAATGTTAACCCTGGGATGGGTTGGGCAGTTGGAACCCCTTGCAGCCCAGTGGGGTCAGTCCTGGACCAGATTAGAGCTGGAGTGGGGCAGAGGCGCTGGGAAGGCCTCTTGTCGTTGGCCCCCTCTCCCCATGCACAGTGGGGCCCACGGGGTGACTCCTGTGGAGCCCCAGAACCTGGGGTTCAGCTGCCTCCTCCACATCCTGCCCTGTCTCCCCAGCTTGCTTCCAGCTCTCGCGCACACAGCATCTGATTTCTCGGTGCTAACCGGGCAGCCGGGGGGGCCCCTGAGGAGACCCCCTCCCAGCATGGGCACCATCCTCGCCTTCCTCCAGGGGCCGGGGCCGGAGGGGCAGGGATGACAGAGCCCAGGCGGGTTGAGGAGCCCAAAGAGGGTGGCAGTGCCCAGAGCATGGGTCTGCCCACTTCTGGAGGAGACAAGCGCTCCTTTAGGCCCCACCCACCTCTCTATGAACCCCTGTCTGGCAGGACCTCCCCTGCCACAGCCTCCCAGCATCGAAAGGCCCCTTCAGTTCACGACCAAAGGTGCTACCAGAGCCTGCGCGGACACTTCCAGCCGTGCGCGTGCGTCTGCAGCCGCTTGCTATGTGTGTTTCCGTGTGTGCAGCCAGCACGGGGTCCAGGCCTTCCAGGCGGCACTCGTTCCGGTTCCTCAGAATAGGGTCATCGAGGGCCTGGACCTTCCCTTGCTGACAGCGGGGCCTGTGGAGGCCGCCAGGCCTATCCTCCCGGCCTGGGGGTGCTGGGGGCGTGCACCCCTGCCCGTCTCCTGTGGGGTGGTCAGCCTGGCCAGCCAGGCCTCTGTGGCCGCGCACAGGGCATGGTGGGGCCTGAAGTAGCGAAGGGAGACCCCGTCCGAGCGTCCCCTTGCTCCTGGGTGCTGTGGGGAAGGAAGCCTGGAGCTGTTCTCCGGGTCTCCAGCTTCTCGCCCCCTCTCGTCTGCTTCTGACCGCTGAGGCTTTCTCACGGCGCAGCCTGCTCGAAGCAGCGGGAGGCCTCCTGTGCCCTGGGCAGCTTTCTCTCCCTCTGCTGCCAGGGAGCGGAGGCATCCATGCCAGTGGCAGAGACCAAAGCCCCAGCTTTAATCCAGACACTGGGAGGACAGGGGGGCCAAAGAGGAGGCCTGTGTTCTTCAGAAGGGCCAGGGGTCTGGTGCGTGGGGGGTCGGGGGCAGCCCTGGGCCATTGGCTGTCTCGGTTTGGCGCGAGTGGCACGCCCTGTGCCCTGCGTGAGCCGGTGTAGCTCGCCGGTATGTGCGGTGACGGTGTCAGCTCAGAGCATGATGGCAGACGGTAGGAGGAGGTGGAGGGAATCCAGTAAGGGAACAGAACGTGTGGGAGGACTCTTTCTTCCAAGTCTCCACCAGGGGCTACAGCCAGGCCTCCGGCCCTCCCCACCCCAGGGTGTAGGCCGAGGGCCCCGGAGGGTTTGGGGGGCTGGCACTCCCGGACCCTCCCCACCTGCCCTTGGTGTTGGCTCTGTGGCTGTCCAAGTGCCAATTGGCTTCCCCCAAATAAGGGCTGGTTTTCTCCTCTGTCCTTGGAGGTGATTTCCCCCGACCCCTCACCCCGGGTGAGCGACCACCTGGGTGTCAGTTACAGGTGTTTCCAGACCATAGAAATGTGTTTTCCTGAGAGTCTGTGTCATTCGTGACTTTTTTTGTAAAGAAGTTGTGTTTTCAGAGGTGATTTTATGACAGGAAAGTGAAAGAATTAGTTTTGCAAAAAACAAAAAAGAGGAAAAAAAAGAAACAGAAAAAATATTGTGGGATTCCTATGGGGTTGGGGAGGGAGGGGAGAAGAGATATTTAAAGAAAAACTGGTAACGCAGTGATTGCACATTGAGGTGGCAATGTTAGGGCAGGAGTGGAGGGCGGCGGGCTGTGGCGGCTGCCTGCCTTCACGGTGAGGCAGAGAGAGCCTGGCCCAGACCCATGCCGGTCCTCCCTCCAAGGAAAGGGTGCTGGCTGGTTCCAAGGGAACTAGCCAGAAGCTGCAGGGCCACGCACATGGAGCTGAGATTTGGGGAGGTGGGGCAGGCAACAGGGCCCACCGTCGTGGGGACCCGTCGTTGGTGACTCTCCAGGAAGGCTGGTGAGTCCGTGCAGTTGGGTTTCTTCCTCTCCTCCGTTCCTTCCTTGTTGGGCCATCTGGTCCCTCCCACCGCCACCCCATGGGGGACGTCTCCCTCCCCGTCACCCAAAGACCAGGACCTCCTGTGCTCCCCTGGCCATGGAGGGGGACCAGGCTTCAGGAAGACAGGAGCTGCGGACTTGGGGAGACTTAGGTGGTGACCCTAAGGGGTTGGGGGTTAGCATGGAGAGAAGGGCATGCCTACCCCTTCTCTTTCCACTGGTGGATGGTTGCCACCCTGACCCCTAGCCTTGCAGCCTCACCCCTGGGCATGTGCAGAGGCACACAGGCTCACTGCTCCCAGATGAGCAGCTCCCTGGTGGGCCTGAGTGGGCGGCGTCACGAGCAAACAGAGCCCTGCTGACCCCCCTCCCAGGGCGGCTGGGAGCAGGGCCCCACGCACCCACACACGCTTGCACGGATCAGCCTCCCATGGGCCCTTCCCCCTTGCTGCTTTTCCATTTGCCTAATTACCAAGCAGAAGTTGCAGTCTGGTTTGCTTTATTTTTACATGTGAAATACCCCCATCGCCGATCTCCCATGTTCAAGTATTGGCTGGGGCATCGGTCATGTCCCCTTAATGCCGCCCCTTCCTACCCACATATCATAGGAAACAGGTGAGGTTTGGTGTCTCTGGTTTGAGATGGGAAGTTGGACCATCCCTGTGTTGTTCCCCTCTCTGACCCTCATTTGCCCATCTGTGAAATGGGTGTATGGGGAGCAAGCCCTCTTAGGAAAGCACTGCTGGTGTCCAGGCAGCGGCTGGGGATTAGGTGAGTGGTGGTTGCGGTTGCTGGCCCTGGGCCCCCAGCCTCCCACAGCCCCTGGTGTCCTCGCCTGCGGAAGGGTCAGGGTCACAATGAGTTCCATCCTTCCTCTGCCCTGGAGAGAGGTGATGATCGAGTCCCCAGCCTCACTGAGGTGGGCAGGTTGGAGGGATCACCCCATTTATGGAAACCGGGGCTCCGAGAGGCAGGGATGCTGCATGGGAGTGTTCTGGCCTTTGGCATTTCTAAAGCCCCTTTAAATCCTGGGCCCTGGAGCCAGGGGTCCTGGGTGAGGGGTCAGCCCAGAGTAGGAAGTGTTGGCTCGGGCCTGAGGGTGAGGCGGGACCGCTCCAGCCGTCCTGGCCTCTGGGGCAGGTGAACACCGTCTCTCCCACCTGGGGCTTATGGGTTTGGTTTGATTTTGCACTTGGCCCACCCGGACAGTGGAGCCCCACCTGTCAGCTCCACCCCCCTGATGCACTAACCCAAGGCAGCCCTTGGGGGCTTGTATGGTTTAAGGAATCACTTTTTAAACAAAAGTGTTTAAAGGTTTTTGTTTTTCTATCTGCATCTCCTGTCAGATTCAGAAAGCCAGAATCATGGCCTCAAACTACAGGAGAGGGTCTCCCAGCCGGACCTGACCCACCCTGCTGACAGTCACCACGAGGCCAACCAGGCAGGCTGGGTGGGGGCTGGGAACCCCCTCCCGGGCCTGCAGGCGTCCCCTCCCCCCCAAGGAGTCAGCGCCTCACTCCAACAGTGAGTGAGCCCTACTGTGTGCAATGCTTCCGCCAGGCAAAGGGGGGCTGATGGTGTGACGGGGGACCCTTCACAAGGGGCCAGCATGGAAGGAACAGTTCTGGGGCCCGCCCCTACCTTGGCCAGAGTGGAGATGGAGACTTCTTTTTTGTTGGTTTTAATTTAAAAACAAAGGCCTAAAGAAATGTATCTTATAATTTTTTTAATTTTTGAAAAGCTCATTTAATGAACTGTGCACGGATGAATTCTATATATATAAAGTATACGTATATAGCTCTATATTTGGGGGGGCACTCTTTTCTCTTTCTCATTTTAAAAATGAAGTGTTGTTGCCTTTGTCTGTGGTTCAACCATCCAGCTCCCAGCTGGCTAAACTTTGCCTCCGGTGGTTAAAGAGAGGAATCGGGGGAGTCGGCAGGCCCCGGGAGTGGGCACGCCCCCCCTGCATGAGGGGTCCCCGTCCACCTGCCCCTGCCCCTGCCCCAGAGGCTGCGTGGGGAGAAGACAGCCTGTTCCCTGTTCGGGTGTGGGTTTTGGTTCTGTTCTGGATTCGGTGGTTTCTGGGCCGGGGGAGGGGGGTTTCGTGCTGATTACTCTCGTCTAGTACGTTTTGTTCTGCTGCTCTTTGATGTATCAATGCCAGGTAGGGGGCCGGAAAGCTTGCTCCCCAAATAAATTGTCACATTCCAATGCTGATGTCTGGCCCTGGTTGCGGGTGTCTGTCTCGTTTCTTCCTCTGTGACTGGCCTGCCTCCTGCTACGGCCGCCAGCAGACTCCCTCTTCCTCACAACCTGGAGGTGAGCCGAGCTGGTGGAGGGCCCATCACAGGTGAAACCGGTGCCTGCCACCTCCTGGAGCCTGGAGGATGCCAACTAGGCAGGCACGTGGAGGGTCTGCCACTGCCCTGCTTCCCCCCCCCCCCCATTGGAACCGCATCACCCACAGGGGGCTGTGGGCTGGGTCCCCGATGAGCTTATCACCCAGAGCCCGAGAGAGCAGCCCAGCGCGGGGCATGGCTGCCCGTGCAGTGGCTCCACAGTTTGGCGCGATGTTTTCATAACGAGGTTGGGAGAAACATGTCTCCTGGCACTCATGTGCCCCTCTGATTGGACGAGCCCTCTTCCCTGCAGGTGCCTGTGGGCCTGACAAGCAGCACCGGGCAACCCCTTCCTCAGGCCTGCGGTCTGCCCAGGAGCTGTCCCTCTATCCACTCGCCAGGCCTCGATTGGGTGTCCCGTCCAGCCTCCCCCCCAACCTGCCCCCCCCCGCCACCCTCCCCCTCATCCCGTCCTTTCCCATCTCCTCTCCCCGCAGGTCCCACCCGCCCTCCTTCCTCGGAACCTCCCGTCTGCAAGGCTCCAGCTCTCAGCTTCTAGAGAGCCCCCCACTCTCAGGGTCCTGTCCGCCCCCTCAGCCTGGCAGTCGGCTCCGGTGCCCTCCCTGCCCCAGGCGTTCCCTCAGGTGCCCCTCACTGCCCTGTGGCCCCGTCCCTCCCTGTCCCCAGCTGCCAGCAGGACACGAGGGAGCCTGGCCCTGTCTGTCTGGTCCTAGACACAGGCCGCAGGATCCGGCAGGTAGATGGGAAGGTGGACGAGGGGCTGGAGTCCAGCCATGAAGTCAGGGCCCGCCCTCCTCTGCGGCACCTGCCCAGGTCACGCCCCTTGCCTCCCCCTTGTCATCTTGCCAGGTTTGTCCTCCACAATCTTCATTCAGGGCTTCTTTACAATTTAAAAACAAAAACCATGAGTTGTCAGCGCACCTACCAAACGCAAAGCGCCGGGAGCACTGGGGTCCCTCATCCCCTTTGATCCCCCTTCCCCCACCCGTGCCCAGTGAGGCCTGGCGTGAGGAGCCGTGCCCGAGGTGACGCGGTGGCACCCAGGTGGCCCCGGGGCTTCTCTCCCGGCCCCTCTCGCCCCAGACCCCCTGCTCTCTGGGCCTGAGCACATGGGGACAGCCTTTGTCGGGTGAGTGTGCCCTGAGGTCAGAGCCCCCTCCGTCCCTTAGCACAAGGCAGGCCGTTGCTTGCTAAGCAGCTACATCTGTTACTAGTTGCGGGAAAGGGGTGACCGAGGCAGCTTCGTGATGGGGGCCGGAGGGTTTGTGAGGGGGCCAGGCAAGACCCTGAGACTCAGCTCAGCAAGCCTGACGCCACAACACCCCACTGAGATGGGTCATGGGGTACACGCAGCTGCTGCTGGTGTCTCGGGGCCCATCTGTCCGGCCCCCACCCCTTGCCTCACCTATTCCTGGGCCTCACGGCTACAGGTGAGCTGTGGGGTGAAGCTCAGGAGGGGGCAGGTAAGGAACGGGTCGGGATGGGGTGAGAATGACAATTCTGCACACTTACTGGGTCGTTTTTTAGAAGCTGGAAGTGCAGAGGGGGATCAGGGTGGTGCCAACCCCCTCAAGCCAGATCCCCAGGCAATGTGTCCCTCCCGTACCCCCCAGCCGAGCTCACCCTGCAGGAAGGCCTGTGGGGAGGCTGGGGTGGGCGGGGCTGCGTGGAGGGGGTGGAGGGGGGTGGGGGACATCTGTAATTCTGTCAACAATAAATCTAAGATATTTTTTACTTTAATGTTTTTTTAAAAAGGCCTCTGGCCCTGACAGGCTGAGCTCCGCAAGGACCCCGCTCACAGCGGTGGGGACAGAAGGCAGTGGCAGGTGCCTGCGCCCCCCACCCCGCCCCACCCCCACCCCCACCCCCGGCCTCCAGGCAACCATGCACTCGGAGCCTCTGATCAGAGCGGGTGTGAGGGCGCTGACCTGAAGTCACTCTGGTGAGCTCTTCGAGGCCTGGGCTGAGGCAGAGGGGACAACCGGAAGTGGCCAGAGCGAGGGAGGTTTGGAACATTGAGGCTTTGGTGGCTGGCTTCACGTGCTGGTGAGAGGGGCCTCTAACAGCACCCTGGGGTCTGCTGCAGCAGGGGAGCCAGCCTGGGAGGAAGGTGAGTGGTTTGGGACACGTGGAGTGTGAGCCAGGCAGAGGGTCTGGGGAGGATTTTCACCCGTGGGATTGAGGCTCGGAACAAGGTCCCGTCACGCAGGCCCTGCTGGAGATATCTGTCCCTTTGAGGAAGACTGTCCCGGGTGCACCTCGGCTCTGAGAAGGCTGGTCACCACTGGGGACTTAGGTGCTTGGGTCCAGAGGCCACTGGGACACCCAGCCCCCCCCCGCCTGCCCCCATCAGACAGAGGAGGCGGCAGGGCAGGGTGGGGGGGCAGGGTGGGGGCAGTGGGCTTCCCAGGCCACTGGGAGGCAGGAGTGGAGCCCAGGTTCCAGGCACCGTGGATGTGACCTCCTGAAGAGCTACTGTACACGGGACACTAGGTGAAGTGTAACAGACCTCTTACTAGTAAACACCCACTGACCTCCAAGATAGTAAAGAAATCCCCAGGTACCGAACCCCAGGGAAGCCAGACCGGAGGGACAAGCAGAGGCGGGTGGGTCCTTCGGCTGGTGGGCGTGTGGGTGGCAGGGGACCAGCGTGGGGCGGTGTCGGCCTTTGCTGATCTTGGGAACCAAGGAGTGTGGGTTGATATCGATGTAGGGATGGGAGGCAAGGCCTTGGGCCCTTGCCAAAGGAGATTCGGAACCAAGACGCCTGAATAAGGGTGAACCCATATCCTCAATGATCGAGCAAACACGAGGGGGAAATTGCCCTTTTTCAAAAAAAGGAAGAAGTTGTGTGTCTCATCTTTCGGCTCCTTTGGAAAACTAAAATAAAGAGTCTCATGTAGGAAACTGTAACTCTAGGCTTTCCCTAACACAAATTGGAGGTCTGGGTTTTCATTAACCACATGGTCTTAGAACTCCCAAGTCTGGGAATTAATATCAAAGGCGCCCACAGAGCAGGCGGCAGTACCAAAGGCAAGCCTCCCGGAGGGACAGCCCCACAGTAAAGGCCACACGGGATTCTCACAGATAAAACCCTTGGAAACATGAGCCCATAATCCAAAATTACAAAACACACAAACCCTCAAGACACAAGGACAAACAGCTAAACCACAAACAGTACCTATAGACTCCTGCACCTGACTCATTGTTTTCCAGCACACGTTGGTAAGGACATCATGCAAGTCCCAATAAATTTCAAGAAATTGGCATCGTGGGTCATGTATAATTAAGCTAAAAATCCAAAAACGAAAGGATAACTAAAAAGCAAAACCTCATGTATTTGGACAGTAGCCCAGGTCTCTCTTTCCTCTTCATCTTGCTCCCTCCCCAACCTTCTGAAGACTCTAGAACAATGAGATTCCAGGATGGATGTGAAAACGCTAATAGACGGCAGCCACCCAGGAGGTGACAGCAAATCAGAGTCGAAGCTCAATGGGAACAGATTTCCCTCTGGTCCTTCTACGGGGGATGTGACCTTCATTAGAACAAAAGACCAGTCTCTTCTGTCTTTTCCAAAGGATGAGCTCAGAGTGTGACAAAGACATGAGCCACCATTTAAATGGCAGCCGCCAGCCCTCAGCCTTTATGAGCCAGAGGGTCTGGGAGCATCCATGCAGAGACAAGGTGGGCTGATGAGAATGGGACAAAGCCGGGTGGCAGGGGATCTCGGAGCTGTGTCACAGAGACAAGCACCCTACCAACCGCCCCCTGCCTACTTGCCTGATGGTCTAAAATCCCAGCACGAGCAACACGCCCTTTCGGGTGGATTTGGAGGTCTCTAGGGGTTCTGTTAAGGATGGATGCTCTCATCTGCGCACAGGAAATGAGACACTTTGGAAGAGGGGAATGTGGACTTTGCCCCCCGCGGGGGCTCATTAAAATGATCATCCTCTCACAGGCGCCCTTGGCAACCCCCATGGGCACTTGGGGCTCAGTTTCCCTGCAGCAGCGACCTAGAGGGGGCTCGCTGGCCTTGTCATCCCTGACCCCTCCCCATCTCTCATCCGCCTGCGTGCCAACCTGTCACAACTCAGACACCAAAAGAGATCCCGGCCAGGTTCCGGCGGCCAGGTTGGAGGCTGCTCAGTCACTTGCCTTCTTGGGGCTCAGAGCTCCTTAGCAGTAAAGGAGCCAGGACTCCCTACTTGTCAGGTCACTTGGGGGGGACTGAAGGTGATGGCTGTGAGAGCGGGGCGGGAAGTTCAAGCACAGCATGTGGGTAAGAAGAGGCGTCTCCGTGTCCAGCCCACTCCCCTAACTTCCAGTCTGGGTGTCCCAGCTGTGCTCATCCATTCTTGGTGCCTTCCTCCCGGGAGCCAGCTTAGTAGAAAAGCAGTGGAAGCATCCAAGCTCTGCCAGCTGTGTGGCCTCAGGCCAGCCATCACCCTCTCTGGGCCTCTATCCTCTTCTGTAAAATGGAAGGGAGGGCCTCCTCTAACTGCCCTCCCCAACTCAGAATTACCCTCGGAAAGGTAACCAACCAGTGCAGAGCGGACTGTACAAGGATTCGCTCATTACCAGGTGTAATGCAGACGTTTTTCAATAGCTGGAGTAGCACGTATGTTGATATATATGCGATTTGATGTGTGTGCTATTTTGTTGTATTGACAACAAGCTTCAAAACTTCATATGGCAAATTTTCTAAGGTGTTAACATCATAGATATTTTTACGCTTAAAAATGTCAAATTTCTGCCAAAACCGGTTTGGCTCAGTGGATAGAGCGTCGGCCTGTGGACTGAAAGGTCCCAGGTTCGATTCCGGTCAAGGGCATGTACCTGGGTTGCGGGCACATCCCCGGTGGGAGATGTGCAGGAGGCGGCTGATCGATGTTTCTCTCTCATCGATGTTTCTAACTCTCTATCTCTCTCCCTTCCTCTCTGTAAAAAAATCAATAAAAAAAAAAAATGTCAAATTTCGTGCCAAAAAAAAAAAAAAGCATTTGTGGGAAGTTTTAATTCATTATTTTGAATACTTCAGGAAGCTTATGGTGAACATGCTCCACCTCAAGATACTTGTGAACGCTGGTTTAAGTGCTTTAAAAGTGATGATTTCGATGTGAAAGACAAAGAGCATCCAGGTCAACCAAAAAAGTTTGAAGACCAACAATTACAAGCATCATTGGATGAAGATGCATGTCAAACTCAAAAACAACTTGCAGAGAGATTAAACGTTGCTCAGCAAACAATTTCCGATCGTTTACAGGCAATGGGAAAGATTGTAAAGGAAGGAAAATGGGTGCCACATCAACCGAACGAAAGACAAATGGAAAACCAAAAGTCATCAGTAAAATGTTGCTTCAACGTCATGAAAAAGTCTTTTTTGCATCGAATTGTGACTGGTGATGAAAAGTGGATTTATTTTGAGAATCCCAAACACACAAAATCATGGGTTGATCCAGGTCAACCATCAACATCGACTGCGAGGCCAAATCGCTTCGGAAAGAAGACAATGCTCTGCGTTTGGTGGGATCAGGAAGGTGCAGTGTATTATGAGCTTCTGAAACCAGGTGAAACCGTTCATACTGATCGCTACCGACAACAAATAATCAGTTTGAACCACATTGTGATTGTAAAATGACCAGAATGGGCCAGAAGACGCTGCAAAATAATTTTTCTTCATGATGACGCACCATCACACACTTCAAAACCAGTTAAAGACACAATAAAAGATCTTGCCTGGGAAGTATGAACCCACCTGCCATATTCACCAGACCTTGCTCCTTCAGATGACCACTTGTTCAGATCGATGGCACACGCCTTTCTGAGCAGCACTTCAAAGTGTACGAAGAAGTGGAAAATTGGGTCTCTGAAGGTCTGCCTCAAAACAAGAAAAGTTCTATTGGGACGGTATCCACAAATTAGCTGAGAGATGGGGGAAATGTGCAGCTAGCGATGGACATTACTTTGAATAAAGCACTTTTGATGTTTCTCTTGAAATTATTGTGTTTTCTTTGATAACAAAATCCGCATTGTTAACCGGTACACCTGGTAAACACTCACAGCCCAGAGAGCGCAGTACCCACAGTGTCTAGATGAGGGGACGGAGACCCAGAAAAATGACAGCACTTGCTCAAAAAATCCCTGCATGGTAGAGGCAGAATTTGAACCCATACAGTCACACCCACTATGCCAACCTCCTCCCTGCAGAGCGTGGTGGGCAAGGGCACAGTCACTGGAGCTGGGCTGTCTGTCTACGTGGGACCCTGGGCAAAGCGTTTACCTCTGCTGTGCCTCAGTTTCCCCATCTGTAAAACGGGGGATGAGAGTAACACTCCCTTCCCCGTGGGATTGCTCCGCTGCGTGCTCCGCCAGCCAGGCGCTGAGCTGCACACGGGGCTCTACTGTGGCATGAACCCTCCGTGGAGCAGCCAGGAGAACGGGGAGAGGCTGACTCACGGGCTCCAGGCGGCCCTGTTAGCAAGTCGTGACGCTGGGATTGAAACCCAGACGCCCGGACTTCAAAGCCCATGCCCGCGGCCATCTGCTCCACCTGCATGCGATGGCCTCAAGCTGCACATTCAAAACCCATCTCCCACGGCAAATTGGCACCCCCCACCGGCCGCCTGACTCACCCCCTTCCCGAGACGGGCCTGAACCCCGCGCCTGGATTTTGACTCATCCTTTCCCGGCCAGTCACCAGCGTCAGTGACTGACTGACCCCTTGATGGAAATGCCACTCGGATCCCTCCCCTCCTCCTCAGCCCTGCTGCCCGCTCCCGCCCAGACCCCCCGGGCTGAGGACAATGTCACCAAGTACCCCTGTTCCAAAGAGTAGACTTGCAGGGTCTGGGCCAAAATCTCAGCCCTCCCAGGCCATGTGGCCAAGGAGCCGGGGGGGGGGGGGGGCTGCAGAGGGAGCTCTCCTTAGAGACGGTGGGCCTCGCCCCCTCCCCTTGCCTCAGCCCAGAGAGCCCAAGAGCATGGCCTGTGTCCCCTGGAATTTGGGAGGGGCGGTGACTAGGGACAAAAGCGAGGGGCGGCGAGAGTTACCTGTTTCCACAGGCAGGGACCAGGCAGCTTTGGGAACAGCCGCACACACTCCCAGCATCCTGGGCCCAGCAGGAACCTTGCCGAATGTGGCTGGTGTGAGGTCATTTTGAACTAGGACCCCTTCAGAGGGATCTCTGAAGAACCCACGAAAGTGTCCCTAGTGAGGAAGAGCCAGTTACCAGACACCTGACCCTCCTGAGCACACCTGTGCCGGCCAGGTCACCCGCCGCCTCTGTCCTCCCTGCCCCAAGCTGCAGCCCTGCGGAGACCAGAGGCGCCTGTGGGGGAGGAGAGGGGGAGCGGGGCACATTGGGTGTGAGAGGAACCCACTGCTGCCGTCCTCATAACCAGGTGTTTGCATTTAAGGAGAGCAGAGAGGCTTTGAATCGAGCTTAAAGCTTTGCTATTAGACCAGACTAGTTGAATATCTAAAAAATAAGGTGTAGTCCAGAGTGACTGAGGAAGCTATGAGCTCTGCCCGAGAGCTCGCCCAGCAGTCGGAAAGACTGGGCCAACAGAACGAGGTGGCCACTGGGAAAGAGTGGAGTGACTCCTGCCCGCGGCCTGTCAAGCTCAGCTCCTCTGTGTCCGTCCCTGCCTCCGCCTCCTCGCGGGCGTTCTGTGTGCCCTTCCGCTGTGCCTGCCCGCCCTTCGAGCCCCGTCCCAGTCCATCGGGCTCAGGCCCCCAGAACCGCCTTCCGGAACTGTGTGTCCCTCCAGACACAGCACATCCTCGTGGTCATGAGCTTGGCTGTCTGGGCTGGAATCCCAGCGCCTCAACTTGGCAGCTGAGTGACCTGAAGCAAGTTGCTTAACCTCTCTGCGCTTCAGCGTCGCTGGCTGTAGCATCGTGCTGGGCAGAGCAGCACAGCTATTCCACTGGGGGCCCGTGAGGCTTCCCATGGTCACGGATGGAACGCTTGGGAACATACGAAGGAGCTCCCGGTGTTAGCGTTCGCCTGGATGACTGAACGCCTCCTGCCACCTGGTCTTGGGCACGCCCTTTCCCCTCCCTGCGTCTCAGAAATCATTCCGCGTGGGGCTCGTTTGCTGGTGGCTGATGCTGGGGGCAGGCAGACGTCGCTGAGCAGAGACGCAGGCCCAGGCCCCGCCAAGGTGGTCCAAGACGAGGGCTGGTGGGCTCCGCGGGCAGGAGCAGCGAGCGTCCCACCATCGAGCTGCCACTCCACCTGGCCTCCTGCACGTCTCTTCTGCCAGCCTGAGAGTCTCCCCAACTTGCCTCTCACCGCCCCTAGGGGTCACCTGGGGTACGTGAGGCAGACCAGGAAATCCCTGGGATTTGAGGTCGATCACCCGGGCACCCTTGGTTCCTGACGGACACGCCTGAGCGGCCGGCCACCCACAGGGGCTCCCGGTCCTCCCCTTGCTCTGGCTCTGCCGGCTCTGTGTCCCTTCCCGGGCTCTCCTCCTCTCACAGGCCTTCCACCGTTCCACAGGCAGCACAGGCCTGCCCACACCCATTTCACAGAGCGAGGAAGGAAGGTTCCCACGGCCTAAAACTCAGCTTCCTGCCTCACCTCCAGGTTCAGTGTCTGCAGATCCTGGGGGTCATCAGAAACCCCCCTCTCCAGGAGAACGCCCCCCGAACACACACCGGGTGCCCGTGACCCAGACAGGACGCAGGCACGGTGCCATGCCCCAAGGAGCCCTCAGCATTGCGGGGAAGTGACAGGTCAGTGCAATGGGCGCTGGGTGAGGGCAGGTGGGGGCCGCGGTGGCCAGTGGGTGTAGGAGGATCCTGGGGAAGGGCCTGGAGAAGGGTGGCTGGGTCCAGGGCAAAGGGGAGGCCCAGGCGGAACTTGGCCGCCTGCTCACAGGGCAGGAGTGAGAACAAGGATGCGGAATCTGAAACATTCAGTCCCAGGTGTGCACCCACTGACCGCGGGACCCGGGCGAGCTACTGCCTCTCTCAGAGATTCTATTTCCTTCCTGAGAAACAGGGATGATGATGGGGCTCCAGGGTTGCCGCAGGGAGGGGCTGGCAGAGTAGAAGGTGTGGGGAGGGGGAAGGAGGACCCGATGGTGGTGGCACAGTAGGAACACCGCCCCGCCCTGACAGCGCAGAAAGGGGAGGTGTTACTCGCTCCTTCCCGTCTTCCTCGGCTGGGCCTGGACCCAGGCACACACTCTGCAGCCAACTCCCCGGCCCCCTGCAAGGAGGACACCCGCTTCCTCCTGAGCCGGGAACAGATGTCCCCGCTTCCTGCCGGAGCCTGGGAGCAGGGCTGGCTCCTGTTGCAGATTCCAGGGAAGCAGAAACCCTGGATGGAAATCTCCGGGCTTCCCCAGAGAGGAAAGCTCCCCTTCCCTGGCTTCTGGCCCTCCCCTCTGGCCTGGCTCCTAACCCGGCACCCACTGCTCCTGGGCCAACGTCTCAGGCCCTCCCTGAGCCCGGCTTCCCCCGGGAAGGGCTCTGCTGGTTGAACACATATGGGAGCCTTGTCTCCATGGTGCCCAGCTCTGCTCAGAAATGGGATGGGAGCCCTAGCTGGTTTGGCTCAGTGGATAGAGCATCAGCCTGCGCACTCACGGGCCCAGGGTTCGATTCCGGTCAAGGGCACATGCCTGGGTTGCAGGCTCGATCCCCAGTAGCGGGCATGCAGGAGGCAGCCGATCAATGATTCTCTCTCATCATTGATGTTTCTCTCTCTCCCTCTACCTTCCTCTCTGAAATCAATAAAAACATATTTTTTAAAAAAAGAAATGGGATGGGAGGAGACAGCAGAAGGACAGAGCTGTCTTTCACTGGAGGAAGGCACTGCGGGCACCGGCAGAATAAAAGTAAAGAAGTAGCCGAAACCGGTTTGGCTCAGTGGATAGAGCGTCGGCCTGCGGACTGAAAGGTCCCAGGTTCGATTCCGGTCAAGGGCATGTACCTGGGTTGCGGGCACATCCCCAGTAGGAGATGTGCAGGAGGCAGCTGATCGATGTTTCTCTCTCATCGATGTTTCTAACTATCTCTCTCCCTTCCTCTCTGTAAAAAAAATCAATAAAATGTATTTAAAAAAAAAAAAAGTAAAGAAGTGAAAAAAAAAAAAAGGGGGGGAAATGAACATGTACTGAGCCCCTGACATGTAATATCAGTGTGGTAACTAGCCAGTGAGGTAGTATAATAAGGAAGAGGGTAGCATGCATTGGGCACCTACTAAGACTTAGTAACTAAGTGCTAGGCACTGTGCCAGGCCCTGGGAACACAGAGCAGCCTGGGAAGAAATGGTCTCTGCCCCTGAGTGCCTGAGAGACCTTACATAGGGCATCTCATTGGTCTTACCTAAGCCTCATTTCAACCCTGTGAGGGAGGGACCATGACCCCATTTTATATCTCTTCTTTTTTATGAGTTTATTTGAGCCAAACTGACCACACAGGCGTGGGACCAAGCTCTCAAGTGCTCCCAACCCCATTGTATGGATGAGGCGGCTCTGGTCCTGGGCCGCCGCCATCTCTGGGTAGAGACTGGACCCTCAGGAAGGAGAGGTCCAGGAAGGACGCCCCTGAAGAAAGGGGGTTCTTTGGCTCACAAGCACACCCCAAAGGGTTGTCTTCATTCGCTGGGGGTTTGAGTACCCACGAGCGCTGGCCCCGGAGACAGGGAGACGGGATGACGCAGCTGGTCCCTGCCCCGGAGGAGCTCACCGTCTTGCAGGACGCGGGTGACGTGGGAGATGCTGCAGTGGAGGGAGCACGGGGCTGAGGGGCAGGAAAAGGGGGCGTCCGTGTCGTTGGGTATCTGCTACGGACCAGCACCAAGGGAGTGCAGTCCAGAGACAGTTAGGGTGACCAGCTCACCCCATCTGCCCAGGACTGAGCAAGTCCCGAGATGCAGGACTCTAGCACCGAATCCGGAATGAGAAGGTCACCTTAAGCCCTGAGTGCAAAGTCTGTCTCCGGCAGGTGCCTGTGGCAGAGCCTTCCAGCCACCTAACGAGCATCCGTTCTCTGATTCCTTTACAAATGACTTTGTAGTCCTGGCCAGGTAGTTCCAATGGTTAGAGCACTTTCCTGATGCATCAAGGTTACGGGTTTGATCCCAGTCAGGGCACATACAAGAATCAACCAATGGATGTGTAAATAAGTAGAAAATCTCTCTCTCTCTCTCTCTCTCTCTCTCTCTCTCTCTCAAAATCAATACATGCAAATTTAAAAAAGAAATGACTTTGTAATGCTCTGAAGGTTTTCCCTGCTCAATTCTACTTCCTCCCCCTTTTTTTAATGTGTCTCATTTATTGAGTAGCTATGTTGTGCCATGGACTTTACTAGATGATGGGAAGGAAAGAATATTCTCCCCCCGCCCCCGCCCCCACCCCCGGCAGAGGTGTGAGGGAACTCGAATGGGTGGTGAAGGAGACAGTGAGTGCCCCTCGGGACCCTGAGACCAACTGCAGTGATGGGGGCTGAGGTGCATCCGACAAACCCGCACTTGGAGCTGTCCCCTCAGGAGGAGAGGCCCAGGGGGACCTTGGAGAGCTGCTCCCTGGGGGGGGGGGGGGAGGGTGGAGAAGTGGGTCTTCCCGGTGCAAGGGGTGGCCTGTGGCAGCCCTGGAGGGGCACGCTCAGCTCCGCCTTCAGGGACAGCTTGCTGCTCCGCTGCACGCGCCGCCGTCAGTAGACACCCCCCCCCCCCCCCCCGCAGGGCCTTCAGGACCCACCCCAGCTTTGGTTTGCTTTCAGAGCAGCTTTAGGTTCACAGCAACATTGAACAGACAGCAGACGGGTACAGAGATGACACCCCCGTCCGCCTACACATGCACAGCCACCCCCACTACCAGCATCTGGGACCAGAGGGAACATTTGTTACAGCTGATGAACCTACAGACACATCATCACCCAGAGCCCACAGGTTCCATTGGGGGTCACTCCTGCTGGTGCACAATCTGTGGGTTCGGACACATGTATGACACATATCTGCCATTGCGGTATCTTAGCGGACAGTCCACTTCCCTAAAGTTCTCTGTGCTCTGCCCATTCATCCCTCCTCCCCTCCCCCCATAGCCCTTGCAATCACCGATCTTTTTACTTTCCCTGTAGTTTTGCCTTTTCCAGAATATCACGGAGTTGGAACCATACAGCATGTAGCCTTTCCAGGCTGGCTTCTTTCACCGAATCATGTGCATTTCCGTGTCCTCCGTGTCTTTTTGTGGCTGGATAGCTCGTTTCCTTCTAGTGCATGTGGTGAATTCTAGCCCGTTGCCTGGATGGGCCACCGTTTGTCTATTCATTCATCTGCCGGAGAATATCTCGGTTGCTTCCAAGTCTTGGCAGTTATGAATGCAGCTGCTATAAACATCTGTGTGCAGGTTTCTGTGGAGACGGCACGCCAGCCTTTGAGGGGAAGCCACCTTCTTCTGGGGCAGCTGAGCAGGGAAAGGTACTAGGGACTGGGCATTTGTGCAAAACTTCCCTAATAGACGTTCTCGGCCCCAGAGCTTCGTGGTGGGCCGGCCAAGGTTTGGCCAGATCTGCCCTGAGGTCTGAGGCTCTCCCTGCCCGTTCTTCCTCCTCCCCTTCTAGCTTTCACAGGCCTTAGTCCCCATCTCAGTGCCTAACCCCACCTCAGCGCTTCCTGGGGGACCCAGCTGACAACCCTACCTCTAAATTCAGTCCACAGCCCATCCTGTTCTCTCCACCATCATGGCCTCCACGCCCCCAGTCCTTTTACCTGGAGGTTGATGGCTCCTACCCCTGCCTCCTGAGCAATGTTCTGGTCTCCCCACCACCAGTCCCGTACTGAGCCCACACGGCAGCCACGGTCCCAGGTTGAACCTCCGTTCAAGTCAAGAATGCGGGTTGGAAGGGAGACAGGCCTGGGCTCCCCGGCCTGGGTGGGGCATTGGCCAGTGACTCCCATGAGTCGCAGCCCCTCTCCTCTATCCCAGGCGGCGGTGGCTGCGGGAGCATCCACAGCCTCCGGGTGCCCTCCCAGCCCTGGGCACCCACTCTGGGCAGGAAACACCTCCTGGAAAATTGCAACAGGAGGGAGTGGGACTGTGAAGGAGGGTAGGCTTGAAGTTTTTAATTGCAAAGTTAATTTGCAACAAAATATATATAGACATTTTTGACAGGAGACAGTGAAAGGCTCCTCCACCACCCCCACACCGCGTCCCACTCCCATTCCTGCTGTTCCTCCAGGGCCGGGCCCACATGCCCGCCAGGGGCTGCCATCCTAATGGCTGGGGGGGGGGGGGGTCGTCTTCTCTCTCCGTGGTCTGTGTCCCCACAGAGGCAGGGCAGGAACTCTGCTACCCTTTGAAATCACAGGAAGATTTTTAAATATATATATACCTTATTGATTTCAGAGAGGAAGGGAGAGAGAGAGAGAGAGCGAGAGAGAGAGAGAGAGAGAGAGAGAGAGAGAGAGAGAGGAGCAACAATGATGAGAGAGAACCACCGACTGGCTGCCTCTGGAAAGAACCCCACCGGGGATCCACCGCAACCCCAGGCATGTGCCCTTGACTGGAATCGAACCCAGGACCCTTCAGTCCTCAGGCCGATGCTCTGTCCACTGAGCCAAACCAGCCAGGGCAGGAAGATTTTTTTTTTTTTTAACGGGGGTGGGGGGGAGTGAGCTGTACTCCCTCCGGAGGTTGGGGTGGGAGGTGAGGTCAAAATTTCCGGCCCCCAGCCCCCAACACAGGTCTCTTTCTTCCTGTCCCCACACCACCCGGGACCGTCCCATAGTGAGCGTCCAGTCAGATGAGCCTGGGCCCCAATGCTGCCGCGAGGACCCCCTGTGTGACCTTGGACAGCGGCCTGACCTCAGGGGCCTCAGTTTCCCCGTTTTCACTATGAGCATCTCCACGGTGAGGCTTCACTGGGACTGAGGCTGAGGCTTGCTCTGGGCAGAGCTGGACACGGGGGTGTGAGGGGAGGGGCTACCCGCAAGGGAGCTGTTGGCAACCGGTTTGGGGAGGGGGCCAGGCACTGGAGGGGAGCGGTGGGGGTCGCCCTGGAGCCCCGCGGCGCGGCCACCCAGTCGCCTCCCTCAGCGACCGAGGCAGGAGAAAGCTCTCAGCGCCGCCACCTGCCCCTCGCCGCATCGCATCCCGGCGGCACCCCCACCTCCGCGCCCGGCGAGGAAGGGGTGCGGGGCTGGGCCAGGGCTGTCCTGGGGGACCGGCGGGGCGGGGCCGCCGCGCCCGCTCCCCTCCCCGCCGCCTTCCTCTCCTCGCCACGCCGGGGTTCAGAGCGGCGGCAGCAGCGGCCGCGGCCACATCTCCGGCTCCAGCGCCTCCCGCCCCGGCCCCCTCGGCCCCGCGCTCCCGGGCCCCGCGCCCCGACCCCGCCGCCGCGCCTGCCGGGGGCCTCGGCGCCCCCCCGCCCGCCTCACGCTGAAGTTCCTGGCCGTGCTGCTGGCCGCGGGCATGCTGGCGTTCCTCGGTGCCGTCATCTGCATCATCGCCAGCGTGCCCCTGGCGGCCAGCCGGGCGCGGGCGCTGCCCGCGGGCGCCGACAACGCCTCGGGCGCCGCCGCGTCCCCGGGCCCGCAGCGCAGCCTGAGCGCCCTGCACGGCGCGGGCGGCTCGGCCCGGCCCCCGGCGCTGCCCGGGGCGCCCGCGGCCAGCGCGCACCCGCTGCCGCCGCTGCCCCTCTTCGGCCGCTTCCTGTGCACCCCGCTGGCCGCCGCCTGCCCGTCGGGGGGCGAGCCGGGCGACGGGGCGCCGGGCGAGCGCGAGGAGCTGCTGCTGCTGCAGAGCGCGGCCGAGCAGCTGCGCCAGACGGCGCTGCAGCAGGAGGCGCGCATCCGCGCGGACCAGGACATCATCCGCGAGCTCACGGGCAAGCTGGGCCGCTGCGAGAGCGGCCTCCCGGACGCCGGGCCGCGCCGCGACACCATGGCCGACGGGCCCGGGGACTCGCCCGCGCTCTTCCTGGAGCTGGAGGACGCGCTCCGCGCCCTCCGGGACCGCCTCGACCGCGTCGAGGTGAGCGCCACGCCCCGCGCCCGGCCGTCGGGGAGCAGACGGGTGGGAGGGGCCGGAGGGCGCCCGGGGTTCTGGCCGCCACCGCCGCGCGAGTGAGGGACCCCGGGGAGGCCGCCTGCTAGTTTCTGACCCTCCGGCCTCCCAGCTCCCAGGGGAGAGCGGTTCCTGACCCGCAGGGAGAAGGAAGAACCCCCTTAGGGCACGTGGGTCGGCGGCTGACACGGTGACCGAGGCTGTAAGCCTCAGCGTATGTATCTGTAAAGTGGGTATAACGGCGTCCACTTGCGGTGAGGACTGATTAAACCGCAGGTGGGTAAAAATGCGCGGCAGTGCGAGGACCTCATTAAATGCCCGTTTCATTCTCTTCTTTCAGACAAAGCAGCCCAGCCCCCACCCACTCCCAGTGTTCAGGAGCTAGGACTCGGAACCCCCTCTCCTGCCCAAGAGGGAGGATCAGAGTGTCCCATAAGCCATGCCCCGCCTGGGCGGTACCCGGGACCTAACCTAAGGACAGGAGCTCAGATGGTGCCCTCCCGGCCAGGATACCTGGAGGCTGGCAGCTCTGGGTGGAGACTGAGTTGAGAATGAGGTTCCTCCTCTCCCACTCGCCTTTTCAGACATTCCTGGCTCAGGCTGGGAGCCAGATACCAGAGATCTGACCCAGTAGCCCACTGCTGGCAGTCATGTGATCCTGGGCCGGTCTTTCTCCTTTGACGCTGCCAGACCCCTAGCTCCTGTGAGACCCTATTTGGGGCCTCCAGGAGGGGGAGCTGGGAGACACTGACCGCCCCCAGCGGGTCAGGCGCAGGGAAGGGCATTAGCAACAAAGTTGGATCTGTGAAAGGAAGGGAGAAAAGGGGGCCCAAGCCCCAGCTCCCCCCTTTATTCCTCCCTCCAAACCAAGTGCCCCCCTGGCAAAGGCAGAGAGGAGAGAGACTGAGAAAACACAGGGACTCCCCTCCCCGTGGCTCTCAGTTAAATCTCTGGCTCAGCAGCACAGGCGATGGCACCTGGAAGGTTGGCCATGCCCATGGTCCCGTGAGGGACCCTCCAGAAAGTCTGTGCCGGTGTCAGCACCCACCCCACAGGGTGTCAGTGCAGCCAGGGAGCCGTCACAGACCACCCTCTCCTCTTACAGGTGAGAAACGGGGGCCTCAGAGACCTCCTGAGGTGAGCGACAGGCAGGAGGAAAGCCCAGGGTGGTGGTGGGGGGCCTTGTCGGCCAGGCCAGCATCCCCTTTTCCCACTCCAGCTCTGGGGGATTTCTAGGATGAGAGCCAAGAGCAAGAAATAACAACAATAATAATAAAAAAAAACGCTGTAAGTCAGCAGTGAAGGGGAGCCTGTTTTCTCACCTGTATAATGGGGACAATAATAGCACCCGCGTCACTGGGGTGTTATGAGGAGTGAGTTAATCTCCGTGAAGGACCCAGAACAATGCCCAGCGGAGGTATGCTCAGTCCATTTGAGTGCCTGCTATTTTTAACACTAAGCTATCACATTACTAACTTTTTAAATGGCCACAAATAAAAATGGGAACAAACCCTCCTTTTAGGAATAGATCCTATTAATGTAAAAAAAATTTGGTTTTCAAATAACTTCCTCTTGCCTGCCCGAGCTCCTGCCCCCACACCCAGATGGCACCGTGGCTCCTCCCATGTCTGGGGCTGGCAGGGCTGGGCTCGCTGGACCTGTGCCCCCAGCACCTGCGCCTTTGGCAGGGTGGGCCCTCGCGTAGCCTGCTGAGGTCGGGGCTGTCCTGGTGGCTGGGACTTGGCACGAGGTCCGCCTCTCAGGTCGGGGGAGCTCTGGCTTCCCTACCCACACCCTCCTGCTTTCTGAGTGCGGTGGACGCGGGCGGAGAGAGGCCACCCGATCTTTCCGAGCCTGGCTGCAGCCAGGGCCCGTCTCTTCGGGGTCTTTGGGAGGAGCTGGGGTCTGGAGTCAGACTCTTGGTCGCAGCTGGACTCCATCCACCTGTTAGACACCGTTTAGTTTCTCTGTTCCCTTCTCCTCCAAGTCCTCGAAAGGATGCCTGCAGGCGGCCAGGGTCTCCTTTCTCACCACACATCTCTTCCACCGCGGCACACGGTGGGTCACTGAAGCTGATAAACTGAACAAACCGTTTCAGTCCTTATCTTTCTGGACCCCTCTCCGACCTCTGACCCCACTGATCATTTCCTCCCACAGGCTTCCGTGTCCCTGTCCTCTGGGCACCTCCCACCCGCCTCTCCTCCCCTCTGCCTTCCCGTGCCCTGTCGGGGTCCTCCTTCAACATCCGCGCCTCTCCCCGCTCTCATCTCACTTTCCCTGGGTGGGCTCGGCCACACCGGGAGGCTTCCAACATCCATTCCGCTCTGATGCCCCAAACCAGCTTCCTCCCCAGCCCAGGTTTCCCTCCTGAGCTCCAGACCAAGGACCCACCTGCTCCCCGAGCTCCTCCCTCTGGGTGTCCCACCAGCCCCCGACCCTCGTGTCCCGGCCTGAACTCGGGTCCTCTGCTTCCCAGGTGTGCTCTGAGAAGGCATGCTGGGGTCCTCCCGCCCTCCTCCTCCCACTGGGCCTCGCCTCTCTGTGGCTCCTCGCAGCAGCCTGTCCCTGTCTCCCTCCCCCAGGCACATCCTTCCACCCGTCCCCCTTCAGACAGGCCCAGGGGTCCCCCTTAAGGCCACCATGGGGCTCCCTGTGGTGCCAACTCCCCAGCCTGCGTCCAGGCTGCCATTTGGGATCTGGCTCGTCTCCCAGTTCCTTCTTGCCTCTGTCTAGGTACCCACCCCCCAACCCCCAGCATATCCATCCTTATCATCTAAGAGTGTTCTGAGACACCTCTTCCCAGAGGCCCTCCTTGATCACACTCTGTCCATGTCATCCCTTCCCCACCCCCCACCCCCAACCAGGCCAACTACCAAAGGGGAGGGAAGGTCACGCTGGCCCAGCCTCTCTGTCCAGGCCTCAAGCGGGAGCCCTGTGTGAGGGCTTGGGAGAAATTGTTTGTCTTCGTGTTTTTATTTTTGTTGTTACTGCTGTTGCTGTTAATGGAAAAATGTCATAAGTATTTTTTGGGAGGGGAGGGGGGAATCACATTTAATCCCCCCATTTCATGTGTTTTGCCGCTTCCTCTCAGTCCTTTATCCCAATGCAGGCGCTGTTCCTGAGCTGCCAGCACTGCTGGTAATTACCACTTAGTGACGCCGTCATATCCGGGGTCCGTCGCGGGCTCTGCCATCCGTCAGTCCCTTGAGCACCGCTTTTGTTGCTGGGAATGTAGGTGGCTTCTGATTCTTTTTCTTCTGGATGCTCAAGGCAGGGTCATGTCAGGCAGATAGCTGTGTGTTTTCTTTTTAAGTCTGCTGAGTGATTGCTGCAGGCTGAATTCCCAGGGGTGGTATTACTGGGTCAGAGGATATTGACTGCTTGTGGCTGTGGCCAAGAACCACTCTCCAGAAGGGCTGGACCGTTTATGTGGCCACCGGCCAGGTACCCATGCTCCGGTGTTCCGTTTCCGCACTCGTTTATCCGTGAAAGGGAACCTCAGGGTTGATTTCAGCAGTCATTCTTTGACGCACACCACATCCTTCGCCCAGCCCAGCAAGCTGGCCGCGTCCTTCCATCCTGGAGTGGGAGCCGCAGAAGACCCTGGACTTAATAACAAGCACAGCTCACACGGAGCCCTTCCCAGGTAGCGGGCGCTGTACATTCTCACTTCGTCCTCATCCAGTCTCTATGAGGGAGGTGCTATTCTATCCCTTTTTACAGATGAAGAAACCAAGGTTCAGAGAGGTTAAGAAACTGGCCCAATGTCACACAGCAGTGGCACCTGGATGTGACCCTGTCATTGGCCCCAGAGCCCTTGTTCTTCATCATTAACTCTAGACCCATCTGGAGGGGCCAGACCTCACTACCTTTAGGAGAGTGAGAAAGACAGGCAAGGGCAGGGGCCCTTGCTGGGTAGTGTCCTGGCCATTTCTGCCTCAGAGCACCCAGAGCGGGCGTGATGAGGGTCCGTACTCAAGGGCTCCTCCTGCTGGCAAGATCATCAGGAGGACCGTGTGAGAGCCTCAGTGATAACAAGAACAATGAGAAGTAACATTGGTTGGGCACTTGCTGCATATGTATGAGCTCATGCAGTCTTCAGCCCGACGGAGCAGGCTGTACACACTCCTCGTATAGATAAGGAAGTGGAGGCTCGGAGAATCTGAAGGAACCAGAGGCAGGCAATCCCCACCCCCGCTTCGGTGTCCTGTCTATCCATGGGCCAGATGCTCCCTAAACACCTTTCAGCTGTCAACTGTCTCGGCAATAGGAGGCCCAGGTGGCATGAAGCCGAGAGCTGCTCGCTTGCAACGTTAGGCGAATCACTTTTCCTCTTTGGGCCTCAGTTTTCCCATCTTTAAAATGGGTAGAAGGAGGGGCCAGGTTCGGTCCAGGCCCTTTGGTCTCTAAATAGTGAGTTCTTGGGCATCTGCACCCAGACTAGGAGTTGGGGGGGGCATGTATGCGCAGCCCCCAAGCTTCCGTTCACCCACTCCCAGGCCTCCAGTTTCTCAGGGAAGCCTGCAGATCAACACCGTGACTCAGAGAATCTGTTAATGCCTTTTCTAACGTCTATTGGTTGCTTCTACTTTTCTCTTATATTGCTACCCCTTCTGGAAGCTTCTGTTTGTGGGGGCTGCTTCCCCTGGCCCAGCCTCTTTGGCCAGAAGGCGGCCAGCAGAGGTGGCAGGTGAGATTCTGCCCACTGGCCTTTTGTTTGAGGACGTGGAACCTCATGCCTTCCAGCCACCTGCCCACCCCAATGCCCCTCTCCCTGTGGCTGGCAGGTGGGGTACCCTCACTGGGAAGCCCTTAACCCCTGCTCCTGCCAGTATGGCACCTTCATTCTAGCAAGAAACCTGGTATCTTGAGCCGCAGCTCTGCCACCTGCTGTGACCTCAGAAAATTTCTTCTTCTCTCTGACCCTCAGTTTCCCCATCTGTGAAATGGGAGGGGAGGGCAGGACCCCTCTCGCCCTGTCATTCTGCACCCCTGAGGCCTTTCATCCCTGGCAGGCCCTCACGTAGGAGGGGAAGCCTGCTGTTCCCAGCCAGACAGGGCCTTCCTGTGGGACTTTTTTTTTAATGTATATCTTACATTCAAGATATCTGAGAGCTCACATGTCTTACTTATAAAAGACACAAATCTTAAATGCACAGCTCAGTGAAAATTTATGTATGGAAATACCATGAAAGCACCACCCAGATCAAGAATCTCCAGCAGGCTCCTCTGTGACCCCCCAGATCTGTGCTTCCCAAAGGCACCACGGTTCTGCTTCTGCCCCCACACCTCCCTTAACACGGGTTTGAACACCCTGCAGACGGACGCGGCCGTGTCCCCATGTCTGGTCTTCTCGTTTCCATTATGTCTGACGTTCACTGGGTCATGGTGCGTAAGTCAGTGGCTGTTATTTCTCGATGATGTGCGGTGTCCCTGTGGACATGCCTTCATGGACTTCCCCATCCCTCTTACGGATGGACATTTGCTCGTTTCCGGTTTGGGGTTATGACAAATAAAGCAGCCGTGAACGGCCTTGTGGTATGTTTTGGTGGCTGCGAGCCCTCATTTGTCCTGGCTGCATCCCCGGGAGTGGATGCCTGGGCCCCGGGAGAGGCATATATTTAGCGTCAGGAGGTACGTATGGCAAACACTTTTCCGAAGTGGCAGCGGGCGTCTACACGCCCACCTGCGTGCGCGTCTCGCCAACCTGGGTTTGGTCATTTGAAAGACGCTCCTCGTCCTGGCGGGCGTGAGTGCACTCACCGTGGTTTTAATTTGTATTTCTCTCATGACTCATGGGACGGAGCACCTTTTCTATGATGACTGGCCATTTTGTGAAGTCGTGCCTGTGGGAGGTGGAGCGAGGTCCGGGACTGAGAGTGTGGTGGGGTTTTCCCAGGACAAACGTGGGCACGTGATCCCCACTGGACGCTGGGACACGGATTGCAGCCACCAACCCACCGCGGAAGCACTTACGCACCCCACACACCCCTCATGTGACTCAGGGGAAGTTAGGGTTCAGAGAGGCTGAGTGGCTTGCTCCAGCCAGGATTTTCTAGTAACATGGTCTGGGGGGAGGGGCCTCCCTTTGCTGCATATTTTTGCCCAGGGCCCAGCAGGTGTGTGGGCAGGCAGGGCCGGAGGGAATTCTGTGGCCTTCTCAACAGGGAGTGCTTGAAGGGGGAGGCGAGGGTCCCTGGGGGTGGGGGTGTCCGATCACTTACTCTGGGGCTTCCGGGAGCCTTCTCCCCATCTCCTGGCCTCTTCGTCCTCACGTGCACCCCGACTTGGCACCCTGGTGCACAGAGGCCTGTTTATCTTCTTCTTCTGTTTTTTTTTTTTTTTTTTGGTGTTAAGCCTCACTCGAGGATATTGTTCCATTGGTTTTAGATAGGGAGGGAGGGAGGGAGAGAGGGAGGGAGAACCATCCATGTGAGGGAGAAACATTGATTGGTTGCCTCCCGCAGGGGCCCTGATGGTTTGGGCGGGGGAGGGGACCCAGGTACGTGCCCTTGACCAGGAATCGAACCCATGACCTTCGGTACATGGGCTGATGCTCTGCCCACTGGGCCATGCCGGCTGTCTTCTTCTTATCACAGCTCCAAACTGGCACAGGGCACCAGGACCAAAGGTCAGGGTGGCTCCGCCACTCGCTCTCCTGCCCCTCCCCCACCCGGGGTAGGTGGAGGCAGCCTGGGTGGGCGGCTCCTGGAGGGGAAGGCAGGGGACAGGCAGGCCAGTCTGAGTCCTTCCCTGAGTCACCTCGCCCCCTGCCCCCTGCCCCTCCACCCCTGCCCCTGGCTCTGGCTGTCACAGGGCCCCGTCCGCCTCCAGCCGAGGGCGCTCCGGCAGCCGGCACAGCGGCCTCATTCACCTCTGGAGCCACAGCACCTGGCACTTACAAGAGGCAGCAGGGCTGAGCACACTGGCTGTGCCAACCTGTTCTGAGGGCCTTAACATTGAGTCCCACAGGAACTGTGGTGCCATTACATTTCTCAGATGAGGAAACGGAGGCTCAGAGAGCCTTGCCCCAGGCCCTGGCAGTGTGGTTTAGTTGATTGAACACATCCCATTGATTCCTGTTCAGGATACATGCCCGGGTTTCAGACTAGATCGCCGGTGGGGGCGCGTATCGATGTCTCGCTCTCACATCAGTGCTTCTCTCCCTTCCTCTCTCTTCAAAATCAATTTTTTAAAAACCGGGGTGGAGGGGTAGGGGTGGGCGGGCAGCGACGGGAGAACCTTGCCCAGTCACTCGCTGGGAGTTGGGTCGCGGCAGCCTGGCCCAGGGCCCACACCCGCTGGGGGACTAGTCACGGCCACCTGCTCTCCTGCCCCTCAGTCGTAGTGAGCGATGATGACAATGGTTAGAACATTCATCAGCCACTTACTATATGCCAGGCTTTACATACGTGCTTTCATTTTGTCATCGCTTCAATCCCAAAACATACATGTTATCCCCATTTTACAGGTGAGGAAACTGAGGGTCATGGGAGCTGAGCAGCTGGCCAGGGCCACAGGTCCGGTGAGGGGGGGCCTGGCAATGACACAGGCCTGTGCGGCATGAGTGTCAGGCCTGTGCTTGCAACATTGTGCTGCCGAGTCGTGTTGACGGATGGAGGGAGGGAAGGAGGGAGGGAGGGAGGGAGGAAGGAAGGAAGGAAGGAAGGAAGGAAGGAAGGAAGGAAGGAAGGAAGGAGTTAGTGAATGAGGCCCCTGACGTCCCTCAGAGAAGCCCCTTTTCCCTCTTCCTCGGAGCATCTTAGCTCAGGCATCAGGGAAGCCGCCATGTGGAGCTGAGCAGGCACTGGCCAGAGAGGTGGGTGAGGGGCGGGAAGAGTGTTCTGGGCAGGAGGAGCAGCAGGTATGGAGGCCCTGGCTGGGCCTGGGCGGGAATGAGTGTAGCTGGGGGTGGGGGTGGGCAGTGAGGGCTGTGCTCACAGGGCAGGGCCTGCTGGCGGGGGGACGGGACTGTTGAAGGACTTGAAGCAACGCGGTCGGGTTTGCAGGGAGGTGGCTGCCCCTGGCTGCCGTCTGGAGGGGGCCAGGGTAGAGCCCAGGTGAGTGGACGAGGGAGGGGCCAAAGGGCCAGGTCTGGCCACAGTTAAGATTAAGGGTTAGATTCGACCCTCAAAGACTGATTTTGGATGTTCTCCCATTTTTTTTTTTTTTTAAGAAAAGCATGGCAGCCCAGATGGTGTGGCTCACTGGTCGAGCATCGACCTATGAACCAGGAGGTCATGGCTCAATTCCCAGTTGGGGTACATGGCTGGGTTGCAGGCTCGATCCCCAGCAGGGGGCGTGCAGGAGGCAGTCAATCAATGATTCTCTCTCATCATGGATGTTTCCATCTCTCTCTCCCTCTCCCTTCCTCTCTGAAATCAATAAAAACATATTAAAAAAAAAAAGAATACCATCCAGGCCGCTACCAGGCTCATGAACAGGCCGTTCGCTACCCGCTGCTGCCCCTCAGAGCCCCTCACTCCCAGCCCCAGGTGCCCACCCCCAAGAGAGTGCCGCCACGTCCTGCACCTGCATGTATCTCTCCATGCATTCTCATGCTTTTACAAATACGTGATCTAGTTTTGAATCTTTGCAACTTTATTTAAATGGTATCTAACTGTTCTTCTGTAACTTCCTTTTTTCTCAATATAATGATTAAACAAAAAGAGTTATAGCTCTGGCCGGTTTGGCTCAGGGGTTAGAGTGTTGGCCTGTGGACTGAAGGGTCACGGGTTCAATTCCGGTCAAGGGCATGTACCTAGGTTGCAGGCTTGATCCCAGTCGGACATGTGCTGAGGCAACCAATTGATGTGTCTCCCTCATGTCCATGCTTCTCTCTGTCTCTCCCTCTCCCATCCACTCTCTCTGAAAATCAACGGGGGAAAATATCCTCAGGTGAGATTTACGGTTGGAGATGGAGAGCAGCTGGTTCCTCCACGAGATAGTTAAGTATATTAGCGATAATAATAACGCTGACATTTACATTGCATTCGTGTGCCACCTCTACTCTCAGTGCATTATGTTACCTCACTTAATTCTCACTGCCATGCCATGAGATGTATTACCCTACCCTTCTTGCTGATGGGGAAACTGAGGCACACAGCTTTACGTAACAAAGTCACTGGGATGGTGGAGCCAGGCTGTGGGCTCAGGCAGACTCCGCTGCTGCCTGGGAGCTGGGCCCCGTGCTGTCCTGGGCAGGGGTGAGCTGTGCAGGGGGTGGGACCCTGACCCTAAAGCCAGCACCTTCCCTCTGCTCCCCGAAGGAGATGAGGTGGGTGGGTGCTCCCCACATACTCCCAGCCTCTGAGCCACCCCGCATGGGCCGGTCCCTCGGATCCCGTCCCCCTGTGAAGCGGCCCCAAACCACGGTGACCCCGCCTGCCAGGCCCTCCCAGGCTTCTCACGGCCCTCCAGGCAGGCAGGGCAGCCGGCACCGTGCCCTCTCCGCAGACCAACAAGCGGAGCCCCAGACTGGCAGGGTGGAACTGAGGAATGGTCCAGAAACGGAAGGGCCTGGGCTGGGCTTTGGCTTTGTCACTTCGCAGCTCTGTGACCCTAGGCAGGTGACTTCACCTCTCTGAGCCTCAGTTCCCTCATCTGCAAAGTGGGCCGCCTGGTCTCTCTGTTGAGAGGGCTGAACTGTTTGCACAGGCCCCCTCAGTGAGGCCAGCTGCCGCCGCTAATTCTTATTGTGAGCGCTAATGAGCCCAGCACGCGGGCGCGGAGCCGGACTGGAACCCTGGTCTCTGCCTCCAGGCTTCGCGCAGCTACAGCAAACCCCACCCCGAGTCCCAGCACGACAGACGGTGGGGTCTGAGCCCCCATTTTCCTGCCTCATCAGGACCTGAGTGGGGGTGATGGCATCATCCTCTCCCCCACCGTCTTGGGCTTGGGGCCCACTTGGCATCCGGCTGGAAGCCCACGCAGCACAGCCGGCACCCGCAGCAGATGGGAAAGTGGGGGGCGCAGTCATGTTCTCCTGATTCAGTCACGGCGAGGAGGGGGCCGCACACGATCCGGCGAGCCCCCCCCCCCCCGGCCTTCCTGTTGGCGGCGGAGCTGGTGGCTCTGACAAAAGAACAGCTGTGCGCCCCGCTCCCTCAGCCCGCGCGGTTCCCTCGAAACCGTGTCTGTGTGAGCAGCAAGCACTCCACGTCCTGCTCGTCCTGCCAGGTCCGTCTCGCTCTGAGGGAGGACGACGCGTTGCTAGAGAGGGAAGGCTTTGGCTGCAGAGGTGGCAGCTTTGCCCAGCCCATCGTAGAAAACTCAAAAGGACTCCTGCCTCAGTGTATCTGTCTGTGAAATGGAGACACTCGCAGTACCAACAAGAAAGGGAGCGGTCAGGATTCATGAGTAAATGCGTGTAAGATGTCAAGGATGGGCCTGGCACACCCCTCAGATGTGTGCCCCTCATGCCGAGCTTGGCACCGTGGAAGGAGGGAAACTGAGGACGGAGCAGTGCTGGGACCGAGGACAGCCAGCCACGGCACTGAGACGGGGTGCCTCTATGAGTTGCCTCAGCCCAAGGTTTCCGGGAAGTCCAGCCCCTTCCAACGCAGGGTGTGGCTGGCCCTGTCCCTCCGTGGGCCGTCTGTGGTCAAGGGAAGATTCTGGAGGTAGCGAGCTCCCTGTCTGCTGATGTGTTCCAGCCTCACAGTTTGCGTTCTGCTTGTACAGTCCGCGAGGGCCTTTACTTCCTTTCATCCATCCTGGGGGTGAACAGAGAGGGGCCAGTGGTCCCTGTTTTACAGAAGGGGAAACTGAGCCATTGTGTGTAGTCAGCACCAGAGTTAGGACTCCTAGGACCCTGGGGTATGAGAAGGGACCTTCCGGGTAGTGACGGTTAGTATAACAGGGGTGTCAAGTCAGCCCACCTGCCCCCGATCTCGGGGTGGCGTGGCAGAACTGAGCACCGTCCCTCCAGCTCCTCAGCCCCAGACAGGAATTGCAATAAACACGCTCTGCTCATTGGCATTTACCACTTAATCGTCCCCACAAACCTTCTAAACAGCGACAGTTGCCCCCGTGTTGCATGTGAGGAACCAGGGGTTCAGAGAGGTAGAGGCATTTGCTCAGGGTCACACAAGCAGGCTGGTTCTCCAGCTGGATTTGAACCCTGGGCTGTCTGACTCCGGAGTTGGCGACCTTAACCACATACCACCCTGGGTGGCTACAGCACTGGAGCCCTATCCCAGAAGCCCCTGGGTCTGCCCCGTGCCAAAGCTTGGCGAGTGAACGGGTGAAGACGAAGACAGCCTGCCCTTCAAGGACCTGTCAGGGGCAGCTTCAGTCATGAAGGATTGCGCTGTAGGTCCTTGAGGGCGGGAGCCAGCCTGCTCTCAGCTGCCAGCACACACCCCTCTGACCACAGTCGGGCTGGATTTGGATCCTGAGCTGTCTGACTCTATGATCTTTCATTTAAAGTATATTTTTATTGATTTTAGAGAGAGAGACAGAAACATCAATGATGAGAGAGAATCATTGTCTGGCTGCCTCTTGCACGCCCCCTACTGGGGATCGAACATGTAACCCTGGGCATGTGCCCTGACCGGGAATCGAACCGTGACCTCCTGGTTCATAGGTCGACACTCAACCACTGAGCCACACCAGCCACAGGTGTCTGATTCTATGATCTTAAGGTGCTCGGCTAGAAACCAGTTTGTTGCCTGAAGCTGGCATTGCTGGCTCCATTCTGCGTACGGGAAGCTGAAGCTCACCTGGGGTCACTCGGCAGGGGTGGCGGGGTCTCTGAGCCCCGCGTCCCTTCCCCTCCTCCCTCAGAGTGGCCTCACATACCCTTTCTCTGCCCCGAGAGCAGCAGGAGCTCCCAGCCCGCGTGAACTTCTCAGCTGCACCTGCCCCTGCGCCCGTGGTGCCCACCGCCCTGCACTCCAAGATGGACAAACTGGAGGGGCAGCTGCTGGCCAAGGTGCTGGCACTGGAGAAGGAGCGCGCAGCCCTCAGTCACAGCAGCCACCAGCAGCGGCAGGAGGTGGAGAAGGAGCTGGGCGCCCTGCAGGACCGCATAGCTGGACTGGAGCACGGTGGGTTCTGGGCCCCGCGATGGGCGGAGCAGGCAGGGCCTTGGTCCTGCGGGGGTTGGGGGGGGGGGGCAGGAGAGTCACTGGGAAAACATTTTCATGCTCTCCAGCTGCTGAAGATCGAACAGTGGGGAGGAGCTGGGAAACAGAGGGAGAGGATTGCTGGCTATCACTACCATTATTTTTTATCATTATCATTATTATGAAGTTTGTCTTTTCTGGCACCTATTATATATTGGGAGTGAGCTAAGGACCTGACACATCAGCTGTCAAGTCCTTGTGGTTTAATCTTCACAAACCACAGAGGGATGGTACTGTTGTTATCCCCATTTCACAGATGAGGAAACTGATGCTCGGAGAGGTCAAGTGACTTATCCAGGGTCACACAGCCAGTGGGTAGTGGATCTAGACTTCACACTGAGTCCGATTCCAAAGTTCATGCATTTAAGCACCTCCCCCACCCCCCCACCCCACTCACACACACACAAAATATCACCTTCAGTGAATCAGAATTTTGTCATTTAACACCTGGGCCTGGCATGCCAGGGTGACAGAGCAACATGACCTAATGGACAACATACAGGTATGCGCATCAGGAGACTAGTTCCTGGTTCCCCGGCTGTCACTGACTTGCTCTGTGACTTTGGAAGCTGGCTTCCTTTCCCCAGGTCTCGTTTCCTCATCTGAAAAGTAGAGATTTAGGGCTCATAAGCTCTCAGGGACCTTTCATCTTTGAAACCTTGTGAGGACCACCCATAGGGGCTTATGGACAAGTTGGGGATACCAGGAAAACCATGAGCATTTAGCTGGCACTGGCTTAAATGTACGACAGGAATTCTGGAGGAAGAAATCTGGGAGGCTTCCCGGAGGAGGTGGGCCTCAAGTTAGTCCTTGAAAGCAGAGGTGGAGAGTGAATTGTGCAGGGGCACAACTGAAGGGAAGCATAGCAGGTGCCTAAGGGACTAGTATACCTCCTCCCCGCCCCCCGCCCCGTTCTGGAGTATGCTCTGCCCACCACACCCTCATCGGTGTCCACTGACTCCCACTGTTCCCACCTTGCCCCCCCGCCCGCCCCCCGCAGGGTCCTCAGCCTACAGCCCTCCTGACGCCTTCAAGATCAGCATCCCCATTCGCAACAACTACATGTACGCGCGCGTGCGGAAGCCGCTGCCCGAGCTCTACGCCTTCACCGTCTGCATGTGGCTGCGGTCCAGGTCGGGCGGCACTGGCCAGGGCACCCCCTTCTCCTACTCAGTGCTGGGGCAGGCCAATGAGATTGTGCTGCTGGAGGCGGGCCCCGACCCCATGGAGCTGCTGATCAACGACAAGGTCAGTGGGGACGGGCAGACCACGGGGGTGGGGCCAGGGTCACCCTCCAGGAGCACCGCACTGTGCCGGGCCCCACAGGGGGGCCCTTTCCGTTCCCCCGCTCGGCGTACGCAGCACACGTGCCAGGCCTGCTGCCCGCCAGGCTGGGCTCCGGGGCACAGGGACAAGCCAGACCTGGGCTGGCTGAAGAGGGGCTCGAGTCCCAGAGAGGCTGCGGGCGTGGGGCTGCCATTTCCAGGGGAGGCCGGGGAGGCTCGGGGAGATTCCGTGACTTCCCCGGCGACCAGCTCTAGGAGCAGGGCTGGAAGCGTCTGCCTCGGGGTCCTGCTCGTTCTCCTGGACAGAGAGAGAGGTCCAGGGACCCTCCAATGGAGAGGCCCCTGCCAGGACCCAGCACAAGCCTGCTATGGGTGCCCTGGAAGAGGAGGGAGGAGATGGGCCCAGAGGCGGGGACGTTATTCTGAGACCCAGCAGGTCCTGAGAAGACCTGGGAAGGTGGACTACATCTAGATCAGCGGCTCTCAACCTTCCTAACGCTGCGACCCTTTCATACAGTTCCTCACGTTGTGGTGACCCCCAACCGTAAAATTATTTCCGTTGCTACTTCATAACTGTGATTTTGCTACTGTTATGAATCGTAATGTAAATATCTGATAGGCAGGATGTATTTTCATTGTGACAAATTGAACATAATTAAAGCATAGTGACTAATCACAAAAACAATATGTAATTATAGATGTGTTTTCCGATGGTCTTAGGCGACCCCTGTGAAAGGGTCGTTTGACCCCCAAAGGGGTCGCGACCCACAGATTGAGAACCGCTGATCTAGATCCTGCTACCCATGTTCCCTTCATCACCCCCGGCTGCGTCCCTGGCTCTGCCCAAGGTCAGCACTCAGTTCTCAGGACTTCAGCACCCTGGACAGGGCACAAGGCAGCCCCATTCCAGGCACCTCCCGAGTCCTGGACTCCTCCCTCCAAGCCTCTGCTCCTCGGTGCTCCCCACTCGCTGTCCCTCGGTAGTCCTCCAGGTGTGTTTAGACGCCGTGTCTTTGTTCCCACACCCCCTCTTCCTCTGGGCCTTTGTCGGCTCTGCACCTCCCAAATGGCCCTGCGTTATCTCGTCGTGTAATACTGTTCCCGAGGTCCTTCCCGCGGTGCAGACTCCGCTCATTTACAGCCGGGACCAGAGTCTTATCCCCAGAACGAGGCCTCGGCAACGTGGCCCTGAATTGTGATCTCAGGACCGAGGAGATGAAAGAGCCCGTTGGGAGCTCCACATCCACAGGCAGCAAATGCCTTTCGCCTCACAGGCCACGGCTAATCAATCAGCAGTGGCTCGGAGAGCACGGCAGCAGGACGATTCTGGGGCAGAGTCTAGGCTCGTGATTGATTAGCCATGTCTGCCCTGGGTGGAGGAGGCGGAGTGGCTGCATGTTGGCCATTCCTTGCCTGACCTCCTCACTTCACAGATGAGGGAACCAAGGCCAAGAGGAAGGGGCAGACCCCACAGGGTCCCAGGGGGGGTTGGCGGAGCCAGGGCCGATGCCAGTGCCCCACCCGAGTCCACGGCGTGTTCCGCCACTGCCTGCACTTTCTGCGCCCAGCTGTGCGCCGGGCATGTGTGAGGGGTTCAGGGGAAGGTAGGATGGGAGATGCGGCTCCCACCCCACATGACCTTACAGGCCTGTGAGTGAATAAACTACCTGGAAACAAATGAAAACCAACCCTGACTAGTCCCTGGTGGTCTGGGTGAAGCTGTCTGGTTAGGTCGTGGGGAAAGAGGAAGGAGTGTGGGGAGGACGCTGGCTGGGGGGGGGGGGGGGCGGGGGAGGGGGAGGGTCAAGCCTTGGGTCAGTCCCTGGAAGGAAGGGCATGGTGCTCCTGGTGCCCCCCAACTGCTCCAGCCTTGGGCCTCATGACCTCTGACCTGGAGCTGGGGGGGGGGGGGTCTGTGTCCAGGTGGCCCAGCTGCCCCTGAGCCTGAAGGACAATGGCTGGCACCACATCTGCATCGCCTGGACCACGAGAGATGGCCTGTGGTCTGCCTACCAGGACGGGGAGCTGCGGGGCTCCGGGGAGAACCTGGCTGCCTGGCACCCCATCAAGCCTCATGGGATCCTTATTCTGGGCCAAGAACAGGTAAGGCTCAGGGTGATACCCCAGCTTCAGGCCCAAGTAGAAATCCCATCCACCCAGGGCCCTGAGAATGGGGGGGGGGGGGGCGCAGGCAGAGGGACCCTGAAAGCACAGCAGTGATCACTAGTTCTGACCCAGCCATTGGAGACCTGCCCAAGGGGAACCTTCGGGGCAGGGCTAGCGGCTTAGGGGCGGGGCTAGAACCTTAGGGGCAGAGCTAGCAGCTTAGGGGCGGGGCTAGAACCTTCGGGGTGGGCTAGAACAGGGGGGAGGGGCTTCCGCCGGGACAGGGCCTGCCTCTCTCTTTTCTGCACCCTCACTCCATGTCCCTCTTCTTTTTCTCTGCTCTCTTGGCCCAGGATACTCTGGGAGGTCGATTTGATGCCACCCAGGCCTTCGTGGGTGACATTGCCCAGTTTAACCTGTGGGACCACGCCCTGACATCTGCCCAGGTTCTGGGCATCGCCAACTGTACTGGGCCGCTGCTGGGCAACGTCCTGCCCTGGGAAGACAAGCTGGTGGAGGCCTTTGGGGGTGCAACGAAGACCGCTTTTGATGTCTGCAAGGGGAGGGCTAGGGCATGAGGGGCCACCTCGTCCAGGGCCCCTTCCTCGCCTGCCAATTTGGGGACCTTACAGGAGGGGGTACATTCCCCCCTCAGCCTACCCACACACTGGCCTCCCCTCCTGCTCACTCCTGACCATGCCTCTCATTTCCCCCACCTACACCCACACCTCCAGGAAGCCTGCCCTGCGATGCTGTCCCCTGATCCCACCTGGGGTGCGTCCGGGGCCTGCAGGGGTGGGTAGCAGTGCCCACCCCCTGACATTATACCACAGCCCTCTCTTACCCCCACCACACCCTCTTCCATTGGCCACATCTGAATTCACTGATGTCAACAGCATCCCATGGAGCTGCTGCCGGGGAGGGCCCACTGTCCACCGATGGCCCCCATGCAACAGGCCTGACCCTTCCCCTCCAGGGCTGCAGAGCAGCCCCTGCTGAGAAGGGGAGGGCAGAGACCTAGGAGATTCAGACTGACCGTCCTCCCCTCCCACCAGCTGCAGTCAAGGGCAGCGGGATCTTGATGGGCCCTCTACCCCACACCCACACCCCGCCTGTGCCCACCCCCTCTCCTCCTCCTCCTTCCTCATTGCTTTGTGTGCAGTGGATTGAATGTCGGTTCCATGCCTGTCCAAACCCCACCTCCAGGACATTCCCTTCCCAGCTCTGGCCTGGAGGGTGAGGGGCCAAGACCCCAGGGGGGCATCGGGCCAGAGTCACCCCTGTGCCCACCCACAGCTGTGTCTACTCTGTGGCTAGGACGGGGCCTGGGCCACTTCGGCCTGAGCTAGGAGTGGCACGAGGCAGAGGCCCTGTGTCCCCGGGGACCAGGCTCTGGCAGAGCCTCATTACCGCCCTCTCTGAGGAGGGAAGGAGCACCTTCTCACCGACCAGGATGCATCAGGTGTCTCGTCAGGTGTCATGCACCAGGAAGGAGCGCACATGAGCAGGAGCCGCCCTGGTTCCCAGCCAGCTCTGCTGTGTGGCCCTCTCTCAGTCCCTGCCCTCTCTGGGCTAGCCTTCCTCATTTGTGAGCATTGGAGATGGTCTGTGATTTCTGGTGAACAGGGTGGAGCAAGCCTGAGAACTTTCCTGGTGACCAAGGGCATGGCAGGGGCAGGTCCCGGGACGGGCAGCACGTGGGGCCTGGCTAGGCACGGGTCAGGGTCAGCAGCTGGCTCAGAGCGTCAGAGGCAAGGGCAAGGGGCCAGGCAGCCCCACCTCATGTGCATACTGAAAACACCAGCTCTTCTGCCCCCTTCCCTCCCCCAGCCTGGCACTCTGGCCTGTCTGAGTGCATCTCAATGGGCTGGTGGCTTCCTGGTCCCCACCCTTGAGTCCTCACAAGCTTCCCCACGGGCGTGGAAGAATGTCAGGGCTGAGAAAGCCACCCAGTCTGATCCCTTATCGGTGCAGACAGGGGAGAACTCAGAGAGGGCAAGTGACTTGTACAGGATCACCCAGCACAGTGGGGCAGGGCCCAGACTAGAGCCCAGGGCTCTGACTCCCTCTTCAGTGCTCTTCCCCCCACCCCATCCTGCCTGCCGTGAGGGGCTCTGAGTCCAGCCTACACCTCGAGGGGGCACACCTGAGAGGCCGGAATGCTTCCCAACATGACGACCCGAGCATCTTCCTCCATGAAACTCGTCTGGGCAGCCCCTACCTCCTGGGAGGCCTGACCCCTGGCATCGTGGCAGGAACGGGGAGCTGAGGACACAGGGGTCCCTCCCCTGCCAGTCACCTACCAGGTCTGGGCAGCTGCGAGCTACCTGACTCGAGTGGGCACTGGTGCCTTTGGCCCCACGTTTTGTTCCTGGTCTCACCCCCACTGCCACTTAGCTTGAGGCATGACGTAAGGCTCTTCTGAGACTGTGGCCTCCAGCCCCCCAGATCCTGGTCCCCATTTAAAGAGTACCAGTAGGCCTTTTGGCACCTCCGGTCAATTATGCATGACCTCGGGCCACACTTGGAAGAAGCCAGGAGAAAGAGCGATGATGTGCTTCAGCCAGAACCTGCTGGGATCTAGGTTGCCCTGGTAACAGCCAATGACATCAGCCCAAGTACTGGGTCAAGTATCTCCTAGTGACATGCGCTGTTGCTGGGGTGATGGTGGAATTGGGAACTTGGGCGTCGGGGGCATGGCCACCGGGCGAGTTGCATTTCTATTTTTGTTTTAAGGAAGCAGCTGTTGTGGAGGCCTTGGGGGCGAGAACGGGTCTTAGGATGGAGGTGACAGGACTTGCTTGGTCGCTGGAGCCCACCCAGAGGGCATCCAGGTCCTGTGCGCTTTGCCATGGTGATGAGACGCCTGGTGCACCCTGGTCAGCCATCCAGGGGGAACAGGGCGGGGGAGGGGGGCAGGCTCTGAGTCTGGGCCATTGGCGAGTGGCCTGGATCCCACTTCCACTCCAGGAAAATGACAGCCCAAGTCCCCAGCCTTCACACATTGGCCGAGTGCCTGCTGTGTGGATGTCAGCTTTGCTCTGCAGCTGCTCCCAGGCACAGCCAAGCAGGCAGAGGATCTAGAAGTGGGGCCCTGAGCCGCTCCTGTCTCATGGCGATGCGGGCTCTTACGTCATTGTAAGTGTCAGGCACTGTGCTGAGCACACCCTGGGCAGCACCTCATTTATCCTCACAGCGCTAGGACTCCCCTCATACCCGTGAGGAGACGAGCACAGAGAGGCTAAGTAACCTGCCCAGTGTCGGTCAGCCAGCAAGTGATGGAGCCCAGAGTTCAAACCCAGGCAGGTTCCCTCGAGGGCCCACGCTCAGCCCCGGGGACAGTCACCCACACTGTGGGGTGGGATTTGGGCACCATTGCTCCCAGTGGGTTTCAGCATAAAGGGCTGTGTCTGGCTCTCTTCTCCTCCTCCCCTCCTCCGCCCCCCCCCACCCCCCGAGTTTGAGGTGGAGGAACAGAGGCAGGCCTGGCCACCCATAGGCCCAGGGTCCCCTTGGGGAGGCTGTGTCCCTCTGCAGTGCGCCCACCCCTCCTCCACTGGCTGGAGATTCCAGGAGGCCTGAAAGGTACACTGCCCCCCAAGAACCCCGAGCAGGGGAGGGGAGGGGACAGCCCAAGCCCTGCTCCAGGTGCTCACAGCTCTTCTCTGCCAGCCTTTCCCACCTCTGCGGCACAACATGCGTGTCAGCGTCCCAAGGGGCCAGATCACCTGCCACAATTATGCATGACCTCGGGCCACCGCCTTGGACAGAAGGGCTCTTAGAGAGATGGGAGCCTGGAAGCCCTCATTTTACACATGAGGACACCGGGGGCCCCCAGCTGGGACAGCAGGAGACCCGAGCCCAGCTTTCTGACGCTGCGTCAAGTGCTCTCTCCACAACAGTGACCCCTCTCCCCGGAACTGGCCCCCTCTTTTCTGTCTCCCTGCACCTTTGCCCTGAACAAACTAGGGAAGGGGCCCCCTCCCAGAGGTGGGATCATTTTCTTTGTCCCAGCTGCCTGCCACCCCAAGTCCCCCTGACCCCTGACCTCTGACCCAGCTGGGTGGAGAAGAGGCTCACATGGGCCCAGGCTGAGCAGTGAGCGAGCCTGTCAAGCTGTTGGACACTGAAATTAGTGCATCCTACCGGTGACCCGCCCCCTCCCGTCCTCCTGGCCCAATTTTGTATATAGTGACGTGAGATGCAACGTGTGTGTGTGTGTGCGTGTGTGTGTGTGTGTGTGTGTGATATGTCATGGATTTGGTCACTCTTTTGTTTTTGTAAATTTGAAATGTTCAAAATAAACACGTTTACTCTGAGGCTTTGCTTGCAAGGCTGGGGCTGGGGGGGGGGGGCAGCAGCAAAGACAGGAGGTGCCACCTTGGTGCCCCAGGGCCTCAGCCAGAACACCTATCCCCCCAGTCTGACGGGTTCTGCCAGGCCCCAGGGGCGGATGTAGGAGAATGTAAGAACACAAGTCCCACGTGGAACGTGGCCCAGTTCTGATAACTGGCTTTGGCTTCATTCCCAACACCCATCCCCACCTGCGCCCCAGTTCTGGGAACCAGGCCCCTGCTTGTTCCCTGAGACCCAAGCTGCCTGAGTCACTGCCTGGACCCCGAGTGGGGCCTCCCTTGGAGCCCTGGGGAGATGGGGGAGGGGAAGGAAGTTGGCCCTGGTGTGTTTCACCCCCTCCCTTCCCCTCCCCTCCCCATGGTCTACCTGGACACCCCTGACTTGCTTGGCCTCTAAACTGGGCTCTGACCGTCCCCCATCCACCTGCCAGCACCCACCCATCCCCGGGATGCCTGCCCTGGTCCCCAGCCTCCCTGTCCACACCATCTTAGGGCCACAGCCTGCACCCTCCTGCTCCATCTATAGCGTCATGGATTTGTCCTCAGCCGGCCCCTGTGACCTGCCAGGGCGCCAATCAGGGGTCAAGGGTCACACCAGCGGGACAAGCCTTCCCTGACTTTCCCAAAGCTTCCCACCTTCCAGCAAGAGTGAGTTCATCCCACGAGCACCAGCGGCTTCGCTGGAAGCAGCGCTTCCACAGAAAACCACATTTGCAGTCGACTGACTCAGCTGAAAATCATGGCTTTCTTCGTTCCACTCCAGAATGAACCCAGGCTTTTTAAAATATATTGTTTTTAATTACTTACCACTGAGTAAAAGCAAGCTGCAGGCAGCTATGCCTTGCTTATCCTCTTGCTCTGATTTACTTACAAACTCCCTCCCTGTCCCCTTCTGTCCCCCTCAGCTGGCAACGTCCAGCCCAGTTAAATCCCCTGTTCACCCTCTACCTCTCCCACCTGCTACCTGTCTCACCTGATACCTGTCCTACCTGCTACCTGCCCACCTGCTACCTCTCCCACCTGCTACCTGTCCCACCTGCCAACTGCCCACCTGCTACCTCTCCCACCTGCTACCTGTCCACCCGCTACCTGCCCACCCGCTACCTGTCCCACCTGCTACCTGTCCCACTTCCTACCTCTCCCACTTGCTACCTCTCCCACCTGCTACCTCTCCCACCTGCTACCTGCCCACCTGCTACCTCTCCCACCTGCTACCTCTCCCACCTGCTTACCTGCCCACCTGCTACCTGTCCCACCTGAACGCTGATGTGGAAGAGCACAGAGCTCTGATGTGTGCTGACTCATTTCAAATTCATGGCCAGAGATCTCCGAGGGCGCTTCTCCCTGCCTTGCAGTCTTAGCACACTTTCCTTGTGTGAGGGTTTGCTCTCCAAAATTGCTAAAAATCAGACCCTCTTTCTCCTCAAACTTCCTACAGCCTTCCGACCCCACCCCTGAAACCCTGCCCAAGAGTGACCTTACTTCATAGTCCACCGAGGAAACAAAGCGATCATCACCTCGCCACCAGTCTGTCCGCCAACCTGCCCTGACCCCACCTTCTCTGGCTTCCTTCCTGCCACTCGGCCTAATTGTCCCTGCTCCAGTCAGAGACACCTGTGTGCTGGGCCCCATCCTGTCCCTGCTCCTGCCGGAGGCCCCATCCCTCACCTCTCATGCTCATCTCTCCTGAATTTCCAACTTCTTTTTTTAAAAATATTTTTTTATTGATTTCAGAGAGGAAGGGAGGGGGAGAGAGAGACACATCAATGATGAGAATCATCGGTTGGCTGCCTCCTGCACGCCCAACACTGGGGATCAAGCCCACAACCCAGGCGTGCACCCTGACCGGAATCGAACCGTGACCTCCTGGTTCAACCACTGAGCCACGCCGGCCGGGCTGAATTTCCAACTTCTTGTCTCTTTTATCGTTCTGACCGCCATTCAAATTTGCCCCAATACTCCTCACATCCCCCACCCCAGCCAACACCTTCTCCAGCATCACCCCCTCCTCTCTCCTTTCGGAGCAAGGCTTCCTGTGTCGAGTCCCCACCCGCAGGTTTGCTGACCGCTAGAAGGACTCAGGGAACTCAGAAAAGAGGTTATACAGTGGGGCCTTGACTTACGAGTGTCCCGACTAACAAGTTTTTTGAGATACCAGCTGTCTCTCGGCCGATTTTTTGCATTGAGTTGATAGAATAATTTGAGTTAACGAGCTTGGTCGCTGAACGAATTAAACTCGTGAGTCAAGGCCCCACTGTACTGGTGGTTACGGTTTGTTACATCAAAAGGATACAGGTAAAAGCAGCAATGGAAAAGGCAGATGGGCAGGTCCAGGACACCAGGAGCGAGCCTCCAGCTGCTTCTCCCTGCGCAGTGTGTCCGGGCAAGGAGATGTGGCACACGTGCCGAAACTGCCAACCAGGACGCTCACCTGAGCCTGGTGTCCAGGGTTTGTACTGGGGGTCAGTCACAGAGGCAGGGAGCACTCGCATGGGGGACCTTAGTTCTCGGTCTCCATCGAAGGCCAAACTGAGCGTGGCCCAGGGTCCAGGACAGATGAAAACAGGCATTTCCTATATATCACTTCGCCGGCGCACACTCTGGCACGGCCCAAGGCATATGGTGATGCCAGGCAGGCTGCTCCAAAGGAAGGCTTGGGGCTTCTCTGCCAGGCTCGTCCTTTCTTCAGAACGTTCTGGGATTGAGCACCCTTCGCCCCCTGAGTTAACCCTTTGCTGCACACAGGTCTGAAGTCTTTGCTGCCACTTTCTCCCTCCAGTTCACTCCTTGGCCAGCTCCCGCTGGCTGCTGTCCCCAGCACTCCACCAAGATGACTCTTCTTGTCAAGGCCAAGGATGACCTCCGTGCTACAAATCCGCACAGCCAGGCCTCTGTCCTCACCTGGGCTGAGCTCTCGGCTGCAGTAGACACAGAGCTAACCGCTCCTTCCTTCCTGAGAGACTTTCTTATCTTCCAGGACAGTTTTACTTCTTCTTTTCCAATCTGGATGCCTTTTATTTCTTCTTCTTGTCTGATCGCAATGGCTAACACTTCCAGTACTATGTCGAACAGGAGTGGTGAGAGGGGGCATCCCTGTCTTGTTCCTGTTCTTAGGGGAAATGGTGTTAGTTTTTGTCCGTTGAGTATGATGTTGGCTGTGGGTTTGTCATATACGGCTTTTATTATGTTGAGGTATGATCCTTCTAGTCCCGCCTTGATGAGAGTTTTTATCAGAAATGGGTGTTGGATTTTGTCAAATGCTTTTTCTGCATCAATTGACATGACCATGTGGTTTTTCTTTCAATTTTTTTATGTGATGTATCACGTTTATTGATTTGCGGATATTGTACCATCCTTGCATCCCTGGGATAAATCCTACTTGGTCATGGTGTATGATCTTTCTGATGTACTGCTGGATCCGATTTGCTAAGATTTTGTTGAGGATTTTGGCATCTATGTTCATGAGGGATATTGGCCTGTAATTCTCTTTCATTGTGTTGTCTTCACCTGGTTTTGTTATTAGGGTGATGCTGGCTTCATAGAATGAGCTTGGAAGTGTTCCTTCCTCTTGGATTTTTTGTAGTAGTCTGAGGAGGATAGGTTTTAGTTCTTCCTTGAATGTTTGGTAAAACTCCCCTGTGAAGCCGTCTGGTCCTGGGCTTTTGTTTGATGGAAGCTTTTTGATGATTGCTTCAATTTCTTCCATAGTTATTGGCCTATTGAGATTTTTAGCTTCTTCCTGATTAAGTTTTGGAAGGTTGTATTTTTCTAGGACTATGTCCATTTCCTCCAGGTTGTCTAGTTTGTTGGAGTAAAGTTGTCCATAGTATTTTTTAACAATTATTTGTATTTCTGTGGGGTCTGTTGTTATTTCGCCTCTATTGTTTCTGATTTTGTTTATTTGGGTCCTCTCTCTTTGCTTCTTGGTGAGCCTGGCTAGAGGTTCATCAATCTTGTTTAAAAAAAAAAAAAAGAAGAAGAAGAAAGAAAGAAATCATATGATGAAGAGACGTACAGATTCCAGCTAAAAATTGAAATTCAAGATGCAGGAGTCTTGGTACACGACCCAGACTTGCAGTGGGGCCCCAAAGGGTTACACCCTTGGAGCAGGTGAATTGGAAATATCCCAGCCCCCCAGACACTGAATCTCAGCGTCTAACCCTTTCATTCATTGATTGAATTAAGGCGTCTGCCTCTTCACTAACATCCTGCCAAAAGCAAAAATAAATTCTCTCTGGAGGAAGATAACATCATTCAAACTCTCACATTACATAGTTAGTACAACAGGTTTGGCATTCAATAAGAAAGTATTAGACATATCTGGAGACAAAACTGAATGATTGACAGTGAAGAGAGAGAAAAAATTAATGGCCAGTAGGCCTACACATATGTTAAAATTGCATGGAGCTAAATAAACACACACAGGAGCACACACACACATGAGCACAAGGAAAACTGTAGAAATCTGAGTAATAAGGTATCAGTGTCAATGTCCTGGTTGTGATATCACACTATAGTTTTGCAGGATGATATCATGGGGGTAACTGGATGAAGGGCACATAAGATTGTTCTGCATTATTTCTTCAACTGAATGTGAATCTGTAATTCTCTCAAAATTAAAAGCCTAATTTTAAAAAGATCTCTATAGGAAATCCGTATGTGTGGAGTGAGACACAGACTTAAAAATAACTGTGGTTATGCCCTGACCAGTTTGGCTCAGTGGATAGAGCCTCGGCCTGTGAACTGAGGCGTCCCGGGTTCGATTCCAGTCAAGGGCATGTACCTTGGTTGCGGGCACATCCCCAGTGGGGGATGTGCAGGAGGCAGCTGGCCAATGTTTCTCTCTCATCGATGTTTCTAACTCTCTGTCCTTCTCCCTTCCTCTCTGTAAAAAATCAATAAAATATATTTTTTAAAAAATAATAATTGTGGTTAATATATTTAAAAATGTAAATGACAAATAGAATTTCATCAGAAATGTACACTATAAAATATAATCAAATGAAACTTCTAGAACTGAACTTGTGGACTCAATAAATAGGTTTAGCAGCAGATTAGACACGGCTGAAAAAGGAACCTATGAATTCTATCAGAGAGCTCAAAAGAAATGATCCAGAATAAAGAATGAGGGAATAGAGCAAAAAGTACAGGGGGAAACGTAAGATTAACATAGACATACTGGAAAGGTCTAACATGTAAGAAGCCCCAAAGAAGTGGAGAGAGCAAGTTGGACAGAAACAATATTTGAATAGAAACTGAGAATTTTCCAAAAACCATTAAAAGACATTAAGTCACAGGTTCAAGAATTTCAGGGAATTACAAACATGAGAAATGAAAAAAAACAACAACAAACAAACCCACAACTAGGATTTTGATAGTGACACAGCTATAAATCAAAGACATAGAAAAAAAATCTCGAAAGGTCTCAAGGAAAAGGGATGCATTACTTTCCAAAGAGCAATGACAAGACCAATAGTTGACTTCTCGGTAGAAGGACAGAAGAAGGAAGACAATCAGAAAGGGAGGGCAAGAAACATGCAATGTGATGAAGCCTGGCCGACATGGCTCAGTGGTTGAGCATCGACCTATGAACCAGGAGGCCGCGGTTCAGCTCCCGGTCAGGGTACATGCCCAGGTTGCAGGCTCGGTCCCCAGTACGGGGAATGCAGGAGGCGGCCAATTAGTGATTCTCTGTCATCACTGATGTTTCTATGTATCTCCATCTCTCTTCCTCTCTGAAATACATATAGTGATGAAAAGCAAGGACCTCCAATCAAGATTACTCTACCCAGCAAAGCTACCATTTAGAATGGAAGGACAGACAAGAAAAAGCTAGAGTTTATCACCACCAAACCAGTATTACATGAAATGTTAAAGGGTCTTCTTAAAGAAGAAGGAGAAGAAGAAGGAGGAGAAGAAGAAGGAGGAGGAGGAGGAGGAGGAGGAGAAGGAGGAGGAGGAGGAGGAGGAGGAGGAGGAGGAGGAGGAGAAGAAGAAGAAGAAGGGATATGAACAATAAAATGGCAATAAACACATATCAACAACCGAATCTAAAAAGCAAAATGAACAAACAAGCAGAACAGAAACAGACTCATAGATACAGGAAACATTTTGAAGGTTTCCAGATGGGAGGGGAGGTTGGGGGGGATGGGTAAAAAGGTGAAGGGATTAAGAAGTACAAATTGGGAGTTACAGAATAGTCATGGGGATGTAAAGCACAGCATAGGGAACATAGCCAATAATCTTATATAATAAAAGGCTAATATGCAAATCGACTGAACAGCAGAACAGCCAGTCACTATGATAGGCACTGACCACCAGGGGGCAGACGCTCAACACAGGAGCTGCCCCCTGGTGGTCAGTGCACTCCCATAGCGGGAGCACTGCTCAGCCAGAAGCCCTGAGCCGGGCTCATGGCTGGCGAGCGCAGTGGCTGTGGCAGGAGTCTCTCCCGCCTTCGAAGCAGCACTAAGGATTCCCGACTGCTTGCTTAGTCCCGCTCCCTGGGCCAGCAGTCAGACATCCCCCGAGAGCTCCCAGACTGCAAGCCAGGCTGAGGGATACCCTGCCTCAGTGTGTGAATTTCGTGCACTGGGCCTCTGGCATTCGAATAACTATGAATGGTGTCAGATGGGTACGAGATTTATCAGGATGACCACTTTTAAGTTATATAATGTGTAATAATTAGGGTAGATGTCTGAAACGAATATAATATGGCTTGCCAACTGTAATTAAAAATCATAAAAAGAAAAGAAAAATAACATCTTCAAAGTGCTGTAAGGAAGCAACTGCCACCCTAGAATTCTGCATTCACTGAAAAATGTTTTAAAATGAAGATGAAATTCAGACAAAGCAAAACCAGAATAGTCACCACCCCTGGTTTTTATTACCAATAGAGCTTCTCTAAAGGACAGACGGGAGGAAGTTCTTTAGGGAGAGAGGAAACGGTCCTGAAAGGAAGCATGGAAATTCCAATGAAGAGCTGTGGACAGTAAACATGCGGATAAGTCTAAGTCAATATTGATTGAAAAAACTAATAACAATTATGTCCTCTGAGGTTTAAAATTCATGACGGCAGCAGAATAAAAGGTTGCAAGAGGTAAATGCAGTTAAAATGCTTTAATGTCCCCGCATGGTCCCGGTAGTAGTAATCGTATTATTAATATTACATTAGGCTTTAATAAGTCTGGGATCAATATTATGTTTTTTTAAGGAAATCATTGAAAGGATTATAAAAGAATATGTAACTAACAAGCTACTACAGGAAAAAAAAAATAGAATAATATTCTCATCCCACCGCTGCCACAAAAAAACAAAAACAAAGGAATAATAAAAATAATTCAAAAGAAGGCCCAAAAAAAGAAATAAAAAGAAACACAGGAAGGGTGGGATTAAAAAAAAAAAGAGTAAGTTAATTGACTTAAACCTAAATTTAATGTAAGTGAGTATTTACATTAAATATAGAAAGATATGCCCTGGCCGGTTTGGCTCAGTGCATAGAGCCTAGGCCTGTGGACTCAAGGGTCGCAGGTTCGATTCCGGTCAAGGGCATGTACCTTGGCTGCAGGCACATCCCCAGTGGGGGGTGTGCAGGAGGCAGCTGATCGATGCTTCTCTCTCATCGATGTTTCTGACTCGCTATCCTTCTTCCTTCCTCTCTGTAAAAAAATCAATAAAATATATTTTAAAAAAAAAAGAAAGAAAGATAGACATTGTGACTAAAATACTAATGTTGTCAACTGGATTTTAAATAATTATATAGAGCCCTAGGTGGTTTGGCTCAGTGGATAGAGGATCAGCCTATGGACTGAAGGGTCCCAGATTGGATTCTGGTCAAGGGCACATACCTGGAGGCAGCCAATCAATGATTCTCTCTCATCATTGATGTTTCTATCTCTCTCTCCCTCTCCTTTCCTCTCTGAAATCAATAAAAATATATTTTAAAAATGAAAAACAACACTTCCCCTCCCTGTTTATAAAAAATAAAATAAAATAATTATATAGAAAGGTGAAATTAAAAGGATAGAAAAATATGTACTATGCAAACACTAACTCAAAGAAAGCTGGTGTAGCCCTGACCAGTTTGGCTCTGTGGATAGAGCGTCAGCCTGCGGACTGAGGGGTCCCGGGTTCGATTCCGGCCAAGGGCATGTACCTTGGTTGCGGGCACATCCCCAGTAGGGAGTGTGCAGGAGGCAGCTGATGGATGTTTCTCTCTCATTGATGTTTCTAACTCTCTATCCCTCTCCCTGCCTCTCTGTGAAAAATCAATAAAATATATTTTTAAAAAAGAAAGTTGGTGTAGCTATATTTAGTTTATAGTAGACTTTAAGACAAGAAGCATTGTCAGAGTTAAAGGGACATTAGGGTTTGGGTTAGGGTTAGGGTGATAAAGAGTCAATTTCTTAGGCTATAACAATTATAAATGTGTGTACATGTATTAACACAACTTCATAATATATATATAAAGTAAAAACTGCCAGAACCAAAAGGAAAAACTGACAAATCCACAATTGTAGTGGTGTATTTTTTTTCAAGGTGAGCTCATATACATATGTGTGTGTGTGTGTGTGTGTGTGTGTGTATTAGAGGCCCAGTGCACAAAATTCGTGCACCAGTAGGGTCCCTAGCAGCTGTGGGCTGCTGGTTGCCAACCGGGGCCTCCCTTCCTACTGTTGCCTGGCCGGCCCAGCCCACTGGTGGAACTCCCGGTCGAGGGGACAATTTGCATATTAGGCTTTTATTGTATTGTATTTTATTTTTATTTTTATTTTTTTCCCCCAGAGAGGATGGGAGAGGGAGAGCTAGAAACATTAATGAAGAAAGAAACATTGTTTGGCTGCCCCTGCATACCCCCTACTGGGGATCCAGCCTGCAACCCGGGAATGTGCCCTGACCACAGGAATGGAACCATGATCTCCAGGTTCATAGGTCCACTCCCAACCACTGAGCTATACTGGCCAGGCTGTAGTGAAGTATTTAACACATCCCTCTCAATAACTTATAAGGTGTTAACATAAAAACATTCAAAGCTGTGAAGAATTTTTGTGAGTTTATTTGAGCCAAACTGTCGACAATTGCTGGGAAGCAGAATCTCAACGGATTGGGATAATGCTCCAAAGAAAGGCAGTTTTTTCATCTATTTTTTAATATTTTTTTTATTGATTTCAGAGAGGAAGGGAGAGGGAGAGAGAGCTAGAAACATCAAAGATGAGAGAGAATCACTGATCGGCTGCCTTCAGCACACCCCCTACTAGGGATCCAGCCCGCAACCCAGGCATGTGCCTTTGATGGGAATAGAACCCAGGACCCTTCAGTCCACAGGCTGATGCTCTATCCACTGAGCCAAACCAGCTAGGGCTTCATCTATTTTTACACTGCAATCAAAGGACAGGACGTAGGTGGGTTACATGAAATCCAATGGTGATAGATTAGAGAGGTGGGAGAAAGCAAAGCAGGGAAACCTCTGGGATTGGATAGAGTAAAATGATGGACACATACTTCTTTTACTTGTGGGTACAGGATAGTTAACAATTGACATGATAGCAATAACAATGAAGGAGTTGGTGGTATCTATTCTGGCCCCCAGGCACATTAGGTTGTGTCCCAAGGGGTCCGGCAAAAGGGAAGTTACAAGTTACTATTTCAAGGGTATGTGATCATAGATGCAAAAAGACAAACAGGCTCAGTTCAGGTAAAGGTTGACCTCCTCAGTGAAGATACTGGCCTAGGACGTAACTACCCACCATCACTGCTTTTAAAGTTTCATTTCAGACCATCCTCTGTGGTGACTTTAGGTCTCTAAGTTTGCAAGACTGCCGTGCAGGCCTCCCCTGAGCTGGTCGGGTCAGCATGTGGCCCCTTTCGTCCACAAGGGATAGAAGATAAGAAGATAAGAAATTCAGTATGGTTTTTTTTTTCTGCCATCTTGGACCCTGTGGAGGCCTGCTGGGAACAGGACTTCTATAAGGACCAATATGTCTGGAAGGCTGTGGTCCAAGGCCATTTTTGCTGGCTATAAGCGGGGTCTCCGGAACCAGAGGGAGCACACGGCGCTTCTTAAAATTGAAGGCGTTTATGCTCGAGATGAAACAGAATTCTATCTAGGCAAGAGATGTGCTTACGTGTACACAGCAAAGAACAACACGGTGACTCCTGGTGGCAAACCAAACAAAACCAGAGTAATCTGGGGAAAGGTAACTCGTGCTCATGGAAACAGTGGAATGGCTCGTGCTAAATTCCGAAGCAACCTTCCTGCTAAGGCTATTGGACACAGAATCCGTGTAATGCTGTACCCCTCAAGGATTTAAACACTGAAAATAAATAAAGTGGATTTGTTTTCTTGTGGAAAAAAAGAAAAAGAAGAAGAAGAAGAAGAAAATAAATTCAGTATGACTATAGAAAATTTGGAAAAAGGATTCACAAACTTGACCTAACAGAGCAACCACAGAATAGACACTCTTTTCAGCCAAGTACGAAAATGTCACCCAAACGGACCATGGTGGGTTGAATAATGGCCCCCAAAGATGTCTGCCTCCTGATCCTCAGAACCTGTCACTCTGTTTTGTCACATGGCCGAGGGAAATAAGGTTACAGAAGGAATTCGGAAGTACAAATTGGCAGTTACAAAGCAGTCACAGGCATGTAAAGCCCAGCACGGGGCATAGAGCCAGTAGTACTGTAATAGCTGTGCATGGTGCCAGGGAGGTAAAGGAAATATCGGGGGGGTCACTTCATAAGTGACATAAATGGCTAACCACTGTGCTGCACTGAAACTAGCACAACATTGAATGACAACTGTAATTGGAAAATGTCCAAAAATTAAGTATGGGGAAAAAAAGATTGCTAATCAGATAACCAGGAGATAAGGAGATTAACCTGGATTACCTGGATGGATCCCAAGCAGTCATGTGTCCTTAGATGTGGAAGACAGAGGGGAAGAGTCAGTGTCGGAGGGATGCGGGAAGTCTCTAGATGCTGGAAAGGGAAGGAAACACTTCCTCCTAGATCAGTGGTTCTCAACCTTCCTAATGCCGCGACCCTTTAATACAGTTCCTCTTGTTGTGGTGACCCCCAATTTCATTGTTACAAATTGAACATAATTAAAGCATAGTGATTAATCACAAAAACAATATGTAATTATATGTGTGTTTTTCCAATGGTCTTAGGCGACCCCTGTGAAAGGGTTGTTCGACCCCCAAAGGGATTGCGACCCACAGGTTGAGAACCACTGCCCTAGATCGTCACGACGGAACTAGCCCTGGGGACACCCCGATTTTAGCCCACTGATACCCATTTCAGACTTCTGACCGCAGAGCTGTAAGATAATAAGGTTGGTTGTTCCAAGTCACTGTTTTTCCAATCTCTGTTACTTGCAGCTGATCCAATTGCTAACTGATTCCAGAGTCCACTGTCAGCAATTTTAAACAGCAGGAGCAGCCTGGCCATTGTGGCTCCGTGGTTGAGCGTCAACCTATGAACCAGGAGGTTAACAGTTAGATTCCTGGTTAGGGCACATACCCAGGTTGCGGGCTCCATCCCCAGTAGAAGAAGCGCATGAAAGGGTGTAGGTGGAATGTAGCCTGTCTTGGGGACTGACAAGAGCTGAGTCTGAAGAAGTAGGGTAGGACCCTATCCTCCCCATTCATTCAAGAAATATTAACCAAGCACCTGTTCTCTGCTGGATCCTGTGTGGAAATCAGGAATGCAGAGATAAATAGAACAAGGTCCTTGCTCTCAAAGAGCTCACAGGGGAAGAGAGAGAATTAAACTCAAGAACAAAACACTGGAGAAGGGCAGAGGCAGGAACACACACCAGATGAGCTGGAGCACAGAAACTCTTCTGGTTGCAAGGAATTCCAAAGTGCACAAGCTTTGACCAAAAGTGCATGGGCTCATACAGCCCAAAGGACGGAAGGGCAGAGGGAGGATGTGGGCAGAGGATGCGTGAGCAAAGGCAGGGCAGTGAAAAACAGGATGGAGCCTGTGGAGAGCCATGAGAGTTGGCATAAAAAACAGGGGAAGAAGCAGCAAGGGGACAAAGCCACCCACAGGCTACGCCTTGGGGTCCTTGAATGCCAGGCAACAGCATCAGATGTCCTCTGATAGGCAATGGAGAACTGTGCCGGGAGGGAAGGAGTCGTTTGAGAGGAATGCAGTGGTGAAATTTGGGTTTTAGAAGGATCACATTGTCTGTGGTACAGAAGATGGGCAAGACCGCAATCTGGGAGTCCCCTTAGACAGTTATTGCGATAATGCAGATGGAATGGTGGCTCTGTGCACATGCAGAGTGCCATGGACATGACCAGATGAGCTGTAATGAGGACAGAGTCAGAATGAAGAGCCAGAATCGGCAGGCTGGGGATTGGCTGGAGGTGGGTGATGGTGGGGAAAGTGTGAAGGATGAGAGTCCCTGGGTTCTGGTGGAGGCAACTGGGTGGGTGGTGGAGCCATTTACTGAGGTGGGAAATGCAGGGAGAGCAGATTGGAGGGAGATGATCAATTCTGTTTGAGACATATGGAGTTTGAAGGGTTTGTGGGATATTCTGGTGGAGATGACCAGGGGGCAGTTGGCTATTTAGGTCTGGGGCTCCAGTGAGAAGCCTAATCTGGAGAGAGAAATACAGGAGTTGTCAGAGTGTAGGATATTGACAGTGGAGCCATAGATGAGATCCTCAAGGGACTATACGTAAAGCAGCAATTCTCAACAAGATATGCATTGGGGGGCGGGAGGGAGTGCATAACTCCTGGAGAGAGTATTGGGAATCACCAGAGGGGCTTTTCCGAAGTCCATATCCAACCCTCAATTCCAGTAAATACCCAGGAAGTGTGACCAAGGGAAATTCTCACTGATGAGGTGACTTAGATAGGAAGAAATTTGAGACCATTGATGAGAAACAAAGAGGGCCAAGGTGGGCACAGAAGGCAGAGGAAGAAAAGCACAAGAAAGTGGGTAAGGAAGAGGCTCAAGGAAATCCAGGAGAGTGAGGTGCCCCCAGTGTTAGCACAGAGCAGTGATTCTCAATTGTGAGTATGCCCAGGGTGCTGTGAAAAATACAGATTCCTGCCCCTCACCATTCTAATGCTGTGAGACCCTGGGATCGGCACTGAAGGCACTTCTGAGTACAGAATTTCAAGAAGATGGGTGTGGTAGACAGGCTATGCCAGCAGAGAGGATGGGTGCAGGAAGATAAAGACTAAATGGATCTATCAGATTCTGTTCTCCAGGAGGTCACTGGTAACCATGGAAGAGAGAATTTTGGTGGCATCGTAGGAGTGGAAGCCAGATTGCAGTGGGCTGAAAAGTGAATGGGAGGTGAGAAAAAGAAGACAGCAAACGTGGACCCCTTTTAGAGAAATTTGGGTGAGAGGCGGAGGCAAGCGCTTCATCCCCCTCAAAGGCCACCTCCCACCTCCTGGAGACAGTTGGCAAAGAGACTTGGGGGAAGGTGGAGGCTAAGCCAGACATTTCAGGGCCCGCAGAAGGCACCCGGGAGGCCAGGTGGGAATGGGCAAGGGGCTAGCACGCCTCAAGCTGCCAAGTCTCCAAGCTGAACCCACGGTGCCTGTCTTCTGTCCACCCATTCCAAGTCCAGCCCACTATCTTCACCACCCAAGTGATCTCTCCTCAACCCAAACCTGACCACGTTACTGCTGGCCTTGAAACCCTCCAACAGCTACTTTCCCCAACTCTCACCTCACCCCAGGGAACACCCCCATCCCTGGCATTCAAAACCCTCTGACTTCTGTGGTCCCAGCTTCACTCTGCATCTTCACCCCCACCCTCTTCACCATCACCTCTCACTCGTACCCCATTCACCCTTCACCCAGGCCACCAAGTTCCCTGGTGTTTGTGCTCTCCACCCTCATTAGCCTACTGGTCAGGTACAGACTCAGCCAACTCAAGCGCCACCTCTTCTGAGAGTCAGTGGCTCCCTCCTTGAGGAGAACCAGCACCTTGCCCACACCTCTGCCAGGGCACGGGTAGAATGAATTATTCTGCATCCATTTTGTTGACACAGCTGTCCCCTCACAGGAGTGTGCCTTCTCTGGGACCAAGGTCCTCATCTTCTTCCTCTTTAAATCACCAGAACCTGGCCAGGGCTGAGTTCCCCGTAGGTGCCAATGAAGGTGAAGAACCCGCCATGAGAAAGCCAATGTTTACATTTGGGAGCACCCTACTGAACCTTTGATCCACCAATCAAAGAATTGCACATGCAGGTTCTTGTCCCTTCCATAGTTGCATTATTAATGTTCCCTCCTTAGGGGGAGAAAGCCATGGTCTGGGCAGCTGTGTCTGTAATTAGATGGTACAATGTCCCCTTTGGACTAGGGCGAGGCAGCTATAGGAGGGTGTGCTCCAGTGGAAATAGCATCCGGGTTCATTCTCTGGGAGCTTTACCTTGATTCTTTCCTCTAACAAGTTACTTAGCCTCTCTACACCTTAGCTCAGGTGGGGTTACGAATCCCATGATCTGAAAGAATGGTGGCGGCGATTAGGAGAGAGATCATTGGAAAGCCCCACATGCCGTAAATAGTAGTAAATGATTGGCTTTGGGATAAAATAGCACCTCAGTGTCACGTCGCCAACAAATTGCACTCGTTATTTGAAATGACTAAAAGAAACTCCAAAGGCAACACTGCTCTGAAAAGTTTGTTTCTCTAACATGAGAACTCCGTAGGTCCCTGCCTCCTCAGGCCCACTGAGGACGACTCTACGTTAAGCACCGCCTCCCTGGGCTCCAAGCCACGCCCCTTTCGTGCTACCCTCGGCTACGTAGGGCCCTTCGACATTGAGGGACACTTCTATTCACCAATAAGAAGTAAAGAGGTTGTCAACGTCCGGCGAGGGGTGGGACTTCCTCGCTGTTGCTAAGACACTCTTGTTTTGCTCCCTGACGACCCCGGCGTGAGTGCGCCAGCTGCGGCCGGGCTGCCGACCCCGCGGGAGCAGGTGAGGCCCGGGGGCTGTGCGGGCAGCCGGGTGGGGAGGGCCGGCCCGGAGGGGAGCCGGGAAGCACCGCGGGGCTGGCGGGGCCTCGCCCGCCGCGGAGGCCCCACCTCAGTCTCCTCCCTGCCGGTCCCGGGCCTCAGGTCCTCCCAACCGCCATCCTCCCACTTAGCCGACCGGCGAGCTCGGTGGTGACAGATTCGCTGTCGCGATTCTGCAGACCGCTTCGCCCCCCCAACTCCTCCCTCAAGGCCCCGGCACCCTTCGCGCTCCTCCAGACTCCCTGACCGAACCCCGCTCCCAGAACTTTGGACCCCCTCCCTACAAGGTGCAATTTCCGCCTCCGGCGGCTGGGCCTGTGGGCGCCAGTCTTGGCCCATTCCTCTTGACTTGGACAGTAGGCGACGGGTGGGACTCCAGGCTGCTCATTTCCCTCTTTGGGCCTCAGTTTCCCCATCTGTAAACGAGACGTTGGGCTGAGTGACCTCTAAGGCCTCTTCGACTCTGATGTTCTAGGATGCGATTCTTTGACCCAACGAGGCCTCCCTGAGGATGTGCTTCCCGTTGGAGGAATCGAATCGGGTGTAGTTCAAAGAACTTGACAAACCTGGTTCGGACCCCCAGTAGCAGGACCCCGGCAAGTTTCCTGATCTCCCAGAGCTCATAGAAAGTCAGGGTGCCACAGAGCACCTCCTTTGGGAATTCTGAGGATAATATGAAGCATAGAGAGTCCAGTCCAGTGTCGATTCTGTATTTGTTACTTTCCTTCCTTTGTCTCTCTTCCCCACATTTCCCCCTCAGAAGTGCCACCAGCTCCCTTAGTGTGAGCTTGCATTTCTCCATTGGACCCCCAGATCCAGACCTCCAGCTCTGTTCTTTCTCCTGGGTGTCCATGGTTAGAGATACTTTGGGGTGGCGAGGTGTGTGTGTGTGTGTGTGTGTGTGTGTGTGTGTGTGTGTGTGTGTTAGAGATGGATGTGGTTGTATTCAATGGCTTCCCTTCTGCCCCTGATGATCCATGATTTGGTGATTACCCATTCTTTTTTTTTTTTCTTCTAATATATCTTTATTGATTTCAAAGAGGAAGGGAGAGGGGAGAGAGAGAAATATCAATGATGAGAGAGAATCATTGATCGGCTGCCTCCTGCATGTCCGCTACTGGGGATCGAACCCGAAACCCGGGCATGTGCCCTTGGCCAGAATCGAACCCGGGACTCTTCAGTCCACAGGCCAACGGCTCTATCCACTGAGCCAAACCAGCAAGGGTGATGATTATCTACTCTTACGGGAGACACCTCCATGTGCACATCTCGCCAGCGACTTAAGCTCAGTGGTTTTACAATCAGACTGGCCTGCTCTCTCCCTACCCACCGGTCATCCCTGACTTCCCCGTCTCTCAGGGGCATCACCATCCTCCTGGGCATTCTGCCATGCCCACCGCTCAGGCAGTTGTCATGTTGCTTTGATTCTGCCTCAGCGGGATCTCGCACCCCTTCACTTCTGAAGCCACCGCCCTGGTTCGCGTCTTTGATGTCTGTCACCTGGGCCATGGCTGTAGCTTCCTAACTGGTGTCCCTTCTTCTGGTCCTGCTTCCTGTTAACTCCATTATGTTAACGAGAATAATTGCCCAAAACCACAGCCATGTCACCAACCCCCAAGAGACCTCCAAGGGCTTCTCATTCCCCACGAAAAACATCCACACTTCTTCAGCCTGGGTGTTAGGGCCCTTCTGCACGTCCACACCTCGCCCCGCCTTTCCCCAGCCTGCTTTCTCCCTCTCCTTCGCCAGCTTCTGTCCTCCAGCCATATTGGCCTGTTGGACTTTCACTGAAAACCTTTGAGCTTTCTGCTTTGGTATCACCGTGTTTGTTCCTCCCTCTTTCCGGAAGCTCTTGTCCACCTGTCGGGATTCCTACTTCCTTCTAGGGTCTGACACACAGGCTGCCCTTGCCCTCAAGTTTTTCTTGCTGTCCTCTCCCTGGCCATCTAGAATTCTCCTCTTTCCTCTGTCTCTGCCTCTGCCTTGTTGGCACTACGCTCTCTGTCCTGAGCCGCAGTTAGTTCCTTGCGTATGTGTGTTGGCCTCTCAGGTTGTGAGCCTGAAAACGGGGACTGTCTCTTGCTTAAAGTGGAGTCGTTGGAAAAACATAAGCTTGAGGTCATATATACTTGATGGAATCCTAGCTCCTCTATTTATTAGCCAAGTGGAATGTCACTTTCTTTTCTCAGCCTGCACGTCATCAGAAAAGTAGGGATAGTAGCGCCTGTCTGACCGTTATCAGGGGGAGTACTGAGACCCTGTATGCAAGCACCCATCCTGTTGCCTTGCTTAAGGTCAGTACTCAGTAAGTATTAGGGAATGAATTTGATATGTCCTCTCCCTTCCCAGGGGGCAAATGGAATATGATTTAATTACAATTTAGGTATTTGTTGGTCTTCTGCCATGTGCCAGACACTGGACTACACCAGAATAGATCAAGTCCTTCAGCCCCTGGTGATGGTCTGGACTCCTGATGCACTGCTAAGTCACGACTGGTTGTGAGATGTCACCAGTAATGAGCTATTGTGAATGGTCTGTTTAGCCCAGCTCGTGTAGCTCAGTGGTTGAGCATTGACCTATGAACCAGGAAGTCCCAGTTCAATTCCCAGTCAAGGCAGCCAATTAGTGATTCTCATCATTGATGTTTCTCTCTCTCTCTCCCTCTCTGAAGTGAATAAAAATATATTTTTTAAAAATTATTTTTAAATAAGCCAGTGGTTCAGCCTTTTGGCTAAGATGAAGTGTAGGTATCTGCTCTTATCAGTTCATTGTCTGATACGTCCTCTCTCTGAGGACAACATATTTTTTAAAAGTGCTAACTTCTACTTGTTTTTATGATAATGTCATTCTTAGTCTTTTATATTCAACTCTCTTCTCTTGGGTGGGGAAGGGGAGGTGGGAGCTGGGTAACCGACTGTCCGCGGTAAGTGGGCAGCTTTTCTCGGGCAGAGCCCATAGCTGCGGTGGTTCTAACTTTGGGTTGTACTCTGTATCCTGACCAGAATGTTTGTGATTTCATCCCAATCTGTACCACGTGAGTCCGTGTTGTTTATTACGTCATATTATACATAAAGAACGTGTCTTGATCAAGCACGCAGAGGGGCCCTGGGGCGAAGAGGAGCGTAAAGGGCAGGAGAGAGCAAGGCCTCTGGCCTGTGCCCTGGGATCGGTCCAGCCTGGGTACCCAGCAGGTCCAAGCACGCTGGCCATGGGCACACGCACATTATTAACGGGCTCTCTGGTAGGTCTGATGGGGCTCTTCTGGCCTGGAGCTGTCAGGCACACACGCGCTTGCATGGAAGATCGATAAGGTTATGAAAACCTCTAGTTCTATTTTTGGTAGCTCCCTTTCAGCAGGGTTTTGAATCGTGTCTGAATGGCGGTAGCTGTACTCTAACGGCACAGCATCACGGGAAATTCTCCTGCCTGTCTGTGCTTGGAAGCACCGTCTGTAACTGCTGCTTTTCCTTCTTTAACTCTCGTCCCTTTTGGAGACCTGTAGTGGTTATGAAAGCTCTGTGCAATCATGTTCTTTAATAAACGCGGTTGAATCATGTTGGCAAAGTCCTGGCTACTATCATGACGGTAGGAAGAGCCGTGCGACGATGCAGTTCAGAGCTTGTACGTTTCTGAGCGCGCGCTTGCCTATCCGTGGCGCCTGCCGCAGCCGCCGTCTGAAGCTGCGCCGGGGTGACCCTGTCTCACAGCGGAGCAGACCTGGCTCCGGGGAAATCACTTGCCCAGGGCTGCAGAGCAGGGCAGAGGGAAGAAGGCATTTCAGGCGCAGAATTGCTACTGAAGCCCAGATGCTCCGCCTCCTGGTTCTGCACCTTCTCTGCTCTGCAGGGCGATGACCCTTCCCCCAGACTCCCAATGGCTTTCCCCCTTTGTTCTTGAAGAATGGGCTTTGTGACACTTCCCAGGCCTATTTCCTCGGGATCCAAGTGGTCACCCTGCCTGCCCCAGGACCGGCATGTGCACTGCGGCCTCCAGCGCCCTTCCCGCCCACCATGCGGGCACTCTTTAGCCCGAGGATGAGTTGAATCAAACTGAAATATTTAGGTGGGAGATATGTTAGCAGCTGCTTCCGCATTTTAAGTGGTTCCTCCTTGAAAGATCTCGGGAGGTAAACAAGCCATAAAGCCCTATCCTTGGATCATCCATGTCGCCACTGCCTGCCGCCACCCCTTGGTAGCGTGGAAAGGAAGCAAGAACGTGGCCTGTAATGGAGCGAGAGGGACAGGATGGAATTGGGGATGGGCCGCCGGTTAATGTGCGCAGACGAAGGGATTCACTGGGTTTTGTGACGGAAGAAGCATGAACCGAACGTACAACGAGACTGTGCTTGCTAACTTGACAACTTACAGGTAGAGCCAAACAACAGCTAATGTCTGAATGGCCCAGGTGCCAGAATGGGTGAGAGGAGCCCTCTGTCCACTGAGAAATCAGAAAATGCCGGTGCGGTGGAGGCGGAATTGGTGCCAGGCTTCCAGCCTTGGCTGAGGGCCCTGACCAAGTGGAATGGCGCTGAGGGCGCCTGAGGCGTGGGGGGCGGCGGCGGGGGGAGGGGGGCGGGAGGGCGGCGGGGGGAGGGGGGCGGGGGGAGCACAGCCAGAAAAGCGCACGGCAAGCTCAGTGCTCCGCCAAGCAGGGCAAGTCAGCATTGGAACAGCAGACACGGGAGGGAAGATCAAACGTTCACCTCCCGCTGGAGTCCCGGAGCCACGCACTGAGGTCGGTGCTGTGGGTGCCTGCTGCGTGCCAGTGCTGAGAGAAGGCCTGATGGAGGGTTAGGGGTGCCCACACCAGAGACAGCCCAGACTCACGCCAGCTCTGCTGCTCATAGGTCAGCCGCGTAGCGGCCCCGGCCTCTGTGGGTGCGGGACCGAACTCGGGTGTTGCGGCACTTTGAACGCTGGAAACCTGTTAAATGGCACCGTCATTACCTGCTCGTTACTACGCTGGGCATCTGGGGCTCAGTGGCTATGCCATGAACACAACTTCACTCAGAAATGTCAGAAATGCTGGAATAACGTCTGTCCTGGATTTGTCTGAAATGGGTGTTAAAAGGGGTTTAACAACATGAGCACAGCCAGAAAAGGGCACTTACAGTAGCACTTCTTCTGAGTTAAAAAAAAAAAAGTCTGAATTAACAGATAAATTGAAATATAAAGAGAAACACCAGGATGCCCAACGATACCCCGGGTCATTTGGGATCCAGGCCCATCTCTTCAGGAAAAGCCCATCTGTAATTAGATAACTGGACTTGGAAAGGAAAAACCTAGGCATGTCTTCGGCTTTATAGCTTCCCGGGCACAGCCCCATGCATTCTCTGACTCCCTGGCATTCTCTGATGCCGGCCACGTGCCTGGCACTGTGCTCGTTGCTCACATACGTGTTCTCACTTGATTCTCATAACAGCCTCACGAGAGGGACGCTGACTACCCTTGTGTTGCTGATGAGGCGTCTGAGGCCAAGGCCGGGCTGGGGTGCACAGGAGGAGCAGCACTGACGCCCAGGCCTCCAGCCCCTGGGCCAGCCAGCCAGCCAGGACGGGGGGGTGAGCAGGGGGAGGGAGAGCCTGGCGTGCCAAAGGACACGGCGCCGCTGTTCCCATCCTTCTGCAGGCCAGGGACCTACAGGAGGAGGCCCTCGCTCTCCCGTAAGCCCAGGATTGCCGATCGTGACCTGATACTAACTGTTTCATCACGTCTGCTGAGATACAGGGCCATGTTCGCTGTGGGCATGCAAGGCTCTGTTTGTTCACTGCTGGCTCCAGCTCCGTCGTCGGCCTGGCCCGCAGTCAGTATTTGTCTTGGTAACGACGGTGTGGGCTGTGGCATCATACCGTGTGCTCCTCACCAGGTCCCAGCATCTCGTGTTGACTCATCTCCCGTCTGCAGACTTGCTGGCCATTTGGAAACGGGTGCGGAGGAGTGAAGACTGGGAGGTGTCAAGTTGTCACTGAGACTTGTCTAATTGGCGGCGTGTGGTTTTAAAGCCAACTCTCTCCCCCTGGTTTCCCTGTTTTCCACAGCACCCCTCGTTAAGACGTTTTTGCTCCCATCACGCTGGCAGGGCCTGCGTCCTGAGTCTCCTGGGTGTGTCCTAATTGCCCGTCTCAGCACCTCCTGAAAGCCCCCTCGCCTCCAGTGGTCACGGTGGAAGGATCATGGGAGAAGCAGAAGGGAAGAAAGATGAGGCTGATTATAAACGCCTGCAGACCTTCCCTCTGGTCAGGGTAAGCCCCAGCGAGGGAGGCAGGGGGCCAGCAGGGCCCATGCAGCCTCAGAGGGAGGCAAGAGGTGGTGGGGGAAAGTGAGGAGGGCTTTGCTGGCTCAGAACTAGAGATTGAGAAGTCAGCGGTAATTCATTCTTTCATTCATTCATTCATTCATTCATTCATTCCTCCATTCATTCAACAAGTATTCATTGAGGCCACCCTGCATATCCTGGGCTGTTCTAGGCTGTGGATATACTTGTGAACCAGACCGAGGAGGCCTGGCCCGCAGGAAGGAAAGGTTTCAACAACAAGTTTCCGTTCCTGCGTGAGGGGAGAGGAGGTTTATGGGGAAAAGCGGGGTTGTCTTTTTGACATTGGAGTGCGGTTGTCAAGTAGGCAGTTGGATGTAGGAGTCTGGAGCCCAAAAGAGAGATTAAAACTGGGGGTGACATTGTGGGACCCCTCCCCAATATAAGATAAGTAAATCCACAAAACAGGCTAGGGCAGTGGTTGGCAAACTCATTAGTCAACAGAGCCAAATATCAACAGTACAACGATTGAAATTTCTTTTGAGAGCCAAATTTTTTAAACTTAAACTACATAGGCAGGTACATTGTTATTAACTTAATTAGGGTACTCCTAAGGCTTAGGAAGAGCCACACTCAAGGGGCCAAAGAGCCGCAAGTGGTTCGCGAGCCGCAGTTTGCCGACCACGGGGCTAGGGCCCAGGAGAGGAGAGAACGAAGAAGAGGAAAGGGTGGAGCCAAGCCCAGGCCCCCAGCGCTGGGACTGGGAGGGGATCCGGCCAAGTGGACGGAGAAGCGCAGCCCAGAGGCAGAGAGAAACCAGGAGCCGCGAGGCTGCGCTGTCGGCTCCGGGGTGAGGGCAGCTGTGTCCAGGGAGGCTGCCCGTGAGCCGTTTTCTGAGCTGGATTCACTCCTGCCTGGGCGGCCGCCTCCCACATCTGTTGGCTCACACGGTGCAATGGGGCTTCCAGAAGGCAGAGGGCCTGGGCCGTAGAGCCACGTGGTCGCGCCCCCAGTTCCCAGAGGAGATGCCAGGGCTCAACCCAGTGTCCGCGCCTTAAGCCTGGGACAGAGAGGCCAGCCGAGCCCCGGCCACGGGCTCAGCTCTCTCTGTTTGTCGCCCTGCCCGTCTCTAGCACTCGGACATGCCAGAGGAGATGCGAGTGGAGACCATGGAGCTGTGTGTCACGGCCTGTGAGAAATTCTCCAACAACAACGAGGTATTGCCATTGGTGCAGGCGCCCCTCGTGCCTCTGGTGACCCCGTGGGTGAATCAAGTACCCCCGTTGGCACAGCCAGCTCCAGAGGGTCCTGCGGGGGCAGGCTAGAGCATCCGTAGCCGGGGCAGGGTGGTGAGGGCAGAGGCTGGCGCTGGCTGTGGGCACTATTCTAGCGGTCACACCCAGCCCTCGAGGGAGAAAAGCCAGAGGGGTCCTGGTGACGCCCCTGCCGCCTGCCCTGTCTCAGGGGGGCTGCTGGATAGGGCACCGTCCCTTGGCTCCATGCCAGGGGAGAACAGGCCCGCCCAGGCATTCATTCGCATCCATTCATCCATTCAGAGGGTTATACCCATCTCCTGCCGGCACGGTCTGCGTGCTGCTGGCATGGCCAGTGGGCATCCACACGGGATCAGTGTTACCAGTGGCTATAAGTGCTGAGAGAGAGAGAAGTTAGTGTCACGGCAGCCGGCGGGGAGGCAGACCCTGGCCAATCCCATCTCCAGCCCTTCCCAGCTCTTTAACCTTGGCTGGACCATTTCTCATCTCAGAGCCGTTTCCTAGTCTAGATCTGGGCAGTGGTGAGGATGTGTGCACTGAGGTGATGCGGACCAAGTGATCACATGGCACCTGGCACTGTGGTGGGTGCTACTGGTGCCCGGCAGATGCCCGAGCCTGGGACTTGTCGCACAAACACTGGGCTCTGCCCTTCCCTAGACCCCTTCTTGAAGGAGTGAGCACAGGAAGGAGGGGGCCGTGGCGTGACGGAGGGGCACAGTCCAGCTCCCCTTCTGGAGCCACGAACCCTTTAGGGAACAGTCTTTGTGTCGCCACAGGTAGCCCGGCGCCTCGCAGTGACGGTAATTTCCTGTGCAGTCAGCCTTCTGGGTGCTCTGGGCCTGTGACTCACAGTCCCGAGAACAGCCTGGTACTGACCCAGAAACAGAGCTGACCAGGACGCTGTGTCCGGCCTGAGGCCTGCTCTGCCCCCTCGGCCATCTTCCTGTTGGGAGGGCGGTCCAGGCCTCTGCCCTGCGTGGTGGCCGGCGGGAGGGGGCCTCCTGGCACAGTGGTGGTTCCCGGGCAGGACAGCAGGACCAGGCGGCAGGCCTTCCCACAGAGGGAGCCCACGTGTGCGCTGTGCCCCGCACCCCCCTAACGAGCGCCCCCTCGTTCCAGAGTGCCGCCAAGATGATCAAAGAGACGATGGACAAGAAGTTCGGCTCCTCCTGGCACGTGGTGATTGGCGAGGGCTTCGGGTTCGAGATCACACACGAGGTGAAGAACCTCCTGTACCTGTACTTCGGGGGCACGCTGGCCGTGTGCGTGTGGAAGTGCTCCTGACACTGCCCCGCCCCGCCCCGCAGGGCTCCCCCCCCCCCCCTCCGGGTGGGAGCAGCCCAGGCAGGCCGAGTTTTCTGAAGGAGAGCGTGGGGTCTTTCTTTTGTCCTGTGTACCCGTGTCCTGAGCCAGGCCCAGTGTGTGAATTTATCAACATCTCTCTCCCCAGGCTCCCAGCCATCTCACTCTGAGCCCCAGGGTGTGAGGGGCAGCAGGCAGTGGTCTCCATGCAGGGGGAGGCCGGGGGCATGTGACAGGGTAGGAGCGTGGGGAGGTGGAACTGCTCTCGCGGGGACATGCCAGCCCCACGTGTCTCGGGGCTACACCCCTCGCATCGGGAGCCCCTGCCTTCCACCCCAGGGCCACTGGCAAGTGACCACTGCCCTTGTCTTTACGGACCGTATGCAAATGGCCCCAGGAAGGAGCCTCCCTTCCAGGGGCACCGGCAGCTTCTCTCCTCGTCCTCCGGGGAAGGGGGGACTCCCCAGAAGCCCCTTCCCCGAGCTGGCCCCGGGCTGAGCCCCACTGCATCTCAGGGGCCCCAGCTTCGGCCTGCGGACCAAGCAGCCTCCCCCGACCCCCAACCGCCAGGCTTCGTCCGCCTTTCCCTGCCCCCAGCCAGCCTGCAGCTGAGGGCGTGGGAGCTGCTGCCCCGCAGTGTCTCGAGGTGTCACTGAGCCTCCAGCGAGCCGCCTGGGCCAGGAGTGCCCTCGCTGCGAGGCCGTCTCAGCAGGGAACCTGGCCTCCAGTTACTTCTCATCAGGGACCGCATGCTGATTTGTACTTCTTCTCTGTGGGTTTTCTATATTCTTTTTGAGTGTGGGGAGAGTGCTTTAGTAGAAGGATGAATCCTATTTTACATAGCGGTCTTATTTATATAAATGTCTTGGTTTTTACAATTAAAATGGCCAAAACCTGACTCCATCTACAGCCTCTTGAGGTCGGGGGAGACGTGTTCAGGATCCTCAGAGTGTGGTGTGTCCCAGGCACCAAGGGGCGTCTGGCCAGACAGCTCGGCCGCTGGAGCCCCGTGGCCCTGCCCCGTACCTCTGGGGTTCGGGCTGAGTGCAGTTGGATGGCCATGTGGACCCTGACTGGGATGCCCTTGGTGGCCAGACTGAGCTACTATCAAGATGTTTTCAGTCTCGCATGATTTAATTCAGTTCAAAGATGTTTATTCCACAGCGATCGCGTGCCAGGCCCCCGGAGTGCAGATGCAAAGAAGGAAAAGCCACAGAGCTCGCCCTCTGAGCTCACAGTTGTTCAGGAAGGAAAACTAAACCCAGTCACCCAACCGAATGGAAACTGACGCGGTAAAAGTTAGGACGGGGCATTCTGGGAGGAGGAAGGAGGGGCTGCACACCCAGCCCTGTTCTGTTTTCCTTTTGTTCTCCTCATCTGGTATTTAAAGCAACCACCTCCCACTGCCAGCTGCTATCTTTCATCCTTAGGAAGGCGGGGGTGCGGGTGGGGGTGGAGGTGAACCGGAGGCAGATGACCTGAATTGGTATTAATAATATTCTCAAACTATTGGGTGCTCCAGGTGTGCCAGGCACTTCACTGAGCCTTTTCCAAGCTCTGCTCGTGTACTGCTTACATTCACTCTGAGATCAGTGTGTCCCACCCTGTTCAGACGAAGGGTGAAGCCCAGAGCGGCTCGGCTCCAGGCCACACAGCCACTGAGTGGCAGAGCCAGGATTCATCACAGGCCAGGCCTGTGACCCAGAGCCCCGCTCGACACCCTCTCCAGGGTCAGCCTGCCAGCTGGGACAAGCCACTTGCTCTTCAATCATCTCAGTTTCTTCAGCTGCAAAACAAGGTTCTAAGCTCCTCCCCCTCTCCTTCCCAAGGTTCCTATAGGGCGCTGGGGAGGTGGTGGCCACACATGTGGAAGTGCTTTAAAGATGGAAGGATTTGGGTCAGGGTCAGTCTGGGAAGCCATTCCTCAGCCTTGGGGATGGTCAGATGGATGGATGGATGATGGATGGACACATGGATAATGGATGAGTGGGTGGATAGATGGATGATGGATGGGTGGATGGATGGATGGATGGATGGATGAGTGGGTGGATGTGTGGATGGATGGATGGATGAGTGGGTGGACGTATGGATGGATGATGGATGGGTGGATGGATGGATGGATAGATGAGTGGGTGGATGTGTGGATGGATGGATGGATGGATGGATGAGTGGGTGGACGTGTGGATGAATGGATGAGTGGGTGGATGTGTGGATGGATGGATGAGTGGGTGGATGTGGATGGATGGATGATGGGTGGATGGATGCATGGTGGACGGGTGGATGGATGATGGATGGATGGATGGATGATGGGTGGGTGGGTGGATGGATGGATGATGGATGGATGGATGGATGGATGGATGATGGGTGGGTGGGTGGATGGATGGATGATGGATGGATGGATGATGGGTGGGTGGGTGGATGGATGGATGATGGATGGATGGATGGATGATGGGTGGGTGGGTGGATGGATGGATGATGGATGGGCACATGGATGATGGATGGGTGGGTGGGTGGATGGATGGATGATGGGTGGGTGGGTGGATGGGTGGATGGATGATGGAGGGATGGATAGATAATGGATAGACAGGTGGCTGGTGAATTGATGGATGGACAGATGGATGGATGGAAAACTCTTTTCTAGGAAACTTCGAGCAGCAGGATACATGAAGCGGGCACTCCTCTTTTCCCCCATCTCACTGAATGCTGCATAGACCATCGGGCCCTGGAATGGCTGGAGCCGGCCAGTCCCTGCCATTCCGCAGTGTGCCCTGCCCACTATGACCTTGGCCACAAACAGGCTGGGGTGCCAGGGAGAGGCCTCGATGCCCTGTTTGCCTGGAGGGCATCTCGAAAGAAGTGACATTTGAGCTGGGCCTGAAAGGGATTTCCGTAGGCCCCAGGGAGGTGAGGAGGAGTCAGGGCATAGCAGCCAAAGGAGCTGTGGGTGGGGAGTGGGCAGAGCTGAGGCTGGGGCTGGGTGGGGCACACCCCTGCTGCCAACCAGAGGCAGGGAGCCCTGGAGGCTCCTGGCAGGATTCGATGCCATAGAATCAGGAACACACGTCTCCTTTCCCAGCTGGAGGGCTGACAGGAGGCAGCCAAGGGCCAGTCGCCTGCTCTGCTGGTCAAGCATGAGCTGGGCTGTGAGCTGGGGTGCAGGCACCAGGGAGCCGCCTCCTAACCTACCTCCCCACTCACATCTTTTCATATATTCATATATTTCAGAGAGGAAGGGAGAGAGAGAAAAACATCAATGATGAGAGAGAATCATTGACCGGCGGCCTCCTGCACGCCCACACTGGGGATCGAGCCCACAACCCAGGCATGTGCCCTGACTGGGAATCGAACCGTGACCTCCTGGTTCATAGGTCAACACTAACCACTGAGCACCACCGGCTGGGCCCCACCCACATCTTGCTCACCCAACAGTAACCAGGAGGACCACGCAGCTGCCAGCGGCACCCCTGCCAGATAGTTTGCCCACTGCCCCAGGACAAAGCCCAGTTCCTCACCCGCCTGCCAGGCCTAGCCTGGCCTCTCTGCCTCTCAGCAAGGCCTGCTGCCTGGGCATCCAGGGCCAGCCTGACCTTGAGACGGGTCCCAGGGTCAGCGAGGGCCAAGCAAGGGGCAGAGCTGCCAAGCCAGACCCCTGGACACCTACCCCACTGAGAACACTTGCACATGGGCATGAGCTGTACACCAGCGTGACCCCTGGGGCCCCCTGATGGAGGAGGATCCTGGCCTTGGGTCTGGCCAACTCCACCACGAATCCCGCCCACGATTCCCATCCCCCAGCCCACTCTCCTGACCCCGGGTCTGCCTTGCAGTCCGGAAGGCCGGGGAACCCAGGCAAAGCTAATCATCACGTGCCCCCAAAATGACAGGACCTCCCTCAAACGCGTGAGGTGAGGACCTGGGAGGGAACCTCCCGGCTCTGCCCAGGCTGGCTGTGTGCCGAGACCAGCCTCCCTCTCTCTGGGCCCATCTCCTCTGACCCAAGGGCCCTCCTTGTGGTGCACCTGTCAGCCACCCCTCCACATGGTACAGTCCTCCAACCCGCTCCCCGCTATAGATCCCTGCTCCGCCACTGGGAGGCCGGTCTCCTCGGGGCTGGTGGCGTGGGGCGCCCTCTTGTGGCCATATGTGGGCATGACATGCTCACCAGCAACTGCTTTGGCCGGGGCCTGCTGGAGGGCGTGGAGGGTGCTGGATGGGCCCTGCCTGCCCCTTGCCCTTCTCCGAGGCCCAGCCGGCCATAGGCCACCTCTTCAGGTTCATGGGGCCCAAGTGGGAAAGGCGTGGTGGCTCTGAGTGTGTCAGACCCGACTTCCTTCTGCTCTTCATTAGCAAACGTTTATTGAGCACCTACTGTGTGCTCTGCCACCCGCACTGAAGTTATGGACCAGCCTGGCCCAGCACCTCCACTTTGTGCTCTGAGGCCCACGCCCCCTCCAGTAGCTGCCTGCTCAGCAGTCCCCGCCTCGCAGGGCTGCCGTGAGGATGGAGGTCCAGGTGCCCAGGACCCGCTCCTCAGCTGGTCACCACCCACTCCTCCCAGTGCGCCCTCCCCGTCCCGGGCTCCCAGAAAAGCTCCAGACTCCAGTTGGGGAACCAGGGCTCGCCGAGGAGGAGACAGGAGAGGGCTTAAGGGGGCAGGCAGACTGTCCGGCAGGAGGAGGAGATGGACCCCAAAGGGGGGTCCCAAAGGGAAGAGTTTAATCCTAGAAAGGAAGGCAGAAGGGGCTCGGGCTCTGAGGAGTGGGAGGGAAGCTGGCGGTTAGGGGTGCGGTGGGGCGTGCGGTGGAGGCAGGGACCTGGCTCTGAGGGATCTGAGGTGGGAGCTGTGGGCTGGCCGAGGCCGGAAGAGGAAGACTGAGAAATTGCCTCAATTACGAATAAGCACAGCCCCTTGGCCCCACGAGCAAAGCTGCAGAGAACAGACCCAGGAGGAGGATGGGGTAACGGAGAGGCCAGGGATGTGGGGGAGAGAACAGGAGAGTTTGGAACACTCCAGACAGAAAGCAGAAAGGATGGCGACTGAGGCCTCTCAGAGCCTGTGTGGCAGGAGCATGGGCAGGCAGCCAGCAGGAGAGAGAGGAGGGGACGGGTGGAGCAGGCATCACACACACACACACACACACACCCTACAGAGCTGCCCAGCACCTGTGGCAGGCACTGGGCTGCGTGTGGAGTCGGGGCGTGTCCTGGGGGCGGGACGGGTTCAGGGAGGGCCACTGCCAGTAGGGAGGGCTGAGCCGGGCTGGGCTTTGGAAGGGACCATAAAGGCAGCTCCCTCAGTCCCTGCTGTGGCCTGATGAGCACTCTGAGGCTTGCCCAAGGTCACGGCACTCCCAAATCTACTGTCTGTGTTGTACACACACAGGCACGTACATACATGCACACACACACGTGCACACACACCCCAGCTGCAGGAAGGGAGTCCTCTCTCGGGCCAGGGGGATGAAGGGGGCAGCCCCAGGCCACCTCTCGCTGATGCCACCCACCCTCCCACTTTTCAGCATCAAGAAGGCAACCCTTGCCCTAACTGGTTTGGCTCAGTGGATAGAGCCTCAGCCTGCGGACTGAAGGGTCCCGGGTTCGATTCTGGTCAAGGGCATGTACTTTGGTTGCGGGCACATCCCCAGTGGGAGGTGTGCAGGAGGCAGCTGATCGATGTTTCTCTCTCATCGATGTTTCTAACTCTCTATCCCTCTCCCTCTGTGCAAAAAAATCAATAAAATATATTTTAAAAAATAAAAAAGAAGAAGGCAACCCTCTGGACCCCACGTTCCCAACCACCAGGCCCTTCAGCCCGAGCGATGGCTGATGGGAGCCTCTGAGCCCCGGGAGGCGCTGGCCAGAGGCGGGGCCCCCTGGAGACGGTGCCCAGGTGCATGGCCAGGCCTCGGAGGCGCTGGTGGAGGGGCTCCCTGGCCAGCGGTTCTGAGCTGAGCAGATGAGCACGTTCAGCCGCTGAATCCCCTTCCGCCCCAGGTGTGTGCCGTCAAGGCCTGTCACCCGACTCCCCGCCCCCCCCCCCCAACTCCTGCACCCTCTCTGGGGATCCGCTGAGGGACTCATGATGGAACACTCTCCCCATGCAGGCTCAGTGCTGATCGCTGGGCGCTGGGTGAGGAGGCCCTCAGGGTTGCCCTGCGTGGGAAAGGCATGCGGCCACACCAACACTGACACAGCGGGGGGACTGGCCGCCTCCTGGGTCCTCGTGCCGCACCTTCCCCCAGGCCCTGGAGAGCTCCCATCTCCCCACCTCATCGGTCTCCACAGCCACCAGCCGGCTGGGAAGGGCTGCAATTACTGTCCCCATTGCGCGGGTGGGAAAGTTGAGGCCAGGCAGGGGTAGGGTGTGTGCGGATAGAGAGGCGCTCAGGACATGGGGACACGATGCGGGAGCCATTCCTTCTGCCTTGGATAGGTAGGGGCAGGGAAATTTGAGCTCATCCTTGCACGTTCTATTCCAGCCAGGGCGCAGGCTGAGGAAAGGGCCACTGGGCTCGGGCCCTTGGAGACTGGGAGCCACTCAGGCAGTTTGTTGATGATGTGGGTGTGGGGGGCAGAGGTGACGGGCACAGGCACAGGCACCCGGAGAGCCTGACTAGGAGTGTCCACGGTCTGTCCCCGACCCTGGTGGGCCCACTTAGGGCCTGGATCCAGCGCCTGCCTCTCCTGGGACTGGACTTCCTCCGTAAACGGGGCTTAACTGCGCTTGCCACCGGGTGCTGGCGCGATGAGCGCTGCAGATGAAAGAGCGTCGCCAGGCTGGGCGGGGCCCACAGCACATCCCCACGGAGCAGGATCCCCTGAGAGGACTGCCTCTCCACAGCTGCCAAACCTGTTCCTCAGCCAGGAGGCTTGGTATTACAGTCCCCCGCCCCGGCCCCCACCAAGGATCCTCTGATGTGATGGTCTAATGACAGACGCCAACTCCCTGTCGGCCGGGAGGAAGGCGCGGCGGTGGCCTTGGCTGCAGGGAGCTGGCAGTGTCCTCACTCATGTGGTCATTTGACACAGGTACACTGAGGACCCCCTCGGACCAGGCCCTGGCCCACGTGTCCGGAAGCACAGAGGAGACACCTGACTTGACCAGGAGTCCAGGACAGACCAGGCCCAACTCCTCCCCCTCCTTGGTGAGTGAGCGGGTCCTCTCACCTGCCCTCACGTAGGAGGAAACAGGCCCGAGGCCACACAGCCATCCTACCGCAGGCAGGACAGCTGCTCTTCCTCTCGTGTACGAGTGAGGAAAGGGGCTCGAGAGGTGCATTGGCCGGCCCGGGGCACAGAGCAGGCGCTGCCCCGGCCTGGAACCAGGGCTACAGATGCCGCGTCCTCCCCGCTGGTGGCTACAGATGCCGCGTCCTCCCCGCTGGTCCCCACAGCCACACTGATCAGGACTCGCCACGGCCGCCAAAAGCAGAGGGAGGGCCGGCCCCGGAGCTCCGGGTGGCGCCCCTCGAGGAGCCCCAGTGCGGGCCACCCTCTCTGCGAAACCGAGCAGACACGGGCCCAGGGTGCCTTGGGGGCACAGCGAAATGTTCTCATCTGCATTTCTTTGAAACCCAGAGGGAACATTAAATATCCCGATAATGAGTAATTACTAATGAATGAGGCCGAGACTACAGCCATCTTTCTACCAATGTGGTCATAAAATATCATTTAAAAAAAAATTTTATGAAGGAAGGGGCCACTAAGGCAAAAGTGTCCAGCAATGAAGAAAACCATAACGGCCCCGCAGCCGTGGCCGCACTGTCAGGCCCCAAGACCCTGTTCCAGGCGGGGCAACGCCGCCACCCCCGCCTGCCACTGCTTACGGAATGATGGCGATGGAAGGTGGGGCAGGGAGAAAGAGGAGTGTGGGGCTGGGAGAAGACTAGCCAAGTGAACGGTGGCCAGACAGAGAAGAACCCGGAAGGGCGGAGATGCTGAGTGAGCAGATGGCAGGGAGATGGGGCTGGGGTGAAGGGGGGCAGGAGAGGTGGGGGACAGGTGTGTGTGTGGTGTCACAGTCTGACGCACGGTGTCAGTGAGGACCGCCGGGACCGAGGGAGGGGCCTGGTGTATCATGGGAGCCCTAAACAAGCATTCCCAATTCTCCTCTGTGCTTCCCGAGACGAGGGCGTCCCCATGACACCCCACAGTGGTGGAATAACTGTGTACCTGCCTGCCTCCCCCATGGACCCGGACACATGGGCCAGGGACTGGTTCCGGGGGGGGGGGGTCCTCAGTGTGCCTGTGTCAAATGACCAAGAGTGAGGACACTGCCAGCTCCCTGCAGCCAGCGTCCTTTCACTTTCCTGTGGCCGCTGCAGCGAATTGCCACACACTTGGTGACTTGCAGCAACACAAACTTACTCTCTCACCAGCCAGGCGACCAGAAGTCCAAAATCAAAATCGCTGGGCAGAAATCAAGCTGCCGCAGGGCCACGCTCCCCCTGGGGGCTCCGGGGGAGAGTCCCTTTCTCGTCTCCCCAGCTCCTGGTGGCCGCCAGCGTTCCTTGTCTTGTGACCACATTCTCCAGTCCCCCCCACGATGGTCACACTGCCCTCTCCTCTCCTCCTCCTCTCTCTTAAAAGGACACTGTGATTACATGGAGGGCCCGCCCTGATAATCCAGGGTAATGTCTGCATCTCAGCATCCTTCCTTTAATCGAATCTGCCAAGACTTTCCACGCGTGGCAATATCCACGGGTTCCAGGGATTGGGACCCGGTGTCTTCGGGCCCATTATTCGCCTACTAAAGGCGCATGGAGGCAACGCAGTGTGAGAAGGGCCTGCCTGAGGCCACGGCCCTTGCCGGAGACCAGTGGAAGGCGCATCCTGGGAGGGAGGTGGTTCGGCCAGGACCCTGGGAGAGGAGGGACGCAGGCTCTGCAAGGGAGATGGTGGGATCTGGGGGCTCCACTGAAATCGGCTAGGACAGAAGGGAGTGAAGCGCCCTGGTGAGGAGAAGGTCAAGAGAGAGCCCTGCCCCTCCCTGGACGCTGCCCCTAAATCGGACCTGAGTTCTCAGCAGGTGCTCAGACATGAGCCAGGCCTGTGCTGGGACCGACAGAGCCAGCCCTTGGCCTCGGGGAGCCCTCCATCTAACCCGGAGGCAGCACTGCCAGCACCGTTGTCTTCAAGAAGCGTAAGTGCAGGTGAGACCCCCATTGCCCAGGTGGGGCAGGGAGGCCTAGGGAGGGCGGAGGCCCGTTTTTTGTGCTTCAAATGTCCGCAGTGCCCCATGGAGTGTGTGTGGTGTCACCTCCCTTCCTGCCCCCTTCCGGTCCTGTCTCTGATTTTGTCATCTCGTCTCTTCCTCTCGGCACTTTAAAGTGAAACAACGACCGCCTGTCCCGCCTTCCCCTAAAGAGCTTGCAGAGGAAGCGAGTCCTCTCCTCCCAGGCTGGGTCTGGGGGACCCGGGCAGCAGGCCCCGGCGCTGGCAGCCTTTCCCTCCTTGGTATCCATCCGCGCTCCTGCCAGCTAGCACCAGCTCCTCCTCTCGCAGAGCAGAGCTTCCGCAATGAGACTTGGGGGCCCCGGGGCAGCCCGGGCGGTGGCAGAGCCTCCTGCGTGTCTGAACCCCCAAATCAACCAAAAACGGAAAACACGGGCTTGGATGTGAAGAGAGTCTTCTGATCTCAGTGTTGCCTCTTTCTAGCCGTGTGACTTGAAGCAAATCACTTAAAACCTCTGTGCGCCAGTTTCCTCGTCTGCAAAATGGGTAGAAAGGCCTGGCCAGGAGGACAATTACGCAGGCGCCTGGGACAAGCTGCCCAGAGTTCGCGGAGGGCTCACCGCTCACTACGCCTCCGGGGAGTCGGCTCCCCGCTGCTCCCCACCCCGCGGCCATCCTCCCGGCGGCTGTGTCCCCGCCACCCACGCCCACGATTTCCTGGCGTCCCCAATGCCGAGTCAGCCGGCGGGGCGCCGGGAGGCCGCGGCCAGGAGGCCACGCGTGGTGTGCAGCGCGCGAGGGAGCCCTCGGGTGTGGGACCCACGGGGCCGGAGGCAAGTGCGAGCGACAGCCGGCCGAGCCCCCTCCGCCGGCTGCAGCCGAGTCCTCGGCGCCCAGACGTCGCCCTCGCGCCCGCGTCTCCCACGCGCGGACTCCTAACTGGGCGCGCCCGGCCCGCGGGGCCCACGCGGCGGGCGGGGCCAGCCGGGGCCTTTGTGTTCAAACCGCCCAATGGGCGGCGGCGGTGGGCGGGGCGGCGGGCGGGGCCTAGCCAATGGGCGGCGGCCTGTCAGGGTTGACAGACAGGCGCATACATACACACTCGGCCACGCGCGCACCGCCCGGCCCCACTCACGCCGCGCAGTTGTGCTCGGGCCGCATTGTCCGCAGCTCCCGCCCGCCGACCTCGTCCCGCGCCGCCGCTCCCTGCGCCCGGGCCCCGCACCGAGAGCCGCACCGGGATCCCGACGCGAAGGGGGCGCGCCCGGGTGGCAGCGCGGGCCTCGCACGCCCGGCCCCGCGCGGAACAGCAGGTAACAGCCGGCCGGGGGCCCCTGGCGGGCAGACGCGCGGGGCGAGGGTGGTGGCCGGCCCTGTCCGCCTCCCCGCGGGCGCCGGGCCCGGCCTGACCCCGGGTCATCCCTGCGCCGCTCCGGCCATGGCCGAGCTGCTGGCCTGCTTCTCCTCCGGGCCAGGCTGGGCCCGGCTCCAGCCCCGCCCGGCGCCCGCCCCTGGGCCGGTCGGGAGGGGCCGCGCGGTGCCCGGGCCGCCCTGACTCACCGCCGCGGGTCCCCGCCCCCAGGGCTGGCCGCCCACTGGGCCCCCCGAGGGCGGATGTCTCCAGGCGGGACTTCCCGGGGCAGAACCTCCGGGAGGAGGAGGGGGAGGACCCGGCTGCCTCCAGCCGGCCCAGGGCAGTGCCCATGTTCTCGTGCCAGTCGGGCAGCGTCCAGGGACAGGCAGTTCTCGGCCTCCGCCTTTCCCAACTCGGAATAGGAGCAGCCCATTTGGCCGAGTTCTAAAAAGAGCCCAGACAAGTAGGGGGCGGGAGTGCGACCTGGAGCAGAGAAGCCGGGAGGCGTGTAAACATCCCTACGGTTCAGGGAGAGGGGGTGGGCACCTGGAGCGGTCCAGGCCCCGGGGAGTGCCCCGCGTGGAAATGGCCCGCGGGAGAGATCCGAGATCTGCGTCAAGTCTGAACACGGGGCAGATCCCGTCCTGTAAGTTTGTGACGGGCATGGAGGAAGGTGGCGCTGAGAGAAGGATGTGGCTCAGCGCAGCAGCGGGGAGGGGTGTTTTAGCTGCGGTTTCTTCCCTGGCCCGGTGTGTTGGGGGCGTTGTCTACTCTCATATGCAAAAGACTGGAGCGTCCGGAGGCTCACGTCCGGTTTTGTTTCGGAGGAGGAGCCTTGACCTTTTTCCTCCGGTGAAAACTCAGTTGCACACTTCTGTGGTCCCAGCAGGCCACCGGCGCTCGGGAGGCTGCAGGCGCTGACAGTTTTCAGCCCGCCCCCCCCCCGCCCCCATGCCATATGAATATGTATATTCTCGCCGCCCGGCCTTCAGTATTGTGTAAACACATTGCTTTGTTTCTACCCCAGAGCGGAGGCCTCCACTCAGTGGGGCGGGAGTTAAGAGGAGGGGCTGTGGGCAGCTGGAGCCTCAGGTGGGGAGGGCAGTAGGGGAGGGAGTTACCATATAAGGAGTGGAATAGAGACCAGAACCCAGGCCCACTTCCTGCTTCGGCTCCTACCAGCTGCCCTTTGCCAAGCCCGGCTAGAACCAGAGGGCGACGCCAGGTGTAGACGTCCCACCGCGAAGACGCCAGGGAGGCCAGGACGTGAGGCTGCTTGCTTTTCAGAAGAGGACTTTGCAGAATCCGCCAGCTGGGCTGACCAGACCTTCTGGTTTCCGTAGCCCGAGTCGGGATGTGTCAGAGAGAAGTAGTCATTTAAACCGCAGCCAGGAGTCTTGGAAGGGAGAGCAGGTGTCAGGACCAGGGCCTCTCGAGGGGGCCGAGGTCGCCGGGGCTGTAACGGGCGGGCAGAGGCGGCTGTGGTAGGTGACACTCCACGTTGTAATCTGGGATTTTGATTTTGGGTTCCTGGAGCTTATTAGTCCTCCTGGGGTGGCAGGGCCGCATGTGTTTTTTTGTTTTTTGTTTTTTAAAGAAGAGCTCACATTTGTTCTTGTTGTTGTTGTTGTTAATCCTCACCTGAGGATATTTTCCCATTGATTTTTAGCGAGAGTGGAAGGGAGAGAGACAGACACATCAGTTGGTTGCCTTCGCACACGCTCCATCCAGGGCCGGAGCCTGCAACCGAGGTACATGCCCTTGACCGGAATGGAACCCGGACCCTCCAGTCCGCAGGCCGACGCTCTTTCCACTGAGCCAAGCCGGCCAGCGCAGAACGGCACCTTTTGCCAGGCCTTTCACCCGGACCTCCCTTGCATCATCAGTTCCAGAGCCTTGGTTCCCACACTGCTGCTCCACTGCCCGTTTTGTTAGTTTGTTAACAAATATCTGTTGTGTAACAACTTTATCTACAGCCTGTTCGGAACATATTTGAGGCTACAGAGACACTAGTTGGGGCCGCACACCACACTCCTGAAACGACCTGAACGCTTCACCGTGGGGTGGAAAGAGCCAGCCCTGTCACCCGTCAGATCTGAGCTCAAAACCCGGCTCAGTCACTTAGGGGCCGGGTGGCTGTGGGCAAGTCACCCATCAGCTGTGTCCCAGGCCCCTCCGCTGCACGATGGCACTAATGATGTCTCCCTTGCTTGTAGGATCAGAAATGGGTTTGTAGGAGCCAGGTACCTAGGAGGCATTTACTGAGTGTTTTATCATCACCATGACGACAAGATGTCCTGATGCGGCGGGACAGTAACTAGCTGAGGGGACCCAGCGTACAGCCCCTGTTAGAGTGCAGGGGGCTGGGGCAGGAAAGCGTCTCTGGAGTCAGTTTGTCTGGGGCCCTGGCCCATGGGTAGAGCTACAGGAAAGAAAAGGAAAGCCTGTTCCCCCGGGAAACGGCGAGGATGGGAGTGGCCCCTGCTCTAGGGAGAGGCGTGCAGTGGAGCGGCTGGGCTGGGGGTCTGTGCGGGCAGCAGTGATTGAGACGTTCATGTAGCATCGCCTGTGCCTCTCGTGTGCCACATGCCAACGGCTGCGGAAGGACAGTTCTGGCTCTCACGGAGCTCAGTGACAGATAAACTGAAAATGAGCAAACCTGGTGGAAAGAGGCTGCCTGGGCACCGAGAGAGCCCAGGGCAGGTGCGGGCTGCAGGGGGTGGGGAGGGCTGTCTCCCACATCGAAGGCTGTTTTGAAGGCGAAAATGCTTTGTCTCTCCTCCACCAGGTAGGGTCTACCGCAGCCCCAAGCCTCACCGGCCCTCCTTTCTCTCCCAAGACTCTCTTTAGGGGAAGGGTCCCCATCCCACCTCATCATGTCTCGTCGAAGCCAGCGCCTCACCCGCTACTCCCAGGGGGACGATGACGGCGGCAGCAGCAGTGGCGGGAGCTCAGTGGCGGGGAGCCAGAGCACCCTGTTTAAGGACAGTCCTTTCCGGTAGGGGATTGCCACCCCCCACCCCCACCCCTACCCCTAACCCCCCACCTCCCACCCCGTGGATCGTGCTGCTGTGCCGAGCAGAGGGCTGGGCATCCCTGCACGGCCTCTCCCTGTTGTGACCTTCATGGGCAGAGATAAGACGCCCATGTCCAGGCCAGGGGACATCCACTGCTGTGAGGAGGCCAGGATGAGTACCACTTCCCCCTCCTGTAAGCCAGGCCACGGCCTCGTGTTCAGAGACAGGAAGTGGGGAGAGGCAGCTTCAAGAAAAAGCCAGGCCGGAAACCCCTGCTGCTGTGAGGGCAGGCCCTCCGTCATGCCCCCTGGAACCGGCACTCGGACCTGCACTCTGTGTCTCACCGCGGGCAGGGCCTCAGGAGGGGCAGCCAAGCCCCTGCGTCCCAGGGCAGCAGGAAATGAGTGAGGCGGGGGCCCTCCTCATCCTGCCCCCCTTGCAGACAGGAGCCCTCAGACGGCCCCTGAGGCCCCTGGAGGCAGGTCGGGCTTGTCTGGCTTTTCCGTGGGTTGTAGGAATTACTGATCATTAGAGGCCTGAGAAAAACCGCCTGGCTTTGAAGTTAGAGACCTAGATTTGAATCTTGACTCATCACCTTGACCATCTCCCTGCTGGTGAGATGAGATAATGGGAGCCGAGGAGCTACCTGTGCTCTGCTCTGCGGGCGTGTAGCCCGGGGCTGTTAGTTGCCTAGCAACAAGGCCAACCCACTCACTGCAGGAGGGGCCCACTGCCTAGCCTCCTGCTGACCTGGCTCACCTTCCCCTTCCCTCCTGGCTGACACCGCAGGACCGTGAAGAGGAAACCCAGCAGCACGAAGCGCCTCTCCCCGGCGCCCCAGCTGGGCCCCTCGGACACACACACCTACTACAGCGAGTCCGTGGTCAGGGAGTCCTACTACGGCAGCCCCCGGGCCGCCTCCCTGGCCCGGAGCTCCATCCTCGATGACCAGCTGCACAGTGACGCCTACTGGAGTGAGTGGAACCCTCCTCCTGGGCTCTGCTTCCGACTCCCTCACCCGGTTCCTGACCCCGCGGGGCCAGCGGGGGGCTCCCAGGTGTCAGCAGCTCCCAGGTCCCTGCGTATGACAGAGGAGCCACATGGCGGCTTCGAGCCCAGGAGACAGGGGCTGGGCCCAGCTCACCCTCCTGGGAGGGGCCAAGGACAGAGTCCACCAGGGTGTCCCCCGGGGCTCCCGGAGTCCCCTCCTCGGCATCTCTGCCCAGGAGAACCCCGCCTTCTTCCCTCCGCAGGTGAGGACCTGCCGGTGAGGCGGAGGAGAGGCACCGGGGACACTGAGAGCAGCAAAATCAATGGGCTGGTGCGGGCCAAGCTCTCCGAGGACTTCCCGGGGTCCTCCTCCGGTTACTCCTCTGAGGACGACTACGTAGGTAGGCGACACTCAGCCGGGTTCCAGGACCGCCACCCGGGCTCCCTGACAGCTCGAGGGAGCCTGGTGTCGGGCAGGCGCCCACGCAGACCCTCTGGCGTCCCTCCTGTGCCTGTAGCGCCCTGAACCCCAGCCTGGGGTGTCCCCCAACACAATGGGCCGTCCCTGCCCCACTAGGCCTAGAGTCAAGGTCAACTCCATTGTCTGCTCACTTCCAGCAAGCGTTTCCCACGTTGCACGCGAGGAGGTGCACGACCCCTGGTCTGATCTGAACAGTGGTTGAGGGGAGGGGTGCAGGCAGGGAGCTCATGGGAAGACGCTTACTGGCCGACTGGGTGCCAGCCTGTGTGGCACTGGGATGTGGAGAATGGTCCGGGGTCCCAGTGCACGGGCTGAAGGAGAAGACAGTGGCAGGCAGTGCCCGTCCCAGGCTCTCCTGAGAGGACAGACGGCCGCTCCCTCCCTGCAGGGTACTCACAGGCGGCCCAGCAGGGCTCCGGCTCACGGCTGAGGGGCGCGGTCTCGCGGGCAGGCTCTTTCCTCTGGACGGTGGTCACCTTCCCAGGTGGGTGCTGGCTGTTCCGTGCACGATTGTCTCCATTCCCTCCAGCAGCCCCTTCTCACCCATCTCTCCTGGGTGTCCAGCCCACCCAGAGGGGCCGTAGGACCACCGGGGAAGCTCATTCTAGAATAATCACAGGGGCCAAGAGCCATGGGAACATCCTCGCAGTCGGAAGGGCAGGAGCGGCTGTGGCGCAGGGCGGAGGGCGGAGGGCGGAGGGCGCTGGTGGAGTGGGTGGGGGGTGGGGGGGTTAGAGGGACTGGTGGCCAGCGGCCAGGACAGAGGTGCCTGGCGGGGGTGTGGTGAGGCAGGGAGGACCGCAGGGGGAGAGGGGTGCTCTGCAGCCACAACTGCAGGCCCTGCCCCTCGGGGTGGCACTTAGGCCTGATGGCCCCTCTTCCAGGCCGGCTCTTTGGACTCCTCTACTGGTGGGTCGGCACCACCTGGTACCGCCTGACGACGGCTGCCTCCCTCCTCGACGTCTTCGTTCTAACCAGGTGAGCGAGACTCCTCCTGGACAATGAGTCAGAAAGTCCCAGGCTGAGTCTCAGGCCAGCCTGGCCCCTTCCTGCTGGTGGGGCCTTGGGCTCTAGCCCCAGCCCCGTGGCAACCTGGACCCCAGGGTCCGCCTCAACTTCAGGAGCTGCCTGAGGCTGTAGGTTTGTGCTGGGATTTGGGATCCGGCAGTTAGCTGAGGAAGAGGATCGAGGCCAGAAGTCAGGGTCCCTCTGGCTGTATCCTGGTTGGAGGGGGGCCAGCTGTGCTGAGAAGAGGGCGAGGATGGATTCATGGCACCGAGAAAAGCGTTCCCATTTTTCTAAAAAGAAAACGTTGTTTAAGGAGTTCCATGCTTTTTCCTATGTTTGCTTGCATAGGGGGCCTCTGTACATGAACATTTTAGTTTTTTTAAAGACTCCACTGCTTGTTTTTAATAAGATCAGTAAGATCCACAGGGTCCTCATTGTCCCCATTACTTGAGCACTCGGAAACAATCTCAGGGACTCCCGGGCACCGAGAGGCCCCGAGCCTCTGACGTGTCGGCCCCCCCCTGCCGCCCCCCCCTCCCCCCCCCCCCGGTCCAGGCGCTTCTCGTCCCTGAGGACGTTCCTGTGGTTCCTCTTGCTGCTGCTGCTACTGACAGGCCTGACCTACGGTGAGCTGACCCGCCGCCCAGGGGCCGGTAGGACAAGAGCTGCCCAATGGGGCTGCGGAGCCAGCGGCGCAGGGCACTGGGGCGGAGGCAGTGCTGAGCAGAGCTGAAAACTAGAGGGATGGGATCACCGGCCAGAAAGGGAAGGAGGCAGGACGAGTGGGTCGGACCGAGCCTTGGCACCTGCACCCAGGGCCCTAGGCCACGCCTGTCTGGCTCTCCTGGGTCCTCCCTGAGCCTGGGCACCTGCACCCAGAGCCCTAGGCCACACCTGTCTGGCTCTCCTGGGTCCTCTCTGAGCCTGGGCACCTGTGTAGGCGGAAGCCCTTAGCATGTGCACCTTCGTAACCAGCCAGGTAACCAGCTTCTCGCCTGTGTCCAGGTGCCTGGAATTTCTACCCCTACGGCCTGCACACGGTCCACCCCACCTTGGTTTCCTGGTGGGCAGCGAAGGGCAGCAGCCAGCAGCATGAGGTGTGGGAGCCCAGAGACGCCCCACATTCCCAGGTGAGTGCCTGAGCGCAGGCTCCCGCTGCCGCTGGTTTCTCTGCACGTGGACTGGCCCACCTGTACCTGGCACACAGCCGAGAGAGGTGCCGCCCTCGCTGGGGCACCCTCGTCCCCCAGGCACCCCTTTCTCCACCATTCGGAGTGGACGTATTGGGAGGCAGTCGGCTCAGATATGACTCAAAACTGCCCCACGGTCCCCACCGTCCTAAGCACAGGAAACAGGAGGACAGGAATCAGACAAGTCGTCTTATCACTGTGTTCCCACAGTCTCACAAGTACAGGGTGGGCAAAAGCAGGTTTACAGTTGTTCGTATGAAAATAATACAATACTTAATAAATAATACAAAAATAAACTCTGTGTTTCGTGTACTCACCACTGTAAACCTACTTTTGCCCCATCCTGTGTTTAGTGAGCACTTCTATGAATAAGGTGGTATCTTGGTCAGTTATCTATTAGCACAGATAAACTCCCCTAAAATTCGTGCCTTCAAGTACAAGCGTTGGACTAGCTACGAGTCTGTGAGCCCCCTGGCTGGCCCTTCTGGCCCGAGCACGGACAGGCTGGCCTTGGCTGGGCTCCACATGGCTGGTGGGTCAGCGGGCGGCTGGGCTCCCCGCGCTTTTGTTGTCCAGCAGGCTAGGCCGGTTGGGTTCTCACAGCAGCCGTGCAGGTTCCAGAAGAGCAGAATCAGGCCAGGCCCTTCGAGGCCTCGGCTGGAACTAGCGTCCTCCACATCCTGCTGGCCTCAGCAAACCCAGAGCCGGTCTAGATTCAAGCAGGAGACAGGCCCCCCTTCTCTATGGGGGCACCTGCCCGGCCACGCCCCACGGGTGCACCTGCGGCCCAGGGAGGACAGGGGCCACTCCGGCAACCTGCCAGGGGCAGAGGAGACAGGCCCCCCTTCTCTATGGGGCACCTGCCTGGCCACGCCCCACGGGTGCACCTGCGGCCCCGAGAGGACAGGGCCACTCCCGCAACCTAGGCTGTACCCTCAAAGAGCCTGCAGTCCGTGTTCATGTGTGTATGTGTGTGTGTGTATGCGTGTGTGTGCATGTGTGTATGTATGCGTGTGTGTGCATGTGTGTATGTATGCGTGTGTGCGTTTTGTGTGTGTGTGCGTTTTTCATGCGTGTGTGCGCGCGTATATGTGTGTGTGCGCATGTGCGTGCGTGCGTTTTTGCATGTGTGTGTGCATGTGTGTGCGCGCGCGTGTGTGTGTCTGTGTGAAGTGCACAAATAACCAGCCGGCATGTGCACAGGTCCTGAGGGCCACACTGAAAAATTAAAACTATTGCAGTTATTTAACTTTGGTTGTATCTTGCTGAATTTACTTTGATGACATTCTGGCATTTATAAAACTTCCTTTTTTAATCATTAGTAAAGACATTAGATACAATTCAATTTCAGGACCACCATTTTTTATAAAAGAAAAGAAAAGAAAAAGTTACATTTGCATAAAGACACTAATAAAAATAGTTGCCTTGTTTGGGAGCGGGTGGTGCGGGCACCGGGTGGAGGGGCAGAGGTTACGAGCGTGACTTTTTACTGTTTGTTTGCCTTTTGAGTCGTGCCAAAAGAGTGGAATTTTTGAAAATCAGACTCGACCTCTGTACCCAGTGGCCTTGCCGTTTGGTAGTCGACAGGCTGTGTGTTATGCTTTCTCTTGGCAAAGATTTTCGTGGTGAAGCCAACAAGGTTCTCAGAATTCATGGCACGCTCTCAGATGCCACCCTCAGGTCCACGTGACTTGTGTGCTGTCTTCTCTGTGGGCGTCCAGTTCAAGAGGAAAAGGAAAGGCCTTTGAGATTAGTGGTCTTTTAGCCGTAGTTACCGACGGAAGAAGTGGGAGCCATTGACAGTCAGCTCAGCCTCTTAGCCCCTCGCTCTGGCACACGTACAGCGACAGGGAAGCGGGTGGGCTCACCCAGCCCCCTGTGGCCATCCATTTGGACCCTCTCCTGGGAGGGCCCTGTGTCCCCGTCTCTTGTCCCACGTGCACCCCTCCTTGGGGATCAGACCCCTCCGCCGCCGTGTGTCCCGTACCCTGTGCTGCGCTGTACCACGCCCACCGAACCCATTTAGCTGCTGCCACCTGTGGGGCAGTGTTCACAGGGTCTGAGGCTCCTTCCCGTCCAGGAAGCACTGTGGCCGCAGGCCTCTCCCCTCTGTGCTTCTCCCCCGCCTGCAGGCTGAGCAGCGCATTCTGTCTCGGGTGCACTCCCTGGAGCGGCGCCTGGAAGCCCTTGCCGCCGAGTTTTCCTCCGCGTGGCAGAAGGAGGCCATGCGCCTGGAACGCCTGGAGCTGCGGCAGGGGGCTGCCGGCGAGGGCGGGGGCCGCGGCCTGAGCCAGGAGGACACGCTGGAGCTCCTGGAGGGGCTGGTGAGCCGCCGAGAGGCCGCCCTGAAGGAGGACCTCCGCAGGGACACCGCGGCCCGGATCCAGGTGCGGGAGGAGCTGCGGTCTTGGCTAGAGCTGAGTGCCGCCTGGGGGTGACACCGTGGGCGAGGGGGGGAGGGGGGTGCGGGGGGGTGCGGGGGGAGGGGGAGACCCTGCACACCCTGACATACGAGAGGCAGTCTCAGTGTCCTCCTTTCACACGGACGCTCTCCTGTCTGCACCCACGCCCCTGCCCGCTAGGAGCACGTGGATTACAGTGCCCGGCACCCCGTGGGTGTGCAGTGCTCCCAGGGAGCACTGTGGCAGAGGCGGGAGCTGAGGGTGCCATCAAATAGGCCTGGATTGGGTTGCATTCACACCACTTACTGGTGGTTAGGGGCCCTCTGAGCGCAGCTCCGTGAGACCCCGCCCTCCCGCTGTGCCCACAGGAAGAGCTGGTCTCCCTGAGGGCAGAGCACCAGCAGGACGCGGAAGACCTCTTCAAGAAGATTGTCCGGGCCTCCCAGGTGGGCTTGGGCACTGGGGCCACATGGGCCCTGACCCAGCTCACCCTCCGTTCTAGGGCTGAGGGAGCACCTTGGCCGCCCGAAGGACCTGCGTAGACATGGGGTGGGGCGGGGGTGGGGGGTCCCCTGACTTCTGCTTGAACTGAACCCACCCGGGCTGGAATGCTCTCCAGGGACACACTGGGAGCTGCTGCGACAGGAGGGGTACAGTCAAGTGGCCGTGGTGTTGGGTCTGGCGTGCTGAATGAGTGAGTGAGTGAGTGTATGAATGCTTAAGGGCACCAGATCCGGTGAGACCGGCACAAGGACCTTGACCCGGAGGCCAGTTTGACATTTGCTGGAGCAGATGGGAGACCCTGGGGCAGGGAAGTGGTTAGGCAAAGATACCCCAAAGGGAACAGATCCCGAAAGGCAATTGCTCTGAGCCTGACATGGCGCGTTTCTCCCTTGTGCCTGCAACAGGAGTCTGAGGACCGACTCCAGCAGCTGAAGTCCGAGTGGCACAGGTAATGGGCTGCCGTCTGGCCTAGGCCTGCCCCTCCCCCTGCCCTCTGCCTCCCACCCCAGGCAGGACTGGGGAGCAGCGCCCCAGAGCCAGTTCTGACTGTTTTGAGCAGAGAGAGGGATGGCTGAAAGCCAGGTCAGGACTGCGTGCTGAGGCCTGTGCTTGAGGGCAGTGGAGGCTGGGGTGGGCACGGCAAGAGACTGGGATTCGTGGGTTCACGTAGACACACCATCTTCTCTGCACACCCTCACATGCTGCCTCCCCTGCCCTGGACATCTGCTCTTGGCGGGGAGAGCGGCAGAGGCCGAGTGAAGGATGGATCTGGGCTCAGGAGTGAGCTCCCTGGGTCAGGCAAACCTGGCGCTGTGCTCACAGCCAGGATCTCCCCGAGCAGGCCTTGCGTCGCCTGTGTGTGTGGGCACGCCTCCCATCAGGAGCCAGTGAGGGGTCCTCTTGTTTTCCCCGCATCCAAGGCTCACTCTCCTCTCTCTGGGACTAGGATGACCCAGGAGTCCTTCCGGGAGAACTCCATGAAGGAGCTGGGGCGGCTGGAGGGCCAGCTGGCAGGCCTGCGCCAGGAGCTGGCAGCCCTGGCCCTGAAGCAGAGCTCGGTGGCGGACCAAGTAGGCCTCCTGCCGCAGCAGCTCCAGGCCGTGCGGGATGACGTGAGTCCGAGCCGTCCAGGTCCCCTGCTGAGCACCCACCCTCTGAGACCATCTGTCCTTGGCGTCTGTAGGGGACAGTTTCCTGCCCCTGCAGCCTTAGTCCCACGGGGCCTGGCCCTGGACTTGACACAGATGTTGTCTTCCTGTGTTGGGAGACAGGGAGGGGTCATTCATAACTCTCTCATCTGTGTGGCCCGAGCAGGCACATGCTGGCCCTCCCCTCTCAGGCCTGCACCCCTTCCCTGCCTCTCTCCCTAGCCACACTCTGCCCTGCCGGCCTCCACAGTGAGACCTCTTTTCGGTCCCTAGGTGGAGTCCCAGTTCCCTGCCTGGGTCAGTCAGTTCCTTCTCCAAGGTGGGGGGGCCCGCTCGGGGCTCCTTCAGCGAGAGGAGATGCAGGCTCGGCTGCAGGAGCTGGAGGGCAAGATCCTCAGCCACGTGGCTGAGATGCAGGGCAAGTTGGCGAGGGAGGCGGTGGCCAGCGTGGGGCTGAGGCTGCAGAAGGAAGGCGTGATCGGGGTGACAGAGGAGGTGAGAAATTATGCCCTGGGACCCCCACTTACATACACACACTGCTTTCCTCCCCGGGAGCCACAGACCTGCACGTCCCCCACTGCCGGCTCCCTGTGTGTGCCATGCAGCAGGCTCAGTGTTGGCTTTGGGGCAGATGAGGGAGGGGGGAGCATGCCTGGGTGGCACGAGTGGCTGGACGCCAGCGGGGTGCAAGCACAGAAGGGCCCGGCAGGGGAGGTCCGAGGGTGGCCGTCTGCCTCCCGTCACCCCTGCTCTGGTGCCTGTTCTAGGAGGTGCACCGCATCGTGAACCAGGCTCTGAAGCGCTACAGTGAGGACCGCATCGGGATGGTGGACTATGCGCTGGAGTCCGGAGGTGCGTGCGCCGCTCTCCTTCCGCAGCCGAGCCCTGGTCCCCGCACTGGCCGCTGGCATCTGCCGGAGCAGCCGTGTGCGAGGCAAGCAGGACGCATCCGACGTCACCCAACCCCGAACTCACCACAAAGGCCCGCGACGTGCCGGCGCCATCCTTGGCGGGGATGAGGCTGTTTACAGCTGCCCTGTGGTCTGGGCTGGGTGTGCAGGCTGGGCCTGGGCATCTGCCCTCCGTCCTCAGAGAGGACACGGGCAATAGTGGTCCCCCCTGGGCGGCCTCAGCCCTTTAAGCGGGTCCTTCTGGCTGCTGAGCTGGTTGTCTGGTCTCCCCCCCTGCTCCCCAGGCCCCACGCCCCCACACTCCTTTCTTTCCTGGGTCAGGGGCCAGTGTGATCAGCACCCGATGTTCCGAGACCTATGAGACCAAGACGGCCCTCCTCAGCCTCTTCGGCATCCCCCTGTGGTACCACTCCCAGTCGCCCCGCGTCATCCTCCAGGTAGGCACCAGGCGGCGACAGCAGTGTCCCGAGCAGTCGCCTGTGCAGCTGGGGCGGCTCTGCCCCCAGCCCTGCCCTGACCCGGCTCTTCCCTTCCAGCCAGATGTGCACCCAGGCAACTGCTGGGCCTTCCAGGGGCCCCAGGGCTTTGCCGTGGTCCGCCTCTCTGCCCGCATCCGCCCCACTGCTGTCACCTTAGAGCATGTGCCCAAGTCCTTGTCACCCAATAGCACCATCTCCAGTGCCCCGAAGGACTTTGCTGTCTTTGTGAGTATCTATCCCCCTGTGCGGGCCCGAGGCGAGCTGCAGGAGGGCCTGGGGGTCTTACTGAGGATAAAGTTGGGGGTCATTCTTTGGCTGGGGACGGGGAGCAGATCTGGAAGAGATGGGGCCAGGGTGGGAAATGGGACTTCGATCCCAGTTGTCTCAGGCTACGGAGGGGAAAACAGGCCTAAGGAGTGAAGCGATTTGTCTGTCACAGACCCCACAGCGGCCTGTTTCCGGTGCTCAGGTCCCCTGCAGCCCACCGGGGGGAGGGGACGGTGGGCACGGAGAGAGGCCCTCTCGGTGGCCGGGCGCGTGTCCAGGAGCAGCTCTTGCCTCATCCTGTGCTCTTCCCAGGGGTTTGATGAAGACCTGCAGCAGGAGGGGACGCCTCTTGGCCAGTTCACCTACAACCAGGACGGGGAGCCCATCCAGACATTCTATTTTCAGGTACAGGATTGTGTTGTGCCAGCAGAGGTGGCACACTCACTTCCCTGCCCACTACCCTGTGCCAGGCCCCGGGTTCAGACAGGGAACCACAGCGCCTGCCCTCCCGCACCCGAGGCCTGGAACAGAGACAGCTGTGTTAGCGACTTCCCAGAAGGGCAGAGCCCCAGCTCCCCCAGGAGGCTGATTCCTTGGGGCTTCAGGGGCCCAGGAACCTGCAGGCCCCCCCCCCCGCCCAGGGGAGGAGCGGAGTACACTAGCGTGAGGTCGGGATGTGAGGCGAAGGGCCAGTGGCAGGAAGAGAGCCTGGACACCAGGCCAAAGAGTCTCAGCGCTCAGGGAGGGGGTGGAAGGGGGTGGGCAGTGCTGTTTTAGGCAGAGAAGTGACAGTATGATGTGCAGTGTAATATCACTGTGGCCGTGTACATGGTGAGTCCACGGGGACAAGCCTGGAGACAGGGAGAGTTGGGAAGTGGTTGTAGGAAAGCAAGCCAGAGTTGACGATCGGTGTTCACCCGGAGGATGGAGAGGTGGCGGACACAATAGGGAAGGGGAAGGTGGGGAGGGCAGCCAAGAGGCTAATGCAGACGGGGGCAGGCCCCTGTCAGACGGTCCCGTGGAGCTGCCACCGGGCCTGACGGAGACTGAGCTGTGAGCTCCAGGCGATAACGAAGCCATGGAGTAGCCGGGGTTTCTCAGGGTGTGTGTAGATTGTGCCGGTAGGAGCGGGTGGAGGACAGGAGGCTGGGGGGGAGAGGAAGAGCAGGAGACACTGTGCTGGGCATCAAAAGCTGCCTCAAAAACTGGCTTTTGGAGCATAGAAGACAGAGGCCTGATGGCAACTTGAGAAAGAAAAGAAATTCTGCTTCATTCAAAGAAAAGGGATTCTTTCCCAACATCAACACAGAGCCGCAAACTCCGCGAGGGCAGTGCCGCCCTCACCAGGCGCTCCTGTGGGCTGTCGGCTGGGATGAATGGGCCGGTGCTCAGCCACAGGCCTTTCTTCTGTGGCCCCGGGGGTGGCCCCGGTGGGAGGCCTCTGGAGCCCCTTGGCCCACCAGCTGGACACTCCTGCAGGGTCTGAAGACAGGAGCTGGGAAGTCCAGGTCTCAGAGGCCCCAGGGCAGGGGGCCTGGCCCGAGGGGTGGCACCTCCCGGCCTGCCTGCTGCCAGTGAGGGCTGAGGGCTCCGACACTCGTAACCTCTTTCTTCTCCACCCAGGACCCCAAAATGGCCACATACCAGGTGGTGGAGCTGCGGATCCTGACTAACTGGGGCCACCCTGAGTACACCTGCATCTACCGCTTCAGGGTGCACGGGGAGCCCGCCCACTAGGCGCCCCTGCACTGCTGCCAGCCAGCGGGGAGGCCCGCCACGCCCCTTCTCCGGGTGTCGGGGAGCAGCACCCCTGCGCTTCCCCACATGCTTGATCAGCGCACTGACTTCCAGGAGCAGGAGCCCTTGCCCAGTGGACATAGAATGTGCCGGGCTGTCCCAGCAGCGGCAGCTCCAGGGCTGAGCTGGCTCCAATCTTTCCATCCTTCGTTCTCACGCCGGGCACCAGGGTCTGCCTCCCCTCCTGGGAGGCTGTACATATGTAGTATATCATGTGGGACTGAGGCAGGGGAGGTGACGCGTGGACACGTCCAGCAGCCGTGGGCAAGACCTGACTGACTGCCCCTTGCCCATGGTGGAGGGGCTGGCACCCAGGAAGCTCTGTTGGGAGGTGTGTGGTGTGTGATGGGGGCACAAACTAGGGCTCGGGGCAGGGAATTGAGGCCCCATGGGAGGAGGGTGCCTGCAGTTCCGGTTGGGACGGGCTGCAGGCAGGAAGCTCCTGGGAGCGGGCGGCTGGGCTCTTGCCGAAGCCAGTTCCATCGACCCAGGGGAGCTTGGCCCACAGGGTCCTCCAAGGGCTTCTATACACTGTGCTTGTCCTGGCGTGAGGTGGGCCGTGGGGCTTTTTGTACCCTAGGTCTGCTCCTGGGATCCTCGGAGGGGCCCCTCTGCTGGGAACGCTAGTTGTTTCTGCTCCTCTGATGCGGGGGTGCGGCCTGCCTGTCCCTAGCATGTTTGCCACATCCCCCAGGGCACAGGGAGCCCAGACCCGCACTCGGAGGCTGTGCATCTGGGGCAGCTGAAAGGGTGCAGGCAGAGGACGCCCTGGCTCCCCTGGTGGCCCAGTGATGACAGGGTGATATTCAGGGTGTCATGGTGGGAGGACTGTGTGACTTGTGCCCCATCTCAATCCGGCCCCTGGGTCAGGGGCCCTCACCCTCGGCACCCCCTCAGGGCTCTTCCAGCTCTTGCTCAGTCGCTTCCTTTCTGGCTTTTTTCTATGGGGGGTCGGGGTGGGGGAGGGCAGGGGTGGGAGGCAGGGTTTTTTGCCTCAGCTGGCCATGCTGTTATTATGTAAACACTTTTCAAGGTCATTTTTTTAACTGAAAAGCTAAGAGCTTGATTCCTAGCCCCGTTCTGTGGGGTGCTGGGTGATTTCAGTTCCGTGTAACCCAGATGCCAAGAGGGGCTGCCATGCAGGCAGGCGCCCTCCCGAGGGCCGAGCCTCACGGGGCGGAGCGGGGCTGAAGGCCAGGCCCCAGGCCACCCTGTGCTCCTCCAGCGCTGGCCCCGCACACCTCTGCCCAGCTCTTCTGTCACAAATGCTGCACCATTGGGCTCCTACTTTTCTTATCTCCAGATTCTAATTTATACCTATGCAAAGAGTAAATTATGCCCAGGACTCATGGAATACGTGTTTTTTGTTTGTTTTTTGGGGGGGAGAATACATGGTTTTTATCTGGCCATTGCACAGGGAATCTTCTTTTGGGAAAACGAGAATGAATTCTTGGCCAAAACAATGCTTCAAAGACTTACTCCTGCCTTAGAAACCCAGGCCTCTCAGCTAAAACCCAGCTGTGGTGGGAGGTGCGGCCTGAGCAGGCCCTGCCCCAGTGATTCTGGGCTCAAGGATTGGCAGGAGAAAGTGGGGTGGCTTTATTAGCCGACCCTGACATCATATGAAGCATCTTCTAGAGCCGCATGAGTAGAAGGTAGCAAGTTACCTGCTTAACTAGTGACCACATCTGCCTTCAGGGCTGCGTCCTTCTCCACAGGAGTTAGACATCTGCCCCCGAGTCTGGGCTGGGCTGGGACACGGAAGTGGGTGCCCTGAGAGCCAGAAGCTGCCGGCTCAGGTCCTGGCCCTTCCCCTAAACACTCCCCAGTCAGTGCCTCTAACGAGCTGCTCAGAGGGCCAGGGGCGGTCCCCCACTGGACCCTCCAACACGCCTCGTCTGACCATGACACCTGGACCAGGGCCAGTCCCCATCACAGCTGAGAAAATAAAGGCAGGAACAGGTCAGTAGGAGGGGCTGGGGGTCAAGTGCCACAGAGGGTGCCCGGTGGAGTGCAAACCCAGCCCAGAGGTTCTGCGCCAGTTCGGATCCCCTCAGCTTAGGGTCCCAGGAAAGAGCTAGTCCTACACAAGGCTCATCCCCCACTGACTGCTCACTTCTCTCCCGGTTCCACTCAACACCTGCTCTGCAACTAGCACCACTTTTCAACAAAGGAGACAGCCCTGAGCAGTACCAACGAGTCCCTGGAACTTAACCACAGTCACAGGGCTTGGGGCCTCTGCTCTCGTCCTCGGACCAGGCACATACCCTCTGCCTGTCTGCACACGTTCAAATCCTACTGGCCCCTCACGGCACAACTCACACCATCTTCCCTGTGGTACATCCCTTGGCCCCAAGCCAACGTGCACTCCACGCCCATGTCACAGTCCTGCTGCCCTGTGTTGTGCCGGGGCCAGTCCGCAGAACAGCGGTGTGACGGAGTTAAGATGCCACCGCCCCTACCACACACACAGAAGGGTCAGGATTTGCCACTGAGATGATCAGATTAACAACTTTATTCTTCATCAACTACAAAAGGGCTGGTGTTCTGTTCCAAATGGAGAGTTGGTAGGCTGAGACCCACAGGGAACTCGGGTCGTCCCCGTGGAGGACAGTGAAACGCTGCACTTGGTCTGCCCTGCTAGCAGGTGTGGCCCGGTGGCCACACGGATCCAAACCAGCCTCCTGAGCATCTGAGGACAGAGGCCAGGTGGCGGCCACGGCTTCCTAACATCCAGTGGTTATGCTCACAGGGGCCGACGAGTTCCAACAAAACCAGGCACCACCTGCTCGAAGGTCTACCATGGCCACGCCCAGGGAAATACCAGTTCCACAGCACCCGCAAGGGGACAGAGCAGGGCGCTCAACACTGGAGCCCTCTGATTACCAAGGATTCCGTGGGCAGCAGCCCTGCAAGCAGAATGAGCCAAAAAGCAAGAGGGAAACCGCCAGGAAACAAAGGAACAGGAGGGGCCAAAGGACACAGCTGAGCGGGAACGGCTGGGCCCAGGGCCAGGGTGGGAAGACCCCGCCTGCTGGTGGCACTGCTCCTCTGAGCTTGTGTCCCCACCTAGAACAATGGCACCAACGCCACCTCCCTCAGACTATGAAGTGAGGGAGACACCTGGCACAGCCCCAGCCACACCACACACATGTCCATGCCACCTCTCTCAAGCCTGTCCCCCAGCTCGGGGCCTCTGCTATGGCCTTGGGGACCAGCGTGGGTACACACAGCGTGCTGGGCACACGGGGGCTCACATACATCCTCAATAAATTCTGACCCCCCGGAGGCATTCACCTCTTGCTGTGGAGGAGGCAACTGAAGTCCAGAGAAGGCTGGCAACTTGCCCTGTGTCAGAGCTGGTGGGAGAGCGTGGGTGGTGAGGCCACGCCGGCCTCCCAGCATCTGGGCTCCCCTCCCTGCCCTGCCCTGCCCTGCTAAGACTGGGGCTGGGGCAGGCAGGGCACCGGTGTTCTCAGTGGCAGCTCCTCCACCTGTCAACGTGGACAAGCTTTCATGTTGTGTGCTGGTCTGGTCAGTCCGTGGCCATGGGCCAGTGGTAACTAGAAACAGCTGGGAGAGGGGAGTGAAGGACTGGCAGTCTGGGAGCAGGACAGGAGAAGGGTTGGGGACAAGAGGGAGGCAAGGCTGAGGAAGGACCCAGCCAGCTGGGTGTCTGTCCCGGCCAGGACACATCTCTGCCTGTTAGTGCACCCTCAACTGAGGGCTCCAGTCCCAGCTCAGCCAGGCTGGTTCAGGGCCCAGGCTGCCTTCTGGGCCCCGCCCCGCCCCAGGCAGTTCTTCCAGGCTTCCTGCTCTGCGGGGCCTGCACCTGCCTCCCCCTATCCCAACCGGGGCTTCCAAACCTGGGGCTCAGGCCATTCCCTGTTGTGCCCCTGCAGCAGCCACGCTGGGGTGACGTGGTGGAGCTGTGGTGGGAGGAGGGGTTCCCCTCCCAGCCTGGCTCAGAGGAACACCCCGCACCCTACCAAAAGGAGGTGCCCCAAGACCCAGTAAGGTTCAAGGTCCAGGCAGGAGGCAGCCCGGGAGGCTCAGCAGGTGGCAGAGCAGCTGCCTTGAGCAGCAGGCAAACAGGCTTGTCCCGGGAAGGAAAGCCACCAGCTGTCTTTGGGTCAGTGGCACGGGCTGGAGGGAAGGGCAGGGAGGGCCCGATAACCCAATCGCCTCTCCCCTCCACCATCTACAGGTTCCAATGTAAGAGCTTCTGGCATTCCTGTTCGGGGGTTTAAGGAGAAAGAGGGAGGGAAGAGAGGGAGGGAAGAGAGGGAGCCAGCACTGTTGACCCTGCCAGAAGCCCCGAGTCCCAGGAGGAGGCTCCTGAGACGGAGCAGCAGCACTTATACCTGCAGCCCCCGCCCCGAGGTCAGCTCCAGAGAGGGCTCCGGGCACAGAGCAGCACTGGGAGGGAGGCCCTTCAGCCCCCGACAGCTCCTAAAGGTTCTCACAGACACACACGCGGACGGACAGCTCCTGGAGGCCGGGGCCAGCCATGGAGGAGGAAAGGAAGAGAAGAAAGACTGCCAGGGCCCTGAGTGGCCATGCACACACCCACACACGCACACGGACGCACGCACACAAGAGAGAGAAAATAAAAAGAATAAAAACTAAGGGCCCAGATGTACAAAGACTGATTGAGAAAGAAGGCAGGCAAGAGGGCGGGAGATGGTAGTGCTCCGGAAGTCTGCCGTCGTCCTCGGCTATAAATTAGAGCCCCGGGAACCAGGGCTGGGGAATGATGCGGCTCCGGCTGTGGCCTGGGGAGGGTGGTGGCTGCTCTGGCCCATCGGATGGAGCGTGGCCAGAGCACGATCCCTTGGGTGGGAAGGAGAAAGTCAGCAGCCACTGGCAGGAGTCAGGCAGGCCCCCTGGTTCTTCACCTTGTGACGCTGGCCCCCTCGTCGCCGGCCCCCACTGCTGGGCTTGAGCTGAAAGAGAAAGGAGGAGCTTGAGAAGCAGGGGGCCACGGGGAGCAGGGGAGGGGAGCAGGGTGGGGCAGCAGAGGAGCAGGGGCAGCAGGTGAAGGGCAGGCAGTGTGGTCCCAGCCTCGCCTGAGCATGGCTCTGCTGGTCAGATGGAGCAAGGGCCTGCTCTGCCTGCCTGCGGGGCAGGTGGGTCACGTGGCCAGGGTATGAGCTCGGAGGAGCACAAAGGAAGTAGGAACCAAGCCCTGCCACCACTGACGGTGGGAAGGGAAAGGGAATGACGGAGCCAGAGGAAAGCGATGGGGAGAACAGAAAGAACAGGTACAGCAAAAGCTTCCTTCTCCAGAGGCGGGTTGGCTGGAGAAAGGCTCTGAAAGGGAAGAACCTGGGACAGAGCTGGCAGGGGTGCTGAGTGACAGCCACAGTGACACGGGCCAAGGCCACCGGCCCCTCAGGAGGGGTCACGTCGGGGGAGGGGGCACAGGAGAGCCTCTACGGCAGATTTTCAAACCTTTTGGACCTCGGCGCACACACCCACACACACAAATGCTATTTATTCTTACTGGCAACGGGAAACTGAAATGTGGGAAACTCTCAAATGCTCATCAGGACCAATTAAACTGCTTCTATGTAGGCCGCACCTCCAAGTTTGAAAAACAGCGCCTTCAGAGGCAACTGCGCATGCTCAGAAAGCACCTGGGCCGGGGCTCTCACACGTCACCCCACTGACTCTGTGACAGCCACACCCCATCGCCCTGCCTGCACCCGCCCGAGGTGGTCAGGGGTCCAGGACGGCTGCGAGGCATGCTCACCGTTGGCTGGAGACTGCTGGATGCAGCTGACTGTGCAGCCCCCAGAGAGCCCGCTTCGTCTCCAGGGGGAGGCACCCCTACGGCCGGCCCTCCAGGGGGGCCCCCATCTTCTCGTTTGGTCAGGGGGCCTTTTTTCGTTGACTGCATTTTAATCTGCTGAGGCTTGGAGTTCATTGGGGAGTTGTTGGTGGTTTGGAGGAGCTGCAGGAGCCAAGGGGTGAGGATGAGGCTGGAGCAGCAGGCAGTGCCATCAGCTCAGTGGCCGGCTCCCCCGCCCTCAGGGACTGCTCACTCCCAGCCTGGCTGGTCCTGGGGGCGCCCAGGTGTCCTCTCCCCATCCAGAGCTCCATCCTGTCCCTGCTCTGGCTGTTTTACCCGCAGCCAGAGATCCTCGGCCCCTCCCACTCAGCCCAGCGCCCAGACGGGGCCCTGCCTGCCAGAGCCTGGTGAGCTGAACCCCAGGCTCCCAGACGGGCTAAGACTCCTCAGAGCATCAACTGCATCTCCAGCCTGAGGACCTTGCGGCCCTCGGAACCAGAGTCTGGGGCAGGTTTTAACTTCAGGCCCCAGCAGTGACTATCCCAGCAGCCGGAAACATCGGACGTGTGGCTATCACCCAGGAGGAATGCCCTGGTCCAGCTCTCCCGAGGCAGGGACTGGCCTTGGCCCAGCCGGTCAGGAGATCCCGCAAGGCCTCTCCAGAAGCACCTGCTGTGCTTGCGGGCCAGTGACCCTGATGTCTGCTGGGGGCAGGGGAGAGCTGCCCGGCCATACCTTGGTGATGGTGCCCACGGCCTTGGTGCGGCCTTCCCGGAACACCAGCCGCTGGTCTATGTGCAGGTACTCGGGGGTCTTGATAAAGCGGAAGTGCACCGTGGCCTTGTCCCCAGTGCGTAGACAGTCCTTGTCCATGCTCAGAATGGTGGCCGTCTGCCTGATGCTCCCGCAGTGCACTGCCAAGGGAGCCAGGTCAGACGCCTTGTGCCACCATTAGCCTCAGGGCAGGGGAGGCAGAGTGAAAGCATGAAATATGCTTGAGCTGCGCAGGCTAAGCCTGGGGAGGCCTAGGGGAACCGAGTGAACGGGGGCTGCACTGAGATCTGATCGTGCCTCGAACTCACCTACCTTTTCCTCCCGTTAGACCTCACCTGTCCCTGGGACCATGGTCCTTATTCCTGAATTCAGGGCACTATGTTTGCATGTGTCTCTCTAACCTGCTGGCTTTCCAAGGGCAGGGCCCTTGCCTACCTGACCTTTGTCCCCAGCACCTGGCAACACCTGGTCTCAGTGTGTCATTCAGCAGACACGGAGTAGGCACACAGCCGGCACTCGGTTTGTTTGCAGGATTGATAAACGCTACAGCTCGTGGGCGGAAAAGGGAGCATCACTAAGCAGGAAGGAGACCTCTTGGATGGAGCTGAAAGTTGTGGGTTCGGGTCACTGGAGCACTTTGTAGAGAGCTAGAGTGGGGGGCTCCTGGGCTGGCAGCCCCGTTAGACACCTACCCATGGCCTGGTAGCGTGGGCTAATCGTGGTGGGGTGGTGGAGGACAAGGATCTCGGCCTCAAATTCCCAGGATGCTTGGGGATTCAAACGCGGGGAAACCATCACCATGCCCTTCCGGATGGATGAGCGCTTAATCTGAAAGAAAGAGGAACCCCAGACTCAGGCACAATGTGCCTTGGGGCTGCAGCCCCTGGTTCCCAAGGACTAGCCGACCTTCTGGAATGAGGACCGCCCCACTCAGCCTTGCCCTCACTGCACCGGACCACGGGCCTTCCAGGCAGGTCTTAGCGCTCTGGGGAAGCGAAACACTGCTACTCAGGGTCATGCAGGAGTGGCATTTCAGCTGGGCCGTCAAGGATGGGTCAGAGCTAAGTGGATGATGAGGGCAAAGGCAGGAAGCAATGGTGGGAGGAACAGGGCGAGTATGACATGACTGTTGGGGGATAGACACAGCCTCATCTTGCTGGCTAACTTGGTTGACGGAGAAGGTAGGTAATCCTAGAGTTGGCACTCACCCCTTCCTGAGGAAGGAGGTGGAATGGGAAGAGGAGTTGGCATGGACCCCAGTGGCCCTCAGCACAGCAGGGAGATGCCTGTCTGACCTCACTGAGCTCAGCACACCTGCTCAGGACTGGAGGGAGGAACAAGCTCAGGAGGCAGGCAGGCCTGGCTCAAGTCCCGGCTCTAGCACGTGCCACCTGTGCACTCCTGGGCATGTCACTCAGGTGGGCTCAGCTCCGTTTCCTCCTCTGCAGGTGAAGTCAGTAAGCCCTGGCTTGCAGAGCAGCCGTGAGGATGGAGACGGCCCGAGGCTAGTAAAACGCGGACTCTTAGGGGAGTCAGGGTATTGTCGACGCTCACCTTCTTTAGCGCAAAGGAGGCTGTCTGGCCGCCCCGCACCTCCTTGACAGGCATGCGCTTGCGGTGGATGGACTTCACGGCGATGGACAGGAAGTTCCCCAGAGGATCCGGGCCCAGCAGCAGCGTGTCATTCAGCTTGATCAGGCCCCTGAGTGTTGTCCCTGACACCACCGTCCCCACACCCTGCAGAGAAGACCCTGGCCCAGTAAGTCTCTCCCAAAACACACTCAGCCCAACCCCCTGTGGGAAGTGCCCGCCCAGCCTCCCGCCCTGCTCCTCCGGAGGCCACGCACCGGCACAGAGTAAGTGTCGTCAATCTGAAACTCCGCCGGCTCCTCCTCCCGGTAGCTGGTGCGGGGGGACAGGAGGTTGAGGAACATCTTCAGCAGATCTAGGTTCTCGCCTGTGACGTTGGAGATCTGGAATATCGGGCACATCCTATGTGGAGGGTGAATAAAAAGAAAGACAGGAGCTCAGGAGGCCAGCCTGGCCGACAGGATGGGAGCAGCAGGAGGGCTCCTGGGAGGGCCCCACTGCCCCTCACCCGCCTCCCAGGGCTCTTCCCTCTGGCCTGACTCTAAGGCCTTCTCCTCTTACTCAGTTTTGTCTCTAAAATCGCCCCCTCCTCTGTGTCCCTCCACCGCTGCCCCATTTCAGGCCCTCGTAACTGCTTCTTCCTAAAGCACACACAGGCTTGCTTCAAGTCCTCACTCCCCTTCCCCTTATGGAGAAAACAGCCTGCGTCCCTCCTCCCAACATCCTGCAGGTATATCTCTCAAATCCCTATATTCCAGCCAGACCAGAGGACTTACTTTCTTCTAAAAGCCTGGTTCTTTATGCTCCCCTGTATTTGTCCACTCTGATCCTCCTGCTTGAACTGCTTCCCTCTGATCCAACTACCAAATCCTCTCATCCTCAGGGCATGCCTCCCTGCTACTGCTTCCAGGAGACCCTTCCCAGACGGGCATTCACTCCTCTCAGCTCCTGAGCTTTTTGTGCCTCCGTTACATGTAACTGTCTGACTTGCTGTCATCTATCTCAAAGGCCTCTGTATCTCCACTCAGGGTTAATCAAACTCCTGGAGATCAGGAATGATATATCCCCACGGCTCCTAGAATAGTACCTGCACAGAGAGGCACCAGAAAAACTCAGTGAATTAAAATGGGGGCAGCTGCCCTGGCTGGTGTGGCTCAGTTGCTTGGGCGTCATCCTGTGCACCAAAGGCTGTTGGTTCGATTTCCGGTCAGGGCACATACCCAGGTGGCAGGCTTGATCGCGGGTAGAGGATGTGCACGAGGCAGCTGATGTTTTACTCTCACATCAATGTCTCTCTCTCCCTCTCCCTTCCTATCTCTCTCTAAACACACACACACACATAATAAGAAAATAATTTTAAATAAGATAAATGGGGGCAGCTGAAGTGTACCCCCTCTGCTGGTCAAATGGTGGTACTGAAGACACTGTCAGGGCAGAACAGGCCAAATGCCAGGGTCCTGTACTACAGGCCAAGCCAGAAGACCGGTGGCTCTAGGCAGCCCCAAGACTCTGGGAGAAGGAACAGAGTTAACAAAGTTCAAAGAGTATCTCTGACCAAGGAGCTGACCACCTTGAAGACAAGGCTAGTGCCTGAGTCAACTCTGAAACCTCAATGCTGAGATGAAGAGCCTGGCACACAACAGACATCCAAGTATATTTATAGAATCGCAGGATATGTTAATGAGTAAAGGCCTAAAATGATTTGTGATTTGAGAGCTTTTGAGATACAACAGTATACAAGTATAGAATAAGTTATAAAAATGGCAGCTTTCTATTAGTACGCAGGGGCCAGGCACAGTTTCCAACCCTACGAGAGCCCTATGGAGAAGGGAACATCATTCCCATTTCACAGGCAAGGACACTGAAGTCTCGCTGGGATTCTAACCTCAGTGAGGCTAGCTCCTCAGAATCTGAGGCACCTGCCAGCCCGGGAGACCTTGTGCTGAGAGCACGAGTCCACTTCACCCCGTCTGTGCCCGCCCAGAAGTGAGTGCTCCCTACCCTGTTACCTCTCGGAGCTGAAGTTGGAGGCGGTAACGATCACATCATCCTTGCTCTGCACCAGCACAGGGATCTTCCGGCAGCCTGGCGACTTCAGCAGGCGCTGTAACAGCTTCAGGGTTTCTTAAAGGGTGAAATGAACAGAATTAGGAGACACAGGCTTCTCTTTGGCCAGGCTTTTAGGGCAAGACAGGTCCACTCATCACTGTTGCAGCAGGAGACAGAGAATGTTAAATGCCACAATGCCTGGAGAAGCAAAAAAGAGGATCAAAACTTTGGGTGGATGCATGTTTGCTAGAGTAGAAACAGAGCACGGATGGGGCTGGCTGCTGAGGTTACGAGTCTGAAACCACTGGATTTCTTTAATCTCTAGAAGACCTGCATCCTGTAAGTGATGGGAGAAGGCAAGTGGGAGGGAGGTGGGGGGGGCGTCCACAGGGACAATGTTCTCAGAATGCTCTGCTTCCTGGGGGAAAAAAGCATCTGACAAAAGGATCTCTAGCACATTCAGACGCCTGCAGAGGTCCTCATGAGGTCCCCCCAAAGGACATCTCTCCATTTCTCTCCTACCATCTGCAGCTACGAGGGAGAAATGCATGAAGGCCTAGTCCCGCTCTTGTTTTGAAGCCTTTGGTGCTAAAATATTATCAGCCTGGCCGGTGTGGCTCAGTGGTTGAGCGTCAACCCCTGAACCAAAAGGTTACCAGTTTGATTCCTGGTCAAGGCACATGCCCAGGCTGCAGGCTCGATCCCCAGTAGGGAGCGTGCAGTTAACAGCCAATCTTTGATGTTTCTCTCTCATTGATGTTTCTATCTCTCTATCCCTCTCCCTTCCTCTCTTTGTAAAAGAAATCAATGAAAACATATTTAAAAAAACAAACAAACAAAAAACATTACCAGACCCTCTGCCCCAATGTTGCCACATTCATCCAGCTTACATGGTAAAACCCAACCCCCTCTGTCTGAGGCCATCTGAAAAGAGGTACGAGACTAGAGGCCTCAAGAATCTTGCATTTGGAACCAGAAAGAACAAAGTGCAGGGGGAAATTCTAGGCTATGCTCAGACCAAGAGCTGAACAGGGAGAAGGCAGAAGGTTCTGGGCTGATGGGAAACTCAGGCGAGGTCTGAGCACAAGATAAGGACGCTGAAGGCTCTGGGCTGAAGCCCTGGCATCAGACCACCAAGGAGCCCAGGGGGTGGCAGCCCCTAACAGAGAGACTGCTGCTAGCTGGGGCTTCACTTACCTTGCAAGATGTTAGCAGGACACATATCAATCTTGGTGACCACCACAAAAACAGGCACATTGAGTGCCAATGCCAAGCCCAGGTGCTCCTTGGTCATCCCCACGATGCCAGCATTGCTGCCCACCTGCCCCAACACAGAAAGAACTATCAGGGCAAGGGAGACAGAGGTGGCTTCTGGTGGCACAGAGACTTAAGGACTGCTGACGGGAGAGCGCTCCCATCTCTGAGGCTGCCATCAGAATTGGACACAGGGGCACAAGTCTCAGGCCAGGAACTAAACGGCTACAGATGAAAGCTGGGCTGGGCACAGATTGCTTTAACCCAATTCAACACTGTGGGCTAGCAAAATCCCAGGAGACTTGGAAACAATAGAAGACAAGTCCACAGAGTGCGGAATCTCGGAGTGAAGGTGAGGGAGGGTGGGTGGGAAGGAGACAATCAACCAAAGACCTTATATGCATATACGCATAACCCATGGACACAGATAATAAGGTGTCGAAGGCCTGGCATGGGGGCAGGGGCAGGCTGGAGGAGATCAACGTGGGGGGGGGGGGGGAGTGGACATATGTAATACTTTCAACAATAAAGCTTTATTAAAAAAAAAAAAAAAAAAAGACAAGCCCAGACAATCTGGGAAAACAACTGTCCAGGCCAGTGACGGCGAACCTTTTGAGCTCGGCGTGTCAGCATTTTGAAAAACCCTAACTTAACTCTGGTGCCGTGTCACATATAGACATTTTTTGATATTTGCAACCATAGTAACACACTTATATTTTTGATATTTATTTTATATATTTAAATGCCATTTAACAAAGAAAAATCAACCAAAAAAAATGAGTTCGCGTGTCACTGCTGACACGCGTCATAGGTTCGCCATCACTGGGCTAGGGTCATCAAAGTGAATTCAGTTTAACAACCCTGGCTCTCAGTGTCCCCGTCTATAAACTGGGGGGGGGGGGGGGGGGGAATACCCACTTTAGAGGGTCACTTGAAGTTTAAATGTCATAAGATGTCAGGGGTCCAGCACGCAACTAGCATGAGTAGGTACTCAAGCAACAGCTGCTATTATTACTGTTACTATTCCTTCCCATAATAATAAAGGTTTTTAAATATCACCACAGAGGCTGGTTAAACCAATTAGGGCACATGTGCCAAAAAAGAGGAAACTTATCTACTGATGTGGGATAATCTCTAAGATATGTTTTTAAGGGGAAAAAAGCAAGGTGTATATAGCACACTACCATTAAAAAAATGGTGACTGGGTTACTGTTGAAAAAAGCAGTGTATGACATTTGGGGAACATCTGAGAAATATAAATACTTCGGGACTAGACACTGGATGATTTAGGGAGCCCTCCTTCTCCTTCTTGGCTGCAGGAACAGTAGGAGGCAGTTCTTACTTTTAGGAGCTGTGTGCTGAAGTACTTGGGGGTGAAGAGTTGAAATGTCTATAACCTACTTTCAAATGCTTCAGGCAAAAAACAAAACAAAAAAAACCCACACATCCATCCATGTACAAATAAGTATAGCAAAATGTCAATTGTTGAACCTGAGTGGCAAGTTTACAGTATTCATTAGACTATTCTTTCAACTTTTCTGAACGTTTGAAATTGGAGGAAGAGAATATACACACTTCTGCTGGTATGATTACAACTATCTCTGGATACATGAGAAACTGGAAATACTACTTGCCTCTGGGTGGAAACTGCACAGAGCGAGGAAGGGAGACTTTTCACTCTAAGCCTTTTGGTACCTTTTTATTTTTGTATCACATAAATTTGTTACTAAAACAAAATTGTCATGAGATTTGATCATCATAGTTCACAGATGAGCCAACTACCAATGACACAGATGTCCCACACCTGTGCTTTCAGCTACACCAAGACGCCGCCCCATCTTCCCTCCTAATTTTTCCCATCCCCTCCAACCTTTCCTATCCAACCCAGACTTGCTTTAGTTCTTCCCAACCTGGAAAAGAGAGAGCTCTATTGCTTTGAAGATCCCCCACCCTCCTGGAAATAGATTGCCATAGAATAATAATCAAATATTTCATTATTTTCTACAGAAAATTTTAATATTTGTATCTGGCCCAAAAGTCAGATAATATTTAACGTTTCATATGAGTGAAGATGTTTCCAAAAATTGGCCTTTCTCACTGTAGCTTAGTTAGAAAAGTGTTCATTTTAAACTGACAGATGTCTATACCTTTCTTTTTTTATTTAATATATTTTTATTGATTTCAGAGAGGAAGAGAGAGGGAGAGATGGAAACATCAGTGATAAGAGAGGATCACTGAACAGCTGCCTCCTGCACACCCTGCACTGGGGATCAAGCCTGAAACCTGGGCATGTGCCCTTGACTGGAATCGAACCCAGGACCCTTCAGTCCGCAGGCTGACATTCTATCCACTGAGCCAAACCGGCCAGGGCTATACCTTTCTTAGTACCACCCCCATGTGCCCTAAGACCATCCATTGAAACCCCTTCTTAGAGAGCATGTTTCCCTAGCCCAGTCCAGGCTGGTCATGGCCCCTTGCAATGATCAAAGATACAGGAAATGAAACCACACTGAGAGCCCAAGAACCCTGGGCAGAGAGCCCACAGTGTTCATCCAGATGCGCAGCCTCCCTTTAGTCTCGTCTGGGGAGACTTCGCCGGAGAACCTGTGTTTGTGGGACAACCTGATGGAGCTTGCTCTGAACAGATGCTGCGTTTACGACACTTATTAATGCAAGCAGCTGGAGGGGCTGGGGCATGGGGAAGGGCCTCAAGGACTTGCGGAAGGAAAACGTGCTTGCTGGTTCTGAGAAAGCTGTGAGGCTGCCACCGAGGTTGTGGGCCTCACAGACCCCCCTCTGTCCAGGGAGGGAGATCAAAGGGACCCAAATACAAGCTGAGCAACATGATCCAACACAGGCCTCTGCTCCTTTCCTTTTCAGCTCCTCTACATAAATGAGCTGCTCAGAAATCCATTCCTACCAGGCCGACCGCTCTCCGGAGCCCAGGCCGGCCCTGTTCGCTGCTGCCTCCCCAGGCCCGGCACGGTCCCAGGCATGCAGCATCCTCTCAACATGGACACTCATTCCAGGCTCCGGAAGAGGCCCCCTCTCAGGCGCCTCTTGACTGCTGTCTGTGCTCTCCTCCATTCCTTCCCCCTGGCCCCCTCTCTGAGGGTTCCCCCTGGTGCCACCTCCTCAAAGTAGCCCAACCCCAGAAGAAAACATTTCTAAAGGCAGTAAGTAACCCCCAGGAGAAACCCTCCTCTGTGTCTCTCCAAAAAATGAGAGGTCTGCAAATACCCTGGCTTTTCCTTAGGGGATCCCTTCCGAGCCTTACCTAGGAAATCAAGTTACACCCTTGAGATGACTGTCGAGCTCAGGGGACCCTGGCAAAATTGTCATCCTTACCCAGTGTCAAAGCCCCAAACCAACAGGCTTCAGCCTCAGAACAATTTCAAACCCGTGCACACCCCACCCTCCACGTCCCGCTGAGCCTGCCGCGGGGCGCCGCGCTTACCATGAGCATGCAGAAGTCAGGCAGGTGGCCCGTCATGCCGAACACCGTGGTCTTCAGGTATTTCTCGTGGCCAGCCAAGTCAATGAAGGTGATCACTTTAGTGGATTTCTCACAAATCTTCGTCCACTCCAGGCTGCCACCGTGGCTGTCTGGCTTGTTCACCACATTGCCTTCGCTGTCAAAGCCCAGAATGTCGTTGCCCACACTGCTGGTGCGACCAGATTCGATCTCATGTTTGTGGCGGAAGAGTTTCTGGCGGGCAAAGCCTCGGCCATTGTCCAGCTCCCCGTGTGTCAGGACCCCCAGAAGCGTGCTTTTGCCAGCATCCACGTTGCCCACTACCGCTACCCTGCGAGTACATGAAGCCACACATCCACGTGAGAGTCAGGGGGGGAGTGAAGGGAAACCCACCAACGGAGTCTGTAAGGACAGGCTTGCTCCTGAGCCTCTCCAGCTCACTCCCCTCCTACTCCTGGGTAAGCACTGTGGGAACGTGCCTGGAGGTATTCTCCAGGGCGCAGGAAGGGTTATGCAGGAGGAGCGGGGCTCCCCCCACTGTGGCTTTCTCCCTGAACTCCCACTCGCTTCCCCACGGCTGCTGGAGGGGGGCCCCAGAGCCAAGACAGGCACAGAATGCCTCCTCCATCACCCGGGTTTCTGGACTCCCAGGCCGATAAGGAAGACAATGCAGCCCACAGACGAATGGCTGGCCTCGCTCCCACTCTTCCCAAGTGCAAACAGTTAGGGACGGGGAGGTGCAGGAAGAGAGAAAGGTGCTATGGTGTCTCTGGACGCTCTTTCCATGACTCAGAAGGGAAGGGGTGAAGCTGCCACGCTAGGTGTCAGAGGCTCAATCACGGCTCGTGCTGCAGGGACTCCTGAGGCCTCCTCACCTGACCTCCAGGAAGTCATTGTCTCCCACTCGCTTCCGGACCAGGTAATCACGCACGCGGCCCCCCGCTTCCTGCCGTTCCCGCAGGAGGATGACGTCGGCCTCTATCTGCTCGGCCATGCTTTTCACTGTGGCGTAGGAGGCCTCCATGTCCGCTTCACTCAGCCCGTACTCAGTCCCATCTGGTGACAAGAGCCCAGGCATCAGTGTTCCCACAAGCCAGACAGTCTCTAACCCTAACCAAGGCCCCACCCTAGGCACCAGAGCACATGGCTCTCTCTATTTGACACTTTTAAAAACCTTGGGCACATGCAGAGTTAATAAATAATAGTGCCACAGGCCTCCCCATTAAGCAAGACACTCATGAATTCATTCAACGGTAATCACTGAGACTCTCCTGGGTTTTATGCCAAGCCTCATGCTGAGTCCGGGGAATACAGGTGCCCTTAGCGAGCTCACAGCCCAGTGGGAGAGACAGGAAATTAATTAATGGCAATACAGCTTGAATATTATACTATAGAACTGTACAAAGAGAATGTAAAGTTTGAGCAACTAGCACTGCCTGGGGAAGCGGAGGGCAGCTTTGCAGGGTGCTGCAGAGAAAGGAGGAAAGGTGCCCTTGGCAGAGAGCTAAGCATGGAACATCGCAGATCACAGCACATTCAGGGACCAGGAGCAGCTCGGTGTGCTGGGGAGCTGGATGGCAAGTGGCAGGAGACCACACAAGAGGTGGAAGCGGTTAGCAGACAGACATTAGCAGCAAAACGCATGATGCACCAGGCAATGGGAAGCCTTGGGGGTTTAGGCAAGGGAGTAACATGACCCGATCGCTGCGGGTTAGAAGGATCTCTTGGGCAGCGGTAAAAAGCGTACATCGACAAGTGAGAGACCAGAAATGGGGAGCCCAGTTAGGAAGTCGTTCTCATAATCCCGGCAAGCAATAATGAGGACGGGAGACAAAGGGAAATGGGAGAGAGTTAAGGATGACTTTAGAAATAGAATTTTGACTGAGGTAGCTCCAGTGAAATGTCCAGCAAATAGATGGAAAAATGAGTCTGAGCTCAGGATGAGGAAGGGAGAAACCAATTAACCAATCATTTATTGAGAGTCTATTGATGACAATTCCCATCAGTGCTTTCCACTCGATGTCATAACTTCCATAATAGCTCCTTCAGCTTCTCCTCCACCTCTGTCTCTGAGACACCCCTGCGCCTGCCCTAGGCTAACCTGCCAGCAGGGGCCTAATCTCTTCTACTGCCTCCCAAACGGCTTGAAGCACCTTCTCGCACCCTCTCTTCCTTTTCCTCCTACTTCTCCCCGTATGGACAAGCTCAGTCATTCCTCAATTAGGAAAAGGAAACCCATCCTCACTTCCCCTGCTTGTCTACCATCTCCTCTGTTCCTCCTTTACCACCGAGCATCTCAAAAGAGTAACTGAGACTTGCCGACTATCACCATCCTACCCTGACTCTTTTAACGTGAGAAAAAACTAGCTGTCAAGTCATCAATGGCTTTCTAACCCCTCATCCGATGCCCCTTTCTCGACCACAACAGTATGTGCCACTGCTCGCCTCCCTCCACTCTGCGTGCCGAGCGCATGAACTCTCCTGATTCCCCTCCTGCTCTCTGGCTCCTTTCTCTGTCGACGCTGTGGCTCTTCCTGCCCCTGTCCTTAAATGCCAGGCTTTTCCAGTAGCCAGTCAGGGGCCCTCTTCTCTATCCTCTGAGCATTCCCCTTGACGATCTCATACTATGGCTTCACCTGTCATTTAAAAACCTACAAAATAAATAAATAAACAAGTAGCCCCTTTCATTTCTAGCACTGTCCTCTTCCCAGAACTCTAGGATGAATTCCCAGTTGCCTGGATGACTCTTAGAAGCCTGATGTCTAAACTCAACAACCCAAGCCCCTCCCTTTAAACAACAGCACAAAAACTAACACCATTAATAAGTCACTTTAGTCCTCACTGCAACCCTGAGGTAAACAGAACCCAGAGAGGACTCAGGGCTGGCCGAGCGCCAAGGGGCTGTGAGCTTAGGTCTTCTGATTCCAAACCCAGAGCCTTTTCCTCTGGCCGGGGTTCCTCTTATGCCAGACCAGTTCCTCCTCTTGCCTTCCCTATTTCTGAAGACAGCACCATCCTCCCAGTCACCCCAGCGGAATACTCATCACTCCGGTCCCGCTGATTCTAGCTTCCTACCTGCCCTTCTGGCTTTGTCCCTGCTCTGCTCTTTTGGCCAACCCGCTGCCACAAGTCTGATTCAGGCCCTGATTCTACCTCAGTTACCGCAACAGACCCCTAACTGGTCTTAGCAAATCCATCTCAGCTCCTCCAGCCCATCCTGCGTGGACACAAGTCCGTGCTCCTAGACAAAGAAGCTCTAATGTTGTCACGCCCTCGTCAAAGCCTGGGTGGGAATGGCTTCCCAGGCCCAGCAGGTTCAGTTTCAATTCCTTAGAGGTCTCCCCACTGATTCCACCCCCCTCCACCCCCTCAGTTCTGTCCCAGTGCAAGCAACCCAGTCACCATCCCTCCCATGTTCTCTGTACTTCTCCAGCTCCACACCTTTGCTTATGTATTTCCTCTCCTACAAAACCCACGAGCACATCTCCTACCTATCCTGCTCACTTACGGCATTTCCACACACTACGCCTTGTGGAACAGTGTTTTGGATGCACGTCTTCCCTCACTATCCATTAGCATCTCCAGGAAAGAAGTCAAACGCAAACATTCCCAGGATCCCCCAGGTGGGATGCGTTTCCCACATGAAGTTCTCAGTGTTTGCAAAATGCGAACCAAGTGCACAAAGAAGGAGCAGTTGGGCTGAGGAGTTTCTAAACGCAGGGCCAACTGAGCTCTGGACGTCTGGGTCAGAGAACTTGAAGTGTTCCTTGGAGAAAGCCTGCTAATCCTGCCATTCTTGCCAGATCCCCAAATTCTAGCCACTGTTTCTTGATTCTGACCCAACGAAAAGCAATGTTTTCAGGTCCTGTTCCACAGCTGGGGGCAATGACCAATAGCTCCTCGTCCAGCCAGAGCTCCCAGGTGGTCAAATGCCCCGTCACATTCCCCTTCTCCGCATGCACTGCAGTCCTCACGCGGCAGAAGTGGAGACAAAGGCCAAGGGGAAGGCCGCAGCGGTCCAGTTCCTAAAGGCCACATTCACCCACACCTGACCCTCAGTGCGACTTCAGTCCTGGCACCTGACTTACCCTTTCTACATGCACTTCCTGCTCAACCTGATGCGAGGTTCTCCGAACTTTCAGGATAAAAGACTGAACTCTTTGGAATGGCACTCAAGGACCCTCCTGACTGGCACTCCCAGCCTCACACACTACACTCCTGCTTCACTGGCCCACCACTGGCCCACCACCTGCTCCTCCGTGGCCGCTGCCTCTGCGCACTCACACTCCCTTCATTCGCCCAGAAAACTCCTGCTCATGCTTCAGAACCGACTCAAGGGTCACATCCTCTTTGAAGCTTTTCCTGACTCTCCACAAAGACTTCATACTCCTCCTCCTTTGTTCCTGAACTTTTAATACAGTACCTGGCTCTTAGAAAGTTGTAACTTAATATCTGACAAATTAACAAGATTCTGCCCTCACCGGTTTGTCTCTGTGGATAGAGTGTCGGCCTGCGGACTAAAGGGTCCCGGGTTCGATTCCGGTCAAGGGCATGTACTTTGGTTGTGTGCTCAATCCCCAGTAGGGGTTGTGCAGGAGGCAGCTGATCGATGTTTCTCTCCCACTGATGTTTCTAACTCTCTATCCCTCTGCCTTCCTCTGTAAAAATCAATGAAATACATATATATTTTTTAATATATTTTATTGATTTTTTACAGAGAGGAAGGGAGAGAGATAGAGAGTTAGAAACATCGGTGAGAGAGAAACATCGATCAGCTGCCTCCTGCACATCTCCCACTGGGGATGTGCCCGCAACCCAGGTACATGCCCTTGACCGGAATCGAACCTGGGACCCTTCAGTCCGCAAGCCGACGCTCTATCCACTGAGCCAAACCGGTTTCGGCAGTATTTTAAAAAATTAACAAGATTCTTTTTGACAGCAATCTCAGGGCAAATCAACTATACCTGGAACCCTTAAAGAATTATTACTGCAACTATTAATAGTAGCTAACATTTATATAATGCTCACTATGTGCCAAGTGTTAACCTTCACCATGACACTACTACTCTCCCCTTTTTAAGATAACTTAGAGCCAGTAGGCAAAGTCAGACCTGCCAGACTCCAGATCCTGAACTGACTCCTGGGCCAGATTGCCCCTTTTATAAGATCCATCTTAGAGTACGAATGTGTACTTAAAGAGCACATTCCTCTATGCAGCTTAGAATGTTTAATGCCAGTTTACTCATACAAAATGTCTCAGGGAGGGTGGGGAAGGATGTCATTATCCTCATTTTACAGGCAAAGGATGTGATAAACAGAGGTGAGGCGCCAGGCACACACAGGAAGCAGGTGCTGAAGCCGGTTCCTGGGGCCTTGCATCTGGTTTAGTTTTCATCTGTTTGATGTTCAGCTTGTTTAACTAGTTACAACCTCTAAATAATTCCAGCAGGAAGGAGTCACTGTGAATCTAATAACATCCAGTTGATAGATGCAAAGATAATGCCTGGGTGTGTAATGTGTTAATGAATGTTTGACATCTTATGCTTTGCCATGAACGGGTTAATTAGTTGTCAGCCGCCAGGGTACGGGAAAATTCACTAAGAGTCCACATTAAAGAACTGGGGGCAGAGGAAGGTGTGTTAGGGATCTGGGTCTCAAAGAACAGTCCCACCACTTGTCAAAACTGATCTAGATGTGGTTTCTTCAGCTCCACAAGCAGGAAGTGGTCTCTGATGGTTCATCCTATCACAGCAGGCCTAGTCTGTACCTGCCACAAAGGTTTCAAAAAGCTAGCAATGACCCCCTAGTCACCAAATGAATGGCTTTTTCTGAACCCAACTCTCCTTGCAGTCTCTCTAGCACTTGACAATGCTAACCAACTCCCCTTCCTGACATGCAAAGGGTGATAAGACCAAAACTAAGCGGTGGCAGCAAAGATGGAAAGGAAAGGATAGATAAGAAACACATTTCAAAGGAAGGCACAGCAGTAACTGGAGATCAAGCCTTTCTTCTTTGTGTCACTTCTGACCATTTCCAAATACTATTCTCTACTGAGGTTATTTGTATATATGCTATCTTTCCTCCCTGGGACAGAGACCAGATTTTAGTATCCAAAACTACTTTGCAACAGTATCAAGCCCTTAGAAGATACTTAATAGGTATTAGCCAAATAAAGAATGATATTGAGATCTTCTCCATCTTAAACTCAGTCAACAAAGGAATTATTATCTGCCTTTACAAAGCCTACATTCACAAAGAGAGCTGTTCCTTTAATGATGCACCAAGCCCTCCTGAGGCTTCCTGAAAGATGACAGACCAGTTCTGGTTCAGGCTAAATTCATAATCATTATCAAACCCAGCTGTCATTTCAGCATAATGCCAGAATGAAGATAAAGTAAGTAGGCCTTGTGTTGAAAGGATAGAGGAGGAATGACTCGGGGGGAAATACCCAAGACATAGTGTGGGATTCTGTTATGGAAGCTGCCTTCCTCCAAAACAGCCCCATTACAACGGAATAAGCAGGCCGGAGTACAATAACCAGTTACTTCCAGAATGCTACCTCGTCTACATGTCTGATGGGATCTCACCGGGAGAAGAGAGGGCTTCTGTTAGCACAACTACCCACACTGAGTGGTCAGCGTGGTCTGGGGCAAGACAGCCTTGCTGAAGAGAAGAATTCCAGGTGTCTCCTCCTTGCTGCTATCAAGAAGGGCCACATAAGTTCTCTGCTAAGCAGACAGTAATAGCAATGGGATCTGTAAACTGGGGTGGAGGGGAAGACTAGAGCTGCCCAGGGAAGGCTGAATCCTAGGCCTGTGGCTTGCTCTACACCTGGGACAAGTTTCCTGGCTTTGTGCTTCATTCCCCTACATGCAAATGGAGGCAGAAAAGAGGCATCTGTAAAACCGCTTGGAAAGTGAATCTTTCAAGTCAAGCATATTAAGACCAAAAAGGTGGGAATGAACATGATCACATTATACTTTTATATCCTCCCAAACAGTTCTGCAGACACTGAACAAAAAAAAAATGGGTAAAAGATGGGAAATGTGCTCTAAATATTTTTTAAAAAATAAAGTGAAAGGAAAACTATGCTCACCTGATCCCTGCCCAATGACATATATGGTCTCTCCGCATCCCTCGTCCATCCTCTCCCACATCTGCCGAAGTAGGCTGTCATACTGCTCTGACGTAGGGCTCACTAGAACCAGCTAGAAAAGAAACCAACAGCCTTAGACCACACTTACTACAAGAGCACCACAGCCAAAGCAGGTCAACAGCCTGACCGAGGCCCTGACTGTACCCCGCAGCACCCTAATCTACACAGCTACAAAGCCCCTCCTGCCCTCTCTGCCACTCCTTCAATAGCCTCTGAGCCGAAGGCCTTATATGAGTTGAGTTTTATAATGTACTAAAATGACTACGTGGGAAACACAACCCACAGCAAAGAGGGTGTGAGCAGCCTGCCTCCAGCTGCTTAACAGGAGGGGAAGGACCAACAATGACTGAGAATCTGACACTGTGGGTAGAAATTGATGAGCAATGCTTCATACCCACATGCCAAAGTCTTCTACCTACAGCTTGCAACTCATAGGACAAAGATCTAAACTGCCATGCCCTCCACCCTAAACCAATGGTTGCCATAATAACAAAAGAGTTCTGTTCCATTTTGCCTTGGCTATCTTGATTTTTTTTTTTCTTTAGGAATCAGCAGTAAAAAATGCTGCAAGACTTGTCTTCATCAACAAAACACCGTTACCACTAAGATGGGCATTAGCAAGATCATTTTACGAATTTGTGACAATAACATTAAAGTATCAACCGCTTATTTGGGGAGGCCATTTAACAATAGCCATTCTCTAACCATTCTTGTGTGACCTTGGACAAAGAGCTTAATCTCTCTCAGTCTCATTTTCTTCAATCTACAAAATGTAGGTAATACCACCTGCATCCTCAGGCCACGCCACTGTAAAGACCAAATACGATAACATGTAAGCATCTAGTCCAAAACTCAATAGGTGGTAAGTACAGTTTTCTTCACAATCCTTTCCAAAAAAAACCTTCTTGGATGAAACTAGCCATTAACTGTTTCTCACTTTGGAAACTTTCAGAGCCTTAGATCTCCACATATAATTGTAGCAAGTGCAGAACTAACAGCTTCTAATCCTTTCCACCAGACTCAATCTCTCAACCCATTCCTTATCTCTCTCTACATGGTCATTATTCTTTTCGATATCACCGATATTTATATACATACAGTTCCTCAACATCCCAGCTATGAGATGAAGAACCACTTCCCTACTCTGGAACTTTAAATAAGTTGGTCAGGAAATGAAGGTATTACTCTCTTTGCAACATTGCCCTGCAATTTCCCACTGTTTTCAGGTTTCTTCAGCAACTTGACCATGAATTGACATCCAGCTGGCCTGCTTGAGTCAAGCACATCTCTTACAATTCTCCAGTTGACTCATCAGAGCTTGTACTTCTAACCTGAGTGCTGCCTGGGTCTGTTGCATCATGTCACATTGCCTCACATATATCCCCAGACCTTCCCTCTCTCCCAGCGTGGCCATCCTCATTATGGCATTAGAGGCACCAGACAAGACCACTGGCTTCCAAGTGCTCAGCTGCCTCTAGAGAGAGAAAGAGCCACTGAAACTTGGTTGCTTAGGTTGCAGGGACGAGTCTTCTCCAGTATGGGCCAAGTTTCATGCCATTTTGCCACCAAAGACTGTGTAAGGTCACAAACATCTCTATTGCAATTTTCCAGCAACAGGTAGGAGGGGGTACTGGTGCTCTACCTTCCATCGGCTGCTATTAAACTGCACAGGGAATGATCAGTTCTTCAGTTCACTTCATTTACTGAATAGTTATGTATTAGGCACCATACTAGGGGTCTTATAGGCATCTCTCATTTTTACAACCATCTGTTCTTAAAAAAATCACATAGCTGAAGAACTGAGAAGCCAAACTTTCCCAAGGTCACAGAGCCTTTGTAAGTGGCAGGGCAGGAAAAGAATCTGTTAAGAAAAACAAAAATCAACCAAATAAGTTTAAAGATCTAATTGGCTTTATTAGTGATTCATGAATGGTGCAGCATCCCACCTCGTAAATAAGAGACCTGCGCTGAGTAGTACAAAGTGCAAGATTCTTATAGGAAACTGGGCCGGATAAAGTTATTGGCACCCCCTGGCCATGGGCAAGGAGACACATTATGGTGGGTGTTGCTCTTCTATCAGTCAGGGACAGAGTTAGTTCATCCTAGCTCGAAGCCTGTGCTGGTGGCCAGAGCCACTCATGCATACAACCCTATGTATATAAAAAGTTATTAGCATGAGAAAATATTGTTTCAGGCCAGTTGACCAGTGTTGGTGGGGAAGCGTGGCAGGGGCTCTTATGCAGGTAACCTGTCTAGTGGCCACGAGGAAATGACAGTCCAATACTCCACACCTGGGCGGGGCTGAAACTGCAGTTAAGTCTTGTTTTACTCTCAAGGGAGCAAGTGATCCCACCTCGGGTCTGTTTCTTTCTTTTCTTTTCTTTTCTTTTTTGCCAGAACCCAACCCTGTCTGGCTGCCAAGTTAGCATTCTTTCCATTTAGCACCTGCAAAACACAGTCACATCTTATACTTAATTGTCATCGCCCACAATGCCCAGCAGGTGGTCAGACCATAACTCCTGCCCACCTTCTCGGGAGCTCAGAGGACACGATTTGAAACGGCCTTCATTACTGCATTCACACAGGTTGTGTTCCACTCCCAGGATGGCGAGGTGACAGGTCAAGTCCCTCTTTCAATGTTGTTTTGGGTGGATTGGCCAAGTGGACACAGCTCGGACATCCTTCTCCCCGACTGAGCCACTACTTTCTGTTTCCTTTCCCGACACCAGGAAGAGACGCCTCCCGCTTCGCTTCGGACGACCGGATCCTGCCGCGCCTCCACTCCCGCTCCCAAGCCACCGCCGACCCTCGCTGCCACGGACAGTGCAGCGGGCCCCCCTCGTTATCGGAGGAGGTGGCACCGCGCGGGGCGCTGCCGGTGTCGGGCACCCGAGTTCCACGTGGCGGAGCCGAGGGGTTGTGATCTCCCCGGGAGCCGGGCGGCGGGAGGGGGTCGGAGCCGCTGGGAGAAGGACCGCGGTGGGGGGGCCGCACGGGGCCACCCGTCGCTCGGGAACCCCCGGCGCTGTCCCCACCGGCAGGTGGGCGGGCTCGGCTCCTCCCGCCCCCGCCCCCGCCCCCGCCGTCGCCCGGGAAACGGCTCGGCCCACCGCCGGGCCCCCTGGGCACCTGGTCCCATTTAGCGCCGATGCCGGCGCCCGGGCCTACCTTGTTGGTGAGGTCCAGCTCCGGCTCGCCATTGAGCGCCTCGCCGTCCTCGCTGCAGTCCGAGTCGAAGCCGTCGTGGAGCCGGGCGGCAGCCGCCGCAGCCCTGGCCGCCCCCGGGGAGCTGGGCTCGGGGGCGAACATAGAGGCCGGGACCGGCGAGTCCATCGGAGAGCGACTCCGCTCCGCCGCCATCTTTAATAACTTAGGCTAATTCGTACCCGGCCTCGCGTCCCTCCCCTGCTCATTTGCCTAATCTATGCGTAGCCCCGCCCCACACCTCGTCGGAATAATTTATGCGAAACTTTTTCGGCCGCGTAGAGGGCGACACCTATCTCTAGCTAAGAAACAATCGACCAGGCTTCCCAGCCACCAATCGCTGCAGCCCTTTCAAGGGCTTAATGAATAATTAATGAGGCCCAAACCCCAACAACAAATATCTGAGACGTCACGCGCCCGGATCGCAACTTGGGCGGGGCTGCACTGTGTCCACGCTACCAGCCCGGAGCCTTCCCGCCAACGGGAGCAGCGGAGAGTATGACTGACACAGTAGCCATCCAATGAGGAGAAAAATACACACAACGTTTACCTTCGCCAATCTTCACGCCCCTCGTTTCCAGAGGCGGTGCTCAACTTCCAAATCTTACGGCAAAACAGTCGGCGCCCAGAGCCGTCGGATGATGGACAGGGGCAAGGCCCAATCCGGTCATCGGATAGGTCCCGCGCCTTGGGCCACCGCCCACGGAGATAGTAAACTGCTCAAGGCGCGTCCCACTCCACTCAGTGACTCGGGGCAGTCCCTGGAAGACCGAGGTCCGACCTGCTGGCCACCTCCGGGCAATTTTGATAGTAGGATTGGATCGATGCCTGGGATACTATAGCAGCCAGAGCGAGGCAATTAATGAAACGCTGACCTTAGGGAGAATTCTCCATTCACTGTATTCTGCGGAGAGACAGAAGAGGCAGCCAGCTTAACAGAAGCCAGAAGCACCTGTTAAAAAGAACTAGACCCAAAATGGAATCACTGTGGTAAGCTTCACCAAGACTCAATATACAGTTTCATTCTCTCCCACGAGTGGAATTTTAAATCAATCAGCAATTTGATTGATTTTACAACCATCTGTACTTAAAAAAAATCACGTAGCTGAAGAACTGAGAAGCCAAATTTTCCCAAGGTCACAGAGCCTTTGTAAGTGGCAGGGCAGGAAAAGACTCTGTTAAAAAAAAACAAAACAAAATTCAACCAAATAAGTTTAAAGATCTAATTGGCTTTATTAGTGATTCATGAGTTCTGTAGCATCCCACCTCGTAAATAAGAGACCTGCGCTGAGTAGTACAAAGTGCAAGATTCTTATAGGAAACTGGGCCAGATAAAGTTATTAGCACCCCCTGGCCATGGGCAAGGAGACACATTATGGTGGGTGTTGCTTTTCTGGTGAGGTGAGCTGCCTGAAAAGATCCCTCTGCCTTCTCGCAAAGGAAGGTGACCTAGTCTGAAACAACCCATTCTTTTAACCTCGTTGACCCACCCTCCTGCCTATAAAAACGTTCCGTTTTGTACAACTACTTGGGGCTCCCTTCTATTTACTAGATGAGTTGCCAATTCATGAATCATTTAATAAAGCCAATTAGATCTTCAAATTTACCGGGGTTGAACTTCTGTTCTTTAACACACCTCACCACATTTACGAACTGTGGAGCTGAGATCTAGCTAGGGTCTGTTTAAGGTAGTTTCCTACGGATGATTTTTTCAGTATCACCACTTGTGGAAAGCCCCAATCCAAAACACCATCAACAAAGTTTTAGTATCTTGAATTCCTGTTTCAAAAATCTGAAAAGCTTGATGAAACTAGGGAGTAGGCCACTGGTCCCAGGTAGCAAGCAAGAAAGTAGCCGCTTGAGAGGTAACATGTCCAAGATTTAGGGTTTGGAACACAGGATTTAGTGAACAAAAAGGCAGGGTTCAAAGTGGCTTGCAGTTTCCGGGATCCAACCGAAAGGAAAGTGGCCACCTCGTCTTGTTCCTGTTTTCAAGTCTTATGTGTACAAACACAGCTGGGAACCCTGGACAAGAAGTCACCCACCTCCCGATGTCTTGGTACTAGTTCTTCAAAGGTGTTTTTTCCTTTGTGATTGGCTAAATTATTCACCACTACCCTATATATTTCTCTATGAGGTAGTTACAAATAAAATATGATTTGTCAGGAAAGCAAAATATCAAGGCATTGTACTTTAGGATAATAATTGCTATTTAATGTTTTACTAATAAACTGGCTTGTCCAGAAAGAGTTCAAGTTCAGAATGTGCTGGCACATGATGGGATACTAGAAATCACGCTCTTGCCCGGCAGGTGTGGCTCAGTGGTTGGACCAAGAGGTCACCCTTTGATTCCCAGTCAGGACACAGGCATGAGTTTCGGGCTGAGCCCCAGTAGGGGGCGGGCAGGAGGCAGCCGATCAAGATCAATGATTCTCATCATTGACGTTTCCTATCTCTCTCCCCTTCTCCCTTCCTCTTTCTGAAATCAATGGAATTTTTTTTTAAGCATGCTCTTCTCGTCATAGGACTCTGTCCTATTCGCAGAGTAGATGTTTCTTAAATAGTGAAGTTCAAAGTCACATTTTTATGAAGGGAATTCCCTACCCATCTTTACATCCTTTTCCTAAAGACAGGTTAGATAGAGCCTGCGTTCCCATTTGGATCCACTACTTACTAGCTATGTGGCCTAGAGCAAGTGAATTAACCTGAGCGTCAGTTCTCGCCTCTAAAAAGAAAAAAAAAAAAAAAAACCTACCTCACAGAATAGTCAGCGGAAAACAAGGTTATATTTGTGAAGCACCTAGAACAGTGCTGGCAAGCCTCGATAACTAATCTTAGGTAAATATATCTGTAACCCTTAGCAGGCTTACAAATTACAAACATTTAAGGTAATCCAAAAGTTGCCTGGAGGACTCCCAACCCCGTCGTGGGCCCTCGAACGTGCTCAGTGATAACTGGTGGGTGTAATGGTGTTGGGTGCTGTCGAAGCAGGTAGAAGAAGTGACGGAATTGTAAGCGTGATCTCTTATTGTTTTTCCAATTTCCTGAACAAAATTCCAAAAGGGGGGCAGCTCAGGTGCACAGTGAGTATGTGGTGATGCCTGCCTTCCGCATGCCCTCGGGGCAGCCGAGGGGGGAATCCACGCGGGACTGCGTTTACCTGCCGGCGCACAATGCGCTGGACGGGCCTCAGGAAGCCCAGGGGAGCTCCGAGGCCGCCGCCGGGAGGACGAGACCGTGGCTGAGCGCAGTGAACCGAATAGGACACCGAGGGCCGCGGATCGCACTCTCCCCTCCGCTCGAAGCGGGACAGCCTCGGCGCTCCCGGGAGTGCGGCGCGGTCGGGCCCCTCCCGGAGAGAATCGGCGCCCGAGCGCCGTGACGGTGCTTTGCAATCCCCCGGCGAACCGCTCGCTGGACCAACACAGAGCGGTCAGCGCGGGAGGAGCTGGGCCGGGGCGGCGGGAGCGCTCCGCCCCAGGGCTCAGGCCCTAAGCCAACCCGGCCCGGCGAGAGGGGCGGGTGGGGAGGCCGCCAAGGGCCGCCGCGGGCTGGGTCACCGCCCGGGACGGCGCCGACGCCCGGGGGAGGGGCGGGCCCGGGCGCGGCGGGCGCGGAGGCGGGACTCCCGCAGTCGCCCCGCCCAGCGAGCCCAGGGAGGCCCGGAGCGGAGAAACCCCGCGCCGACCAGCTCTCCCAACGCTACGGGAGCCCGCCAGCCGGCGCGCGAGGCCGCGGCCCCCACCGCTGCGCCGTGACGTCAGGCTGCCCTCGACGTGACGCCGCGGCCGGGCGGGCGGGGCGGGGCCGCGCGGCGCGGGAGGGCGTTTCCGGAGCACGCGCTGGGCGTGGGCGCTGACGTTGGGCTCAGGTGCGCGCGCTCCGGAGCGCGGCCCAGGGGGCGGCCCGCAGTGCCAGGGGGCGGCCGGCTGTGGTGAGGGGGGGCCCGCGGCGCGGACGCGAGTGGGCGCGGGGGCCGGGGTGTGGGGGGGTGCGGGAGGGCCCCGCGGCTGGCACTCACGTGACCGGCGGGGAGGTCTGGGTGGGGGCGGCGAGACGGGTGGGCCCCCGAGGGTGAGGAGAATGGTGGGGCTCCACCCCTCGCGGGTCGGCCCGTCCCGGCGCCGGACCTTCCCTCGGGCCGGGGCCGGACCCGCCGCGCCACCTCCCGGCCCGCCTGGTCCTCCGCGGGGCCCGTGCGACCGCCGCAGCTGACCGGGTTGTCTCCCCCGCAGGGCCGCGCGAGAAGGTGAGAGTCCGCGCTTCCGAGGGAGCCGCGCCCGCCTCGGCTCGCGCCCCGCGGGGCCCACCGCACCCGCGGGCATGGAGAGGCGCCTCGGAGGCCCCGGCGCTGCCCGCCCTCCCACGCCGGCCGGCCCTCGCTAGCTCGGATTTTGCGTTTTATACGCCACCTGGGCCTTGCCTCCCGAGTCAGTGGCGCTGTGGCCCGGAAGAAATGGAAGAGAAGGAGCGGTGTGACCGGGTCCGCCCCGTCTTCCTGCGCTGAGGCCCGGCTGGCTCGTACAAAGGAAAACACAGCAAGAAAACCGTGGGGGTTTTTCCCGAGGGGGGCGGGTGGGGAGGGCGGGGGAAGGGAGCAAGGCCTTAGGTTTTTCTATGGTTGTTTTTTTTTTTTTTTTTAAATTCTGCACTTTGACGTTAGTGGTGGAAAACACTAATTCAGAAGTTACTTTTCTATCGAGAAGAGGTGGGCTGTTTTTCCTGGTGATTCCCGTCCTTTCTCCCCGTGACAAAGCATAAATCATGGGCACCGGAAACTAAGGTGGACCTCAGGAATCCGGACAGACTGCGAAGCGCGCCCTCTTCCTCGGGGGGAGGGGTGTTTTCAGCCCTCTCCGGAGCCCACGGCGGAAACCATGAGCTGCGTGCCATGGCGGGGAGACAAGGCCAAGTCCGAGTCCCCGGAGCCGCCCCAGGCCGCGCCCCCCCGGATCTACCACGAGAAGCAGCGCCGCGAGCTCTGCGCCCTGCACGCGCTCAACAACGTCTTCCAGGACAGCGGCGCCTTCAGCCGGGAGACGCTGCAGGAGATTTTCCAGAGGTAGGGCCGCTGCGTGGTGTCTGGGGACTCTTTGCTCTGTCTGCGGGTGGAGCGACGTCTCGTCGCCTTACGCCTTCCACCCAAAAGTACCGTCAGCGAGATCCTGTTAACGGGGATAAGTGAGGGACACGGGATGGGGGAGAGAGCCGCTCCTTTTCGTTGCACTGACGGGCCAGGCGCGGTGCTGAGAGCATCCGCAAGGCCGTGGGACACACGCTGTTATTTCCCTGTCGTAGATGAAGGCAGGGCCCAGAGAAGCGCGGTGATTTGCCCGGGTAACAAACGCAGCCAGAGGTGGAGCCAAGTTTGAGTTCAGGTGTGTGCCTGCGCCGGTGACCGCTGTGCTATCTGATGACTTTACAGCCTAGAAGGGGCCCTGTCCTCGGAGAGGGGATGTTGTGGTTCTCCAGAAAGGTGTCTGTGAACGAGGAGGTCAGTTCGATTCCTGGTCAGGGCACATGCCTGGGTTGTGGGCTCGATCCCCAGTGGGGGGCATGTAGGAGGCAACCGGTGAATGATTTTCTCTCATCATTGATGTTTCTATCTCTCGCTCCCTCTTCCTCTCTGAACTCAATAAATATCTTTTTAAAAAGGAAAGAAAGGTGTATACACGGCGCTCAGCCTTTCTTTGAGACCATGTGCTAGCCTTTGTGCTTTTCACATACTGTTTTGTGCTGCCCTCCCCACAGTGGTCTCCTGTTTCCGTTTTACTGGTGGAGAAACAGGCAGAAAGGTCAGGTAATTTGTCCAAATAGTTTCTAAGCAGCAAAGCTGTGATGTGAAGCTGACTCTTGATCCCCTCCCTTTTTTACTTCATTCTAGATACCCTTTCTTACTGATGCTATCTGACAGGTTGATAGAAGTTCCGCTTTTCCCTCTCTGCTGTGATGTTCTGAAATTCTTTTACCAAAGGGTTTGAGAATTTGTTCCTGCAGAAGGAATTCTCTTCAGGAAATGGGGCCCTGGCAGGTGAGATAATACATCTCAGATCATCAGATCATGTCAGCACGTCTGCAGCCCACAGCAGTGAGCCTGTCTGATTCCTCCAGCCAGAAAGTGTTAAGGCCTACTGGCTCTCAGTGCAGATAAAGGGGAATAATTCTTTAACAGTGCATATTGGCAGTTTCAGAAGACCCTTTTCTCCCTACACTCAGAGATAAAATTCTTGCGCCATAAGGGCCTGTATTACAACTGGAAACAATCTATTTTGGGGTGAAAGTCCATCGGTGTAGACTTTTTTTTTGTAGTATAGCAAAGGTGGAGATTTATTGAAGAACAAGTACAGACTCCCCCAAGGGGAGAGGGAAAGAGTCCCACAGAGTGGACTCCCACGCAGGGAGGGGGAAAGGGTCCCCACATAGGTGTAGACTTTTTACCCTGAAAGAACCATAGACCTCTCTTAAAGGAATGTTAATCCCAGGGTGTTGACAAAATTATAGTGAGAGTAAATTGTTTTCCTCTGCCAATAATAACCATAGTTATGCCTTAGCGGTGCAAATGTGTCATTTGCGTTATGGCCACTACCTGGCAAATAGAATTACCTCTCTTCAGGAATCGGGCCCTGGCAAGTGAGCTAATTTGTCTCAGATCATCAAGTCATGAAACTGAAAAGAGTAAAAAGGAGGCCAATCCATTACACTGCTTCTTTTCACCAGCCATTCATATTTTCTTAATTCATATTTTTTAATTGGATATTTGCGAATTATTTTCTAACCTAAATCTTGGGAGAAGGAAAGGACTCACAGTGAGTAGTTGAATGTGCTTTGTACAGTACTTGGTAATATGTAGCAATCTTTGTTTGTTATCCTCACCATTAATTTTTTTTTTAGAGAGTGGAAGGGAGGGAGTGAGACAGAGAATGAGAAACATCAATGTGAGAAAGATACATCAATTAGCTGCCTCCCACATGCACCCCAGGTCAGGGCCGGTGGTCCAGCATGCAACTGAGGTACATGCCCTTGCCTGGAATCGAACCTGGGACCCTTCAGTCCTCCGGCAGAGGCTCTGTCCACTGAGCCAGACCGGCTAGGGCAATATGTAGCAATCTTGCAACAACCTTATTATATTGATCCAAGGATTCAGTTTAAGCAATCTGCCCAGTTTCACTCACTAGTAAATTTCAACAGTCAAGATTCTGTGTGTTCATTCAAAAGTTTTTCACTTCTTTAAATTTGGCCCCGATCTGAAATGATGACAATCACTAACACAGATGAACGCTCACTCTGTGCAAAGCACTGTTTCCTTGTGTTGAGTCATTCCTCACATTGATTTTAAAAGATAGATTCTGTTATTTCCCATTTTTTCAGATGAGAAAATCATGGCACAGAGCTATTTAAAAAAACAAAAACATTTTATTGATTTTTTTACAGAGAGGAAGGAAGAGGGATAGAGAGTTAGAAACATCGATGAGAGAGACACATCGATCAGCTGCCTCCTGCACACCCCCTACTGGGGATGTGCCCGCAACCAAGGCACCTACCCTTGACCAGAATCGAACCCGGGACCCTTCAGTCCCCAGGCCGACGCTCTATCCACTGAGCCAAACCGATCAGGGCAGCACAGAGCTATTAATGGCAAGATTTGGACCCAAGCTTTGTAACTGCTGGGCCTCCTAACTGCTCTGTTGCTCCCTGAGTATTGGAACGGAATGTCAGAACAATTATATCATCAGTAGCTGTTCACTCTGCTAGTAAGTTGGGTCTGGGTCTAAAGATGTGGACTATGATTATAAACTGTAAATAATAGTGGGGCTCTTTTAGCTGTTTTCCCTGAATGAAAGAATGCTAAATACTTGCTAAACATTAACGTGGAACCAGAGTTCTATTCCTGGCTTTAAAGGAATGGAACTTGCTTTTAGCAAATTGTACTACACTCCCCACTTCCCTAGCAGCACAATGTAAAGATCCACCTTAAAGTAATAGCAACTCTGTACACAAAGAGAATATACTCTGTCCCCACTCCAAGAATTCTATATAGACTATTTTGTATGGAAAGGTTCTGTGTGGATGAATAGAAACCAAAAAAAAAAAGGGGGGGGGCATGAAAGGGATTCGAGGAAAAAGCAAAGGAGAAAGAGGTGAGAGAGAAAAAATTGAATTTTTTAAATAAACATTTACTGGCTGCCTGCAGTGTGCCAGGCACTGCTGGGCACTGTAGAGAAAACAAGTTGAATGTACAAGTTGAATGTAGCCGCTGAGAGGTACATCTCGGAGATACACATTGGCCAGGCCTTGAGAACACACTCAGATTAGAAGCATGGAATTTCGAACAATCTAAAAGAAAAGATGATCTATTTGGGTCCTAACAGAAAGAACAGTAAAGTTGACAGGTTTTACTAGATAATTTTAAATTCCCAGATCTAAAGTTCTTTGCTTTTGTGAAGATGTGACTAATGAATAGTAGAAATGAGAAAAAATTTCATGAATGCCATTTGTTGAGAAGGAAGTTCTTCGTAGCAGTTGAATTTTAGCCAGATAAAGGAGAAATACAAAAGCAGGGTGGAGTTTCAGTACAGTTGTGCCTATGAAGTGACTCATGTTTGGAATAAAAATGAATAGGAACTTAGAAAGAACTAAGCTAATGACTTGGTAGCAACATGGGGACGAGGAAGAAAGGAGTCAGAGGTGTGGCAGGCTGGGTCCAAGATTTGGAGATAGTGGTAGTCTACAGTGATAGCAAAAAAGGGCACGAAAAGGGTCAGTTTTCAACATGTGAAATTAGAGAAAAGATAGAAATAATATTCATGTGGATATTTGATCTCATTTTATCATGTACATCTATGCTTTGAAAAGAAAGGACTTAGAAGTTAAATAAGGCAGCAGCTTTGCAAGGTTATTTTGAAAATCCTCAGGTCTCAAACATTTTCACTAGATTCATCTCAGTTTTTCAATGATCAAATGTTCTTGCAGCTAAGTATGTGTTTCCCTCTCAAAATAGCTGCTAAAATCTAAATAGATGAAAATTAGCTTGGTACTAGGGAAAAAAATCCAATGCAACCTGGAAAAAACAAAGATTGTAGATAATGATGAGCAACCGGCATTCCCTACCATAGAGGGGAAGTCCTCCTGCCTTCCTATTAAATGGTCCCTGAGCCATTTAATAGGAAGGAGCCACATATAAAGGTTTGGTGGTTGTGCCCTGGCTGCTGTGGCTCGGTTGGTTAGAGTTTTGTCTCATACACCAAAGGTGGGGGTGCATGCAGGAGGCAATTGATGTTTCTCTCTTTCTCCCTCCCTTTCTCTAAGATCAATTTTTTAAAAAGTAAAGGTATGGTGGTTGTAAATTGAGGAAAGATGTTAAGTGTTAACCCCTAGAGATTTGAATTATCTCATCCAAGGGCCAAACATCATCACCATCACCGTCATGGCCAACATCTACTACAGAGTACTTCTGTGATCTGTACTTTACACTTAATAATTTAAAGACATCAGGAAGTCATATTTTCTAATGTCACATCTCTTCAGCCCTGATAAAAAGGAAAATAATAATTATGGGAGAAAAGGAATATGAATGAATGTCTCCACATCTACTTTTCTTTAAAATCTGAACTCATCAGCATAGCCAGACACAGTGACAACCACGAGAGGATCTGGAACTTACCTGAGGTGTGAGACCTGGACTAGAGCCTATCTTCTCACTTGTAGATCACTTCAGATCTAACAACCTCTTGGCTGACAACAGTGAGAAACCTGCTCTGTGGCCCAGAATTTCTAATGAAATTAAAGAAAGGCTGTCCTGAACAAGAATTTACCAGGGAGTCTCAAGAAAACAATCGATTGAAACAGAACAGGATCTTAAGGAATTCAGTGGGGCCAGTGTATCGAAATATCCAGGGGGCTGTTCAGTGTAGCCTTAGTTCTGTTCAGAGTTAGGAAGTTGAATCCTACCTACCTCTGCCCCTCACTAGCTGTACATGACTGAGCAAATCATTGTAACCTCTTTGTACGTAGTTTTCTTATTTACACTATGGGATTAATCTCTATTTCAAGATTGTTGGAAGGATTAAGTGATAAAGCTTATAAAAGTAGCTAACACAACTATTAACATAAAAGCAAGTGCTAGTGTCGTAGGTAAACTGGGTAGGCCCCACTTGTTCAAATAACCACTCTGGGAACGAGATGGAAGCCATCCTCGGCATTTCCTGTATTGATCAGTTTGACCAACACATGTTTACTCAATTGCCAGTGCCTAGCTGTGAGGGACACAGAGTAGAAGAGCCATTTCCTTCAGGAATTTACTATTTGTTTGCACATTTATGAAAAAAAACTGCATTCTTCAGTGGTCCTCTAAGATAGGAATCATTCCCATTTTTACAGATAAGCTAATAGGCATGGAGATTAAATCTCACAATTGGCATTGATGCTGCATGGAAGTTCCTCCCAATCTCCCTCCTTTTCTATTACAAAGGAGCCAGGAAAGATTCCATGGAGGAGACAGGATGCGAGGATGAGCCTAAAGGATTTGACTTGGAACAGAAAGTAGGATGAAAGAGGAGAGGCCAGAAATAACGTTTATGTGGTCAAACATGTCCTCAAGACTCAAGGTGAAAACTAGCACATTAGGGGTTCAAGAAAACTTGGAGGAAACCTGTTTTCTTGTTTCATTCAGCCATTGTATCAAATGTTTTCTGTGGTCCTCTGGGAACACACTTGGGAAAGCTCAGCTCTGAGGTTTGAGCCTGGCAGGGACTTAGGTGGTGAAAGAGGAGGAAGACTCAGCAGTTTCTTTGTTGAAGTCTCCCTGCATCCACTGGCTAGAGACCACTGAAAGGATGAGAAGCTATTGAAAAACTGGTGAAAGGAAAGGAACTGGATCTCTCTTGAGCTGGGCTTTTTTTATATGCTTTTGCATTTAATCCAAGTGCCCAAGAACCCACCTAGAGCCTTTGTCCTATTAAGCTACATTTCAAGCCCTGGCCCCAGGGGCTCAGCTGGCCTTTCCTGCCGCCACCACCACTCTGTGCTTGGGTCCTTGCTATAAGACAGGCACAACTGCCCAGTTGGTGTGACTCAGGGTTAAGCATCAACCTTTGAACCAGGAGGTCATGGTTCGATTCCTAGTCAGGGCACATGTCCAGGTTGCAGGTTCAATCCCCAGTGTGAGGCATGCAGGAGGCAGCCAGTCAATGATTGTCATCATTGATGTTTCTATCTCTCCTTGTCCTTTCTCTCTCTGAAATAAATAAAGACATATTTAAAAAAAAAAAAAAAACAGGCACACGTTGGATTCCAACAAATCTGAGTTTGAATCCTCATTCAAACTTGAAAGATAAGTGATCAGGGATTAGTCATTCAAACTTTAGTTTTTGTTGTTTTGTTTTTTAGTTTTTTAAACCTATAAAATGTAAATAATTCATAGCCTTATGGGCTTATTGTGAGGATTAAATTAGATACATATGAAAGCATGTCATGGGCTTGGCACAGAAGTTTCCAATAAATGGTCGTAATTACAGAGAAAAATTTTGGTTGCAGAGTGGAATGTAATGTCTTCAGGTACCCTTTTGCTAGTTCTGGAGACAAGCACATAAGCTCTTTTCATTTTAAGGGTCCACTGCTATTTTTAGGGAAAGAGATAAAATAAATACAGAGAACATTTCGACAACACTCCTTAAGCACTCTTTGAGCCCTGGTGATGTAACATGCACAGGATAGAGAAGGCTGCTGCGCCCCCTGCTGTCATTGTAGTGTGGGAAAACAGACAATCAGAAGATATGTCCAGTAATAACAAGGGCTGTAATTAAAGCAGGTAGATACAATAGGAAGCGACTGGGAGAAACCTAAGCTTGGACTGTCAAAAAAGGCATCTAAGGCAGTAATACTTGAGACCCAAATAACGAGCCGACCAAGTGATGATCTAGGGCAGTGGTTCTCAACCTTCCTAATGCCACGACACTTTAATACAGTTCCTCATGTTGTGGTGACCCCCAACCGTAAAATTATTTTCGTTGCTACTTCATAACTAATTTTGCTACTGTTATGACTCGTAATGTAAATATCTGATATGCAGGATGTATTTTCATTGTTACAAATTGAACATAATTAAAGCATAGTGATTAATCACAAAAACAATACGTAATTATGTATATATGTGTTTTCCGATGATCTTAGGCAACCCCTGTGAAAGGGTTGTTCGATCCCCAAAGGGGTCGCGACCCACAGGCTGAGAACCGCTGATCTAGGGGAAGAGTATTCCAGATAGTGGCAGCCATTGAGTACAAAGCCCCTCGGTGAGAAAGCTGGTGTGCTCAAGTAGCAGAGGTCTGTGTGGTAAGAGGTACAATGAGGTCAGCAGGAACCCAGGGCCTTGCAGGCCAGAGGAAGTAGTGTAGGTTGTCTTTAAGTGTTTGGGGACCCATTAGAGGGTTTAAGCAGTGGCAGGAATATGTTTTATGCTGAAAAAAATGATCTGGTATGTTTGCTGTATATAGAGAAGTTTTTTACTCTTTTTTAAAAATTTAAATTATTTATTGTATAAAGTATTACATATGTCTCCTTTATCCCCCATTGACCTCTTCCCTGCTGTTCTCACCCCCCAGCACATGCCCTCACCCTCCTACTGTCTGTGTCCATGGGTTATGCTTATTTGCATGCATCCAAGTCCTTTGGTTGATCTCTTACCCTTCCCCCTCCCCTGCCTTCTCTGAGGTTAGATCAGCGGTTCTCAACCTGTGGGTCGCGACCCCTTTAGGGGTTGAACGACCCTTTCACAGGGGTTGCCTAAGATCATCGGAAAACACATATATACATAATTACGTATTGTTTTTGTGATTAATCACTATGCTTTAATTATGTTCAATTTGTAACAATGAAAATACATCCTGCATATCAGATATTTACATTACGAGTCATAACAGTAGCAAAATTAGTTATGAAGTAGCAACGAAAATAATTTTACGGTTGGGGGTCACCACAACATGAGGAACTGTATTAAAGTGTCGCGGCTTTAGGAAGGTTGTGAACCACTGCGTTAGATGATCTGTTCGATGCTTCTATGTCTGATTCTATTTTTGTTCATCAAGTTTTTTACTTTTTATAAGATTTTTTAAGTTTTTAGAATTGACTTAAAGTCTCCATTCTCTTTTGGAGATGGCATTTAGCAGCTCCTATCTCTGCTTTTTGTTGCTGTTGTTAATCCTCACCTGAGGATATTTTTCCCCTTGATTTTTAGAGAGTGGAAGGGAGGAAGGGGAGTGGGGGAGAAAGAGAAGGAGAAACATCAGTGTGAGAGACACATTGTTTGGTTGCTTCCAGCACTCGCCCTGATAGCCCCAGGATCGAACCTGCAAACCGGGTATATGCCCTTGACCAGGAATCGAACCCAAGACTCTTCAGGCCAACGCTGTAAGCACTGAGCACCACTGACCAGGGTGACAGCTCCACATTTATTCCACACTTCCCTTCCTCCACACGTGCTGCCCTTTCCTTCAAGATGGCCTTTCCTCGGGTCCTGGCCTGACAAGCCTATGAAACAAAGTAATAGGACTGGAAATGCCTTCAGAACTGACCTTGCCTTGATGGGAAGGAGTGGCTAAGAGGCCTGGCCAGAAATGTCTTTCAGCTGGGTGAGCAAACCAGACTGCAGTTTTGTTTGGCACAAAAATTTCTTTCAATTGATTCTTTGTGTGTTAATTTTTAAAAATCCTTAAGTATTTGACACATACACATGTGTATTTGGAATGCTTTACATGGGTCATGCATGCAGTTTCATTTAGGCCTTCCTCCATATTGCTTTATACCTGGCCCCAATTCATACATTTATGTTACCTGCCTGGGCTCCTGTAGGCCTGAGTATTAAATGATTAATGATTATCAAGTGTGTAAGCTTTAAATGGAAAGCATGTAAATATAAAAAAACAGTAACAAATACTACCCATGCAAATGAAAATATCAAATACTATTTTCCATTGGCTTATATCAGGGCAGAGAAATCAGCAAGGAAAAGGCGGCAGAAATGGGTAGGCTGGGGATAAATGAGACGCCTTCATGGAACACTTTGTGTCCATTGACACACTTTCTAAATGACAGGCAAAGAGGCTCCATCACTGCTGAATTATTATTATTACTATTATCATTATATTTTTGTTGATTCCAGAGAGGGGGAGAGAGAGAGAGAGTTAAAAACATTAGTGATGAGAGAGAATCATTGATCGGCCGCCTCCTGTACGCCCTCCACCAGGTATGGAGCCCAGCAACCCCGGGCATGTGTCCTGACCGGAAATCAAACGGTGACCTCCAGGTTTATAGGTTGACACTCAACCACTGAGCCACACCAGCCAGTCGTGAATTATTATTTTACATTAAAAAAGAAGTAATCCTTGGACAGTAAGAGCCCAGACTGCAGAATACTTGGTTGGAAGCTTGGTTAGTTTACTTGAATGGGGTAAACAAACTTCTGGGGGACAGTGGCCTAAAGTGCTGTCTCTGGTAGTGCAGGCTCAGGAGGCCTTCAGCAGATCAACAAGTCTCAGTCCTCCTTTCACATCTGTAGGTTGTCTCCAAACACCATGGTGACCCCCCACAAGAAGAGCATGCTGGGAAATGGGAACTACGATGTGAACGTCATTATGGCAGCACTTCAGACCAAAGGCTATGAAGCTGTTTGGTGGGACAAGCGCAGGTAACCTGAACCAGGCTTGACTTGAGGACTGGCACGCAGGGGCTGCGTGGGGAGGTAGGAGGCCAGCTGTGTGACAGCCAGGGGCCTGACACCGTTCCTCCTCCGCAGGGATGTCAGTGCTATTGCTCTCACTCATGTCCTGGGCTTCATCATGAATCTGCCCTCCAGCCTGAGCTGGGGTCCACTGAAGTTGCCTCTCAAAAGGCAGCACTGGATCTGTGTTCGAGAGGTGGGCGGTGCCTACTACAACCTGGACTCCAAGCTGAAGACGCCCGAGTGGATTGGAGGCGAGAGCGAGCTCAGGTGCCGTGGTGGCTGTTGTGCTGGGTGGGCTCCTAGAGCTCCTCTCTCATTATTTGGCAAAGGACCTGAAATCCCTGGCTGCTTGGACCTCTCCCTGCCTCACTTAGACTCATAGGGTCTCAGATTTGAAAGACCTGAATCTCTGATAGTCCATGAAGCTCCAGCTCCTGGGACACTGATCTTCTGGTCTGGCAGGACTGGCCTTGTCATTTTATCTACACTTGACTGTGACAGTATAGCTGCCAGTTCAGAGGAAGGAAGACATTCAGGGCAGAGAGGACTAAACGTCCCAAAGAAGAACGCGCCCCCCCCCCCCCCCACCGCGCACACACACACACAATTAGAAGTCCTTTCAGCTGGCTGTTTGTCACAGAGCTAGCTACTTTAAGCAATAATAGGAGCAGAAATTCATATTGGAAATCTTAACTAGACAGATTGAGGGGTAACCAAAAGTGGAACCCACCAGAGCAGATCACCATGGGAGTGTTTTTTAGGATTGTCAAGGGTATAAATTGATGAGGTTACTGGTGAACATATGGCCCCAAGACTGGAATTTGCCATTTTAACAGCATCTCATTCTCTCTTTCATGCATTTTTCCCCCAACAGGAAATTTCTAAAACATCATTTGCGAGGAAAGAACTGTGAACTCCTGCTGGTGGTACCAGAAGAGGTGGAGGCCGGTCAGAGTTGGAGGGCTGATATGTAACAGTTCTGCCACGCTTCCCTCACCTCGACCCCTAAATCCTCCACGATGTGCTGTGCCCTACACATTGGGTCTGCCCTTGCCACCTCCCCAGACATCTCATCGGGTTTTTCCCTCAGATTTGACTGTGCAGTAGGCCAGAGGTGTGAAATGTTACAAGAACCAACCAACGTTACTCATTCCTGGGAAAGGAAGGAAGGTAGGAACTCGGTGCTTAGGGCAAGCAATGGAAGACCCTTGTTTTATTTGAAGAGACAAGGAAAAAAGGGGGGGGGGGTGTCCCCTAGCTTATTTTTCCCTTTCCTCTGAGGACTTGACAGAGGCTCTGCTGGAGTTCCCTGCTGCTCTGACTTACCTGGAGATGCTGCCCCCATTTCCCCTTTCCTGGCAACTAGTGGGTCTGAAGACACAGGACATGCAAAGCTCGTGTGACTGGTTTGAAGGACCCAGAGCAAAGGTCTCTCAGGAACCATCTCGAAAACCCCAGCAGCACTACATCATGCCATCTGCAACCCTCAATGCCTTCCCTTATCCTATTTTTAAGGATGGTTTATGGCTATTCTTGTCGTTTTATAATGAAAAGTTCTCTACTATTTCAGAGTGGCTGAATCCTGCAGCATTCTAGCATGACAGGGTGAGCTAGATACCTAAGAAGACATGGCCGAAACCAGGCGGGCATAGGCAACCTGTCTGCCTCATCCAGCAGTGTCCCTGCCATTTCATTAAGTTAGGAGGCTCTGGGGCACCAGATAAGCATAAGGGCAGTTTTTCCTGTTGGCCCACTCTGACCAAATCAGGAAAAAATGAGCCTGCCTTCGACATCAAATTCTACTAGTTTAAAACAGTTGGGTGAGGAAAGTATTGTGAAGAGAACAGCTAGAATCGAAGTCCTAGGCTGGGAGTCACTATAGTGAGCAGAGTCCTCAAGTTAGGTGGTTATGTGTATTATGTTAGAGGACTTGGGTCTGTCATCTTTCTATAGTTGTCTTTACAAATCAACTAAGAATTGATCCACCCCTACCTCTTTAAATAGCTGTAGGCCACTTTTCTCCTAACTTTGGAAAACATGAGAAGGAGAAGCACTGCTTGTCTCCAAAGTGGTTGTACTGCCTCAAGGCAGACGGGCAGGCAGGGATGGCCCGTCCAGGCCTTTCAGATCAACGGTCTTGGCAGGCCTCAGAGCGGCTCCACTAGCCAGACTTCTCTCCAGCAGCAAAGCCAGCCTGGGGCTTGCATGTCAAACCTGAGCAAGTGAAACAGGATGAAGCTGAGGCTCTCTCCTCCCCACTGTGACTGGAGTGCATGTTTACACCAGCACTTTTTCTGCACATTTATCTTCAATCCAACAAGGCCGTTTTTTACGCTGAGTAACAGAGGCCAAGCGGCTACTGCGTTACACTGTCTGAGCAACTGACTGCAATCTCTTGCTCCATTTTCTACATCAGACATGCTTGGCTCCACAGACAGCTCTTTATCCCTGCACAATGACATTCCAACCACCACCAGCCAGAAGTTCCAGCCAGCCTTGCTGATGGTCGTAAGCAGGAGCTTGGGTCCATTGGCACTGTCAGTGATAGATAGTAAGCCATTTCCTCAGAAGAGGAGGAAACCTCTCCAGTGTGCTCGGGCCTGTGCAAGTGGCACCTCAAAGGAGTCCCCATGTACTTGGAGTCCATGAGCCAATGGGATATGCAAAGACGCTTAAACATTTCAGGGCTGGTTTCTCTGTTCATATCCAATTCTGGTGCTTGGGAACAGGGACCCATGCTGATGCCTAAGGGCAAAAAGCCCTATTTCCTTTAAGGAAGGGAGCAGGCCTGACCCTGATGCCCATAAGGGGTGACCCTAGGCTTTTTGTTTTTCTTGCTTTTATCTTTCCCTACCCCTGTTTTTGTTGGCCTTGTGCTGGGTTTGTTTACAGAAGATGTATTTTGTTTAACCAAATATTAAAAGTGGAAAACTCCATACATAAATCTCATGTCTGCCTAAATTTTGTAATTATGTACATAAAGGGGGGAAAAAAGGTAAATGTATGATGCTGCTTTAGAAGGAATTCACTAAAATCACAAGTCATCTTTTAGAGCTATGTTATGCTTGGGGCAGTTCATGTCTTTGTCCTTCTAAAATGGTCTAAGTTTTGAGGTGCATATCCAGAAACACATGCTTGACACTTGGCTGGAATCATTTTAAATATTTAATTACAAAAGTGAGCACTGACTTTTTTTTCTTTTAGACACACAGGTCTAATGGCCAAAATGCACAGGACATGAGCTCCTGCTCTGCCCTCCACAGTACCCATCCTGTGGTTAAAACTGCTGCTGGCCCTCCCTCGTTTCCAACATACAAATTCACAGTGGCTGCTTTCACACTACAGCTGTAATGCATTTTGTATTTCATCTAGTGCATGTCAAAACAAAACCGTCGTTAATGGTCAGGGGTACATCCTTTCCAGTGGCATCAGCTCCTGCTCCACAAGCAGACACTGAGGAGACCTTCTGGTGAGGAGTGATTTAGTGAGGGGATGGCCGGAGTTGGAGTGACCATCTGCATCGATGCACTCTGTTGTCAGAGTGAGGAGAGAAGTCAGCCAGGAAAGCTTGGAGGGCACAGCTGCAAGTTGGGAGTCTCCATGAGACAACGAACGGGACATTTTCCCAACCAGATTTATTTTTTGTGCCAAAAAGAATAAGAAAAAAATCAGTTCAAACAGTATTGAATTTTCAAACTTCTCCCACCAAGACAGGTCAAATAGAGCAGTAACAATCTAGATCTTTCCAGGAAGTGAAGGTAGAGCCCCTGGCATTCCTCCTGACAGCCCTGTGTTAGGCCCTAGGAGTATCTGGAACAGAAAGGAAAGATGTAAGGCGCCACGCAGACCTGGGGATCTCATTTTTCCTCCTATGTAACCGGGGCAGACCGTCTACAAAAGCAATGCTGGCCGCACAATCAAGAACCTAAAACACATGCGCCAGCTCCCACGCTCTACCCACACACTACTGCTGGTCTACTCAGGTGTCTGAGCTCACCTGCCGCTGCTGCAGTTGCTGCTGTTGCTCCATTTGCAACTTCTCAGTCTCAAAGACAACAGGAAGAACCAGGATCATGAAGGACGTTGTCCCGATCCACAAGGCTGCCCTGGAAAACCTACAAAGGGATGGTGAGCAGGATGGGAGGCAAAGCCAGACAGCTGCACCAAGAAGGAACCCAATTCCTCACGCCGCCGATGCAATGTTTTTGATAAACATACTCTACCCAACTCTTGCACCATACTCCTACCAGAAACAGGAGGAGCAGTTCTGGGAGCTGTGTAGCTAGTGACAGCAATTTTAACGGTCTCCCGAGTTCTTACAAAGAGACCGATAGGTTCATTATCTCACAAATCTGAAACGAGCCTAACAACCATCCTACCCAACAAGAATCCCCACTTACAAGGAAATTGAGACCAAGGCTAAGGGACCAGACGTTCAAGGTCACTCCACGATCTAGGTGGCAGGCGGGCTTCCAACTCAGGTATGATCCTTCCAACGCCCGCGTTCCCTCACCGCACCCCAGGCACCCCCCGGCGTCTTTGCCCTTGTCCCTTACCTGTACATTTTTTGAGCCACAAAGAGGGAGAGATCAAAAGTGGCTCCGGCCGCGGACCGGATCCTCTCCGGAAACATCTCCGTCAGACCCCAGAGTCTCTCCGACAGGGTCTCGTCTGGCTGTGGTGGAGGAGGCCGGGGTCTTGGCCGAAGCAGCGGAAAGCCCCCCGCGCGCCGGGGCACGCCGACCGTCCCCGGAGCTAGCGCACTCCGGGCCCAGCGCGGCCCCTAACTCCGCCTCCGGGGACACGCCTCCGCTCCGACCTCTCCAGGCTCCACGACGCGCCCGTGCCCCGATCCCGCAGCACGCGGGGCCCACACCCCCGGGCGGGACGCTCCTCTGCGGACCCCCGCTCCCCGCCGCGCCCGCTGGGCCCCAGTACCTCGTCGTCGTCATCCTCTTCCAGCTCCTCCTCCGTCTTCTCCGCATCGCCTTTCGGAAGCAATTCGTCCGGGGGCAGGGGAGCACCGGGACCCGGGGCAGCGACGATGGCAGCCATGTCTGCAGGGGGGGGGGGAGGGAGGAAGGGAGGGACACCGGAACCGGAAGAGAGGAGGCGAATGTCGCGCCGAGCATAGAGCTGCCCTTCCGGGAGCTGGAATCAGGAGGGCGGGGCCACAGCGGCGCCCTCTGGCCGGCAGTCGTCATTCGCCTTCAGCCCAGTCGGACGCGGCTGAGATTCCAGGGAAATAAAACCCGGCGGTTTGCTCAAGTCTGGGTCCCTCCGCAGGAATTCTGTTCAGAGGGTTCCGCGTGGGCTCAGAAACCTGCATTTTAACAAGCTGCCCAGGGATCGCCCTCAGAGAAACTCATCTAGTTTCATTTACCTGAGTGGTGTGCTGTTTGGTAGGATAAGTTAGAGATTTGAAGGTTAATTGGTCTTTGGGGGAAACATCAAATAAACAGACCCAGGATACAAAACAAAGGCAAGAGTTATCGCTTCCGGAGCGGGCACTGTGTGTGCTGAGGTACTATTATCCTTACCTTAGAAATGAAGAAATTGAGGCACAGTACAGGGTTACTGTATTTTTGGAGGATAGATTTCTGAAAGTGGATTTGCTACCGAAAAGTATGACCATTTAAAATTTTGCTAGGTATTAGCTCATTGCCCTTGAAAGTATATAGTTTCACAATAATGAATAAAGTGTCCTTTTCCCCACACCCTCCCCAGAATTAGGTGTTTGCCATATTTTAATATGTTGCCTATATGATAGGTGAAAATCTTCTTTTTATAATGTGCCCCACAAGTTATTATATACAAGGATGCTCTGATATACATCTTTAGCCAATGGACCGTGGAATGGGAGAATCTCAGGACTGCACCATCCAAATCCTTATCTGCACTTACCCATTCGGGGGTAGGAGGGCTTGCACTTCCTCCAGATAACGGCCCTCAGTTTCATTCATCTATGGGCTGGGCAGCTCTGATTACAAAAAGTTTTCATGTCACAAAGGGTGCCTACTGGATGATTCTGTTATATAAAGTTCAAAAACAGGCAAAATCTATCAATGGTGAGAAGGATAGTGATCCCTTTGAGGAGAAGGGGTTAATACTTGGGAAGGGGCAGGAGAGTAACTTTTGGGGTGCCGCTGGTAAAGTTCTTGCCCTGGGTGGTGTTACATGGGTGTGTTCATTTTGGATAATTCATCAGGCTGTACACTTATGAATTATGTTTTTGCATGTTAACCTTTTTACTTTTTTAAGTAGGCTAGATCTACATCAAGCATGTCAAACTCGAGGTCGGCGGGGCCGCATGCCTCGTTTAGCATGTGGCCCCCCAGGCCGGGAGTTTGACATGCTTGGTCTACATCAATGCAAGGGCAGCTTGGGAACCCAGTGCCAATGGCTTTTGATTCTTTTACGGGCTCTTTATGAAATGTTGGAAGCCCAACATAGCAAAGGCAATCTTATGTGGAAGGTACAGACGTCAGGACTTCAAGTAGAAAGTCACAATGCCAATGTGAAGGAGTTTTAGGAAAACTTTAACCCATTACATTTGTTTATAGTATTCACAAGAGCAACGCATGATTTTTTAAAAATCCTCTGTTTGAGGCTAAAGAGCTCTTTCAACAATTAACAATTGCCATGGGATAAGGAGAAAAGAGAAGTCAGGCAGTGCAGAGTATTCAAAGCCTCGGGAGTAGATGAGATGAGCTAGAAAAGGCAGAATGGGAAGAGAAGACAGAGGACAGAGCCCTGTGTAATGAGACATTTAAAGGTCGCAGAGCCAGTGTGGCTCAAGGGGAGGCCATCATCCCATGCACCCAGATGTCCCTGGTTTAATTCCCAGATTCCTGGAGGAGACATATGCCCGGGTTTCAGACTCAACCTCCAGTAGGGGGCCTGCAGGAGCTGTTTCTCTCTTTTTTCTCTCTCTCTCTAAAAAAAAAAAAAAAAAAAAAAAAAAAAAATCAATAAAAAAATATTTTTTTAATATATTTTATTAATTTTTTACAGAGAGGAAGGGAGAGAGATAGAGAGTTAGAAACAACGATGAGAGAGAAACATCGATCAGCCGACTCCTGCACACTCCCCGCTGGGGATGTGCCCCCAACCAAGGTACATGCCCTTGACCGGAATCGAACCTGGGACCCTTCAGTCCGCAGGCCAACGCTCTATCCACTGAGCCAAACTGGTCAGGGCGAGAGTTTCAGTTTTACAAGATGAAAAGATTTCTGGAGATGGATAGCGATGATGGTGGCACATCATGCATGTACTTAATACCACTGAGTTGTATACATGAAAATGGTTAAGATGGTAAATTTTATGTTGTGTATTTTTCCATAATAAAATGTTTAATTAAAAGCGTAGTCATACCTATAAAGATTTTTTTAAAGGCGTGGGGAGCGGGGAGCCTCTTCCCCACACCAGGAGGTTCAAGGAGCTGCTGGAGAGGAAGGAGAACCAGGGGAGGGTGGCTGCACGGAGGGTTTGAAGGAGAATGCCCAGTGGCAGCAAAGAAGACGTGTGGACTGATGCCAGGTCACGCAACTTTGGGTACAACCAAGTGAGCGGTGATGGCCCGTGCCTGGTGCACAGGGGACTGCCTTTGGATGAAGATGGGGTGTTCTAAAACCCCACCCCTGAGCTCTTCTCATTCCCTAGCCCTCAAATCCACGATGTCCACCATCCCTGTTTCTGCCCTGTTAAATTTGAAACGGGTGAAATAGCTCTTAATTTGGATTGGTGGAGGGCCGAGATCCCTTTGAGAATCTTAGAAAAGATAGAGGTCCCCCACCCCCCACCCAATAGAAACACACACTAGCTCTAATCCGGATAGTTCTGCATATGGACCCCTTGCTATGCCTCAAACTGTAAAACTCCCTGGCTGTTGCCTCTGATCCTGCACTCACTCCCCTCCCACCAGCAGGACTCTATACCTCAGCTCTTCCGTGACAATTCTTCCCTAACCTAACACTCGGCACAGAGTCATGAAATTGTTGTAGTGATTACAAGAGATAATAAATGTCCCCTGGGTGGCACTCTTTACTCGGGTGCCCGTGAGCAGTAGATTTGGTTAATACAGGCTTTGAGGAGGAAGAATTTTAGCCAGAACCTGAAGAATGTGTCTGCCTAAAAAGGTAAGACCTTGAAAGTATATAGCATCCCCATGGGGGTGGGGGCGGGGGGGGGGAAGGTTAGAGTGGTGATATGGGTAACTTTCCCTCCCTTTCACTTAAGGGACTTTCGTCAATAGGATTATTTTTGAGAGTTTGTTTGGAGGTTCTAGCAGCGGAGAGGGTCCTCTCCTGGGGGGGGGGGTAGTCCTCTTCGACCGAGCTTCGGGAGGGACGCACATGGATCGGTGAGGGAGGAGGGGGACACCTGCCTATCCAGCCAGATCAGCCAAATCAACCCTGGCGATCAATGGGGTGACAGATGTCGCAGCCAGATCGCCCTCACATCCAGGATTATTTTTTTAAAAAAATATATTTTATTGATTTTTTACAGAGAGGAAGGGAGAGAGATAGAGAGTTAGAAACATCGATGAGAGAGAAACATCGATCAGCTGCCTCCTGCACATCTCCTACTGGGGATGTGCCCGCAACCCAGGTACATGCCCTTGACCGGAATCGAACCCGGGACCTTTCAGTCCGCAGGCCGACGCTCTATCCACTGAGCCAAACCGGTTTCGGCCCAGGATTATTTTTGACTCTGCTCACACCCCACAACCTTCAGTGGGCTCCACCTTCAGTGCGTGTCTAGAGTCTGCCCACTCACTTCCTCTCCTGCCACTTCCCTGGTCCCAGCCTTGCCCCCTGCAGTCTGTTCTCACCAGAGAAGCCAGAGGGAGCCTTTTGGAAACCAAGTTGATCACAGCATTCCCCTGTTCAAACTCACCAACGGCTTGATGATCGCTCACAAGTCCTTCCCTGCAGAGTTGTCCCACATTCAGGCTCCAGCGGTCGGGTGCCCCTGGTGGTGAGCAGGGGGACCCACATCATTGTGACAACCAAATCCGCTCTCATGACTCTCAAGGTTTAGTCCCGGCTCTATCCCTTCCAGCTGTCACCTTCTGGGATGCTCTCTACAGCTAAAAGCAGGGGATGATACGACGGACGAATTCTCGTGAGAATTAGAAATAGGTACCTGGCATCAAGGGTGCTCTTTTAATGTTTGCTAACCACAGTGGCCTAGGAACGAGCAAACTCCATTGCCCCATTGCCTGCACCTGGAGACCCTGTGTATATTTCTATCCCATGGGCTGGAGCTTCTACCCATGCCCCATCAAGTGGGCAGTAGGATGGACTACAAACAGCAGCCGCTGGGGCCGTCCCCCACCTCGCTCCTCCTCCCCTGTGGCTGGGAGTCTATGATCCTAGCCCAGGTTCTGAAACTCCTGGAGTCTGGTTCCTTGTCTGCAAATAGGCATGCTGACAGTCTGTGCTCCACAGGACTGAGCTGAGGAGGAAGTGAGAATGTGTGCAAGGACCCGTCCCCCCTCCCCCCCATGTACCTGCTGCCTGTGGTCGCCAACCCTGGGCGCTGTCTCCGCCCGCAGTGCCCTCCCTCTTTGGCAGCTGAATCCCTCTGACTGACCGGCTGGCTCCTTCCTCCAGCCAGAGCAGCTCAGCTGAGACTCAGGCACCAAACCCCCCTCCAGGAAGCCAGCCCCACCCCAACTCATTGGTCCCTGCCAGGACCAGGATGGTCCCAACTCCCCAGAGAGCAGGGATGGGGAAGACAGCAGGTGTCTGCCCTGGGGCAGCCTCTGCCAAGGCCTCAGACGCTGGAGCGGAATGCTTCCCACAACCTGAAAATCCTGCCTTCGATGGCACAGCTCAGACTCCGGTTCCACTTCTCCAAGAACTGATGCTTCTTTTTTTCACTCTGGTCATGGAGATTGTGTGACATCATTTAATTTAAAGAAGTATGTGGCTCAGGGGTTGATCACTGAGCCATGAACTAGGAGGTCAGAGTTCAATTCCCATGTCTGAGTTTCAAGCTCGATCCCCAGTAGCGGGCATGCAAGAGGCAGCCAATCAATGATTCTCTCATTGATGTTTCTCTCTCCCTTCCTCTCTCTGAAATCAATATATATATATTGATATATATATTTCTGGATCGACGCTCAATCACTAAGCCATACTGTCTGGACAATAAAATATATTTTTTAAAAGGACACTTTGTTTTTATTTTTAAAATCTTTATTGAAAAAAAAGGGGGAAAAGTAGTATAAACAAGAAAGTAGCAAAAAATATAGTGTTGCATAGAAGACTGGTGATGCTGCTGAGAAACTGAAGCCAGAGGACATGGATTTGGGGAGCAAACACTCTTTAAAGCACACAGAGGGGGCCTGAAGGGCGGAGGTCAGCGCTCTTTAGAACTGGGGCCACGCCCCGAACACCGTGCGAGGGGATGCTCTGATGGGCTCCAGCTGCTTCTCCCAAGAGAGTCCGTGCAGTGAGAGTGAAGCTGGGACAGTGCATTTATATGTGAAGTGACTGGAGAGCACCCAGAGTCTTAGCACCGCTCCAGACCTCAGAGGCCTCGTTCACAGCGTGGCCTCCCTGAGCTGGGCAGCCAGAGGACATTGCTATGTACTGCCCCGGCCTGGAACCCCGATTTCCTCCAGAATGTCATCACCTCTCCATTGTGAACTCAAGGGTGCCAGTGCCTTCGGCTCCATTTGTGGTCCTCTCTCCAGGGGCCTAATCTACCATTTCAGCTTAAGAACCTCAGCGATAGTCCACTCCTCCGATCAGTCGAGTTCTCCCTCTTCTCCTAACCAACGTCTTGGGGTCTTCATTTCCTTCTCCGGTTGACACTCTTCAGTTCTTCCAGCTCCTTCTTCATTATTTGGAACTCGGCAGTGGTCTCAGAGAACTGGAAGGAAAGCAGCGGGCTGTCAGAGAGGAGGACATTGTGGGCCGCGTTCAGGTTTGCGAGGCTAGCCCTGCCCACGGGTAAAGGCGCTTGGCGTTTCTCTACCGCGGCCTGCCAGCCTCCAGGAAGGACCCCCTTTGTGACCGGGCGGAACGTAACCACCTCGAGTACTGAAGAGCGTTCACAATCCACTCTGCCGGCGGTTTGGGTCACTGGGATCGCCTGGCATTGACCTTGTCCAGGACGGCAGGCCTCAGGGAACAGAAGGCTGGGAGCACGCTGCCCTCCCGCCTCCCCTCTGTCCTCGGAGCATTGCCTCTGCCTTTCCCTCTCCCAAGCTCCCAGGGCCCGTCCCTTGCTTCTGTCACTTGTTTCCTGAGCCCACACAGCCCAGCCGGCTCCCTTCTACCTCCGTCAATGTCTAAATAAACTTGCTCTTATAATTTGAAGAAAAAGAGAAAACGGCAGATGCTGGTAATTCTAAGCTAAAGGATTGGTTCCTTCTGGGCTGCAGCTCCCATAACGATGCTTCAAAAAGAACACCACTTTCCTCATCAGGCTCTTCCCTGGACTTACATTCCCGACAGGGACAGAGCCATCGTCGCTAAAGGTCAGTGGCTGTGAAAGAGGAGCTACGCTCCTGAGCAATCCACCACGCCCCCAGCTTCACCGTACTATTAACTTCACAGGTGCAGCTGCCATCGTGTCTATGTTATGGCTGAAGAAGCGGAGTTCTTCCCGCAGATCAGGTGAGTAATTTGCCTAAAGACACACGAGCAGCGTGGAGCTGGGCCAGGAGCCAGGACGGCGAGCTCCAGAGCGCAGGCTCTAACCACACCAGTGCCCGCTCTCCTGCCTCTCCATCAGCCTTCACCTGTACCTCCAGGCCCAGCAGGCTGCTGGGTTCTCAACAGCCACAGGAAACGGGGGCCGATGCAGAGTGCGCGTGGGCAGGTGCGCCAGGCACTGACGCATGCCCGTGTGGCGCAGGAGCAGGCGGTCCTCCCTGGACTGCGTTGGCCCAGCCCCCGCCCTCCTCTTATCGCTCCACGTTCAGCTCACATATCCCTTCCTAGGTGCGCCCTTCCGTCTCCACAGAGTCACTCTATCCCGTGCTGACCCCAGGCCCTACCGCGAGGCACGGGCATTGCGCTTACTGCCCCCTCCCGCCGCCCGTGAGTGCTTGAAGGTAGGGACTGTGCCCAATTTGCCTTTGTATCTTTGGATTCCATGTTCCCGGGCCAACGGGCACTCAGAGGGTGCGAGCTGGATGGACCGACTTGGGGAGGAACCTCCCGCCAAAGCCAAGCCCAGGCAGCCCTGCCCATCACCGTCCTCACCATGTCGAGCAGGACCTCCACCTTCACCTGCAAGAGGTTGTTCTCCTCCTCCAGCTGCTGGTTCCGCCTCCGGAGGCGCTGAGCCTCCCTCTGGTCCACGCCTCCACTGACCCCGGTCTCTGGGGGCAGACAGACCAGCCGTTACCAGGGGGTGGGGGGAGCCCCTCCATCTTCTTGTTGGGCAAAATGGCAGGAAATCAGCCCACCTGCTACCCAATGGCCATTTTCAAACTTCAGGCTTTGTCCCGCCAGGTTCATGGTGGGGGTTCCGTAGTCGAGGCCCAGCTCCACTTCGCGGGTGGACCGATCCAGCTGTGGGGAGACGCTGCGGGCTAGCGTGACAAGGCGCCGGCACCCGGGCTCCAGGCCCAGCGCCTCTCCTAACGACAGGGCCCCAATAACTCACTTCTTTCCTCTAGTCATCACCCAGCACATTTAATATTTTTAAAATCCGACAATCAAGCCATAACGGTTTGGCTCAGTGGATAGAGCATCGGCCTGCGGACTGAGGGGTCCCAGGTTCGATTCCGGTCAGGGGCATGCGCCTTGGTTGCGGGCACATCCCCAGTGGGAAGTGTGTGGGAGGCGGCTGATCAATGTTTCTCTCTCATTGATGTTTCTGACTATCTCTCTCCCTTCCTCTCTGTAAAAAATCAATAAAATATATATTTTAAAAAGACAAAACAAAAATCAGACAATCAAGTAAGTGCAACAAAAAATTCTCAGCTATAAGAAACATACTGCTTGATATACCAGGATGTTTTCCGAAAAAGCTAGGTACGTATTTTTAATGTATTTTTCTGATGTTTCTACAACGCACTGAGCACCCACCCCGCACAGAACCAGGCCTGGGTGCTCAGAGAAGAATGTGACCGCTCTGCCCGCGAGGAGCTTAGAAACGGCGCGGGGGCTGTGACATACCCTTCTGAATGCCATTAACGGTGGCAAACATCCTTTCAGAATGATTTGATTCTTAGACACGATTAAGTCGACTCCTGGCCGTGCCCTGGGACTAAAGTGAAGTCCCCCTGGGTAATATTTGGAGCCAGAAATCATCGCGAGGTTGACTGCTTATTAGGCTCTTGAGCGAGTAGGAGTTAAAACTGATTTTAGCCACGGCAAGAGGAGTGAAAGGGTGCTCTCCTACGTGCTCGCCTCTGCGGAACCCACTCCCTACAGAGACCCGACAACCCTGTCCCGTGCGCACCGGGCTGACCCGAGGACTGACACTCACGTTATGCAGGTTGGAGAGCGAGGCAGACTTCCGAGGGGGCGTCTTCTTCGGACTGAACGTATTGCCAAAGAGAGGCATCTTCGGCCTGAGGCACCGTCAGCGCTCCCGGCAGCACACGTCGGGGGTACAGACAGCCGGGTCCGTGATCGTATGTCACTGTCCTGAAACCAGGAAACGTACATCGTAGGTGGCTACTCACCATCCTGGTAACGGCTCCCACGTGCTGATTGCTCGCTACGTGCCAGGTCGGCAGTACGCTAAAACCTCTGCATGTCGTATCTCAAGTCTCGCCGTCCTTTGCTTAGCTCCCCTCTTCATCCCCACCTGACAGATCAGGTCCAGAAAGACCAAGGTCCTGAGCTGGAGCTGGACTTTGAACAGAGGTGTGCGTGGCTCTGCAGGTTATGTTACCCACAGGCAAGCGCCTAACTTGCCGTCTTGAATTTTGTCACAAGTTGACATCACCAGATTTACAGTCTGGGAGCAAGGAACATATTCCCATACACTGGTAAGAATCACACTAGGCAATAGCCACTGCATAGACTCCATTTTATTATTATTTTTTTAATGAAAAAAATAGAGAGAGAGAGGAAGGGAGAGAGAGAGAAATATCAATCGGCCCCCCAGGGATCAAACCCACATACATAGGTATGTGCCCTGACGAGGGAATCAAACCCACGGCCTTCCAGTGTGTGGGATGATGCTCCGGCCAAATCAGCCACCCTGGCCAGGGCTGTCCCATCATTATTTTGTCATTCTGGAAGATACGTGGTGGGATTACATTGCGTTTCATTTGCTTTTCCCTAGTCACTAATTAAATCGAGCACTTTTTCATACGCTAACTGGACATTTGGATACCCTCTTTTGTGACATGCTTATTCAAGTTTTTGCCTTTTTTCCTTTGGGTTGTCTATCTTTTTTATTTTATTAATTTGTAAGGGTTCTTTACATATGATGAATACAAGTTCTTTGTTGTATATATAGGGAATACTGAAAATATCTTCTGCTAGTCTGAAAGTTGCCTTTTTGTTTTATTGGTTTCTTTTTGATGAAAGAAGTTCTTGATTTTAATGGAATTTAATTTACCATTTTTTTTTAATGATTAGTGTTTGTGTCCTATTTAAGAAAATTTTCCTACTCCAAAAATGACATTTTCACATATTAATTTTTACTGTTTAACTTTCACACTTAGGACTATGATCCTCTGGAATTAACTTCATATATTGTGTGAGACAGGGGTCAAGGTTCATTACTTCACATACATTACCCAGTTTTAACTCATAACACACAAGTAAAATATTCCAAGAAACTGTAGACAGACTATAACAATAGTGAAAGCACAAGGGAGCAGAGGAAAGTAGCAGAGCTCTCCCTCCCCCTAGTCCTAGGTCTGAGACCTTCTTTCACCACTTTATGAGCTACAGTAGGCCCTCGGGGTACGTCGGAACCCACCTGCATAAGCACCTAGTCACTCACATGGAGCACACACACAGCAGTAATGAAGTGAAACAGTAAAAAAAAATTAAAAGAAAGATAACAATTCCTGACCTTTTTTACTTGTGGTAAATAAATAATAAAAAACATAAAGCACATATGTACATATGTCAAAATGACAGAACTTTCTTTTTTTTATAAATGGGAGATGGCAACGTAACCATGAAACGACGTACGTTGAGTCCGACGTAACCCAAGGACTGTCAGTAATTATATCTGACAAGAAGCAGACCAAAAAGGAAGGGAACTTCAAGACTATTTAAAATAAGGTTTTATATCAACTATCATTAAAAAACAACTCAGCCCTAGCCGGTTTGGCTCAGTGGGTAGAGTATCAGCCCACAGACTGAAGGGTCCCAGGTTCGATTCCGGTCAAGGGCATGTACCTTGGTTTCGGGCGCATCCCCAGTGGGGGGCGTGCAGGAGGCAGCTAATGGATCTTTCTCTCTCATCGATGTTTCTAACTCTCTATCCCTCCCCCTTCCTCTCTGTAAAAAAACAATAAAATAAAATTTAAAAAAATAGAAATTAATATCAAAATTAATGATAAAAGTTTAAAAGTTTCTTTGGACGTTTTACAATATACAATACAGAGTATATGTATATATGATTTCTAAATAAATGAAAATCAAGATATTTAGGGGTGTGTGCTCACGAGTGTTTTACTGGTAGATGTGTGTTTGTGATGAAAAAGCAGTGGACACACAGGCTGTGGAATGAAGGCCTCTGGGCCTGGGCACGGCACTTTAGGACTTGGACAAACCAGAACGCTCGCAGCTAACGGTGGACGGACAGCAGTGGGGACCAAGATGCTGAGGGCGTTTTAAGCTGTGCTACCACGTCACCCAAAACACCGTGGAAGGCCCTGGCATGGCTCCTGCTGGAGAAAAAATAAAACGGGTGGAAGAGGGGGGGCGATTAATTTGATGTCTGTAGCGGGCAGAACAAGAATGAAACAGGAATATCCAGAAAGAAAGATTTTAATTCAAAAAAGAAAAGGGCTCAGTCACGAACACTAACTAGTATTGCTTCCTGCGGGTCCACTGTGGCTAGGCCCAATGCTGGATTTCTTTCTTTTTTTCTCTTTTTAAAATATTTTTATTTGATTTCAGAGAGGAAGGGAGAGGGACAAAGAGATAAAAACATCAATGATGAGAATCATTGATTGGCTGTCTCCTGCCCGCTCCCCCTACCGGGGGAGGGGGGGAGGATGGAGCCCACAACCCAGGCATGTGTCCTTGGCTAGAACCGAACCTGGGACCCTTTAGTCCGCAGGCCAACGCTCTACCCGCTGAGCCAAACCGGCCAGGGCACTGCTGGATGCCTTGTATATAAGCAGCTAAGGAACCTGCCCCCATCACACCGTGGGAAGGTGGTGGGACTGGGCTTCAAGAGACGGCCTAGTCCTCCGCGCTGGTGCCGACCACCATTCATCACTGAGCAGAGCTTTACAGTTCGCAAAGGGCCACAGTGCCCATTATCTTATTTTAGTCTAACAAGAAGGCGAGTCTTTGCTCAAAGGGATCCGTGTCTACACACACACACACACACACACACACACATACACACACACGCCAGTTCAGAGCCAGCCAAGCAGGTCCATGCCCCGCAGGTACAAGGCCACCGGGGCTGGTGGATGCACCTGCCGGTAGAGAACAAACGTTCCCTTGCTCGCCCTTCACAGCCAACCCAAACGGGTGATCACACGCGGCCGGTGTGGCGCAGTGGTTGAGGGCTGATCCATGAACCAGGAGGCCACCTTCGATTCCCGGTCAGGGCCCCTTGGACCGATGGCGGGCATGTTTCTGCCTCTGTTGCTCTCCCTCTCCCTGAAATAAATTTAATATATACATATACACACACACACACACATATACATATACACACACATATATACACACACATACATATACATATATACACACATATATACATATACACACACATATATACATATATATACATATATAAATGAATAATCACTATCCCAATTTACAATCAAGGAAACACACTTGGAGGGGCGGTGGCCACCTGCGGTGAATCCGTCCGTCGCCCTCCGTCCGTCCCGGCGTCCGGCTCCAGCTGGCCGAACACCCTGGTCCCTGGGGAACGCCCGGCCTCAGGCCTCGGGAGACCCCGGGGCGGAGACGTACCTGACCCGCCGCAGGAGCCGGGTTCCAAAGCAGCGCCTGGACCACCGGCCGGCCCGCCGCCACCGCCGGCCGCGCGTGCGCAGCCCCGCCGGGACCTACCACCGGGAAAGGGGGGGCGCGGCGCGGTCCCCTACACCGACCTTCGCGAAGCCAGGAACGCACGAGGGCTGCCCTCGCTGGGCCAGAGGGACCCCACAAAGGGACTGTCCCCTGGAGTCACTCACAGGTCCCCCCGATGGAGGACGGGACGGGACCGACACTCGCCCTCCCCATAGACCCGTTGGTCTGGTCTCTCCCGGCCGCGGGGGCCGTCCCCATGGTAACCGCGTCAGGCAGCGGCTCGCGAAAGTTCCATTGTGTGGGGCAGGGGGACGTGGAGGTTGCGCCGGGCGTTGCCTGGAGAACCCCAGGACTCACAGTAGCAAAATGGGGCTCCTCTCCCTCCTCCCCCCAAGACCACAAAGCAAAGGGCACCTCTTCCTGGTGGATGTGGGGGCCACGGGGGTCGACTGTCTCACCCAGAACCTCGCAGGGTCCCCTGAGGGGCCCGGGACGAAACCCGCCCCGAGTGCGTCGGATTCCGCCCAAGTCTTCTGGACGGAAGAACGGTAACCCGCCCCACCCCCATCTCTTCGGGTTCCACCAGCGGGGGAAACTGAGGCCCGGGGGCCGCTTCAGGGCCCCCCAGGGAGCAAGGGGCAGAGAGCTATGGAGAACCAACGCTAGCTCTCCGGAGGCCTGACAGTGTATTCATTAGATAAATGAGGAAACGAGCTCAGGGTCACTCAGGGGGTGTTTACTGGGTGCGTAGTAGGTGCGCCGGCAGGACCCGTGGGTCTCCGGTTCCAACTGTGATTTTCTTCCAAGCACACCCCACTGCATTGCCCTGGAACCCAAATCTGCACGATCCAGCCCGGCACTGCCCAATGGAAACCTGTGGGCCACACGGGTCCTTTAGAATTTTCTGGTAGCCATGTTTTAAAAAGTAAAAACCAACAACAAAAAATCAGATGATGTTCATTTGAATATTTTATTTAACTCCGAGTAGCTCAAATATTCTCATTTTTACATATCATTAATATATTCAGATTTATGCTGCTTCATTTTAAAATTAAAATAAAAAGTTTAGTTCTTCACTCACATTAACCACATTCCAAGGGATGACTTGTCACCTGTGGTTCGTGGCTACGGGGATGCCCGGGTCTAGCCTTTTCCTGCATTTCTCCTCTTGCTCCCTCTGCTTAGAGGGAGTTTTCCACTGGGCGGCCTGGACTAGGTCAGTGCCCACTATTATGTCATCTCATAGCACTGGGAGCCTCCCTTCAAAGAAGTGGTCAGAGTTATCCTCCACGGTTCCTTAATATGATTGTTTGATCAGAGGTAAGCTCCGTTAGGGCAGGGATCAAGTCTGACCAGCTCACCGTCCTCTCCGCAGCAGGAATATACTGCTGGCGCTCAGTCACTGGTCACTGAACGACCAAAGGTTAAACTGAACAGAAGTCAACCTGTTTAAGTTAGAATATGTTAACTTTATGATTAATTATATATATTTTAATCCTCACCTGAGGACATGCTTTTATTGATTTTTGAGAGAGAGGAAGGGAGAGGGAAAGAGAAACATCGACGTGAGAGTGAAACATGGATGCACAAGTTCGGACTGGGAATTGGTCCCACGACATTTCGGTGTACGGGAGACGCTCCAACCGACGGAGCCACTCGGCCAGGGCAGAGCATGTTAACCTTAAACGGTCACAGTCCAGTCTCGGCGGCCAGAATATGTGCTCCCCGAGGGCAGCCGTTTCTTAGTCTTCCGCTCATCGACCCCCAGTACCTAGCATGTCAGAGGGACCCCACAAAGTGCTGGGCACAGGGCAGTTACTCAGTGAAGCTAGTTCCCTTGCACGTCCTTTTCCCTCCTCTAGTACTGACGATAGAAACGTGCCATGTTTCAGAGAATACTTCTCCTGAAATGGCCCAATGAAAATTCAGCAGGGAACAGAGTGTGTATTTTAAACATTTCTCTTAGAAAGCATAATATTCAGCTCTCCCGTGAGGCGGGAGTAATAATGTTAAACTAAAGCAAGAGGCTTTGTGACAGGGTCGCCCTAAGCCTGGCTTGTCAGAGAACAGGGTGTAGTTGGCCGGTCATGCTGGGGAGGGGGTAGGAGCAAAGCGAGACGCCCTGCATGCACCTGCCTCCCCTCTGCCCTCTGCCCTCTGCCCTCTGCCCCTTGCCTGTTTAACTCAAGGCCGGGAGCAGGAGGGAGGGCCTGGGTCAGCTCTTCCTGTAATCCAGTTGGCTTGGGGTAGCCCAAAATGGATAGCCTCTCTGGCCTAGAAAGAAGTGTGGCGAGTGAGTCTAAAATGGAACCAAATATTGAGTGAACATAATCTCTACGGAGTAATTTGCCTGATGGGGGAAGCTGTAGAAGCAAATCATTCCAGTTCAGTATTTTAAGTTCTGTAAGCAGAATTCTGGGCTTCAGGGCGGACTGGTGGTACTAATTGCCTGGAGTAATTCAAGAAGGCTTTCCGATAGGGAGGTGAAGGCCTGGGGTGGGGGTGGGGAGGCAAGCTGGACGGGGTCAGGGGGGGAAGGGGTGGGGACATTTTAAAAAAGAGAAGGTTTTCCAAAAGATGCGTCACCTGGGCTGAGCTTTGAATAGAGGGAACAGCAGGTGTAAAGGCATAAAGACACAAAGCATAGCATGGAAGGGACCAGAAAGTAGTTCAGTAGGGCAGGCATGTAGGGCAGTGCTGGGGAGAAGAGTGGGGAGCGGAAGGCATGAGCAGAAGGAGAGGAAAGGAGACTGGTGAAAGGGCACCTTGGTGAAGCTTTCCACCAAACCCGACCTTTTCTCTCTCCTTCCATTATGGATGCGCTGTCTGAGGGCAGATCTTTTATTTCATTATAACCAGGCTTCTACCACCAGGCTCTGGCCGTGGAGGGCCCACAGATAGTAGTGATGAGCAAAAAGCAAGGAGCCAGGACAGCAACCTGGCCCTAGCGTTTATGTCTAGGAGGAAGGGTAGTGGTGGGGCCAGTTTTTGAGAAGGAGCAGAGCCTTGGGCAGATCAGGGCCCTCACACGGAGGAGGTGCACTCGCATCATGGAATCATAGCATCGGAGAGCGCAAAGGGGTCTTAGGAGCCTCACCCACAGCTCAGGTTTCCAGGGGAGGCTCAGAGAGGCAAGAAAGATTTGATTTCATTTTTTTTTTTTAAATATATTTTATTGATTTTTTACAGAGAGGAAGAGAGAGAGATAGAGAGTTAGAAACATCGATCAGCTGCCTCCTGCACATCCCCCACTGGGGAAGTGCCCACAACCCAGGTACATGCCCCTGACCGGAATCGAACCCGGGACCTTTCAGTCCGCAGGCTGACGCTCTATCCACTGAGCCAAACCGGTTTCGGCTGATTTCATTTCTGATTTGGAAACTCGCTTGCCTTCTCTTCCTTGTGATTTTTAAACAGTATTTTCTTTTCTAGCTTACTTGGTTGTGAGAGTACAGTATATAAAAATATAGCATACAAAGTATGTGTTAACCGACTGTTTATGCTAGTGGTAAGGCCTCCAGTCCATAGCAGGCTATCGGTAGTCAACTTCAGGAGTCAAAAGATGTGTTGATTTTCGACTGCATGGGGGTACCCTTACCTCATCCCCGTATTGTTCAAGGGTCAACTGAACAACAGTTTTCAGTGGGGCAGGGGGTGGGTGTCAGCAGATAGAAACAAGTGTACATGCCTTGAAATCCTCACTTGACAATGGGCTTCTCAGACAAAAGCCTTTATTCCAGTAGCCCTGCCTGCCAGCGGAGCAGGCTGTGCTTGCTAAGATAGTTCTGTGCCAGGAGTGGGCAAACTTTTTGACTCGAGGGCCACAATGGGTTCTTAAACTGGACCGGAGGGCCGGAACAAAAGCATGGATGGAGTGTTTGTGTGAACTAATATAAATTCAAAGTAAACATCATTACATAAAAGGGTACGGTCTTTTTTTTTTTTAGTTTTATTCATTACAAACGGGCCGGATCCGGCCCGCGGGCCGTAGTTTGCCCATGGCTGTTCTATGCTGTGTGTGATTTCCAGGAGGCTGGCTGAACAGCGAACAAGATCGGAGTGAGAAATGACAGGCTGTTAGCAGTGGAAAGTCACTATTTGTCAGTTGACAAGAAACTGGACAATGGCTTATTTCAAGAATATGGTTGTCATCAATGTCACCGCCTTGCCAATGGTGCCAGTGGAGGAGGGCCTGCCACCGAGTGGGAAGCAGAATGCCGCAAGGAAGGCTCTGGAAGGCCATGTACCCTGTATCCTTCTGTGGTGCCGTTTACAATCGTGACCAAATATACCCCCTCCCTCCCCGGGGTGCAGCCTGTGCGAAGTTCATAACATGCGTTACTTGTTAGCTCGTTCCTTATAAATTCATTACGATTTTCATTACTTACGCTCTACCTATCCTCTAAAAGAATTTGAGACTGGTAAGGATTATTTGACTTTGAATTGTTTTTACTGAGATCATCAGAAAGAGCGCAAAAGGAGGAAGGACTGGAAATATTTGTTGAAAGAATCAGGAAGAAGAGAAAAAGTTTTTTTTTTTTTTTCATTGCCTCCTCCTTTCCCTTTTCTCTTCCAAAAAAAATGACCATTATAGATAGCAACTAAAACGTCAGTGCCCAGCCCTCGAGCCTCAGGTAAGCAAACTTAAGACCCAATTTAAAACATTATTTTCCTCCAGCTGACCTCACCTCTGCTCACCTGCCAGCCCTTTCGCCTGGGCTCAGAGTTGGCCCCTTCTGGCACCATCCTGGCTCTACTATAGCATCTTACTTCTCTCTCTAGTCCTGCCTTTGTCCATCCTCATCTCCCTTCTGACCCTGAACTGTATCCCAGGGACCCACAGAATCCCGTCTCTGGAGGACTTAGAGTTCATCCAGAAAATGACCCTCTCAGGTTATAAATAACTGCAGGTCTTTTCATCTCACACGGAGCTCATTTCCCTTCAAGTCCTGCTGCTGCCGGCCCAAGGGCACTCACCCGTCTGCGTCCCCTTCTCCCCACGCCTCTCAGAAACCCTCCTCAAATGAGCCTGTGATCCCACCAGGACCTGCTCAGGGTCTCGCTTCCCTGGGCCATTTCTAACCGTTCCCTCTTTCTTCTTCATCCCACACTCATCTCAGCCTAACTGACCCATCGGAGTGGTCGTGCCCCCCTTGGCATCTTCATTTGCCGAGGATCCTCCAATCTGTGAGGACACTTGAAGGTAATGGAGAACGCGTGAACCTTGCTTTATGTGAAGGTGGCGAGCGGAGTGGTAGGATTATGGGGCTTTTACAGAGGATTTGTCTTGGGCCAGTTGAAGCTCAGACAGAGATTCAGGCATAGCGAGGGCAACAAGATGGGCCATTGAACGGAGCGGAGATTTCAACAGCGATGAACAGGTTGAGGTACACTTTGATCCAGTCATCTGTAACCTAAAATCTCCTAAAGGAATCACCCAAAATATGGAAATAGAGCTTTGTGTGACTATGTGTATAATTTGCAATGATTTATAACTGCAAAAAGTGATAAACAACCTGAATATTCCATAACCAAGGAACAGTTAAGTGTATTAAAGTGCATCCTCTACACGGATTCGTATAATGCCGTTTAAAATATTGCGAAGATCATTCCGCTCTATGGAAAATGATCATATTAGTGCCTGGAAGAGCAGTCAGAATAGTAAAGTAGACATACACTGAGATGATAATTACGTGCAAAGGGCTGTATGTAAACAATACTGGGAGGAAATCTCCCTAAATCCTAAGAGTTGTTATGGTGGTAGCATCATGGACGATTCTTGCTATATTTTCCAAGGTATTTAGGATAGAATTATCACTTACATTTATAAAGCAGCTAATTTGACACAAGACAGAAGGCATGTTGAATGTTTGGAAAGAAGATAATTAAGTGGAGCTACAGCACAGAAGGGAGTGAGCCCGTGTCCTCGCCAGGCTAGCTCGCCCTGCCTGTGTGTAACTGCCAGCCAGTTTCCTTAGCGGATTTCCTTAGCGTGTCTTGTAGGCTCCATCCACCAGGTGAACGAAAGGATTGCTGGAGTGAGCCTGACCCCCAAGCCGCTGGACAACATCCTGGTGAGTCAGGGGTGTCGGGGCCGAGGCCAGGCTTCCAGGAAGGAAGGGCTCTGGAGGCCCGTCCATGTATTCGAAAGCACATTTGCCCAATAGGGACCTCCAGTCTATACTAATACGAGGGTAATATGCTAATTAGACAGGGAGACCTTCAGGACCTTCCAGACAAAGCTATGGTGGCAGGGCTGAGGCAGAGGCAGGCTAGGGATGATCAGGCGGGGAGGGGGGGTGGCGGGGGGCAGTTGGGGCGAGCAGGCCAGCAGGGGAGGCAGTTTGGGATGAGCAGGCCAGCAGGGGGGCAGTTGGGGGCGAGCAGGTCAGTAGGGGGGGAAGTTGGGGGTTTTTAGGCCGGCAGGCCGAGTGGTTAGGGGAGATCAGGCAGGCAGGCAGGTGAGCAGTTAGGAACCAGCTGTCCCAGATTGCAAGAGGGATGTCTGACTGTCTGTTAAACCGGCAGTCGGACATCCCCCAAGGGGTCCCAGATTGGAGAGAGTGCAGGCTGGGCTGAGGGACACCCCCCCCCCCCCGCCACCATGCATGAATTTCGAGCACCGGGCCGTGTGTGTGTGTGTGTGTGTGTGTGTGTGTGTGTGTGTGTATTTGCAGAGAGGAAGGGAGAGGGAGAGCGATAGAAACATCAATGACGAGAGAGAAGCATTGATTGACTGCCTCCTGCATGCCCTCTACTGGGGATTTAGCTGCAACCCAGGCATGTGCCCTTGACTGGAATTGAACCCAGGACCCTTCAGTCCGCAGGCCGACGCTCTATCCACTGAGCCAAACTGGCTGGGGCTATATTTTTAAATTAATGAACTTTCTTTTTTAGAGCAGTTTCGGCTTCACAGCAAAATTGAGCTGAAAGTATCGAGCTCTCAGTTATCCCTGTCCTCGTGTGCACAACTGCCTCACAGCACAGTGGTGCGCTGTTCTAACTGGGGAGCCTGAGCTGGCACATCATCACCCCAGGCCCATCCTCTACATTAGCAGGTTCTCGTTGTGCTGCACATTCCATGAGTTTGGACACATGTGTGTCAGCATGTACCCACCTTTGTAGTGTTGCACAGAATAGTTTCACTGAAAATCGTATGTGCTCCCGTTCATCCCTTCCTCCCTGCCAACCCTTGATAACCATGGATCTTTCCAGAAATGTCATATAGTTGGAACCATACAGTATGTTGTCTTTTCAAATTGGCTTCTTGGCTTCTTGCACTTAGTAGTATGCATTTAAGGTTTCTCCATATGTTTTCATGGCTTGATAGGTAATTTCTTTTCTTTTCTTTTTAAATATATTTTTATTGACTTCAGAGAGGAAGGGAGAGGGAGAGACAGAAACATCAATGATGAGAGAGAATCACTGATCGGCTGCCTCCTGCACACCCCACACTGGGGGTCAAGCCTGCAACCCAGGCATGTGCCCTTGACCGAGATCGAACCCTAGACCCTTCAGTCCACAGGCTGACGCTCTGTCCACGGAGCCAAACTGGCCGGGGTGACAGGTCATTTCTTTTTAGTACTGAGTGGTATTCCATTGTCGGAATGCTCCACAGTTTATTTCTCTGCTCACCTACCGAGGGACATCTTGGTTGCTTCCACGTTGGGTAATTATGAATAAAGTTACGATACATATCCACGTGCAGGGTTTTCTGTGGAAATGGTTTTCGGTTCATGTGGGTAAATACCACGGAGCAGGATTCCTGGACCATACGTTGAGTATGTTTAAGTGTAAGGAACTGCTAAAGTGGCTGCACCATTTTCATTTCTACCAGCAATGAAGGATAATTCTTGTTCCACATCCTTGTCAGCATTTGGTGGTGTCAGTGTTCTGGACTTTGGCGATTCTAATTGGCACATGATGATATCTCATTTTTAAATTTGAAATTCTCTAATTATATGTGATAGTAAACATCTTTTCATGTGCTTACTGGCCATCTGTGTTTTTTCTTCAGTGAGGTGTCTGTTAAGGTCTTTGCCACATTTTTTAATTGAATTGTTTGTTTTCTTATCGTTGGGTTTTCAGAGTTCTTTGTATACGTTGGATAACAGTCTTTAGCCTGTATGTCTTCTGCAAATATGTTCTCCTAGCCTGTGGCTTGTGTTCTCATTCTCTTGACATTGTCTTTTGCGAAGCAGACATTTTTCATTTCAATGAACTCCAACTATCAAGTGTTTCTTTCATGGATCGTATCTTTGGTGTTGTATCTAAAAAGTCATTGCCGTACCCAAGGTCATTTAAGTTTCCTCCTGTTATCCTATAGGAGTTTACAGTTTCACATCCTATATTTAGCCTGTGATCCGTTTTGAGTTCATTTTTATGAAGGGTGTAAGGTCTGTGACTTGTTCATTTTTTTGCAAGTGGATGTCCAGTTGTCTGAGCATCATTGGTTGAAAAGACTGTATGTGCTCCATTGTATTGCCTTTCCCCCTCTGTCCAGGTTCCGTTGCCTGTATAGTATTTATGTGGGTATATGTCTGGCCGAGGTTTGCCGTGCCCTTTACACCCAGGCCTTGATTGGGTGGCCGCTTCTCCTGGGTCAGCACCTGCAGCCAGATGGGTCTCTGCAGCCTCCGTCCTGCCTGCTGGATGCTCCTAGCACAGTGCCTGGTGGAAGAGAAGTCTTAATAGATCAGCGCTGACACCTGAGTGAGCCACCTCCTTTTGAGGCCCAGTTCCCCCTCCTCCCGTGCTATCCTGTTCCTTCCCTCATGTCCTAAGTGTGGGTCTCCCTCCAGGCTCCGGCCAGGAGCCGTGCGTGGCTCTTTTTCCAGCCTCCCTGAGGGCTTGTTCGCCCACCGCTTCACGACTCACTTCCGGGTCGGCATTCCTTCCTCCCTGCCTGCGGGCCACTACCTCTGGAAGGCCTTCTCGGCCACCCCACCCCAAGGCTAGTGTGGATAGCTCTTCTGGGCCCCTCCTGTCATCCTGTCCTTCCCACCGCAGCGCCTCTCAGCTCTTGGTCATCAGCTTCCCCCCCTCGTCTGGGAGGCCGCGGATGGCATCACTGCTCCCTGCTGCATCCTCACAGGGGGCCAGCGCACGGCTTTTAGTAGGTGCCCAGGGAATACCTGTGGAATGAGTAATGCATCTGCAAATGGTCGCTTCTCACCTGCATTTCGGGCCTATGTTCCAGCGACCTAGAGGAGAGGTACCTAAACCTAACTAATCGTCTGACTGCCGGGAGCGTTTTAGAAACTGAAAGTGGAAATTGCAAGATGAATGCTCCCATTTGAACCAAATAACTCTGAAAGGTGGTGAGAGAAACTAAGGGTATTGGGAAAGGGGTAGAAAGAAGACTTTTTACTGTGCTGTTTGGCTTTGTACCATGCAAGTTACTGTGTGTGTGTGTGTGTGTGTGTGTGTGTGTGTGTGTGTGTGTGTTTAAATAGAAAACTATTCAGGAGTCACAATAAACAATTCAGGACCCAACGCAGACCCAAGGAATAAGCCTCTAATGAATCTGAATATCTGGATAATCCCCTGCGATGCTGGTCATCAGCCAGGCACAGCGCCACTGGTAGGTCCTGCTGTCACTCCAATGCAAACTCAGCCAAATGCCGGTCTCATCATTCCCCCCTAAAACTTGCTTTCCTCCCAGTGTCCAGCTCCCCTTTCTGTTCCCTCCGTGTGCAGGTCTTGTCCCTCCTTCCAAGGCCCTGACAATATTGGCTGCAGGGCATCCTGGGAAGGACCAGAGGCCTTGCTGTTCTGCTACATTGACACCCAACCACCGATTCATCCATCATGCCTTATCCCTGTGTTCTGTCCTAGAGCAACGTGTTGACACATACGGTACCAGTGTGAGCCCTTCCCCCACGAACACACACCTGCACACATGCCAGTTCAGGAGAGAGACAGGAAGGCTCAGAGGCACTTCACCGTTAGCAAGCTCAGGCGACAGAGGCCTCATCATTTCCCCACTCCTGTGCCACCTCTTCCAGGCAGTCCTCTGTGACTGCTCCAGCTCACATTAACCTCACTTGAGTGAAACCTAAATTTACCAGTTTAATTGTTGACTTAGCTCCCAGAATAGATTGTAAGTTCCTTGAGGGCAAGAACACAGAATCACACTTCTTTGTTAACTTCGTTATCTGGGCACGGTGGCTAAAAATCAGTACAACTTGTTGGGTCACCGACATTCATTTTTCTTTCCTTTTCAGGAGGGTGTGTGGGGGGAGGAGAGGAGGAGTCAGAGGTCAAGAGAATTTTTTTGAGAGATCAGGAGTACAATGACCAATAATAATAATAGTTACCCTTTATTGAGCAGCTCCTATGTGATAGCCTCTGTGCTTGTGTTTTAAGATGCAGTAAATACTTTGATCCTTGTCAGAACCCTGGAAGGTAGGTATTATTATTCCCCTTTTCCCGAGAGATTAAACAGTACCTTGGATCTGCTCCAAACCCTGTACTCCTCGAAGGCAAAGCCCGGAGGTGCGCTGGGAGGAGGAGCGTTGTGAGAGGGGGCAGGGGTGGGGGATGTATTAGTGGTGACACTGAGGATGAGGCCAGTGGCCACCAAGATCATACCACCTGGGGGAGACAGCAAAGGCTGTCACAAACTTTGCTCCGGGCCTTTTGCACGCCAACAGGCGAAATGGCCTCGCCCCTGACCGCCCGCCCTGCGCCAAGATTTGCATCGCTCCCTAATGCCCCGTTTCTTTTTGGTTTTTGAAGGCAATTGAGAGATTTGAGATGGAGACGAAGGCTTTAAAAGAGAAAAGCCACCGCAGCTCGGAAGACAGAGGCAAAATCCTTTCTCATCGCCTTTCTCATAGGGCAGTGATGGCGAACCTATGACACGCGTGTCATGGGTGACACCCGAACTCATTTTTTTGGTTGATTTTTCTTTGTTAAATGGCATTTAAATATATAAAATAAATATCAGAAATATAAGTCTTTGTGTTACTATGGTTGCAAATATCAAAAAATTTCCATCTGTGACACGGCACCAGAGTTAAGTTAGGGTTTTTCAAAATGCTGACACGCCGAGCTCAAAAGGTTCGCCATCACTGCCCTAGTGTTTCTGTGGGGTTTGGCTTTCTAGTATCTAAAATGCGTTCAGTAGGGATCCAGAGTTTCAGATGAGGATATTTTTGTAATCTTCTGAAGGAGTCTTAAATCTGACTTCTTGGCATTGGGCAACAAAGGAGGGAAGGGCCATACCATTCAGAGACCACCTACTATGTGCCACACTGCACCAGGCGGTTCGTACATATTTCCCTGCCAAGTCTTCGCAATGCCCCAACCAGTAAGGTTGGCACCACGGAATGTATTTTGTAGATGAGGAGCAGGCTTGGGAGGAGGGAGGGCTTAACAAGTCAGCAGCACGGGTGGGATCTAATAAGATTAATCCTGTGAGTGTCACAGGCAGTTCAGTCGGATGAAAAGATCAGTTATAATTACGGCCCAGCGGTGGACGGACCCTGCGGGCTCTCACATCCCATTCTCTTCTCCCGCTCCTCTGCAGGCAAAAGTCAAAGGAAAGCACCGGATACTTGCAGTGGCTCAGTGTCCAGGAGTGTCCGATCTATCTCTATTAAAAGGGTAAGGGCTACTGGGTGTGTGTCGGACTGGTTTCTGTTAGGATGAAATCGGTTTTATTCCTGGGAGGGGGCCGGGGGCAGGCCGGAGTAATTGGCACCTGGATGGTGATGGTGCAGGAAAACCCAGAGTTCCCTTTATAGAGGACCTCCAAGTATTTTAAGAACGCTAGTTCTCACCCTGGAAAGAGCAGAATGGGGAGTGTTCCAGGGCATGTGTCTGTTTCCTTGTAGAATGTAGATGTTCGCTCTTAGGAACAGAGTTCAGAGTCAGCTCCCACAGCGCTCTGTGCCGTGTCGCTCCAAGGGGCGTTCACACAGCAGGGCTGGTCCATCAGTCCCTGCACACGCCCGAGAAGCCGGGATTCAGTAGTTAGATGACCGTCCACCATCACGCAGAGTTGAGGGGAGAGCCCCACTTCCTGCTCGGGCCCTGGGACCCACGGCCAGACCCCACCCTCTCCAGCAGCCACCCCAGTTAAGCTTCTCCTAAGCTTGCTCTTTAAACTACTCAGGTCACACGTATTCAAACCCTTTAAATGCTGGAGAATAGGGACAATACAGTGATATCTTCTCCTCACCTTTTAGCCTAGGAAATGCCCACACAGCATAAAGTCCAGCAGTTGAGAGTCAGCATGGAAACTGCCGTCTAACCCATGATGGTGGCCGAGCAGATGTAAATGTCCTGCCCAAGGTGGCACAGCTACTAAACGGTGGAGCTGACGTCTCACCCCAGGCCGCCCGACTCAGAGTCAGTGCTTGAGTCACTGAGTTCAGCCACTGTCAAGGCCATAGTCCAGTTAGAGAGCAATTCAGTCCCTCCACATGTTTCCAGTCGGTGCCTTTGGGCGATGGTAATTTTTTAAAAAATTTTTTATTGATTGATTTAGAGAGAGAAACATCGATTTATTGTTTCACTTATTTGTGCATTCACTGGTTGCTTCTTGTATGTGCCCTAACGGGGGATCGAACCTGCAACCTTGGCATGTCAGGACAATTCTCTACCCACTGAGCTATCTGGCTAGGGCCAGGTGATGGTAATTAGTTTCCTCTTTCTACTTTTCTGTATTTTTACATTTTTTATAGTTATATTTTTATTCTAAAAAGCCATTTAATGATGTATATTAAGAACCATAGGGACCTAATGTTGCCATTTTGAGAAAGTCATACTAAATAAATAATCCAAAGAAAGGGGAAATTATATGTTCCATGTTATTACTAATCTTAAAAAATATAATGTCGCCCGTCCTGGCATGATTCAGTGGTTGAGTGTCAACCTATGAACCAGGAGGTCACATTCAGTTCCTGGTCTGGGCACAGGCCCAGGTTGCGGGCTTGACCCCCCAGTGTGGGGAGCGCAGGAGGCAGCCAATCAATGATTCTCCTCATCATTGATGTTTCTCTCTCTCCTTCCCCCTCTACCTTTCCCTCTGAAATCAATAATATGTATAAATATATATATGTTTGTATATATATAATGGCAGTAGTGGTTTTTTAAAAATAGATTTTAGAGAGAGAGAAACATCAATGTGAAAGTGAAACATGGATCTGTTGCCTCCCATACACAACCCGACCGGGGATCAAACCTGAAACCTGGGTATGTGCCCTGACCAGGTAATGGCAGTAGTATTAAGTGGAAGTACTTAACTGTTAATTAAATTATAGCCCATTAATAGGATATATTATTATAGATGATAAACTTAGACAGTGTAGCAATGTGAAAAATCTAAAGTTAAGTGGATAGAGCAGGACATAAAAGTGTGTGTGTGTGTATGTGTGGTAAAATGAAATTTCCTAACACATCTGTAGACATGTGCTCCAAGCCCGAAAGGGAAAATAGAAATCATGTGAATGGGTGTTCGGTGAGAGGTGCTGGGATCATGGACGCACCTTCCTTTTCCCCAATGCTCTGTAAGGTTGTTTTATTGTCTTTATGACGTAAAGGGGAAGATATCTTATTTTCTTAAACTGTCGAAATGATGCACCCCATTTTCATATTCTGCCCTTTTGCTTCAGAGAACGGCAGATAAGAAGCTGCTGGCCGAGCTCTACCACTACCCCCAGTTTAACGACTCCAAGCCGAATGAGCTCCCAAATGGGGTGGACTTCTGTGACATGGTGGCCAATGTGGTCCGGTCTGAGAGAAACCCCTTTACCGGCAAGGTAAGCAGGAGCGTGCAGCTCCCTCTGTGCGGCCGGCCGGGGCCGGCGGTGCCCCGACTGCACAGCCACCCCTGCTGTCCCTGTCACACCCGGGAAACAGAGTCAGGCCATTTCAGTCAGTCACTGAGGGCCACACAGCCTGAAGCTGAGATTAGACCCCAAGCCCAGGTTCCCCCCAAAACCTAGATTCTGTCTGCAGAGCACTGGTCTCCAGATCGTTGTGACCATGTATTCCACCCGCGAAACATGGAGTACACGCCCTCATGATACATGCTTTTTAAAAATACGACACATGCTCTGCTGTCAGTTGCCACACTGTGTTTCAATAAACGTAACTTCTCTTTTTTCTTAGACATTAGTTAGATTCTTCCCATGGTAAACCGTGGGGTGAGTGGCCCACCTGGAGAGCAGACACACTGGGTTCCTCGGGGAGGGATGGAGAGGGGAGTGTGCTATGGCCACTCAGGAGGCGGGGATGGTTGAAGCAGGTGTGTGTGTGTGGGGGGGGGGCGAGCCCGGAAAACGGCCAGGCCTTGGCACCCCTACGGCTGCGCCTCATTGCCCGGCACAACTCCTGTCCCCAAAGCAGCTCGGTCGTCGTCCCCTCAGCTCCTGCCTGGTCATCCATCCCTGCTGCTTGCTTCACCGGCCCCCTCTCCCCCCTCTCTCTCCCTCTCTCTCCCCTCTGCTTTCTTCCTCTTCTTCTTTTTTTCATGAGTTCTCCCTGCTGCCTTCTCTCCAGCTAGGTCTCTAGTTCCGTCGGCCTCCTTCCTCTGTGTTTTGCATTCAGACTTCCTAAAAGTGATGGCCTGCTTGTGCCAGTCACTGCCCCGTGTGACAGTGGAGTTTGCTGGCCGCTGGGCCAGGCAGGGGTCACCCTGGGTGTGGTGCCTGATCCCCAGTCGCCCTGAGCGGGGATGGGGAGCAGCCGCGCTCGGAGCATCGTGTGCTCCCCAGGAAGGTGGACCGAGGCGTCCACACGTGTCGTTTGTGGCAGCAGGAGCCGGGCGGCAGGACCTCTGGTGGCTCAGTAGCTCCCTGGGCTCTGGGGTCTTCTGAAAAATAGGGAGAGCCTCAGCCTCTAACTTGAAGAATTTGTAAAGTTTAATAAGGATGTGAATAAAAGCGCTTAGTCATAAATTCCAAAAAATGGTAGTTTTATCATCAATGTGATTCGAGAGCTTAGTGATCAACAATATTACAGTACAGCCATTTTTGGTATATATATCATACTTAGCCATTAAAATGAATGCTTATAAAGGGAGCATCTTAACGTGCCATACTGTGTTGTTGGATAAAACATACCAGCATGTAAATTCTCTAGATACAGTCTATACGAATAAAAGGGTAATATGCTAATTAGACCAGGAGACCTTCCGGACAAAGCCATGGTGGCAGGGCCGAGACAGAGGCGGTTAGGGGCGATCAGGCCAGGAGGGGAGGGCAGTTGGGGGCGAGCAGGCCAGCGGGGGGTGGGCAGTTGGGGGCGAGCAGGCCAGCGGGGGGTGGGCAGTTGGGGGCAAGCAGGCCGGCCGGCAGAGTGGTTAAAGGCAATCAGGCAGGCAGGCAGGCGAGCAGTTAGGAGCCAGTGGTCCCAGATTGCAAGAGGGATGTCCTACTGCCGGTGTGGGATGGGGCCTAATCCGGCAGTCGGACATCCCCCAAGGGGTCCCAGATTGGAGAGGGTGCAGGCCAGGCTGAGGGACATCTTTCCCCACCCCGCCCCCCTGCATGAATTTCATGCACTGGGCCACTAGTGTTACATGTGTGTGTGTACACACGCGCGTGCGCGCACCCACAAACGCAGGAAACTCGGGTGAAACCATGCATGGATCTTACCAGTGTTCTCTGAGTGAGAAGACTATAATTTTTTCCTTCTTCCTTTTTCTTTCTGGAATTTAAATGGATTGTGTGTTTCCTGGATCCACTATTCCTATGTGACCTTCCAACCCATGTCCTTCTGACCATCGGCAGGCACAGCCACACGTGCTCACATCCTGTGTCCTGTGTGGGTGAGGACAGTGACTACGGCATGACTGAATGTCCCATTTTGAGGTCTCGTTGTAAATGTTTCCTTAGCCCCAATCCCAAGCAAAACTGCGCATCTCCTGGGATGCTGATAGCCTTAGAGCTGATGCCAGTCCCTGCTTCTCTTTGGTTTCCAGGAAACTGAAGGAAAATTGGTACCTTTGCCTTTGAAAAAGGACCCTGTTCAGGGGCCATCTCTAACTTTCACTTGCCTTCTCAAACCCTCTCTTCCACCCTGCTCTCCCTCCACCCAGCTCTCCCTCCTCCCCTGCTCTCCCTCCACCCAGCTCTCCCTCCACCCAGCTCTCCCTCCACCCAGCTCTCCCTCCACCCTGCTCTCCCTCCACCCTGCTCTCCCTCCACCCTGCTCTCCCTCCACCCAGCTCTCCCTCCACCCCTGCTCTCCCTCCGCCCTGCTCTCCCTCCGCCCTGCTCTCCCTCCACCCAGCTCTCCCTCCACCCCTGCTCTCCCTCCACCCAGCTCTCCCTCCACCCAGCTCTCCCTCCACCCCTGCTCTCCTTCCACCCTGCTCTCCCTCCACCCTGCTCACCCTCCACCCAGCTCTCCCTCCACCCAGCTCTCCCTCCACCCTGCTCTCCCTCCACCCCTGCTCTCCCTCCACCCTGCTTTCCCTCCACCCAGCTCTCCCTCCACCCAGCTCTCCCTCCACCCTGCTCTCCCTCCACCCCTGCTCTCCCTCCACCCTGCTTTCCCTCCACCCAGCTCTCCCTCCACCCAGCTCTCCCTCCACCCTGCTCTCCCTCCACCCTGCTCTCCCTCCACCCCTGCTCTCCCTCCACCCTGCTCTCCCTCCACCCCTGCTCTCCCTCCACCCAGCTCTCCCTCCACCCCTGCTCTCCCTCCACCCTGCTCTCCCTCCACCCCTGCTCTCCCTCCACCCAGCTCTCCCTCCACCCTGCTCTCCCTCCACCCTGCTCTCCCTCCACCCCTGCTCTCCCTCCACCCAGCTCTCCCTCCACCCTGCTTTCCCTCCACTCTGCTCTCCCTCCACCCCTGCTCTCCCTCCACCCTGCTCTCCCTCCACCCCCACCCCACCCTTTCAGAGCCATCGCTAGTGGCCATCCCAGGGTCTGTTGCAGGGCTGACATGAAATCCTGTGAAGGGAAGGAGGAGTATGAATAAGCAGCAGGGCACACTTTTAGCAAGTCCTAGGTGCCTGGCACTGTTCTGGGCACTTTGTATGTGTCACTTGTTTAGTCCTCACCATCATCTCCTTTTCGGGACGAGGACTCTGAGCACACCCGGTTCAGTAGCGTGGCTCAGGGTCACAGCTAGCGAGCATATCAGCTGGATTCGAATCCAGGTGGCCTGGTACCAAAGTCTGCACTCTTCCCACTGCACCACTGCCTCTGGAAGGGAACGTGAGGGATGGCGACAGACAGTCAGGCAGGGGCTCAGAGGGCTGCTGGCTGCCAGGAGGCTTGCTGATCAGTGCGCGATGCCCTGGGCTGACGGGTAGGCTTGAAGGCAGTGCCTCTCTCCCTTTGCACCCAGGAGGGTGGCAGGGTGAGCTCTCTCTGCCCTTCCTCATGGCAGCCTGTGCCGTCTCTGGGGGCACACTGCTTGCTTTGGAGCCTCCGGGCTGTGCGAGCTGAGGCCAGAATCTTAACCTTCTGATCCTCACTGGCCTCCTCTGTAAATGATAGCACCTGCCACTCAGGTAGACTGTGAAGCATAAAGTGAGATAAGGAATGAGCCCGCACAGCCCGGTGCCAGGTGCATGGTAAGCATTTAACAGAATTCCCACGATTGCGGTAGCGGCTGGGGAGTCGGCACGAGGTTCAGGACCCAGCTGCGTGGTGATGGAGGCTGGATTTTCTGTTCCTCAGAATTCACCGATAATTCTAGAATTCCATGTGCTTACAGCTAACTCAGCAGAATCTTAAGGTCCAGGGATGTGCTTTTGTATCATTTCTGTTTGCCGACATTGATGACTGTTAATTGGGTGTAGGTGAGGGCATGGAGCCTTATCTAGAGCTGGCCCTGCCACCTGCTGGCTGTATTACTTCGGGCAAGTGACTTCAGCGCTCTAGCCCTCGGTTTCCTCATCTGTCACATGGAGCTGTTAACGCAGCCTCCTGTGGTTATTAGGGGTGAACAGAGAACGTGTGAAAGTATCTGGCAACATTCACTATAAAATTGGGTGTTTGTTATTTTTTTAAGTCGACTCCAAAAATGACTGGTGGGAAACGGTGTGATTGTAACAACAACCAGGCGTGGGGCCAGGAGGGCAGGCAGGTTTTGAGTGGAGTCTGACGGTGGCTCCCGGTGAATTAAAAAACAGCAGCAGCAACAATAACTGTGAATTTTGTTTCTTTTGAAGTTTTTCTGTTCACATAGAGACTTAGAGAAGTTTCTCTCTTCTCCTCCCGTACGAGCCATGTGGCTGGATAGCTTCTGGTGGATCTTCCATGAAAGGTACCAGGTAAATGCGAGCTGATGGCTTCTCGCCCTTGCTCAGGGCATTTCCCTGTGGCTCAGACCCTGACCCTTCACCGTGGGCTGACGGCCCTCGGACTCCATGGGCTGCCTCTGCAGCCCCCTCCTCACACCCTCCCCCGTTCCTCACCCCCCCCCTTCCTCACCCCCCTTCCTCACCCCCCTTCCTCATCCCCCTTCCTCACACCGCGCCCCCGTTCCTCACCCCCCTTCCTCATCCCCCTTCCTCACACCGCGCCCCCCGTTCCTCACCCCCCTTCCTCATCCCCCTTCCTCACACCGCGCCCCCCCCGCCCCCATTCCTCACCCCCCCTTCCTCACCCCCTTCCTCCCCCTTCCTCACACCGCGCCCCCCCCGCCCCCGTTCCTCACCCCCCCTTCCTCACCCCCCTTCCTCATCCCCCTTCCTCACACCGCGCCCCCCCGCCCCCGTTCCTCACCCCCCTTCCTCACCCCCCTTCCTCATCCCCCTTCCTCACACTGCGCCCCCCCCCCCGCCCCCGTTCCTCACCCGGGCCCCTCCTTATGCCCCGTCCGTATGCCCCTTGCAGCTGCCCTGACTTGCAGTAACTGTTCCATGTCACAGGGCTGCTCAGGGGCAGGGCAGGAGGGAAGTCAGGACGTCCTGGTCTGGAGCTAGGGTGCTTTCTTCTACACTCTGCCCTGGTGTGCATGTTTCATAAATCATATAAAACGACTGTTTCCTAACTATTAATAGGTTAAATATCTTGGGAAACGATTTTTTTAAATGAGAGAAAATTTTATTTAAGAATCTCAGCACTTGGCTGTTTCAACAAGAGACTCTAATAATTCCTGCTCTGATTTTATTCCTGGTAGCGAAACAGGGAGGTCCAGAACAAGCTGTTCGAGCGGATATCCCAGCAGTACGCTTCGCTGCTGTACCGTGGGGCCAGGCCCCACTCGGAAGAGGCTATCTTAAAAGTGAGTATCAGCCTCTGTTTGGAAAAAAATCACATAAGGGAGTGAGTAATTGGTAAGCTGTGATGTTTTCATACACTGACTTGCAATGCCGCAGTTAGAAAAAGGAGGTAGGTCTGTATTACAGGGTGGAGCCAAAGTAGGTTTACAGTTGTTTGAGTGGAAAATAATACAATAATTAATAAATAATAATGCAATAATAAACTGTTTCAGCACATACAACTGTAAACCTACTGATTGGGAAAGATTTTAAGTGAAAAACAAGGCAATTTATACAAGTCTATGTTAAAAATATATATGTATACTTAAATGTGCCTATGAATAGAAAAAACTCCAGAAAAAAATTCACCAAACTCTCAGCAATGGTTATATTCTGAGAAATAAGGATTAAGAACTTATTTTTCAATTCTATATATTTCTGTAGTATTTAAATAAGCCTATAATTTTAAAATTAAAGGTAGAATATAAAATAAATAAAAGAAAAAGAAAAAGAGTAGAATATACTTATTTATTTTTTATATATGAATATCTATATATATAAAAAGCCAGCAACCAGATTGCCATAATGACCAGAACAACCGGTTGCTATGATGCCCACTGCAGCCAGTGAACCGGACCAATTGGGGGGTGGGGCCGGCCGGCCAACTTCCCTTGGCCCCTCCCCCCAGCTGGCCCTACCCCTGATTGGCCTCTCCCACCCCAGTGGAGGGCAGGGCAGCCAGCCAAACCCCCGAGGCCCTTCCCCTGAGCCACCCCACCCCTGATCGCCGCCCCCACCACAATAGGGGGTGGGGCCAACTGGCCAAACTCCTGCAGCCCCGCCCCCCACCTGGCCCCACCCCACATGGGTTCTGCACCCCAATCAGGGCTGCTGGCCAAACACCAGTGGCCTGTCCCCCAGGTAGACCCCACCCCTGATGGACCCCCCCATTCTGATCAGGGGCAGGGCTGGCTGGCCAACCACACATGGCCCCTCCCCCAGGCCACTGGCCCCTAATTGGCCACCCCACCCCATTTGGGGGTGGGGCCAGCTGGCCAAACTCCTGCAGTCCCTCTCCACAGCCAGCCCCACCCTTAATCAGCCCCACCACCCCATCAGCCCATGGCCCCTCCCCTTAGCCAGCTCCGCCCCCGAGTGGCCCCACACACACTAATCGGGGGTGGGGCTGGCCAGCCAACCTCCCATGGTCCCTCCCCACGGCTAGTCCTGCCCTCAGTCGGCCCCTGCCACCCCAATCGGGGGCATGGCCCACCGGCCAATCACCCGAGGCCCCTCCACAAAGCCAGCCCGGCCCTGATCAGGGCAGCTGGCCAGCCAACCTCCCACTGTCTCCTCCTCCCAACAGGCCCGGCCCTGATCCTCCCCGATTGGACCCCACCCGTGCATGAATTCGTGCACTGGGCCTCTAGTATGTATGTGTATATATATAAAGGATTGCTAGAAGAAAATATGAGTGAATATTTACCTGATTTGGGGTGGGGGAGGACTTTTTAAGTATGACCCCAAATAACCATAAAGGAAAATATCAACTGATTTAATTACATAAATTTTTAAAAAGTTACCACAAAGTTAAAAGACAAATGAGAAACTATGCAAAGATACTGGTACCATATATGTCACACAACATGAACGTCTCTTATAAATCAATAAGAAAAAAAGGAGACACCCCACAGACCAATGGACAAAGTACTTAAAGCAGAAATTCACCAGGGAAGAAATACAACTGGGAAGAGGTTCACCTTTAACAATAATAAAAAATAGGAATTAAAACAATAATAATTCAATACCCTCTTCACCTGTTAGAGAGCATAGATTAAAAGGATATGGGCAGCCCTGATCGGTGTGGCTCACTGGATAGAGCATTGGCCTGAGGACTGAAGGGTCCTGGGTTTGATTCCGGTCAAGGGCATGTGCCTTGGTTGCGGGCCCATCCCCAGTAGGGGGTGTGCAGGAGGGAGCTAATCGATGTTTCTTTCTCATCAGTGTTTCTGACTCTATCCCTCTCCCTTCCTCTCTGTAAAAAAAAATCAATGAAATATATATATTTTTAAAAAGAATATAGGGAAATGGCACTCGGACAGGACGAGTGGGGAGTGAATTGTGCTGTAAGGCACTTAAGCTATTTAAGTGACCACTTAACAATTCACTTAGGTTTTCTGTGCCTCAGTTTCATCACCCATAAAATGGGGACAATAATGCCTCTCACTGACTTGTCCTAAGGATTAACTGAGATGATATTTTTGTAAGGCATCTGATATATCTCCCAGCATACAATAAGCCCCCAATATATATCAGAATTGCTATAATTAATAGTATTACCATACCATCTTTTGGAAGACATATTTAATATACAGGAAAAGCTGCTTTTATTCATGCATGCATTCATTCATTCAGCAATTTTGACTGTCTAATATGTGCCAGTGAGGTAGTTCAACAAATAAAAATTATTATTCAGCATAATTCGTAATGCAAAGTCTAGAAAACAATGGGGGATATTTAGGTAATTTTGATATGGCCACTCAGCATTTCCTATCTAATAAAAGAGAAAAATGGTAATTGGCGTACGATGATACCCTTTTCATTGGCTAATCAGGGCTATATGCAAATTAACTGCCAACAAGATGGCGGCTAATTTGCATATGTAGGCACAATGCAGGGAGGCGAAAGGGAAAGCAGGAAGAAGCCCCCTGCCACTGACAGTGATCGGTAACCCAGGGGGGAGCTAAGAGCTGGGGGGCAGGGCCAAGGCGGCCCTGGGTCCGCCTTGGCCCTGCCCCCCAGCCATGATCGGAGAATCAGGCGCCTTTGCTGCCCTGGCCAGTGATAGCAGGAAGTAGGGGTGGAGCCAGCGATGGGAGCTGGGCACGGTCGAAGCTGGCAGTCCCGGGAGCTAGGGGTCCCTTGCCTGGGCCTAAAGCGAAACCCACGATTTCGGGGCCGCTGCAGCTGCGGGTCCCCGCTGCCCGGGCCGGACGCCTCAGCCAGAGGCATTAGGCCTGAGCAGGGGCGGAGCCTGCAACGCGGGGAGCTGGGGGTCCCCTGCCCAGGCCTGACACCTCTGCCGGAGGCCTCAGGCCTGGTCAAGGGGCCGATCCGGTGATTGGTGATCAGAGGGTGATGAGGGTCAACTCCTCTGGCTGAGGCATCAGGCCTGGGTGGGGGGAGGAGCCGGGGATTGGGGGGATATGATAGTCCCCTTGCCCAGGCCTGAAGCCTGGGTCAGAGGCGTCAGGCTTGGGCGGGGGGTGGAGCAAGCGATCAGAGGGAGATGGGGGTCCCCTGCCCAGGCATGATTCCTGGGCCAGAGGCCTCAGGCCTTGGCGGGGGCCAGAGCCAGTGATCAGGGGGAGATGGGGGTCCCCTGTCCAAGCCTGACACCTCTGGCGGAGGCGTCAGGCCTGGGCAAGGGGCCGATCAGGCGATCGGAGGGTGATGGGGGTCTATGCCTCTGGCCGAGGCATCAGACCTGGGCTGGGGGCAGAACCAGTGATGGGGGGAAATGAGGGTCCCCTGCCCAGGCCTGACGCCTCTGTCAGAGGCGTCAGGCCTGGGCAAGGGGCCGATCCTGTGATTGGAGGGTGATGGGGGTCAACGCCTGAGGGCTCCCAGTATGTGAGAGGGGGCAGGCTGGGCTGAGGGACACACCCCTCACACACACACACACACACACACACACACACACACACACACCCAGTGCACGAATTTCGTGCACCGGGCCCCTAGTATATATATATATATATAAAAGCCTAAGCAACCAGCCAACCGCTCGACCAGTTGCTGTGATGCGCACTGACCACCGGGGGGCAGACACTCAATGCAGGAGCTGCCCCCTGATGGTCGGTGCGCTCCCACAGCAGGAGCACCGCTCAGCTGACCAACGGGTGCCAGACACAGGGCTCACAGCTGGCTGCCGCAGCCCTGAGCCTGCAGCGGAGCAGCAGTGAGGTTACCGAGCAGTGGCAGCAGCAGGTACAGTGGGGCTGGGCTAGCAGGAGCGGCAGGCAGGAGTGGCAGGCAGTGTTAGACTGCCAGTTTTGGCCTGATCACCGCAGGCCATACCAAGGGACCCCACTGGTGCTCAAATCCATGCCCCAAGCCTCTAGTAACATTATAAAAGTTACTATTGGGAAAAGAATCCCAAAGAGTTTATAATAACTTGGAGAAGTGCTTATGTTATAACTAGAGGCCTAGTGCACAAAATTCATGCACTCGGTGGGGGCGGGGAGGTCCCTCAGCCCAGCCGCACCCTCTCGCAGTCTGGGAGCCCTTGGGGGATGTCTGACTGATGGCTTAGGCCCTCTCCAGACATCCTTAGCGCTGCCACAGAGGCAGGAGAGGCTCCCGCCACCACCGCTGCGCTCGCCAGCCCTGAGCCTGGCTTCTAGCTGAGCAGCGCTTCCCCTGTGGGAGCACACTGACCACCAGGGGGAAGCTCCTGCGTTGAGCATCTGCCCCCTGGTGGTCAGTGTGCGTCATAGTGACCGGTTGTTCTGCCGTTCAGTCAATTTGCATATTGGCCTTTTATTAGATAGGATGGTGAATGACTAAAGCCAAATACAAATGTGTAATTTGAGCTCCAGCATAGTTAAGAAATGACAGTACCACCTGTGCACAGGAAAACCCCAGTGAGTAGTATCATTTCTGGGGGTCACGGGTATCTTGTCACCTTCTGGACTACTGTTCGGCTGCTTGCAGAAGGGGCTAGTGGAAGGGTTGCTGACCAGCATAGCTCCCAGGTAGGGGAAGGAGTTCACCAGGCTGTGGGGCAGGGCAGGGGGAAATTGCTCCACTCATAACGAGGAAGGCAGCCTGCTGTCAGGTAGAGAATTTTAAAAAAATAAATGTTTTTATTAATTTCAGAGAGAGGAAGGGAGAGGGAGAAAGAGAGAGAAACATCAATGATGAGAGAGAATCATTGATCGGCTGCCTCCTGCATGCCCCACACTGGGGATGGAGCCCACAACCTGGGCATGTGCCCTGACCGGGATTTGAACCATGATCTCCTGGTGCATGGGTTGATGCTCAACCACTGAGCCACAGCGGCCAGGCATCAGGTAGGAATTTTATCACAAGTCCTTTCTGATGTCAGGGGCTCTTTTCTGGGTCTAGAAATGTCTAGAATGTTGCCTAAGCTCTGCTTGCTCCCAGAGGTTGCCATCGCTTCTGAGTAAAGGCCTGTACACCAGCTTCAGTTCCTGCTTCCCACAGTCCTGGCTCAACACACACGAATTCAAGTCTTACATCTGTAACACCATGAGCCTGTGGATTTCAGGTAAGAGGTGGCTTGGAAAGCAATTCTGGAAATACCCTTCCCACCTGAGTGTGTTCTTGTTTGCCATCCCTTCATTGAGGCGGTTGTCCTTTCCTCTCCTGGACATTAAAGAAAAGTGTATGCAGAGCCACGGGTGCCAATTTCCCTGCTTCCTCCGAACAGCTCTGAGCCATTCCCAGTCCCCTGCTTGTGTCCAGCTGCATCTGCAGGCCTCAGGTTTGAGCGCAGCCCCATTTGCTGTGCACAAGCTGCCTTTGTGCTGTGAGCTGATGGACCCAGAACTCAGGAACCCAAAGCCGTGCGCCGGTTAGAGCATCCCACCCTCCACAGCCCTCGCCTGAGCGAGGCCAGGTGGCCCAACTGCGCAGTCTCCCCTTGTCTGCAGCACACACAGCGCCGGTATGACGTTTGCTTTCCTTTCTTTCCTTTTTTTAAAATATATATTTTTATTGATTTCAGAGAAGAAGGGAGAGGGAGAGAGATAGAAACGTCAATGATGAGAGAGAATCATTGATTGGCTGCCTCCTGTCCGCCCCCTACTGGGGATTGAGCCCACAGCCGGGGCATGTGCCCTGACCGGGAATCGAACTGGCAGCCATTCGGTGCACAGGATGACACTCAACCAACCGAGCCACACCAGCCAGGGCTCAGCCCAGACATTGTTAAGGTCACTAAAAGCCACCGTGATCGAGAGGTTCCTGTGCACCAGGTACTCTGCTAAGTGAGCACCTGTCACATTTCCTGCTGTGCTGGCGGTCTCCAAGCTTACTCCCCCATTAGGGGACCTGCTAAGAGAACTCACCGGCGTGTTCCTGGCTGAGATGTATGACAGCGATGTGGTAGGATGCACAGCGGATCGTAGGGGAGAAGACAGTCGGGGTTGGGAGGAGTCCGTGAGGCTTCCGCATGCTCTCTCCCTCCCGGGAGGGGTTATGCAGAACCCTCTCCTTCTGCATCGAAAGTGTAGCCCCCTGCCTGTGACGTTCCTGCCCAGAATCCCACCAGAGAAATAGCACCCAAGACTTTTGGGGGCTGGCTGTGCAGCCGCCTCTGTCCACGTGCCCCAGATTCCAGAAGAGCAGAGGTTCAGCATAAGCCACATCATTTACAAGCAGCCGAGGCACAGTGACGCCCTCTTGTCCACGCAGTGGTTCTCAACCTTCCTAATGCCGCGACCCTTTCATACAGCTCCTCACGTTGTGGTGACCCCCAACCATAAATTTATTTTCGTTGCTACTTCATAACTGTCATGTTGCTACTGTTCTGAATCGTAATGTAAATATCTGATAGGCAGGATGTATTTTCAGGGGTCGCGACCCACAGGTTGAGAACCGCTGCACTAGGGAAACTTTCCCCCCAGCTTTATTGAGATGTAATTGACATGTAGCCCTGTGTAAGTTTAAGGTACAATGTGATGGCTTCATACGCGTATATACTGCTAAGAGTTTACCATAACAAGGTTAACTAACGCATCCTGCACCTCACATAATTCCCATTTTTTGTGGTGGTGGTTATGATGAGAACATTGAGGATTTACTCTCATAGCAACTTTCAAGTAGACAATACAGTATTGTTAACGATAGTCACAATAATGGATATCAAATCCTGAGAACTTGTTCCTCCTACAGCTGGAAGCTTATACCCTTGGACCAACACCTCCCCATTCCCCACCCACCAGCTCCTGGCAGCCTCCCTTCTACTCTCTGCTTCTGAGTTCAGCTTTTTAAGATTCTAAACATGAGTGAGATGATGCAGTATTTGCCTTTGTCTGACTTACTTCCCTTAGCATAGTGTCCGAAAGGTCTGTCCATGTTGTCACAAATGGCAGGATCTCCTTTCGTGGCTGAATAACATTCCATTGCGTGTACATGCCACACTTTCTTCACACATCCAGCGGTGGATGGACATTTAGGCCCCATGCCGTGGCTATGGTCCTAGTGCTGCCCTGAGCATGGAGTGCAGATATCTCTTCGAGGCAGTGATTTCACTCCTTTGGGCATGTATCCAGAGGTGAGATGCTGGGATTGCATGGTAATTCTGTTTTAAATTTTTGAGGAATGTCCATACTGTTTTCCATAATGGTTGTACCAGTTTACATTCGTACCAACAGGTCATAGGAGTTCCCTTTTTTCCACATCTTTGCCAACATTTGTTATTTCTTGTCTTTTTTATAATAGCTACTCTAATGGCTATAAGGTGACATCTCATTGTGGTTTTCATTTGTATTTCCTTTTTTTAAAAAATCTTTATTTTTGAGAGTATTACATATGTCTTCCCCCCCCCTTTCCTCCAGTCCACCCTTCCCCCTATCCCAGGCCTTCACCACCCTATTGTCTGTGTCCAAGGGTTATGCATATATGCATACAGGTGATTTGTATTTCCTTGATGATCACTGATGTTGAGCACTTCTTCATGTACTTATTGGCCATTTTAAGTATCTTTGGGGAAAATGTCAATTCAGGTCCTCTGCCCGTTTCCTTACTGGATTATTTGTTTTGTTAGAGTTGTATGCGCTCTCTTATAATTTGAATATTAGCCCCTCATCCGATAAATGATTTACAAATGTTTTCTCCCATTCAGTCGGTTGCCTTTTCATTTTGTTTTCTTTTGTGTGTAGACGCTTTTAAGTTGGCTATAGTCCCACTTGTTTGTTTTTGCTTTTGTTGTTTGTGCCTTTGGTGTAATGTGAAAAAAAATAATTGACAAAATTAAAGTCAAAGAGCTTTCTCCCTAGGTTGTATTCCAGGAGTTTTATGGTCTCAGGTCTTACACTTAAGTCCTTAATCCATTTTGAATTGACTTTTGTAAGTGGTGTAAGACAGGGGTTTCAAATTCATTTTTTTTGCACATGAATATCCAATTTTCCCAGCACCGTTTATTGAAGAGACTATCCTTTCTCCATCGATTATTCTTGGAGAAATAAGGGTCACTGGGCTATGCCACTTTTTATTTCCAATGTTAGTTAACTCTGTCTGTGTGGGTTTATTTCTGGGCTTTCAATTCTGTTTCATTGATCTGTGTGTCTGTGGGTTTCTGTTTTTTGCCAGTACCATACTGTTTTGATTTCTGTAACTTTGTAATATAGTTTAAAATCAGAGAGTGTGATGCCTCCAACTTTGTTCTTTTTCAAGATTGTTTTAGCTGTTCAAGGTCTTCTGTGAATCCATACAAATTTTAGGATAGTTTCTTTCTATTTTTGTGGAAAATGCCTTTGGAATTTTTATAGAGATTACATTGAATCTATAGATGGATTTGGGTATATGGACATTTTAAATAATGTTAATTCTCCTGATCCATGAACATGTGATATTTTTCTATTTATTTGTATCTTCAGTTTCTTTCATCAATGTCTTATAGTTTTCAATGTATATATATTTTAATTCCTTGGCTAAATTTATTCCTAAATATTTTACTGTTTTTAATATTATTGTAAATGGGGTTGTCTTCTTTATTTCTTTGATAGTTTTTTGTTAGTGTATAAAAACATAATTGATTTTTGTGTGTTGATTTTGTATCCTGCAACTTTACTGAATTTATTTATTAGTTCTAACCGTTTTTTTTGTGTGTGGAATCTTTAGGGTTTTCTGTATGTAATACCAAGTAATCAGCAAAAAGAGACAATTTTACTTCTTCCTTTCTGATTTGGATATCTTTTATTCCTTATTCTTGCCTGATGCTCTGGCTAGGACTTCTGGTACTGTGTTGAGTAGGCGTAGTGAGAGTGGGTACCTTAGTTTCGTCCTGATCTTAGAAGAAAATATTTCAACCTTTCACTGTTGAGTATGATGTCGCTATGGGCTTGTCATATATGGCCTTTATTATGTTAAGATATGTTCCTTCTATACCCACTTTTTTAGAGTTTTTATCATGAAAGGATGTTGAATTTTGCCAGAGGATTTTTCTGAATTTATTGAGATGAGCGTGTGCTTTTTAGTCTTTCATTCTAGTAATATAATGTATCACATTTATTGATTTGTGTGTGTCATACTCTCCTTGCATCCCAAGGGTAAATCCCACTTCATCGTGGTGTATGATCCTTTTAATGTGCTGTTGAATTCTGTTTGCTAGTATTTTGTTGAGAATTTTTTCATCTATATTCATCAGAGATATTGGCTTATAATTTTCTTTTCTTAGGGTATCCTTACCTGGCTTTGGTATCAGGATAATGCTAGTCTTCTATAATGAGTTTGGGAGTATTCCCTCATCTCCAATTTTTTGGAAGGACTTGAGAAGGATTGGAGTTAGTTTGTCTTTAAATTTTATTAGAATTTATCCGTGAAGCCATCTGGTCTTGGGCTTTTGTCCTTACTCATTTGTTTGTTCAGACGTCCTATATCTTCCATGACTTAGTCTTGGTAGGTTGTATGTTTCTCAGAATTTATCCATTTATTCTCTATAGTTAGGGAAAGTTTTATATCAGTGGAAGGAAATGTTCACCAGTCAAGGTCCATCCCAGAGGCCAGCTAAGGGCCAGACTTGCAAGCGGACCTTTGTAAGGACAATAGTCCGCATGCCCATTTAATCCTCTCGGCATCTGCAGGATCCAAGAAATTCAACAGCAAACTCATGGGGGTTCCGCACCAGGCAAAGCTGGGTCTTTGGCCCTCCTGCCGTCTGCCTCCTACTCCCTGACTGTCTGTCCCCCCTTCCCGTCCCCCTTGGTCCGAGGCTGTGCCTCCTCTTCCTGATCCACCCCCAGTAACAAGCCTCCTGCCTCCTCGCTTCGTCCAACAGAGACAGCAGCTGTGCACTGAGACACATTTCTCAGCTAACCCTGGGCCTTTTCTTTCCCAAACCAAAGAACTGAGGGAGGCAGTGGAGTCCCTCTCACGTCTGCGGGCTCAGGTTCCGAGAAGCCAAGACTCTGAAACACATGGTTTCCTCGAAAGGGGAGCATTCGTCCCGTAAACATCACCATCGAATCCTGGGGCGAACCCCTCCGTCACTCAGCGGAGAGTGATACCATGCGGAATAAAATCTACCAAATCCGTTTCTCATGTTCCAGGCCCAACAGTCAGCCCTAGAACAGGAGGTGGAACGAGAAATCAGACCTGCCCTCAGCGAGCTCATAGTCCAGTAAAAGCAGAGGCGACAGGCGTGAAAACAGACATCACAACGCCTTCCCCTCTGCACAGCCCTCCCCTCTGCACAGCCCTCCCCTCTGCACAGCCTTCCCCTCCGCACAGCCCTCCCCTCCCCACAGCCCTCCCCTCCGCACAGCCCTCCCCTCCGCACAGCCCTCCCCTCCGCACAGCCCTCCCCCCTGCACAGCCCTCCCCCCTGCACAGCCCTCCCCTCTGCACAGCCTTCCCCTCTGCACAGCCTTCCCCTCTGCACAGCCCTCCCCTCCGCACAGCCCTCCCCTCCGCACAGCCCTCCCCCCTGCACAGCCCTCCCCTCCGCACAGCCCTCCCCTCCGCACAGCCCTCCCCTCCACACAGCCCTCCCCTCCGCACAGCCCTCCCCTCCGCAAAGCCCTCCCCTCCGCACAGCCCTCCCCTCCGCACAGCCCTCCCCCCTGCACAGCCCTCCCCCCTGCACAGCCCTCCCCTCCGCACAGCCCTCCCCTCCGCACAGCCCTCCCCTCCGCACAGCCCTCCCCCCTGCACAGCCTTCCCCTCTGCACAGCCTTCCCCTCTGCACAGCCCTCCCCTCCGCACAGCCTTCCCCTCTGCACAGCCTTCCCCTCTGCACAGCCCTCCCCTCCGCACAGCCCTCCCCTCCGCACAGCCCTCCCCCCTGCACAGCCCTCCCCTCCGCACAGCCCTCCCCTCCGCACAGCCCTCCCCTCCGCACAGCCCTCCCCTCTGCACAGCCTTCCCCTCCGCACAGCCCTCCCCTCCGCACAGCCTTCCCCCCTGCACAGCCCTCCCCTCCGCACAGCCCTCCCCTCCGCACAGCCCTCCCCTCCGCACAGCCCTCCCCCCTGCACAGCCCTCCCCTCTGCACAGCCTTCCCCTCTGCACAGCCCTCCCCTCTGCACAGCCTTCCCCTCTGCACAGCCCTCCCCTCTGCACAGCCTTCCCCTCCGCACAGCCTTCCCCTCCGCACAGCCCTCCCCTCCGCACAGCCCTCCCCTCCGCACAGCCCTCCCCTCCGCACAGCCCTCACCTCCGCACAGCCCTCCCCTCTGCACAGCCCTCCCCTCTGCACAGCCCTCCCCTCTGCACAGCCTTCCCCTCTGCACAGCCCTCCCCTCCGCACAGCCCTCCCCTCTGCACAGCCCTCCCCTCTGCACAGCCTTCCCCTCCGCACAGCCCTCCCCTCTGCACAGCCCTCCCCCCTTCCACAGCCCTCCCCCCTGCACAGCCCTCCCCTCTGCACAGCACGTCCCAGGGTCCCTTGTCTGTGCTGTGATCTGATCCTCACAGCCACGCTGTCAGGAGGGCAGGGTGGGCGTCACCATCTGCATTTTCCTCATGAGGAAACCAAAGCCTCTTAGAGAGGACGTGACTCCCAAGACCACGGGGAAGCCCAGCCTCCCCGGGACCAGCAGGGGCAGCTCGGAGGCCTCTGTCTTCTGTTTCCTGCCTCTGGTCCTCTGGCAGTTTTCAGGATCACGTTTGCCTTCCCCTTAGGTATATATCCCAGCCCACTGGGCTATGACACTTGGGACTACTCGAACCTGGACCCAGAGAGATTCCGGAGAGAAGGGTTAATATCGAGGAGAAGACGATGGAGAAGGGGTAAGGTCCCGCTTGTGGACTTCTGTCCCCTTTGCCCCGGTCACGCCCAGCCACCATCTAGCTGGGGCAGGGAAAGGCCTTCGTATTGAAATCCTCAGGCCGGGTTCTCTCTCATGGATCCCCAAACTAGCCACCAAAATGACTGACATGTTCATTTAGGAGCCACAGTTAGTCAGCGCAGTGTCATTGTCGGGGGGGGGGGCGGTAGTTTATATTATAATAATAGATGCCAGTATGGTCTGCCGTGTGCCAGGCACCACGCTCAGCTCTTCATCCTCTTTATTGAATCTTCACCACAACGAGCTGAAGGACACACTGAATCGTCAGATGAGGGGACTAGAGTTCAGAGAAGCAACTTCCCCAGGCCGGCTTCCTCCCTGCAGTCAGCAGGTGCAGACAGAGCACCGTGTGCCAGGCCTGTGCCAGGCAGACACGAGGATCCCTGGGGAGGCCAGTACAGCCCCCGCCACGCAGTCCGATGGGCGATACGGGCAACACGATGATGCCGCAGTGAACGGGGCACTGAGACGGGAACACGGTGCTGAGCGGCACGGGGAGGGGCACCCAGTCCAGCCCTGAGAGGGTCAGTGAGTGGCAGTTAGGCCGAGATTTAAAGGATGTGTGGTTTAGGCTGCAAAAGGGAAGACGACTGTTCCAGGCAGAGGGAACAGCAGGTGAGAAGACCCAGAGGCATGCGGGGAACAGAGAGGCATTCCTGTGGCAGCAGTGGGAGGACCGGGAGGGATAAGCAGCCACGGGTGGCTGAGGCAGGATTCAAACTCAGGACTGCGGAGTGTGGTCCTAGGACCTGCAGCTCAGCATCCCTCTCAGCGGTTCTCAACCTGTGGGTCGCGACCCCTGCATATCAGATATTTACATGACGATTCATAACAGTAGCAACATTACAGTGATGAAGTAGCAACGAAAATAATTTTATGGTTGGAGGTCACCACAACATGAGGAACCGTATGAAAGGGTCGTGGCGTGAGGAAGGTGGAGAACCGCTGCTCTAGCTGCACTGAATCAGACTGCAGTCTCCCATGATCCGCTGGGATCGACAAGCACGTTCCAGTTTGAGAAGCCCCGGTGCAGGGCACAGGGAGGAACGTTCCGGACAGCCTCGGAGGCCTGGCGCCGCTGCGGTGACGGCTGGAGATGGGAATTCTCAGAGCCCGGCCCTGCTGTGTGCTCCTTGCCTACGTGTTTACAGTTATTGGCTCACACGATAGGGTTGCTCTCCCAGCAGTGGTCATGGGCACAGGAGTTTCAAGGTGAAAAGAAAATCTAACCTGTAAATTGTCTTCAAATGTAATGACATTTCAGTTAATACTAATTTTAAATCTTATGAGATTGATAGGTTGTTACTTTTTAAAGCATTTAACCCAACATTTATTCATTTCAATTTTGCTGGGTTCTGAGTTTTGGTCTTCTTTTGAAGTCTTTTTTTTTTCTTCCTGTGCATTGAGTGCTTGTCCTGTGTACTCTGCGTACATATTGCCTGTCATTGGTTCATTGGCCTGTGAGGTAGTCGTATCCGTACCTTTAATGGGATCAGAGAGGTTAGGTAACTTGCCCAAGTCACTCAGGAAGTGGTTCTGCTTCGCCTGAGGCTGGTTCTTTGCTGTTGCTATTGCCTCCAGGGAGGGGGCAGTCTGCAGACCGAGCTCCTGGCCTGCAGTGCCACCCAAGACATGAAGCAACTGAGGAACAACCTTTTCTCTTCCCTAGGAAAACAGATGTCTTTCCTCATTCCTAAGGCATACTCTTCTTACAAGGCTGTCTATAGCGGGAAAGTCCCCTGTTCTCAGGTGAGTGGGGAGGCACAAACCCAGGCCCCTTGGAGCCCCATAAGCTCCAATGCCTTCCGGTTAGTCCCACATCTCTGCACTCCTCACCCCATCTTCTTGGGAGTGGTGGGGGGCTGGATTTTCCCAAGTTCCAGAGCATGGGCACGGTGTGGGGCCTGGGCACAGTGCGGGGCCTGGGCACGGTGCGGGGCCTCCTAGTACCAGATCTCAAAGCCCAGGCCCCTCGGGTATTTCTGGCCATCTCCGGATTGAATCTCGCACTGTCTCCTGCTTTCCTGAGCTCTCAGCATGCACAGTCTGAGCAGCAGGTGACCACGTGGGGTAGAATGGTTCCATCTCTGTGCTGTGGTGGGGAAGGGGCCCCAGAGCAGTCTTAATATATATATATTATTGATTTCAGAGAGGAAGGGAAAGGGAGAGAATCATTGATTGGCTGCCTCCTGCACACACACCCCTACTGGGGATCGAGCCCGCAACCTGGGCATGTGCTCTTGGCCGGAATCAAACCTGGGACCCTTCAGTCCGAAGACCAACGCTCTATCCACTGAGCCAAACTGGCCAGGGCGCAGAGCATTCTTATGTTACCCCATCCCAACGATGTCACCGCCTCATACACTCGGGGTAGTTGCTGGTCACAACATGAGAATAGATAGAAAAGTAATCGGACAGTCCATCATGGGCAGATTGTCTTTGCAAATATCCTCTCTAGTCCTTACAACATTTCTGCAAGGTCGGTAATGATTATCTTTTTAAAAAACATATATATTTTTATTGATTTCAGAAAGTAAGGGAGAGGGAGAGAGAGAGAAACATCAATGATGAGAGAGAATCATTGATTGGCTGCCTCCTGCTTGCCCCAATACGAGCCCGCAGCCCGGGCATGTGCCCTGACCGGGAATTGAACTGTGACCTCCTGGTTCATAGTTCGACGCACAACCACTGAGCCACGCCAGCGGGCGGTAATGATTATCTTTATTCGGTGAAGGAAGACATGCCTCCCAGAGCTGAATCACTTCCCTGGGCCACACAGCCGACGTCAGCTGACGTCAGGACGCTGTCAGCCTGGCTCCTCCTGCATCACTATGCTGCCTCTCCAACAAACAGGAGAGTCTAATGACGCAAACCAAGCCGGTCTCTGCATCTATTCTCTGCTCTGCTGTCAGGCTCACTGAGGCCTGTTAAGAATGAACATGATGCTTCATTGAGCCCTGGGAGTGTTTTCTCTCTAACAAATCCCAGTCACCACTTTAAACTATAAACATCAGTATCTGTCGCACAACCAGCTGCATGGTGTATGGGAAGTCCTTTCAGCTCTCTTCTCTCTAATCAAATATCATCTCTATATATTCATATATATAAAAGCCTAAGCGACTGAACGACCGAATGACCGATGGACCAGTCGCTATGATGTGCACTGACCACCAGGAGGCAGACGCTCAACGCAGGAGCTGCCCCCTAGTGGTCAGTGTGCTCCCACAGGGGGAGCGAGCACAGCTGCAGAGGGGCAGCGGGGCCAGGATGAGTGGGAGCGCATGGCGCTCGGCCGCCTGCTGCTTCCTACGACTACATCCCCCGAGGGGTCCCGGATTGCGAGAGGGCACAGGCCAGGCCGAGGAACCCCACGGGTGCACGAATCTGTGCACTGGGCCTCTAGTATTTTTATAAAAGCAAAGTGGCAGTTGTTGAGACTGGTGGGCTGCTTGTCTGCCACTTGGTGGGCCATCTGTTTAGCATCACTAACCTCCTCCTCATCCTTAAAGACAGAACCAAAGTGTCTCCTCTCCTTGGACACCCTCCAGCTCTCCCAGCCGAGTGAGCCCCCCCAGACAGAACGCAGCATTCCCACTCTGCCTTCTTATGATGCGCTGCTCGCATGCGTCCGGCCTGCTATCGGTTGTGCCGCAGTGTCTGTTGTCCCCTTCCTCTATAGGAGAGAACCTCTGATTTTCATCCAGGCACTTATGTGGCCAGATACAAGATTACTTCCTAGCCTCCCGACATGGGTAGCCATTCGACAGACCCAGTTAATGAGATTCAGGGGTGGGTGCCGGGGGGTGTCCCGGGAGCCTTACGGAAAGAGCACAGTGAGTCCTTTGCCTCTGCTGTTCTCTCCATTCTGCTCCCTGGAATGTGAGTGTAAGGGCTGGAGCGCTAGCTGCCATTTTGGACCCTCAGAACAAGGGGGTCTGCAGAAATACATGCAAGCCTGCACTGTCTGCCTTCAGGCTGTTCTGTGGGAAAGAAGTTCCTCCTAGTTTGAGCCACTCTGTCACTCACAGACACACCTAATCTTCTCTCCTAAATGCGTGACACTTTTCACACCTCAGCATACTGTCTGTCACTGATCTCGCCCCTGCCAGCCCGGGCGCTCCTCTGCAGGGACTGCGTTTCAGGTGTCCCCGGTGCCAGGCACAGTCGTCGTGGCTCGATGAAATGTTTCCTGAAGGAGGCGCGGTGATGGCACGGACAGCTGTCGCTGTTCTCACAGAGCTCTGCCCGTGAGCAGCCACTCCTGCACTTGGCACGCGACAGCTGCCTTAGTCTCACAAGAGCCCCACGAGGAAACAAAGGCATCGAGAATTCGGTGACTTGCCCGGGACCGCCGGCGGTCGCGCAGCAGGTCCGGGACGGGAACCCGCGCCTCAGTCCCCCGCCCTTGCATTTTCTACATTAGCCTCTTCTCTCCACCAAGTTCCCGGGGTGAAGGGCTGTGTTGTCAAGCTGTGCCTGAAAGCTCTCCCTCTACGAGAAGAATCAGAAATATCTAGGAAATAGCATGTCATCCTTAATTACAGGGCCAACTAATGGCCAAAATTGCATGTACCTTTTTGTAGTATTCTCACTGCCAGTTTGACTGAATTTGTTTTTCCCCCCCCTCTCCCCTGCAGTGGACTAGTGGACGTTTAAGAAGCAGGAGAAGCTGTTTATCCAAGAATTCAGAGGACACCCCACAATCACAGAACACCACGCAAGGTACAGGAACTAGCTAAAAGGGAAGTGTCAGCTTTCGACTCAGTGATCGTCTCCAAAGCCCTCCTTTCTTGAGTTTGTTTCAACATAATTTGTCACCCTAGTTTGCTCCCTTCTAGCCTGGGCCCTGGCACCAAGTAATACCTTATGAGAAGACATAATTGTCTTTTCAGTTCAACGAGCACTGATTTAGTTCCACTTTTGTAGAGAACTCTATCATGGCACCTGAGTTAGCGTTACACTTATTACTTGCATGCCTTTTTTTTCTCACTGAAATATGAGTTTCTTGAAGATAATCTACTTCTAGCACATAGTAGATGCTCAGTAAATGTTTCTTGGATCGGTGGATAGCTTAATAAATGGAAAAATCTATGGCTGTAGGTGTATATCTGTATAAAACGCAAGTTAAGTTGTCTAAATTTACCTAACCTACTTCCTCTAGTATTTCCCAATGATCCGAATCCACCCAGGCATTTTTACATTAATAGGAAACAGATCTACCATGGCTGACCAACTCCCAATTATTATTATTATTTTTTTTTTTGCTAATATTACTTTGACAGATCATGGTCAGACTCAGGCCTTGAGGAAAGCTACACAAGTCAAGAAAAGATCGGAAGCAAGAATATATGAGAATATGCTTCCTAAGAAGGTGAGCACAGAATTGGAATTTAATAGTAGAGGTGATTTAAAAGGGGCCAAGGGATATAGCTACAAAAGCTAGCACTGTTGAGATGTCAGGGTAAGAATTTGGGTACTTCCAATGGTAGACTCAGGTGACGCCGCCAGGAAATTGCCTACGGCAGTGGTCGGCAAACTGCGGCTCCGAGCCACATGCGGCTCTTTGGCCCCTTGAGTGTGGCTCTTCCACAAAATACCGACTTCTGCACGCGAGCCACGAAGTTTCAATCACACTGTACGTGCGCGCCCGCATGTGGTATTTTGTGGAAGAGCCACACTCAAGGGGCCAAAGAGCCGCATGTGGCTCGTGAGCCGCAGTTTGCCGACCACGGGCCTAAGGGTAATTCCTGGCTGAGGTGAGCACACTTGAAGTAAATGTTTTGTCTGGATTTCTCCGGGCGTTTAAATGCTTGAAATTCAGGAGCCTGGGTGTAATTAGGAAGAGAGCACTGAGTCTGTTTGCTGCTCTATAAAATGGAGACAGTGGCTCCGCGGTCATGGTGCTATGAGTCTTGCCTGAGGTGGTGGTGATAATTATCATGTAATAAACCCTCCATGGCAGGTACTTGCTAACCCTGTGCGCGCAGTACTTGTTGTTTAACTGTCTCTGTCCTGGGAGATAATGACTGCTTTTCTTTAGTTTATTAGTGAGGAAGATGATGCTCAGAGCTAGTACTCATTTGTCCAAGTTCACAAAGCAAATAAGAGAGAAAGCCTTGCATGCAGGTCTGCCCGGCTCTGAGCTGGGCTCCTAACCATGGAGCCTTGCCACGGCACAGTCCACGGAACACAGGCCCCCCGGGGTCGTGTTCTCTCCTCCTCCCCGCCCCCCATGCGCCCCATGTGCCCGGTAGTTTCTGTCAGTGGCACCTGCCGTGCTGTGTAGGGGAGAGGGGCCCTTAGGGCCCTGCACAGGGCAAGAGGTTGGGGGCTTTCCCAAGACACCACCGAGCAAAGGACTTACACCGCGGAGTCTGGGCCAAGGACAGCAAGCATTGCAGGGGCTTCTTCATTTCTCCGTATTTATTACCACTGCCCGTTTCCTGTCCGCGTTTAGCAGGGAGTTTTTGAGAAGTAGCAGGGCATGGTGGCAAGAACAGGCAGCATGGGTTCACATCTTGGTGCTGCATCTCATCAGCCGTGCTACTTGAGGAAGTTGTTTAACTTTTCCGACCTTTTTCTATAAAATTGGGGAAAATGAAGCCCAGCATTGTTATGGTTTCATTTTTATTTTTTAAATTAAATCTTTATTGTTGAAAGTATTAAACATGTGCCCTTCCCCTGCCATTGACCCCCTCTAGCCCATCCCCCCTCCCCGCCCCAAGCCTTCACCATCCTATTGTCTGTACCCATGGATTATTTCATATAATTATTACTAGGGGCCCGGTGCACGAAATTCGTGCACTGGGTGTGTGTGTCGGGGGGAGTGTCCCTCAGCCCAGCCTGCCCCCTCTCACATACTGGGAGCCCTCAGGCGTTGACCCCCATCACCCTCCAATCGCAGGATCAGCCCCTTGCCCAGGCCTGACGCCTCTGGCCTAGGCATCCGGCCCGGGCAGCGGGGACCTGCAGTGGCAGCGGGGGGTGCCGCGATCGCGCGGGCTCCGCCCCTGCCCCTGCAGGACGCCTCTGGCTGAGGCGTCCGGCCCGGGCAGCGGGGACCCGCAGCTGCAGCGGCCCCACAATCGTGGGCTTCGCTTTAGGCCCAGGCAAGGGACCCCTAGCTCCTGGGACTGCCAGCTTCGACCGTGCCCAGCTTCCATCGCTGGCTCCACCCCTACTTCCTGCTATCACTGGCCAGGGCGGCAAAGGCACCTGATTCTCCGATCATGGCTGGGGGGCCCCCCAGCTCTTAGCTCCCCCCTGGGTTTCCGATCACTGTCAGTGGCAGGGGGCTTCTTCCTGCTTTCCCTTTTGCCTCCCTGCATTGTGCCTACATATGCAAATTAACCGCCATCTTGTTGGCAGTTAACTGCCAATCTTAGTTGGCAGTTAACTGCCAATCTTAGTTGGCAGTTAATTTGCATATAGCCCTGATTAGCCAATGAAAAGGGTAGCTCGTACGCCAATTACCATTTATCTCTTTTATTAGTGTTGATAGTTCTTTTATATAAAACTAGGGGCCCGGTGCACGAAATTCGTGCACTGGGTGTGTGGGGGGGCGGGAGTGTCCCTCAGCCTAGCCTGCCCCCTCTCACATACTGGGAGCCCTCAGGCGTTGACCCCCATCACCCTCCGATCGCCTGATCGGCCCCTTGCCCAGGCCTGACGCCTCCGCCAGAGGTGTCAGGCTTGGACAGGGGACCCTCATCTTCCCCCGATCACTGGCTCTGGCCCCCGCCCAGGCCTGAGGCCTCTGGCCCAGGAATCATGCCTGGGCAGGGGACCCCCATCTCCCTCTGATCGCTTGCTCCACCCCCCGCCCAAGCCTGACGCCTCTGACCCAGGCTTCGGGCCTGGGCAAGGGGACCATCATATCCCCCCAATCCCTGGCTCCGCTCCCCACCCAGGCCTGATGCCTCGGCCAGAGGAGTTGACCCTCATCACCCTCTGATCACCAATCACTGGATCGGCCCCTTGACCAGGCCTGAGGCCTCTGGCAGAGGTGTCAGGCCTGGGCAGGGGACCCCTAGCTCCCTGGACTGCCAGCTTCGACCGTGCCCAGCTCCCATCGCTGGCTCCACCCCTACTTCCTGCTATCACTGGCCAGGGCGGCAAAGGCCCCTGATTCTCCGATCATGGCTGGGGGGCAGGGCAAAGGTGGCCCCAGGGCCGCCTTTGCCCTGCCCCCCAGCTCTTAGCTCCCCCCTGGGTTTCCGATCACTATTAGTGGCAGGGGGCTTCTTCCTGCTTTCCCTTTCGCCTCCCTGCATTGTGCCTGCATATGCAAATTAACCGCCATCTTGTTGGCAGTTAATTTGCATATAGCCCTGATTAGCCAATGAAAAGGGTATCCTCGTACGCCAATTACCATTTTTCTCTTTTATTAGATAGGATATGTAATATTATCTACTCAATCTTGCATCTTGATTATTTTAATCTATGACACCTAAAGGAATATTTTAGTACCAACTCTTCATAAATATTTTATTTTTATTTTGTTAATTCTCAACTGAGAATATTTTTCCCATTGATTTTGAGAGAGAGTGAGTGGAAGGGACAGGGAGAGACAGAAAGAGATTGGTTGCCACCCGCACTCACTCCAGCCAGGGCCAGGGATCGAGCCTGCAGCCTAGGTACATGCCCTTGACCAGAATTGAACCCGAGACCCTTCAGTCCTTGGGCCAGCGCTCTAACCACTGAGCAACCAGCTAGGGCTTCATACACATTTTAATAGTGGCATGCTATTCAACAAGCACCGATTAACTATTTCTTTGGTTAGGGATAGTAATATCTTCTTGAACATTATTCTAACCTTTTGTTAGAATAAAACAACATCTTAGGCACTAGTCAACATCTTGGTGCCTAAGCCGTTTTTCTTTCTTTTGGGTAACTTCCTTAGGATAGCATCCTAAAGTGAGAGTTACCAGCTCAAAGGACATGAATGCCTTTACTTTTCTTTTCTTCTTTTTTTTATTTTAAAGACTTTTTTAAAATATATTTTTATTGATTTCAGAGAGGAAGGGAGAGGGAGAGAGAGATAGAGACACCCATGATGAGAGAGAATCATGGATCGGCTGCCTTTTGCAAGTCCCCCACTGGGGATCGAGCCCACAACCCGGGCATGTGCCCTTGACCAGAATCAAACCTGGGACCCTTCAGTTCCCAGGCTGACGCTCTATCCACTGAGCCAAACCGGCCAGGGCCCTTTACGTTTCTTAATGCTGTAAAATTGACAGTACCCTTTATTTTCCCCCCTCTCTCAGTCTCACCCTGCCTGCAAAATCCCTGAGATGTCTTCCAACCTCTTCAACATTTACGGGAAGAGTCCTCTGGTTGTTCACTTCCTGCTGAACTACGCCACCCTGCGGCATTGTGGCAGAGACGTGCTGATGACCAGGACAGAAATAACCAAGACCGTCCCATATCCTTCCTTGCTTCCTCTTCCTAGAGCACCCAGCCCTTCATACAGCGCCTGGCACATAGTAGGTGCCTGTCAAGGGTGGCCATTGATAGAAGCCCACGGGCCAGAATCTTGCTCGTTTTAGTTCCACATCGGCCTCATGAACTGGCTGCGGGACCCTGGGCAAGTCGAATTACCTTGTGTAGAAAGCGTCTCCCCGATACCAGGATGAATGGGCTAACCAGGTTCTCGAATATTGCAACTCAGTCACGCCTCCCGGGTGCTCACTGACCCTGGAGTGTGTGTTGGTCAGGAATTTTGGGTGTGTTTCTCCTAACACACATCCCTTCTCCCAGACACATCAGCAAATTCCTGGCCCCATTGACGTTTATCCTAAAGATCTGGGAGAAAGCTCAGATCTTAAAACAGGTGTGCCATGTGCTGGTGTCCTGAGTCTTAGCAGTTTACCACAGAGGGTCAGATACGGATTCAAACAGATCTGGACTCAGGGGACTACTCAAGTGCTTCCCGGCTGAGTGAACTTAGACAAGTTCTAGCTTCTCTCTGGGCCTCATTTTTTCGTCTGTAAAATGGGGATAACAGGCCCTCCTCGTAGGACTTCTGCAGAGTGCAAGCGCAGTAGAGGCGGAGGCTGAGCAGGGTGCCTGGCAGGTAACGAGTGCTTGAATGGTACCTATCTACGTACACACAGCTCCACACCAAGAGGCTGCCCTGTCGCACTTCATATCCCCAAACCTCTTCTATGTCACATTTCATGGAGCTTTATTGTTTATGAAATGCTTTTCCTTCTATCACCTACTGTTCTGTAAAGACAGTGTAGTGTAGTGGGAGGAGCCTGGCTGGACACACACAGGCCTGGGACAGAGGGAGACAAAGAAAAAATTTTGACATATAAACATGAGCTAGGGCTGGAGAACCAAGATGGCGGCATAGGTTAACGCCGGAGTTTGCTGCTTTGAACAACTACTTCAAAAGTGAAACCAAAAAACGGACGGGACATCACCCAAAACCACAGGAACGCTGGCTGAGTGGAAGTCCTACAACTAGGAGGAAAGAGAAACGCACACGGACACTCAGAGGAGGCGCAGTGCTGAAGTCAAATTCTGAGGTGCGGAGTGCGCGGTTGGCGTTTTCAATCGGGAGGGAGTCGCAGACTCTGAGCTCCAGATCCGGGCGAGTCTTTAGGGACCCAGACTCAAACGGGAGAAGCGGGACTGTCTGGCTTCGGTCAGAGCGAGTGCAGCTTTCTCTCCAAGCTTTGCAGCAGGGGTGCTGGGACTCAGAGAGGCAAAGCCCCTGGGGACAGGACTGAGAGCCGCCATAACTGCTCTCTCCGGCCCACCCTGTTGATCCTGTGCGACCCGCCCCGCCCAAGCCCTGCACAGAGGCATTTGCCGGATAGCCTCAGGCAAAGGCTAGATTAGCACCTCCCTAGAGGACAGAAGTTCTCTCACTGCTGACACAGCTGATTCTCATAGCCACTTGGCCTGGAGGTCAAACCCTCCCTGGAATTAGCTACAACAATCAAGATTTAACTATAAGACTGCGAACAAAGACCACTAGGGGGTGCACCAAGGAAGCATAACAAAATGCGGAGACAAAGAAACAGGACAAAATTGTCAATGGAAGATATAGAGTTCAGAACCACACTTTTAAGGTCTCTCAAGAACTGTTTAGAAGCTGCCGATAAACTTAATGAGATCTACACGAAAACTAATAAGACCCTCGATCTTATATTGGGGAACCAACTAGAAATTAAGCACACACGGACTGAAATAACGAATATTATACAGACGCCCGACAGCAGACCAGAGGAGCGCAAGAATCAAGTCAATGATTTGAAATGCGAGGAAGCAAAAAACATCCAACCGGAAAAGCAAAATGAAAAAAGAATCCAAAAATGCGAGGATAGTGTAAGGAGCCTCTGGGACAGCTTCAAGCGTACCAACATCAGAATTATAGGGGTGCCAGAAGATGAGAGAGAGCAAGGTATTGAAAACCTATTTGAAGAAATAATGACAGAAAACTTCCCCCACCTGGTGAAAGAAATGGACTTACAGGTCCAAGAAGCGCGGAGAACCCCAAACAAAAGGAATCCAAAGAGGACCACACCAAGACACATCATCATTAAAATGCCAAGAGCAAAAGATAAAGAGAGAATCTTAAAAACAGCAAGAGAAAGAAACTCAGTTACCTACAAGGGAATACCATACGACTGTCAGCTGATTTCTCAACAGAAACTTTGCAGGCCAGAAGGGAGTGGCAAGAAATATTCAAAGTGATGAATACCAAGAACCTACAACCAAGATTACTTTATCCAGCAAAGCTATCATTCAGAATTGAAGGTCAGATAAAGAGCTTCACAGATAAGGAAAAGCTAAAGGAGTTCATCACCACCAAACCAGGATTATATGAAATGCTGAAAGGTATCCTTTAAGAAGAGGAAGAAGAGGAAGAAAAAGGTAAAGATACAAATTATGAACAACAAATATGCATCTATCAACAAGTGAATCTAAGAATCAAGTGAATAAATAATCTGATGAACAGAATGAACTGTTGATTATAATAGAATCAGGGACATAGAAAGGGAATGGACTGACTATTCTTGGGGGGGAAAGGGGTTTGGGAGATGTGGGAAGAGACTGGACAAAAATCGTGCACTTATGGATGAGGACAGTGGGTGGGGAGTGAGGGCGGAGGGTGGGGCGGGAACTGGGAGGAGGGGAGTTATGGGGGGAAAAAGAAGAGGAACAAATGTAATAATCTGAACAATAAAGATTTAATTTAAAAAAAAAAAAAAAAAAACATGAGCAAGGGATTGAGGCCTTGGTCCTGAAAGGAAAGAAAAGATGGAATTCCTTCCTATTCACCACTGTGATAACAGTAAGAATCTTAGATGACAGCGTGAAAAAAGTGGCCCTTCTGTCAGCAGGCAGAGAGAAGAGCTTCATTCACAGACAGGGAGTGGCCTCTTTCCAAAGCAGGCCCACTCTGCGTCTCCCGGCCCTCCTCCCCATGCACCAGGCACATGCCTCCAATATGCTGAGAGGCAGTAGCGACCGGCAGGGAGGGGTTTTCCTTGACCATGAAAGTCACTGAGTCCAGCCTGACCTACGCTGATGTCATCAACCTGACCCTGTGCAACATGAAGAAGCGAAGGGACAACCTCCTGCAGCTGACCCAGTTCCGGTGCAATGAATGGAGCTACTTTGACGAGTACCTAGCGGAGCTGCAGGACAACTTCCTCAGGTGAGCAGGGCATGGGGGGGCAGGGGGGGAGGCAGCGTTCAGCACCTGTCTGTCATAGGTGCCAGAGTAACTCTGATGGCTAGTCCCATGCCATCCTAAGCACATTCAGCTTTCCTTGTGGCCAGAATAAAAACTCCATGAGAACAGAGACCAGATCTTCATTTCATTCAAACATTGTCTCGGTTTTACATGATATTAAGGAATTCCTTTTGGTGTGTTCCTTTTTAAAAGGTATTATAATAGTTTTGTAGTTGTGTTATTTCCTAAGAGTCATATCTTAAGGAGATACATAATGAAGTATTTATGAATGAAATGACATGGTGTCTAAGATTTGCTTTAAAATAACCCACTAGGGGTGGGTATTGGTGTGGGGGACACAGGGAGTGGTAGGTTAGTCGAGATTGGCCTTATGTTGACAACTGCTGACGTTAGAGAACGGGTAAATGGTGTTCTGTACTCTTCTTGCTCTTTGACCATGGCCTGCCTACTTTATTTACTTTTATATATAAATTTTATGTTATAAAATTTCAAATAGATTTTTTAAAAAATGGTGGACATAACAAGAACAAAGGCGACACTGTTGATGTGGAATACTCCATGCAGATGGGCTAGGGCCCTTTCGGACATGGGTCACCACTCTTTTCTCTAATCGAGCACATCGGTTAGGCCAGTGGTCGGCAAACTCATTAGTCAACAGAGCCAAATATCAACAGCACTTCTTCAAAATAGACTCGCCCAGGCCGAAAACCGACTTCTGTGCATGGGCCACGAAGTTTCAATCGCCCTGTACGTGTGCGCGCCTGTGTGGTATTTTGTGGAAGAGCCACACTCAAGGGGCCAAAGAGCCGCATGTGGCTCGCGAGCCGCAGTTTGCCGAGCACGGGGTCAGGAGCACTGGCGCGGACGCTGGACGGACTGAAGCTCCGGCTCCCGCTCTCTCATTCTGTGTGAACTCGGTCCCTCAGTTAGCCCTGGGGGCTGGCATGCCACCTACATGACAATCGCAGTAGTGCTCATGGAGTGGTTGTGTGAATAAAAGATGTCCGGCTCAGTGCCTGGCTCAAAGGAAGTGCTCGGTGAATGACGCTATTAGAGAATACACACAGGCCCATACCACAAAACTGCAGGGTCCAAAGGAAAGTACGCGGTGGGAGGGCTGGAGCAGCCCTCCCTCGCCCCCCCCCCCCCCCCCCAGGAAAGGTAATCCGGCAACTATTTTGCAAGGTTCTCTGCTCTGAGTGAGGAAGAGCCTCGTTTGCACACGCAGGTGGAGCCGTGCGGGGAAGGAGCAGGGACGGTGCTGCTGGAGAATTCGTTTTCTTGTGAGTCGGAGGCCTGGTCCTCACACTTGTCTGGGGCAAGCATCCACAACTCGGAAGGCTGTTTGCAGAGCTCTCTGAAATGCTTCCACACAGAACTCTGCTACAAGCTCAGGATCCTCATACTAGTGGAAAGCAGGAGCCGAAGACGTGTGCAGGCTGCCACATCTCAGGAAATGACAGCGCAGAAAATATTATCCAGGAATTACATCCAAGTTTTTCCGTTAGAAAACGCGATCCTCACAAGGACAGCCGGCCGCTGGTTTTGGTCTCTTCGTTGCGAGCAGAAGCAGGCGCCGGAAAGTGAAGACAAGGTTGTGGCGGAAGATGGCGAAAATGAGAACGTTGTGTAACAGTTCCTCCCTTGGACTTGGGAAAAGACCCCCATCGTGGGAATAACTGCTGGTTGAGGCACAGCTCACTGCTAGCTTTTAAACATCTGCCCTTCTACGTCTGTCCTCCCACAGCAGAGAAGTATGGGACGACATCTTGCTTCACTCTAGCATACATTTACTGCTATTTGTCTACCTTGAGCACCCATAACCTGCTGCTCCATCAAGCACATGTCCACATTTCAGAAGTCAGCTGGTGTATTACCCAACTCAGCATTCCCACTGTGCACCCCGAGCTTATCTGGAGACAGCCCACTGAAAACCTCCTGTAACGCCAGCAGCAGCAGCCACCGTCCCGAGCACTTCCTGTGTCCCAGGCACTCAACCCTCCACACGCCTTAGGGCAGCGGTTCTCAACCTGTGGGTCGCGACCCCTTTGGTTGCGAATGACCCTTTCACTGGGGTCGCCTAAGACCATCCTGCATATCAGATATTTACATGACGATTCATAACAGTAGCAACATGACAGTTCTGAAGTAGCAACGAAAATAATTTTATGGTTGGGTCACAACATGAGGAACTGTATTTAAAGGGCCAGAAGGTTGAGAACCACTGCTAGGTACTATTATTCCCGTGTGAAGGTGAGTACACGGGCGTGGAGAGGTGAATTCTTTGGCCCCAGGTCACACAGCAAGTGCAGAGCTCCGACTGGAATCCAGCCGCCCTCCAAGCTCACGCTTCAGCTTCCTCCCGGGTGGTGGATCCCTCGCCGCCTCCTAATTGGAGGATGTGTTCCTTGGGTCAAGGGCCGCCCATTGTGCTCTCTGTGCCCAGGGCTGCTGGGACCTCAGTCACACCGCAAGGGCAGAGCTGCTGCTCCGCGATTAGCTCTCTGTTCATCAGTTTCTCTTGACAGGTGTCATGAATGAATTTGTAAATACTTGCCTCTCTTTACGAAGATAGGAGAGAAAAGTCCATACGGGCTCTGTAGTCTTTTTCCCTGTGTGTCTTTTCTCCCACAGGGAGACGAAGAATTTAGACCAAAGAGAAGCCGATAAAAAAAGGGCAAACCGCACATTCATCCCACCTTCAGCCTTTTATGAGGAAACCCTGGAAAAGAAACCTAAAGCCGACCAGGAGAAGGAGACCGAATTTCTTCTAAGGTTTGTTCGAAAAAAAGGTCAGGGGAAAAGTAGAAATGTGAGCAATGTAAGAATTCTTAATAATGGAAAAGTACATCAAAGTTCACTCACTCTTCTGTGTCCCTCAGTTCTCATTTTTAAAGTAGTCATGGTCGCAGAAAGAGTTGCCAGTGATTTTGTATTTCCTCCATGTCAAGTGTTTGTTCTTTCTGAGATGCATGGGTCAGAGCTCTTTGGTTGCAAGGGCCAGGAAACCAGCTCAGACTAGCTTGAGCAGAAGGAAAATCTAGTGGCTGCAGTAACCAGGCAGCCCACAGGTAAGTTGGCTGCAGCCACATTGATCCTAAAGGCTCAATGATATTTTCAGGATCGCTTAGCATAACACTATCCAGGTCCCTCCATGCTGTCTCAAAGGGTAAGAGATCCTTCTTTTTTACAGCTGCATAGTATTCCATGGTGTAAATATACCACAGCTTTTTTATCCACTCCTCTACTGATGGGCACTTAGGGCTGTTTCCAAATCTTAGCTTCTAAATCTTAAAAAAAAGATAATTTCGCCCTAGATGTTTTGGCTCAGTGGCTAGAGTGTCAGTCTGTGGACTGAAAGGTCCTGGGTTCGATTCCAGTCAAGGGCACATGCCTGGGTTGCGGGCTTGATCCCTAGTAGGGGGCATGCAAGAGGCAGCCAGTCAATGATTCTCTCTCATCATTGATGTTTCTATCTCTCTCCCCCTCTCCCTTCCTCCCTGAAATCAATAAAAAATGTATTTTAAAAAAAGATAATTTATTTTTTAAAATATATTTTTATTGATTTCAGTGAGGAAGGCAGAGGGAGAGAGAGATAGAAACATCAATAATGAGAGAGAAACATTGATTGGCTGCCTTCTACACACTCCACACACTGGGGATCGAGCCCAAAACCTGGGCATGTGCCCTGACCGGGAATCAAACAGTGCCCTGCAGGCTCATAGGTGGACACTCAACCACTGAGGCGCCCCAGCGGGGCTTCTTGGTTATCTTTTTAATGTCCGTAGGACCTGTAGTGATGTCTCCTCTTTCATTTCTAAGATTAGTAATTTGTGTCCTTTCTTTTTTTTCTTCTTAGTTAGCAAGGCTAGAGGCTTATCAATTTTTTTTTAAATATATTTTATTGATTTTTTACAGAGAGGAGGGGAGAGGGATAGAGAGTTGGAAACATCGATGAGAGAGAAACATCGATCAGCTGCCTCCTGCACACTCCCCACTGGGGATGTGCCTGCAACCCAGGTACATGCCCTTGACCGGAATCAAACCTGGGACCCTTCGGTCCGCAGGCCGACACTCTATCCATTGAGCCAAACCAGCCAGGGCGAGGCTTATCAATTTTATTGATCTTTTCAAAGACCCAGCTTTTGGTTTTGTTGATTTTCCCTATTGGTTTACTATTTTAAATTTTATTTATGCTCCAATTTATTTGTTTTTTAAGTTTTGAACAGTTGGGTTTATTTCAATAGCAAATGTGAAACTCATGCTTTAGGCAAGAGTACTACAGTAACTATATCAGGAATAGATGATTTCATACACTGTGTGCTCTGACTTTTTTTATTCTTTTCTTTTGCTTACTTTGGATTTAATTTTTTGCTCTTATTTTTCTAGTTTGCTCTTATTTTCTAGTCAAAACTTAGATTGATTTTAGGTCTTCTTTGGCAATATCTATTATATAAAAAGCCTGTGGTCGTCACACCATCATGCCTTAATGACCAATCAGCAGGAAGCTGCATGCGTGGGGTGGGCGGGGCTGCATGCGCAGTGAGGCGTGTGCAGGTGGGCAGGGACTTGACTCTGGAGGACTTGACAGGAGGTGTGGGCGGGTTTCTGGGTCCCGCCTCCCGCAGGAGCGGCAGCGGTGCCAGCCATGGGACTCTTTCTGGGTCCCTGAGCCATAGGACTCTGGGTTCTGGGTCTCACACGATTTCGTGCGCTGGGCCCTTAGTATGTATATAATGCTATAAATTTCTCTCTAAGCACTGCTTTCAGGATCCCCAAAATTTTAATAAATTGTATTTTCATGTTCATTTAGTTCAAAGTATTTTAAAATTTTTGTTGAGATCTCTTCTTTGACCCACGTGTTACATAGAAGTATGTTATTTAGAACAGTGGTTGCCAACCTTTTGGACCTCACGGACCACCAGTGGTCTACGGACCACCACTTGGCGACCGCTGATTTAGAAGCATGCTCTTTCTCTCTCTAGATCAGGCCCATGGCTTTCTCCCATCTCCTTCCCCCAGGCATGTTTTCTTTGCCTTTCTTTTTCCTAAGCTCCAAGGACCCTTCTTTTGTCTCTGTAACTTATTTCCTGAGCCCACACAGCCCAGCTGGCTCACTTCTTCCAGGGCTCACTTCTAGCTCTGTGACTGTCTAAATCAGCAGTTCTCAACCTGTGGGGTCACGACCCCTTTGGCAGTCGAACGACCCTTTCACAGGGTTTGCCTAAGACCATCCTGCATATCAGATATTTACATTACGGTTCATAACAGTAGCAATATTAGAGTTATGAAGTAGCAACGAAAATAATTTTATGGTTGGATCACAACATGAGGAACTGTATTTAAAGGGGCAGAAGGTTGAGAACCCCTGGTCTAAATAAACTTTTACTTGTATTTGGCAGGGGAGGATGTTATTTAATCTCCAAGTATTTGGAGGCTTTCCAGTTCTCTGTTATTGATTTCTATTTGATTCCATTTTGGTCTGAGAACAGACATTGCGTGATTTCTGTTCTTTTAAATTTCTTTTTTTTTTTTTAAATCCTCACCTCAGAATATTTTTTTCCATTGATTTCCAGAGAGAGTGGAAGGAAGGGAGGAGAGGGAGAGAGAGAGAAAAAAAAACATCTTTTTTTGTTGTTTTTATATATTTTTATTGATTTCAGAGAGGAAGGGAGAGGGGAAAGAGAGGAGAGAGAAACATCAATGATGAGAGAGATTCATTGATCAGGTACCACCTACACCCCCCCCACCACCACCACCACCAACTGGAGATCAAGCCCGCAACCCTGTGATGTGCCCCTGACCGGAATCAAACCCGGGACCCTTCAGTCCGCAGGCCTACACTCTACCCACTGAGCCAAACCAGCTAGGGCAGAAACATCTTGATCAGCTGCCTCCTGCACCCCCACAGAAGCTAGGGAACCTGCAACTGAGGTACAATGCCCTTGACCGGGAATCAAACTTACAACCCTTCGGTTCATGGGCCGATGCTTTAAGCAATAAGCCAAACCGGCCAGGGTTTAATTTCTTCAGGTATATTTTTTTGGCCCAGAATGTAACCTGTCATGGTATGTCACAGGTAAACTTGAGGAGAACGTATATTCTACTGTTGTTGGGTGGTGTGGTCTATAGATAACAATTATATCTAGTTGATTGATGGTATTGCTAAGTTCAATTATGTCCTTACTGACTTTCTGCCTGCTGCACCTGTCATATTCTGATAGACAGTGTCAAAGTCTCCAACTATGTAGTGGATTCATATATTTCTCCTTGCAGTTCACTCAGTTTTTGCCTCATGCAGCTTGGTATTCTATTGGTAGGAGCATACACGTTAAGAATTATGTCTTCTTGGAGAATTGACCTCTTTATCATTATATAATAACCTTATTTATTCCTGATAACTTTCCTTGCCTTAAAGTCTGCTTTGTCTGAAATTAGTATAGCTACTTCTGCTTTCTTTTTTCTTTTCTTTTTTTAATTAAATTAATTAATTTTTTTATTGTTTAAAGTATTACATATGTCTCCTTTTTCCATGATTGACCCACCAGGACAAGCTGAGAGAGCTTCTTTTTTAATTTTGTTTTATTGCTTAAAGTATTACAAAGAGTATTACATATGACTCCTTTTTTTCCCCCCCTGACAATCCCCTGGCCTCCCCTACCCCCCAGTGTCTTGTGTCCATTGGTTATGCTTATATGCATGCATACAAGTCCTTTGGTTGACCTCTTACACCCCCCACCACAACCCTCCCCGGGTTTCCTGCTGTAGTTTGACAGTCTGTTCAGTGCTGCTCTGGCTCTGTATCTATTTTTGTTCATCAGCTTATAATGGTCTTTATTATCCAGAAATGAGTGACATCGTGTGGTATTTTTCCTTCATTGACCAGCTTATTTCACTTAGCATAATGCTTTCCAGTTCCATCCATGCTGTTGCAAATGGTAAGAATTCCTTCTTTTTTACAGCAGCATAGTATTCCATTGAGTAGATGTACCACAGTTTTCTAATCCATTCATCTGCTGATGGGCACTTAGGCTGTTTCCAGATCTTAGCTATGGTAAATTGTGCTGCTATGAACATAGGGATGCATATATCCTTTCTGATTGGTGTTTCTGATTTCTTGGGATATATTCCTAGAAGTGGGATCACTGGGTCAATTGGGAATTCCATTTTTAACTTTTTGAGGAAACGCCATACTGTCTTCCATAGTGGCTGCACCAGTCTGCATTCCCACCAGCAGTGCACGAGTGTTCCCTTTTCTCCACATCCTCTCCAGCACTTGTTTTTTGATTTGTTGATGATAGCCATTCTGACAGGTATGAGATGATACCTCATTGTTGTTTTGATTTGCATCTCTTGGATGATTAGTGACTTTGAGCATGTTTTCATATGTCTCTTGGCTTTCTGAATGTCTTCTTTTGAAAAGTGTCCATTTAGGTCCTTTACCCATTTTTTTATTGGATTGTTTATCTTCCTTTTGTTAAGTTGTATGAGTTCCCTATAAAAGTGGGAGATTAAGCCCTATTGGTGATAACATTGGCAAATATGTTCTCCCATGCAGTGGGCCTTCTTGTTGTTTAGTTGATGGTTTCTTTTGCTGTGCAGAAGCTTTTTATTTTGATGTAGTCCCATTTGTTTATTTTCTCTTTAGTTTCCAAGGCCCTAGGAGCTGTATCGGTGAAGAAATTGCTTTGGCATATGTCTGAGATTTTGTTGCCTTTGGATTCCTCTAGTATTTTTATGGTTTCCCGTCTTACATTTAAGTCCTTTATCCATTTTGAGTTTATTTTTGTGTATGGTATAAGTTGGTGGTCTAGTTTCATTTTTCTGCATGTATCTGTCCAATTTTCCCAACACCATTTATTGAAGAGACTGTCTTGATTCCATTGTATGTTCTTGCCTTCTTTGTCAAATATTAATTGAGCATATTGGTTCAGGTCGATTTCTGGGCTCTCTATTCTATTCCATTGATCTACATGTCTGTTCTTATGCCAGTACCAAGCAGTTTTGAGAAAAGTGGCTTTGTAATACAGCATGATATCTGGTATTGAGATCCCACCTACTTTGTTCTTCTTTCTCAGGATCACAGCAGCTATTAGGGGTCTTATTTTATTCCAGATGAATTTTTGGAACGTTCGTTTTAGGTCTGTGAATTATACCATTGTACTTCTGCTTTCTTTTGATTAGTATTAACGTGGTATATTTTTCTCCATCAATTTACTTTTAACTGCGTTCTCTTTTTTTATTATGATTATTGATTTGAGAGAGAGAGAGAGAGAGAGAGAGAGAGAGAGAGAGAGAGAAACATCGATTGGTTGTTTCACTTATTTATGTATTCACTGGTTGATTCTTGTATGTGCCCTGACCAGGGATCGAACCTGCAATCTTGGTGTATGGAGATGATATTATGACCAACTGAGCTACCCAGCCAGGGCTTAACCCTATTCTCTTTTAAGAAACATTTCCAGAAGTCCCAGACATTTCCACATATACCTCATTGCTAGAACATGCTACATGACTACAACATCTTCCTTTTTAAGAAAATATCATTTTAAAAAGCATTTTGAGCCCAACCGGAGTGGCTTAGTGGTTGAGCATCGACCTATGAACCAGGAGGTCATAGTTCAATTCCCGGTCAGGGCACATGCCCAGATTGCGGGCCCAGTGTGGGGCATGCAGGAGGCAACCGATCAATGATTCTTTCTTATCATTGATGTTTCTATCTCTTGCTCTCTCTCCCTTTTTCTCTGAAATCAATAAAAATATGTTGTTGTTTTTTTAAAAAAAGAAGCACTTTGAGTCCCAGCTGGTGTGGCTCAGTGATTGAGCATCAACCCATGAACCAAGAGTTCACCAGTTTGATACCTGGGCAGGGCACATGCCTGGGTTGCAGGCTCAATCCCCAATGGGGGGGCAGTGCAGGAGGCAGCCAATTGATGTTTTTTTTTCTCATCAGTGTTTCTATGTATCTATCCCTCTCCCTTCCTCTCTCTCTAAAAATATCAATAAAACATTTTTAAAAATTCAGCTTGCAAAAAACAACCTATTCTGAATGCTCTTTTATAATTATACTAGAGGCCCGGTGCACAAAAATTTGTGCACTCGGGGGGGTCCCTCAGCCCGGCCTGTGCCCTCTCACAGTCTGGGACCCCTCGGGGGATGACTACCTGCTGGCTTAGGCCCACTCCCCAGAGGATTGGGCCTAAGTTGGCAGTCGAACATCCCTCTGGCAGCACAGGAGCCCTCAGGGGATGTCCACTTGCCAGTGGGGAGCAGGCCTAAGCTGCAGTCGGACATCCTTAGCGCTGCTGAGGAGGCGGGAGAGGCTCCCACCACCACTGCTGTACTGGCAGCCGTTAGCCTGGCTTGTGGCTGAGCAGAGCTCCCCCTGTGGGAGTGCACTGACCACCAGGGGGCAGCTCCTGCATTGAGCATCTGCCACCTGGTGGTCAGTGTGTGTCATAGTGACCAGTCATTTCCAGTTGTTCTGCTGTTAGGGTCAATTTGCATATTACCTTTTTATTATATAGGAGTGCCTGGTCAGCCTGGGTGAAGGGCTGATGGCTGTTTGCAGGCTGGCCACAGCCCCTTCAGAGTGGGGGTCCCCCGTGGGGTGCCTGGCCATCCTGGGTGAGGGACTGAGGGCTGTGTGCAGGCTGGCCACAGCCCCTTCAGGGTAGGGGGTCCTGCTGGGGTGCCTGGCCAGCCTGGGTGAGGGGCTGATGGCTGTTTGCAGGCTGGCCAAGTCCCCCAGCGGGGACCCTCACCCCATGAGGGTGTGGCCATCCTGGGTGAGGGGCTGATGGCTGTTTGCAGGCTGGTCACGGCCTCCAGCCACCCAAGCTCCCAGTGGAGGCTGGCTGGAAGCAGGTATCTGGGATTTATTTGTCTTCTATAATTGAAACTTTGTTGCCATGAGCGGAGGCCACAGCTGGCTCAGGGCAGGCGAGAAGCTTGGCTTCCTCCATCGCCCAGGCAACCAAGCCTCCTGCTTGCTCCAGCTCCATGGCTGCCAGCCACCATCTTGGTTGGGTTAATTTGCATATAGTAACTCTGATTGGCTGGTGGGCATGGCTTGGGGCATAGTGAAGGTATGGTCAATTAGCATCTTTGTCTTGTATTAGTGTAGATAATTACTAGAGGCCCAGTGCACAAATTCGTGCACCAATGGGGTCCCTCGGCCTGGCCTGCGGTATTGGTCCGAAACTGGCTCTCCAACATCTCCTGAGGGGTCCCAAATTGCGAGAGGGTGCAGGCCAGGTCAAGGGACCCCACCAATGCAAGATCGGGTCCGGGAAGGGATGCGGGAAGTTGGCCAGCCGGGGAGGGACTGTGGGAGGGCTTCAAGCATGTCCAGCCCACCTCGCTCAGTCCCGATTGACCAGACCCCAGCAGCAAGCTAACCTACCGGTCAGAGCATCTGCCCCCTGGTGGTCAGTGCACATGATAGCAAGCAGTTGAGTGGCCTTAGCATATCATTAGCATATTATGCTTTGATTGGTTGAACAACCAACCAGTCGACCGGACACTTAGCATATTAGGCTTTTATTATATAGGATTACTATTTTATAATTTTGTTGAGGTATAATTTAATATAAAATCTGCTCATTTTAAGGGTACAGTATTTTTTAAGTAAATGTATATAGTTTTGCAACAATTACTACAATCTAGTTTTAGAACTTTTTTTATCACTCCAGAAAGATTCTTATGCCCATTTGTAGTCAATCCCAATTACCTCCCCCCTTTTTCACAATCTCCCTGGAAGTACCATATTACATTACCACTTTATTTCAAGGGCCAGATATTAGTCACATTAGTTTCAAAGGAGGCTGGAAAATATAGGTGTTTTTATTTTATTTTATTTTATTTTAAATGGGCTCATTGACATCTTAAATAAAAACTGACTCCAGCCCTAGCCAGTTTGGCTACTCAGTGGATAGAGCATAGGCCTGAAGACTGAAGGGTCCTGGTTCAATTCCGGTCAGGGGCACATGCCTGGGGTTGCGGAATCAATCCCCAGTAGGGGGCGTGCAGAAGGTTGCTGATCAGTGATTCTCTCTTATTATTAATGTTTCTATTTCTCCCTTCCTCTCTGAAATCAATAAAAATATACATATTTTTTAAAAACTGACTCCATTGCTAAAGAAAAAGGGGAGAGTGGATGATGGGTTGGTAACTAACCGTATCTACCACAGATAGATGGTGTTATATTCTTTACTTTAGAAATGAAGTAATCAGATCTTAGTGAGTTGAGAAATTTAACCAAGGAAACCTTGCAGTCTTAAACCTTCTAATTTAAATTTTCCTTCAAACCAGAAAAAGGCCACAATGTTTTGATAATAGCAGTTTAGCCTGAGACCCACCTGTTTGAGCCATGGAATCTTATAGGATCAATGGTGGCTCATTAGCAGTCTTTTCGATATTTATTTTAGATTTTCAGAAGTATAAAAAGCCAGCTCAGTCGAATTCACCAATATGATTGTTGTTCCCTCAAACTTGACTAGCCTTCAACTACTTCTAACCAAGCTAACCCCTTGAAACCCCGCTCAGGGGTCACCTTCAGGAAGTCTCCTTGACTTGCCTACTCAGGGTACCCAGTATGTACCCTGTGCTTTCCTGATCACACTCCACAGAGCAGAGCCTGCTCTAGTCAGAGTTTGTTTAACTCCTAGATTAAAGACTTGTTCTCGAGGTTGGGAATCTTGTCCTAGCTGACCTTGTTTTCCCAGGGCCTAGTCTGGTGCCTGGCACCCAACAGGTCCTCAGTCAGTGCTTAGAAAATGAATGCGGGAGCCCTAGCCAGTGAGCCTCAGCTGGTTGAGCATCATCCTATGCACGGAGAGGTCACCAGTTTATTCCCAGTCTGGGCACATGCCCAGGTTGCGGGCTTGATCCCCTGCTGGGGGCGTGCAGGAGGGAGCCTATAGATGTGTCTCTTATTGATTTTTCTCTCTCTCTCCCCCTCTCCCTTCCTCTCTCTAAAAAATCAATAAAAACATATTTTAAAAAATGAATGAGGGAGTCATCGCAGTGTGTTCCACACTCTGCTTTAGATGTTTGCTATTGCCAACGTTATTGATTGATTTGTAAACTTTTTCTTTCAACACCTATCAAGGTTCCGGTGACAACTTTGAAGAAATCACACTGAATTTTTAAGCTGATTTGTGTTGATGTCTTTTTTGTTTTCCCACAGGAGGGAAAAAGAGGAGGAAGAGAGACATAAGTTGTATGACTCTTCCTTGCCACTTTCAAGTCATGATGAAAGCTCCTATGATGATTCTGATTTCAGGTAGGTAGAACAGCAACAGGAGAAGAAAACAAAAATTGTGGCCAAAGACTGAAAAATAACAATAATGATTCCCAGGAGAGAGAAGAGAGTTCATTATAATTTTTTGTAGGCTGAGTGAAAAACAGGAGTGAGGAGTTTTTTACTTGGGTGACTACATTTATTGATGCATTTAGTCTTTTACCCATTTTTTTATATTATAACTAATAATTATAACTAATAATATTAAATTATAATATAAGTAGTGGCCCGATGCATGAAATTCGTGCACATTAAAAGGGAATTAATTAGAGAGTCAAGTCCCCTCACACCTGTGCAGGCCTCAAAATCACTTGAGACCCAGACCTAGCTGGCCCCACCCCCACAGGGCAAGACCCAGACCTGGCTGGCCACACACCTGTCAAGCCCGACCCCCCGCAGCGTCACATCAGTGCTGGGCGGGGACACACGCAGGTAGTGCCACGTCCCAGGCCAGGACACAGGCAGGCAGCATCACAACCCTGGCCAAAGATGCAGGCAAGCAGCTTCACCTCAGCGCTGGGCATAACATTAGCACTGGGCAGGCCTGGGCGTGCCTCCACTGGGGGCGGAAGTCCCCATCCTGCCCCCTAGCTCCTGTGCGTGTGCAACCCATTGACTGGTTGTGACTCAGACACCGTTAGGACCAATTCGCATATTACCTCTTTATTATATAGGATAATGACTGCCATTTATTAACTGGTTACTCTGTGCCACGCGGTAAGCTGAACAGATGAGGAACATGGCCCCATGTGAACCTTTATAGCAGCCAGGAAGAGTGGCGGTCATCCACTGTGTTCCTGCAGCAGCAGGCCCAGGTTTGTAGAGACTTCACCACGTCCCTACAGGGAACACTGGGTAAATAACAGCAACTAAGACACAGTCCCTATTTTCAGGGGCTCACATCTGTTAGAAAGAAGGTGGATGTATCAGCAAGTAAGTTCCAGAGGCGCTGTTCCAGAGAGGGGACAAAGATGGCAGCAGCCTGGAGCCACGCAGAAACACTGTAAAGAAGTGTGCTTGACCTGAGTAGGCACCTGCCAGGCAGAAGGCAGGGGATGAGAAAGGGCTGGTGTGCTCAGTGGGTGGAGCAGTGGAGGCAAAGGCTCTGAGGCAGGAGGTCATGGAGGTCCGTGAGCGGCTTCAGGAGAGGTGAGCCTGGAGATGATCCCTGGACAAATCATGAAGGGATTTCCATGAAGCGCTTGATGTCCTAAGTCGTGGAGAGTCACAGAAAGTTATTAAACAGGGAAACCGCATGGCCATAGTTGGACTTTAAAAGTCTTGATGTGCCCTCGCTGGTTTGGCTCAGTGGATAGAGCATTGGCCCTCAGACTGAAGGGTCTCGGGTTCGATTCTGGTCAAGAGCACATACCCTGGCTCTGGTTGGGGCGTGTGCAGGAGGCAACCACATGTGTCTCTCTCACATTGATGTTTCTCTCTCTGTTTCTCCCCTTCCCTTCCACTCTCCCAAAAAACCAATGAAAAAATATCCTCGGGTGAGGATTAACAAAGAAAATAATAATAAAAGTCCTGATGGCAGATGGTGGTCTTCACAAAGGGAGGATATATGTATTTGGGGGGACTTGCAAAGTCTCCCATAAAGATTTACCTCTGTGTGGAACCCTAGCTATACCTCTTGACTAGTAGTCCACAAGCTTTCTTGATCTTGTCTCTCTCAGTAAAATATTTATGAGAATTCAGCCCCTAATAATACATTAATTATTTAGAAACTATCCTATCTAATAGAGGAAATATGCTAATTGACCCTCATGCCATCGCAAAGATGGCGGCGCCCACGGCCAATAAGGAAGGAATATGCTAATTGACTGCCCCCACCCTCAAAGATGGTGGTGCCCACAGCCACAAGATAGTGGCACCCAGTCCCCTCAGGGCCGCCGGGGTGGCAGGCACGTGGCAAGGCCAGGCCTGCCCCCAGGTGGGCCCAGCCACTCCGCACACCTGCTTCTGGAGTCCCCCAGTCCCCTCAGCCCCCCAGTCGCCCAGGGCTGCCCGAGGCTCAGGTAACCAGGGCCAGCCAAGGTTTGCGCTGCTGGCAGTGGCAGCAGCAGAGGTGTGATGGGGGCGTTGCCTTCCCCTGATCGCTGGGTCACCTCACGCCCCTGAGGGCTCCCGGACTGTAAGAGGGGGTAGGCCGGGCTGAGGGACCCCCCACTCCAGTGCATGAATTTTCATGCGCCGGGCCTCTAGTATATATATAGGTGTCCCTTCAAAATGTATCCATACTCTGAATGATTATAAAGTCAGTGTTTATTAGCATAGAGTTCATTTTCAAAATTTAAAAGAATCTATAGAAATAAATAATTTTTTTTGTCATCACATGTTTTTAAACTGATGACCTTTCTGGTCCAGGCACTGCTTATAAATAACATGAAGCAATGGAATCGTAAGAATCATTTTTTTCAGTATTTGTGCACCCTCAATTCTTCAACTTGTTGCCTGTTTTGTACCATAAACTTTATCTTTTATGTATCTCTATAAAAAAGTCTAGTAGATAAATTTTCTTTGTTCAAAGCTTAGTCTGGCTTCGCCCATTATTTCAAATCAGTTTAACCGGGAAAGGAGTGAAAATTAAGTGAGTTATCAGTTGTTAAAGTGTGTACACGCTTTTGGGGACACCCTATTTATCTATCTATCTATCTATCTATCTATCTATCTATCTATCTATATAGTATGTTATATATTAGATATAAATATATACTTCTATACTAATATAGTATATATACTATAAAACATAGAGAAAATAGAAATTAAAGATGATGCGATAATAATACATAACTAGAATTTCCAATATCTTCTCCTTTATAATGGCTCTGCTGTGGACCTATCTGTGGTAGAGATAACCACTCGGGACCAGCCCCCACAAGTAAATATCAATAAGATAAAGGTGTCCCCCACAGGAAAAGATGAAGCAGTAGAAGGAGCTTTAACTCTAAAGAGATCTGGGGTTTTGAATCTTTGCTGCGCCCTCTCTGTGACTTTAGGTCAAGTTACAAAGTTCTCTTGGCCTGTTTCCTTGGGCTTAAAGAGTGTGGCTGGTTATGTATAAAAGAACTAACCCATATGAAGAGCCTGGCATAGAAACTGCCAATACGAATAGTCATTATATTATTTTTCTCTAAAACTGCTACATTTCTTACTCCAAAGCCTTGGGGCATCCTGATGGAGAGCCCTGGGCCAGCTCACCCCTGGGGGCAGACCATTCCCTGCTCACTCACCGCTGGGAACGGAAATGGCGAAACTCCAGAAAATGCACAAGTTTTACCCACAGGGAAGCGCCCCCACGCTCCAAAAGTCACGTTCAGACAGGGAACAGCCGGGTCCAAAAACATCCTCCTAGACACCGCTACCAGAAGTCACTGAGGATCAGTGGCCCAGCCCTCTAGGGGCCTGAGGAAGAGCAGACCAGCTCCTCCTGTTGCAAATACCGAGAGACATTGAGGACAAGTGGCCTCCCCTGTGCTGAGCACGTTCCATCAGTGTCCCATTAAGGTCTCAGAAAAGTCCCTGGAGGTAGATGTCATTGTTCCTGGTTTTCAAAGGAGGCAGCTGGGGTCCACTTGAGTGGAGGCACAGGCTCCTGGGTGGGGAGGTGGGGGGAGGTGGGGGGGGGTGCGGGTCTCTCAAATACCCGTGTCTCATCAGGCTACTCTTTTGCTTAAAACCTAGTTTCTCCTCATCCCCTAAGGAACCGAGGAGTAAAGTCCAAACGCTTAGACACCAGACCGCCATGAGGTGCCCCTACTCCTCTCCTCTTTCTCCACCCCCGACCTCTCCAGCCAGATTGAGCCCCTGCAGCTGCCCTAAGAGGCCCAGCTCCTCCTGCCTCCAGGCCTTGCTTGGCCCAAGCCTCTTCCTCTGCAGGAAATGCCCTTCCCCGCCCACTCGGCCCTCCTTCCCCAGCCGGCCCTGCTGCTGCTTCAGAGTCAGTGCAGAGGACATCTCCTCCTCCAGGAAGCTTTCCCTGACAACACCCCCCCCCCCCCCGAAGGTCAAGGTCAAATGCTTCTCCTCTAAGCTCTCAGGCTTTTTATAACATGAAAACTCACTGAGCCCAAAGCAGTGCAAGGAACGGCGTTGGAACATTCTGGGTTGGGCGATCAGAGCAGACCCATTTTGAAGAAAGCACCGAGTTACTGCTCCAGGGCTGAGCAAGAGGCAGGCTGCACGCACAGATGGAATAAGAGTAAAGGAGCAGGTGCTGACCCATTCAGGGCGTTTTCCTGAGTTCTCACCGCCCTCATTCACCCATCTGTCAGGGACAAGACAGCCAGAAGTCATAGTGCTCTTTGCAGAAGTCCATAAAAATCTTATCATTTTCAATTCTGGCACCCAATAAAGGACAACTGACTAGCACCGTGGTCGGCAAACTGCGGCTCGCAAGCCACTTGTGGCTCTTTGGCCCCTTGAGTGTGGCTCTTTCTAAGCCTTAGGAGGACCCTAATTAAGTTAATAACAATGTACCTACCTATATAGTTTAAGTTTAAAAAATTTGGCTCTCAAAAGAAATTTCAATCATTGTACTGTTGATATTTGGCTCTGTTGACTAATGAGTTTGCCAACCACTAGCATAACATCTGAATTTTTAGTATATCTGCAAAGTTTGGTATCTTAAATTAAAATATCACCTAATGTGTTAAGAAATCACAGTGAGCCCTGGCCATCTGGCTCAGTGGTTAGAGTGGCAGCCCTTGGACTGAAGGGTCGTGGGTTTAACTCCAGTCAAGGGCAGGTACCTCGGCTACAGGCTCAATCCCCAGCACATGCCGGAGGCAACCAGTTGATGTGTGTGTCTCACATCCATGTTTCTCTCTCTTTGACTCTCCCCCTCCCTTCTACTCTCTCTGAAAATCAATGCAAAAAATGTTTTCAGGTGAGAATTAACAACAACAACAAAATCACAACTAATGTTTTACTTAATTATAACTTTTTCTTATTCATTAGTTGTTATCACCTTGAGCAGTGGCACACAACAGAGTTTCCATAGCTAAAACTTACTCAGTGCCTGGCCAGGCCCTTATTCTGCCCTAAGCGCGATCCATGTATTATTCAATTCTCACAGCTTTCCTGCGAGATACGGGATGTCATTATTTTCATTTTACAACTGAGGCGTGGAGAGGCTTAGTGACTTCCTCAGGCTCCCTCCCGCTCCCCCTCCTCTCTTCCTTTCTTCTTTTCTTATTAGTCCTCACCTGAGGATATGCTTATTGATTTTAGAGAGAGAGGAAGGGAGAGGGAGAGAAACATCAATCAGTTGCCAGGGATCAAAGACTCTTCAACCAACTGAGCCACCCTGCCAGGGCTGGCCTATTCTTAAGAAAAAGCTTAAGAGATAAACTTACTATGAAGAAAGTTTTATGAGTTGTTTTTTTTTTGTTTTGTTTTTTAAAGAAACAACCACTGATACTGACTTATAGCTGGATGGTTGGACTATGAAATCTTCAGGTCAGTAGTAGCTTATAAATACTATTATTTTTAACATTCCTTTTACAATGGGAGAGGAGACCAACCACTTCAGTTCATTTTAACAAGTATTCATTGCTCTTTCCTCTTCCCTGAACATGGTATAGACACTGTCGTTAACTGGCTAATTCTTACTTGACCCTTAAAGCCCAGCTCAGGCATCACTGCCTGTTTTGTAGTCTGTGTCTGTCTTCCTCTCTGTACTGTAAGTCTCCCAAGTTCAGACACTTTGTCTCATTCAGCATTGAATATCCTGCGCTTCATGTGGCAGCACATAGTAGGGATTCAGCAAATTTGTAAAATGGTGATGATAACGGTATGTACAGCATAAAGTTGTTAGGAGGATTAAATTGGTTAAAGTTTTTAAAACAGAATAGTGCCTGATGCAGAGTAAACGTAAGTGCTTATTATATTAGCCAATTAATAGTTCTACAAAGCTTGTTCCAAAAAATTGCACTCCCCTGGACCCCTTCCCATTCCCCACAAACAATACTTTCACTTTCTTAACAGATTAGTTTAGTATTTGATTTCCTTTTTACGTCTAAATTCCATGCTGCTCTGCTCCTTGATTTTTCGGTGTTAGGCTTTATCGAGTTCTCATTAGGAAAGGTGAGGACAGGGCTCTCTCTCATACGCACACACTTCCCATCTCCCACCCTCCCAATGTGTTTCAGTTGTGGGCTCATTAATCAGCTTTATTATACCATCAATACCATTGCCATGAGCCACTGAGTGTACTATGGTTATTTTTCTTTTCTTGCAAAACGATTTGCTATCACTGGAACCAAGTCTCTCTCTTTGTTAATCTGCCTGTTTTCTCCCCCCCCCCCTTTTTTTTCTTATGTACTTACCATAATTTATCTCCAAATTCCACTCAGTTGCATAAATCTCCTCCCAGTACATTCAGGCACTTTACAATTCAAGCACGTCAAACTTAAACAAGGCATGCGGCCCACCGCCGCGAGTTTGACATGCTTGCACCGTCAATCAGCCTCACCTTCTGACCTGCTTCCCTCTGGGCGGTTGGTTTCTAGCTGTTTATGTCATCCTGGGGATTCCCTTCTTCATTCTCTAGATCACACTGGCTTTTAATCTGTTTCCATTTGTGTCTTTATGGTTCATCCACAGAGAGATGAGCAAGTCGAAAGCAATGCAGAAAAAGACAGCCCCTCACCTTCTGGCCAATCTGGAGGAATCCTTGTCCAAGAACTGGGAGAACTTTCGGGATGAAGCCTGCACATGGGCTTAATCTAAAACAGAAACAAGACAAACAAAAAATAATACTTCAGCACACCTAGTCATTCCCAGTCCGTGGGAAAAAGAATATTAAAGTTCACTCCTACCCTGGGCCAAAGTCAAGATGTAAAGTGAAGTTAATTAACCTTCATTCATTCATTCATTCATGCATTCATGCATGCATGCATTTACTTACTAATTTTTTCATTCACTTGTTTATTAATGACACCATGGAATATATATTATTATTATGTAACATAGTAATCATAGGAGACATCATTTTATTGAGCACCTATTATGTGCTGAGTGCTCTGTTAAAGTGTTTTTAAATATTATCTCTGTCACTCCTCCTGTGCCCTGTCCACCCCTCCGCCACCCCCCGCCCCCCGAGATGGTACTGTTACCTCCATTTCTCCTAGGAGGACACTGGGGCTTGGAGAGGTTGAGCAAAGATTCAGTAGGTGTCTATTCGGTGCCATGCCTGCATTTGTCCCTGTGGAAACAGATGAATAAAGACCCAGTCTCAGCCCTAGCTGGTTTGGCTCAGTGGAAAGAGCATCAGCCTACAGCCTGAAGGGTCCCGGGTTCAATTCCGGTCTTATCTTGCCCTGCATGTGATTATCTGTTTCTGTATCTATCTTCCCTATGAGACTCGTGGCTTCTTAAGAACAGATCTGTCTCCATCTCCATTTCCAGCAGAGAGCTGGGTCACGTGTTTAATAAACGGTGCTTATATAAACTGTCATGCGCATGCCTGTTTAGGTAGCTATGTGCCAACTTTGGAGTTTTTCAAACTTGGAAATAAACCTAAATAAATGAGAAAGCCCCAAATGACTGATATATTTGTATGTGTGTATATATATATATATATATATATATATATATATATACACACTACTGTATTTGCCTGTACACTCCTCTGTGGCCCCAATTAGGGTTTGTATCTTGTTTGTTGAATTCCTAGCACCCAATTCCTAGTACAGCATCTGACAATCTTTTGAATGAATTAAATATGTTTAAGGGGAGATGTACCCAGTGAAATTCTTTTTTTCAGGATGACCCTTCATTCTTTAGTTCTCTACTAGAGGATTTCTCAAATTTGAGCTCTTTAAACTCTAAGATTATATATCTATAGGCATCAGTTTGAGGAATCATATGCATCTATTTGATTATAAGGTGGTTGTCCACAGAGGGGCAATAAGGTGTAATGGTTTAAAATTCAGATCTTAACTGTAATCCCACTGCCTGTTGTTGTTTTTCTTAGAATATCATAAAAAATGACACAAATTTTTTTAATTTTATGGAGAATTTGTTGCCTCGCTGAAGGATTTGAGAAACTGTGAAAACTAAATGATACAATTACTAATTGATAAAAAAAAGTTCTGGATTGCCCTGCTCTATATCTAGCACTTCATTATTTTATTGTTCAGATTTAATTTCTTGCTCCATCTGGAATCTATTCTGGTACAAGGTGTGAAGTATGGTTCCAAATTTATTTTTCTTCCAGATGACTACCTAGTTGTTCCAACAACATTCGTTGGATTCATCACTTCCCCACTGATTTGAAATGTCACCACCATATTCAGAATTTTTATCTGATATGGAAGACATCTTTTTTTCTGATTTGAATGGCATCAGAATGAATTTTAATTACCACAGGGTTTTGCCCTACCTGGTTTGGCTCAGTGGATAGAGTGTCGGCCTGTGGACTGAAGGGTCCTGGGTTTGATTCCAGTCAAGGGCACATGCCCAGGATTGTGGGCTCAACCCCCAGTAGGGTGTGTGCAGGAGGCAGCCATCATGATTCACTCTCATCATTGATGTTTCTATCACTCTCCTCTCCCTTCCTCTCTGAAATCAATAAAAATATTTTTAAAAAGTAAATAACACGTTTTAAAAACCCATTTAAGCCCTAACTGGTTTGGCTCAGTGGATAGAGCGTCGGCCTGCGGACTGAAAGGTCCCAGGTTCGATTCCGGTCAAGGGCATGTACCTTGGTTGCGGGCACATCCCCAGTGGGGGTTGTGCAGGAGGCAGCTGATGGATGTTTCTCTCTCATCGATGTTTCTAACTCTCTATTCCTCTCCCTTCCTCTCTGTAGAAAATCAATAAAATATATTTTAAAAAAAACATTTAAAAGTTTTATATAACCATCAATATCATATTCAAACAAGATTTTCATCCTCACTTCATGAATTACAGGCTCCTTTCAGTTTCTTTAAGTGTACTGCACACAACCTTCAAATATTATGAGCATTTCTCTCTCCCAGCTGTCACTACACCAAACTACATATGTTCTATTTCCCTAAATCCTCTTGCTGTGCTCTTTGCAGCTCTTCTGTACAGTTGATGTCTCCATGTAACAAGTTGCGCAGAAATCGCTATAATTATTTTAGGTGAGTCCTCAAAGTGAACGCCTATTGTCACTATCCAATTCATCCCAACAATGAGCATGAATTTCCATTCGGCATGAAGGACAGGCGATGTTTCTGGAAAACAACAGGTTTTGGAGAGCCATTTGTTAGCTCTTTAGACAATCAACCTGGGGGAGGGGAGCCATGCCCTACAAAATGACAACTGCTGTTGTGGGGATTTGTTGCTATTTATTCCAGCAAAATGGTCCAGACACCGAAGAAAAAGGGTCGCCCTGTACTGGGTCTTGAACCCAAAAACTGTTTGCACAGATATTCAGCCAAGACACATCACAGCCTCCACCTCAACAGATGCTCTCTCAAATGTTTCATGACTCTCCTCAATAGTCAGCATTTAAGAGACAGCTCTGCTGACATGAAAGCTGGCTTAACATTTCTATTTAAAAGCTGGACCAGACTGTGTTTGGCTTCTGTTGTGTATTTAACATTTCAAGTTAACGTTGTGGCAGGTCTTCGCGTCGCCAGCATATCATCCAGTCCCGGCGGCGGTCCAAAGTGCTCAGCAGCCTCCGAGACTCCATGTCGGGGCCATGCTTTTGAGAAAGAACGGATAGAATGTGCACATGCAATCCGTGGCTTCCGCACAGAGAGTGCGAGAGAGAATATGATGACTTCCTAGAAAGCCTGCTTTGCAGAAAACGATGACCCGGTGACCCGTCTGAGTGCCATCCCGTGGCAGCAGGACAAGCTAATAACGGAGGGGACTACAGCTCCACCCACCTCCAGGAGAGGGCATCCGAGAGCAGCTGCCCGGGGTTGGAGGCTGATTTTCAAGTTCCTTGTTCTCCCTGGAAAGTGTATGTACTGACAACTGACACTCTAAGTGTCTAACAAGAAAAGATTGTGCCCTGGCCGGTTTTGCTCAGTGGATAGAGCTTCGACCTGAGGACTGAAGGGTCCCAGGTTCGATTCCGGTCAAGGGCACATGCCCAGGTAGTGGGCTGGATCCCCAGTGGGGAGCGTCCAGGAGGCAGACGATCAATGATTCTCTCTCATCATTGATGTTTCTATCTCTCTCTCCCTCTCTCTTCCTCTCTGAAATTAATACAAATATATTTAAGAAAAAGAAAAGATTGCTCTATCCTTTAATTAATTAATTTTCAAGTTAAGGCGAAGAAAACTTACTCTGCATCCTGAATGGGCTTTGGGTGACTCACTCGCAAGCTAGAGTGGCAAGTGGCGAGAGAGTCATAGAGAAGAAAGAGACGTTAGGAAACCCTGAGGTTATAGTGAAGCCAGTTACCAATGCCAGGAATGAACTGGGAGTGAAAAGAAAAGCCTTGAGCAGGAGGAAAAGAGCCCCGTATTGGTCCTCCTAACCGCAGTCCTGAGCAGGAAAAGTCAGCCACTGCCGCAGCACCGCTCCTCCGCCTTGAGCTCTGCCACTCACGTCCCCTCCCCAGGGGTCTCTTCATCCGGGGGCGCCCCCACCTTAGGGCCTTCTTCCTCACAGATGCCTGCCTTCCCCCCGCGCCCGCCTCAGTACTTGTACCTGCAGATTTCAACCGGTCTCCTCAGTGCCCCGGGGGCGGCCCCGCCCCCCGAGAAGCCCCGCCCCTCGCGCGCAGCCCCGCCCCTCGCGCGCAGCCCCGCCCCCTAGAAGCCCCGCCTCTCGCGCGCAGCCCCCCCTGAGAAGCCCCGCCTCTCGCGCGCAGTCCCGCCCCTCGCGCGCAGCCCCGCCCCCCGCCCAGCCCCGCCCCTCGCGCCCAGCCCCGCCCCCCGAGAAGTCCCGCCCCTCGCGCCCAGCCCCGCCCCCTGGGTCCTCCGCGTGCCAGTTGCCACCGGTTGGAACCCAACCTCCTGGCCGGCGACGCGCGAGGCGCCCGTCTCCGGGTTCGGGTTCCAAGGCAGAATCCCTGAGGACTGAAAAGCCCGCGCGGGCGGAAGGGATTCACTTCAAGAACCTCGAAGGCTGTGGGTACGGGCGGGGTTTGCAGCAAAAAAGGACGCGTGTGAGGAATCTGAGGGAAGGCGCCTGGGTTCCTTCGTGCTTAAGGCTCGGTGGCGGTGGCAGGGCCCTCACCCCGGGAGGGATTTCCAGCATCCGATGTTAAATCCGGTCGGGCCTGCGTCCTGCAGACCCTCAGCCTCCTCCTGAGGGAATCGGTCAGGAAAATGCCGCCAAGCCGGCCAGGCCGCGGCTGAGGGTGCCGGCCCGCGCTCCCTGCACCCCGCGCTCCCCGCCCTCCGCCTGGGCGCCTGAGGCTGAGGGCCCGGGAGCCCTCCCGCGGTTCAGTCCCTCACTTGCCACTGAGAGGGAGAGAGAACAACCTTTTCGTTTTTTCAGGGGGAGAAGAAACGGGTGATTTTTGTTTTCGTCCCGGAGGGCAGTCTGAGGAACTTTGGGGAATAATGTGTATGATTAACTGAGGCACAGCACCCAGGAGACCCCAGTGCACGGCCTCGTTTCCTCGCTGCCTCGGTGTGTAGGTGGCAGCAGCCACACCTCTCCCGGCGGTTTGTTCCCCTCGGCTAGGCCCCAAGCCCCGACTTAGTGTTAAGTGAGGAGACGGAATAGACCCCCAAAAAGGAGTTACTTGGACCACATTTTATTCTAATAAATACAGCCATGGCTTGTAGATTCCTGAGGTCTTAAAACAACAGCTTCAGTGTTAAATGGCTGTTGGATTCTGTTTCTTGGCCCTAATGTTATCATATGCTCGGCCTGCACACTCTGGCTTTGTCCGGAAGGTCCTCGGGAAGGTCGTTAGGCTGCCTGGTCTAATTAGCATATTATGCTTTTATTATTATAGCCCACAGGCCCTGTGCACAAAATGTGTGCGTGGGTAGGGTCCCTGGGCCTGGCCAGCCATCAGGGCCGATTGGGGGGGGGGAGGGCCTTCCGTCTGCGCCGCCCCCTGGTGGTCAGCGCACGTCATAGCAAGTGCTCGAACCCATCCAACTCCCAAGGGGACACATTGCATATTATTAGTCTTTTATATACATAGAGAGAGAGTAGCCACTGTAATTTTAAATCTTCATAAAATTAGTAAATGCAAAATACACCTAATCTTCTATGAAGCAAAAAGATACATGTTACAAGAGAGCCCATTCATAATTAACTAGCAGAAAGGTATTCATATTTTTATGAGGAAAATAAAATCTCTCTATTGAGGGTAGACTAAGTTCTAGGAGCCAGGGAGGATACAGGAAGAACGACACAAGGTCAAAGTTCTTAGAGTGTTATTAACCTAAACATGAAAGGTTAAATAGCAGTATGCAATTCTAGATAACATTTCAAGATAACAAAAAAGATGGCAAACAGTCATAATTAGCTGTGCTATAGGAAATCAAAAGATATAAAAATAAATGACCACTTTTGAGGAGAGAGAGAAGAAACTCAAATCCCCACCCCACATACATCCGCACGAAGGAGATAATGCCACATGCTCAGCAGAAAGATTATCGGCTGGCCAAGCCATTCCAAACTAAATGTTTCTCTAATTATCCTTCTGGACTTTGAAATAAAATCAAGGAGGCCTCTGGGCAAGGGATTTTTGTACTGTACAATCTATGACTACTTCTTAAATCATATTTCTTATTTTCCCAGAATTGGGTGGTGGTGTTTTTTTCTGCTGCTCTCCTTTCAATATGAAGGAGGATCAAGTTGTGCTGGAGGAACCAGGATTCCAAGATGATGAGGTATGGCAAGAATATTGAAAGATATGCAGACAGTCAGGCCACAAAAATGAAGTTCCCTCTGTTAGCAACGATATTTAGAAACTGAATAGAAATAAAACCTAGTTCTAGAGAGAGGCAATATTACAAATATGTAGCAACTTGTTTAGCAAGAGGTGCTAAGATTAGCTACTTAGCAACTGGCATGGGATAATTGCAATAACTCAACCACTGGTATGGCCACACTGGTTCCTGTGTATACCGGTAACACATAGCAGAGGAAGGAGTGCAAGGTCTGGGGGGGAAGAAGGTTGAGAAAACATTTTTTAAAATAGGTTAAATGTTGTTCCATTCCTGTGGGTGAAGGTCTTAGGCCGGTGAGGGCAAACCTTTTGAGCTCGGCGTGTCAGCCTTTTGAAAAACCCTAACTTAACTCTGGTGCCGTGTCACATATAGAAATTTTTGATATTTGCAACCATAGTAAAAGATTTATATTTTTGATATTTATTTTATATATTTAAATGCCATTTAACAAAGAAAGATCAAAAAAATGAGTTCGCGTGTCACCTCTGGCACGCATGTCATAGGTTCGCCATCACTGTCTTAGACCATGACAAAACTGTTAGATTTTTCTACCTCTTTGGATGTTAGCTCTTCTAAGTATGTAACAAAGTGCTTGTAAAAATATTATTGATCGTATCTCTGTCTGGAGAAGTGGAATTTTAGGAATTTGGAGTGACCATAATATTGAATTAACTCTTTAAAAGGTGCTAAACAATGTAATATGAATAATCAAAACTTCATTTTTTTTCTGTTTGCTCTCCTTTAGGAATCTTTGTTTCAAGACATTGACCTGTTACAAAAACATGGAATTGTAAGTACTTTTTTTTTTTTTAAATATATTTTATTGATTCTTTACAGAGAAGAAGGGAGAGAGATAGAGAGTTAGAAACATCGATCAGCTGCCTCCTGCACATCTCCTACTGGGGATGTGCCCGCAACCCAGGTACATGCCTTTGACCGGAATCGAACCTGGGACCCCTCAGTCCTCAGGCCGACGCTCTATCCACTGAGCCAAACCGGCCTCGGCAGTAAGTACTTTTTTTAATGCTGTGTGAAATTGTCCAATTCAGGGTTTCTCAGCCTTGACCCTATTGAACATTTGAGACTGGGCGATTCTTTGTTGTGGGGAGCTGTCCTATGCATTGTAGGGTGTTTAGCAGCATCCTGGCTCCTAACCACTCACTATATCCAGTAGCACAACTAAAATTTGTCCAGACATTGTCCAGTATCCCCAGGGGGCAAAACTGCCCACGTTTGAGAACCGCTGGTTCAACTGGAGGTACTGCAAGCTCTCTGCACCTACTGTCTTCAACAGCAGAAAATTCACTTCTGTGTCAGATGATTAGAGTAAATGATGTTTACAGAAATCCAGACTGAAAATAACAAACTAAATGAACTTCAACAGCAATTAGTTGATAGAAAACTTCTGTGACATTAACTTTTGGAGCCTCACATTTTATCTCTTTCGGTTAGATTTAGAAAATAGGAGCAAAAGAAAATTCTGGTCCTTTGGTGATGTAGTTATTTGCATTCACCAAGGGTAGAAGGGGAAAAAATCCTTAAAAAATTAAAATAATATATTAGTAATGAAGTTTTGTAGAAGGAAGGAGCTGAACTGAGGGGGTGAATGTGTGATAAATTAGCTAGCTTTTCTACCAACAGACTTTTCTTTTGAATTCCTTGTTACATTGCCATGGTCCCACTAATATTCTTGGGAAATCAGGGCACAGCCAGAACATTTGGCCGTGTGCTGGGTATGTTCTACTCGTATTTCCAGAACATTTGGCTACATGGTGGGTGGGTTCCACCTGGTTGCTTGTATAAAATTGGCATCACGGTGGAAGGAGATGGACACAAAGTGCATGACATACTATGGGAATTTTTCAGGCTGGTATTTTATCAATCTGCTCCATTCTTTTACTTACAGAACGTGGCTGACATTAAAAAACTGAAGTCAGTAGGAATCTGTACCATCAAAGGGATACAAATGACAACAAGAAGAGCCCTATGCAATGTCAAAGGGCTCTCAGAAGCAAAAGTGGACAAGATTAAAGAGGCAGCCAACAAACTTATTGTAAGCAAAATCCATACTTTGTTGTTTTAGCTTAGAAGGGCTCTGTGAGTTTCTGTAGCCTTTTTCATTATGAACACTAGAAACCATTGTGGGAACTCTTAAGTTACTATAGATCATAGTGTACTATTCTCCCCGATTAATTTCTGAAAGATTGAGGCAGGGTTAACAGACCTAGAACACTATGAAGGTAATTATTTTTACCAAACTTTCCTTTTTGTCTCTCTTTATATTTCCTTTTCTCTGCCTTTTCTTCTCCTTTTTATTTACTTTTTTATATTCCTCCTCCTTATTTTTGTTTTGTCTTCTCAAATGTATCATAGCTGTTGCAATGCACTCAGCACCAAAGAAGTTACTTTCCCCTGGTATAGACCAATTGATAAGAGAGCATTGGGTTAGAAAAAGACTAACAACAGATGTATACAGTTGAGATAGATAGGACCAAGAATATGCTCACTGTGGCAGCTGAGCCAAACCCATACCTTGTAAGTGAGCCCACAAAGTGAGAGGTCCATGCTGCTGTCAGGCTCCAAGAAAAGCATATGCTTTGATTCAAGCTTTTGTGTAGAGCTTTTGGGGCCACTGAACCTAGGTAGGGTGGCTCAAGAGGCTGTATTCTTAAACATGACCTTGTGCTGCCTTCAAAGACAAATGAACTATAGCTTATATCAAATAATGATCCTGATAACTGCCGGGGTCCAAACCCAGCAGGTCCAGGGGTCCCCAAAGGTGTGGACGGAGTCGGCGAAGAAGGAATGACACGGAGACAGTGTTCAGTTGATCAGCAGCCTACCCAGGATCTCTAGCCCGGATCTCCAGCCAAGTTCTGGTCTGGATCTCCAGAGAGGTTCTGCTTCGGATCTCCAGCCAGGTTCTGTGGCCATGTTCCTCACTAGGTTCTCCAGCCAGGTTCTCCAGCCAGGTTCAGTCACCAGGTTCTAGTCAGGTTCTCTTGCCAATTTCTGTAGTCAGGTTCAGTCCAAGATCTTTTGCCATGTTCTCTCCAGCGAAGTTCTTCTGTCTGTAGGTTCTGTGTAGGTTCTGTCTGTAGGTTCTCTCTTCTAATTTCTGTCTCTTTCTGTCTTGTTACATCTGTATTTATACCAGTTGATTCAATCCTATCAATCTCTATTACAAAGGTTAGGGCGTTTCTTATCTCCATTCCAGGGAGTAAAGATTATGTAGCTTAAGCATGATTGTTCATAGTTAAAGTGATTAATTACCCGCCTGGCACTTAGTTGAGGGGTTTTATTCCCTCCCTAACTTCAGGGGAAAATCCCTACCTGGGGATTCAACCTTTCTCGGAGAGGTGACCTTGGTTAAAACACAGCGCCACGAAGGTGAGCAAACATATTAAGAACAGTATGCTATATATGCCAGGTCCCTTGAAACAGCAAGGATGGACTGGCTCCTGGCAAATTCCCCCTTTTTTATTTTTTAAAAGCAGTCATTAAAAAGAAAAACCTCAAATGCTCTCTTATATCCATTTTAAGAGTAGGATTGGCGCTTTCCGCTATTACCTGAGTCCTGATCTATCATCCCAGGGAGAGCTTGCCAATCCTGCACTTTCCCAGGGTAGAAAGGCTGCAGTGGGGTTAAGGATAAGACTCCTTGGGCCTACCTTCTCCCATGCCATTACATTTACCTTTCCTTCCTCAGAAAAGCATGGACATACTTCTTGTATAAAAACGTTCTGTCTGACTGGGAGTAACCTTAATTCCTCTGCTAGCAAGCATATATGTTAAAAGATCAATACAGAGTCTTTTTTCTTTAGACTCAGTATGGCACATCTTCTTAATCTAAAGATCAATACAGAGTCTTCTTTCTTTGGACTCAGTATGGCACATCTTCTCAATGTAAGGATCAATACAGAGTCTTCTTTCTTTGGACTCAGTATGGCACATCTTCTCAATGTAAGGATCAATACAGAGTCTTCTTTCTTTGGACTCAGTATGGCACATCTTCTCAATCTAAGTTCTGTACTATCCACCTTCTTACCCTACTTATCCTCTATAGGGGGGTCTGTAGCACCCTGGTGGAGTCCTATCCGTCCTGAGCGTGGGGGTTCTCAATGCGGGGGGGGGGGGTGCTTACCTAGGGGAATCCTTTTGCAGGGGTTCCCAAAGGTGTGGACGGAGTCGGCCAAGACTACCCACCCTTTTCCTATGGTGGAGTCCTATCCGTCCCGAGTGCGGGGCGCTTACCTAGGGGTCCCTTGTCCCTGTTCGGGCGCCATATGCCGGGGTCCAACCCCAGCAGGTTCAGGGGTTCCCAAAGGCGTGGACGGAGTCGGCGAAGAAGGAAGGACACGGAGACAGTGTTCAGTTGATCAGCAGCCTAGCCAGGATCTCTAGCCCGGATCTCCAGCCAAGTTCTGGTCTGGATCTCCAGAGAGGTTCTGCTTCGGATCTCCAGCCAGGTTCTGTGGCCATGTTCCCTCACTAGGTTCTCCAGCCAGGTTCTCCAGCCAGGTTCAGTCACCAGGTTCTAGTCAGGTTCTCTTGCCAATTTCTGTAGTCAGGTTCAGTCCAAGATCTTTTGCCATGTTCTCTCCAGCGAAGTTCTTCTGTCTGTAGGTTCTGTGTAGGTTCTGTCTGTAGGTTCTCTCTTCTAATTTCTGTCTCTTTCTGTCTTGTTACATCTGTATTTATACCAGTTGATTCAATCCTATCAATCTCTATTACAAAGGTTAGGGCGTTTCTTATCTCCATTCCAGGGAGTAAAGATTATGTAGCTTAAGCATGATTGTTCATAGTTAAAGTGATTAATTACCCGCCTGGCACTTAGTTGAGGGGTTTTATTCCCTCCCTAACTTCAGGGGAAAATCCCTACCTGGGGATTCAACCTTTCTCGGAGAGGTGACCTTGGTTAAAACACAGCGCCACGAAGGTGAGCAAACATATTAAGAACAGTATGCTATATATGCCAGGTCCCTTGAAACAGCAAGGATGGACTGGCTCCCGGCAAGATAACCAAGTCTATAGTTTTTGGCAGCATTTAAAATTAAAATCATCATCTTACACCCTTTTAAAACCCTTCCTTTTTGTCTTTCTGAAGGAGCCAGGATTCTTGACTGCATTTGAGTATAGTGAGAAGAGGAAAATGGTTTTCCATATCACCACTGGGAGCCAGGAATTTGAGTGTGTATCTCATATATTTTATAACCACTAAGCACAGTCTTTGAAATACTATATTTATTTTTCTCTATCTGGCTGTTGTTTCTACCAAAGGTAATACAAATAGCTTCTTCTTTTGAAATAGTTTTTTGTGTGTGTGTTTTGTTTTTTTTTCAAAAGGCAACTGTAGCAAATAAATTTTAAGCTACTTCTGGAAACGATTAAATTTCTTACAAGAACTTCAGACCAAAAATATATAGTTTCTGGAATCAGCCTAATTTTTAAAATTAGCTCAAACTAAATTTTAAAATAATTTTAAAAAATAATTTAACTTATCATTTCCTTTATCCTAATATCTACTTTTCGTGTTTCTTAGTATATTTTTTTAAAAATATATTTTATTGATTTTTTACAGAGAGGAAGGGGAGAGAGATAGAGAGTTAGAAACATCGATCAGCTGCCTCCTGCACATCTCCCACTGGGGATGTGCCCACAACCCAGGTACATGCCCTTGACCGGAATCGAACCTGGGACCTTTCATTCCACAGGCCGACGCTCTATCCACTGAGCCAAACCGGTTTTGGCGCAGTATATTTTTTAAAAATTGAATAGTTGATTTTTAGAAACATAGTTCCAGCACAATATGAAAAACCCAGTTAATAATAAGACTATTTAGTCAAACTCCAATTCAGCTCTACCAGAACTGAGACATAAGGCTTATAATGCCCATTTCCTATTGGTACCAGAAATAAGAACAGCAGGGCTTACAAGTTGTTCTGTTGACCCACCAGCCTTCACACAGTAGAACCTGTGATTTAATAGGTGGTGTACCATTTGTTCAGCCAAGAATTCCTGTTCCTGTTAAATAGATATAGATAGACAGATAGATATAGAAAGAAATGATATTAATGCTTTCTCCTTTCTTAATTTCTCTGTTTCTGTTCCTGTTACTAATGCTTGCTTTCTATATCCAGTAAGTTGCTAGGAGGTGGAATTGAAAGCATGGCAATCACAGAAGCTTTTGGAGGTAAGCAGAACCTTAATATTTTGTTATTGGGGAAAAATTATACATATATACATATATATACACAAACATATGTATATAATTAAATAAACCAGTAGTAAATTATATCTAATTTAGAACTTATGTTTAAATATCAATTCTCATAATACAGGATTATTTTGTGCTATAATTAAAATATATTCCAACATTAATAGATGGGTCTTATTGACATTTTTCATTGTTTCATCTCTGACTTCTATAGAAGATAGTAGAATTTTTTTGCATTCTTTCAAAAGATAGTTGAATAAGGAAACATCTTATTTCTAAGAAATGCATGTTGAGTGAACATAGTAGATTTTCTCTTCCCTGTTTATATCCTCTATTTTTTCTTCAAAACAATTCATACATAACTATATTACATACTGTGCCTGACTATTCCAGTACTTGCAGCCCTAGGGGAATTAAATATGTTGTTTAGTTGATGTTTTTGTTGACTTAGAAAAATATATCTGGTTTTCATTATTTCTATTTTTATTAACTTAGTCTTAGTGGCTTATTGTCTTTTTTTGGGGGGGGGGATTTTTTTTTTAATTAAATCTTTATTGTTCAGATTATTACATTTGTTCCTTTTTTTCCCCCCCATAACTCCCCTCCTCCCAGTTCCCGCCCCACCCTCCGCCCTCACTCCCCACCCACTGTCCTCATCCATAGGTGCACGATTTTTGTCCAGTCTCTTCCCACATCTCCCACACCCCTTTCCCCCCCAAGAATAGTCAGTCCATTCCCTTTCTATGTCCCTGATTCTATTATAATCACCAGTTCATTCTGTTCATCAGATTATTTATTCACTTGATTCTTAGATTCACTTGTTGATAGATGCATATTTGTTGTTCATAATTTGTATCTTTACCTTTTTCTTCCTCTTCTTCTTCTTAAAGGATACCTTTCAGCATTTCATATAATCCTGGTTTGGTGGTGATGAACTCCTTTAGCTTTTCCTTATCTGTGAAGCTCTTTATCTGACCTTCAATTCTGAATGATAGCTTTGCTGGATAAAGTAATCTTGGTTGTAGGTTCTTGGTATTCATCACTTTGAATATTTCTTGCCACTCCCTTCTGGCCTGCAAAGTTTCTGTTGAGAAATCAGCTGACAGTCGTATGGGTATTCCCTTGTAGGTAACTGAGTTTCTTTCTCTTGCTGTTTTTAAGATTCTCTCTTTATCTTTTGCTCTTGGCATTTTAATGATGATGTGTCTTGGTGTGGTCCTCTTTGGATTCCTTTTGTTTGGGGTTCTCCGCGCTTCTTGGACCTGTAAGTCCATTTCTTTCACCAGGTGGGGGAAGTTTTCTGTCATTATTTCTTCAAATAGGTTTTCAATATCTTGCTCTCTCTCATCTTCTGGCACCCCTATAATTCTGATGTTGGTACGCTTGAAGCTGTCCCAGAGGCTCCTTACATTATCCTCGCATTTTTGGATTCTTTTTTCATTTTGCTTTTCCGGTTGGATGTTTTTTGCTTCCTCGCATTTCAAATCATTGACTTGATTCTTGCGCTCCTCTGGTCTGCTGTCGGGCGTCTGTATAATATTCGTTATTTCAGTCCGTGTGTGCTTAATTTCTAGTTGGTTCCCCAATATAAGATCGAGGGTCTTATTAGTTTTCGTGTAGATCTCATTAAGTTTATCGGCAGCTTCTAAACAGTTCTTGAGAGACCTTAAAAGTGTGGTTCTGAACTCTATTTCTTCCATTGACAATTTTGTCCTGTTTCTTTGTCTCCGCATTTTGTTATGCTTCCTTGGTGCACCCCCTAGTGGTCTTTGTTCGCAGTCTTATAGATAAATCTTGATTGTTGTAGCTAATTCCAGGGTGGGTTTGACCTCCAGGCCAAGTGGCTATGAGAATCAGCTGTGTCAGCAGTGAGAGAACTTCTGTCCTCTAGGGAGGTGCTAATCTAGCCTTTGCCTGAGGCTATCCGGCAAATGCCTCTGTGCAGGGCTTGGGCGGGGCGGGTCGCACAGGATCAACAGGGTGGGCCGGAGAGAGCAGTTATGGCGGCTCTCAGTCCTGTCCCAAGGGGCTCTGCCTCTCTGAGTCCCAGCACCCGCTGCAAAGCTCGGAGAGAAAGCTGCCCTCGCTCTGACCGAAGCCAGACAGTCCTGCTTCTCCCGTTTGAGTCTGGGTCCCTAAAGACTCGCCTGGATCTGGTGCTCAGAGTCTGCGACTCCCTCCCGATTGAAAACAACAACCGCGCCCTCCGCCGCCAGCCCGCTCCGCGCACTCCGCACCTCAGAATTTGACTTCAGCACTGCGCTTCCTCTGAGTGTCCGTATGCGTTTCTCTTTCCTCCTAGTTGTAGGACTTCCACTCAGCCAGCGTTCCTGTGGTTCTGGGTGATGTCCCTTCCGTTTTTTGGTTTCACTTTTGAAGTAGTTGTTCAAAGCAGCAAACTCCGGCGTTAACCTATGCCGCCATCTTGGTTCTCCAGCTTATTGTCTTGTATGTGTATTTATATTTGTGAGATCATTGCTTGACTTTAATCTGTGGGAGGTCAGTGGGCCAAAAGTGGTGAGAGTGCAAGTTTTCCTCCAGAGAGAATTTGCTGTTTTGGTGGCTAGGGCAGTGATGGCGAACCTATGACATGCATGTCAGAGGTGACACGTGAACTCATTTTTTTGGTTGATTTTTCTTTGTTAAATGGCATTTAAATATCCTATCCAAAAAATGAGAAAAATGGTAATTGGCGTACAATGATACCCTTTTCATTGGCTAATCAGGGCTATATGCAAATTAACTGCCAACTAAGATTGGCAGTTAACTGCCAACTAAGATTGGCAGTTAACTGCCAACAAGATGGCGGCTAATTTGCATACGTAGGCACAATGCAGGGAGGTGGAAGGGAAAGCAGGAAGAAGCTCCCTGCCACTGACAGTGATCGGAAACCCATGGGGGAGGTAAGAGCTGGGGGGCAGGGCAAAGGCGGCCCTGGGGCCGCCTTTGCCCTGCCCCCCAGCCATGATCGGAGAATCAGGCGCCTTTGCCGCCCTGGCCGGTGATAGCAGGAAGTAGGGGTGGAGCCAGCAATGGGAGCTGGGCACGGTCGAAGCTGGCAGTCCCAGGAGCTAGGGGTCCCTTGCCTGGGCCTAAAGCGGAGCCCACGATCGCGGGGCCACTGCAGCTGCGGGTCCCCGCTGCCCGGGCCGGGCGCCTAGGCCAGAGGCGTTAGGCCTGGGAAGGGGCGGAGCCTGCAACCGCGGGGAGCTGGGGGTCCCCTGCCCAGGCCTGACACCTCTGCCGGAGGCCTCAGGCCTGGTCAAGGGGCCGATCCGGTGATTGGTGATCGGAGGGTGATGAGGGTCAACTCCTCTGGCCGAGGCATCAGGCCTGGGTGGGGGGCGGAGCCGGGGATTGGGGGGATATGATGGTCCCCTTGCCCAGGCCTGAAGCCTGGGTCAGAGGCGTCAGGCTTGGGCGGGGGGTGGAGCAAGTGATCAGAGGGAGATGGGGGTCCCCTGCCCAGGCATGATTCCTGGGCCAGAGGCCTCAGGCCTTGGCGGGGGCCAGAGCCAGTGATCGGGGGGAGATGGGGGTCCCCTGTCCAAGCCTGACACCTCTGGCGGAGGCGTCAGGCCTGGGCAAGGGGCCGATCAGGCGATCGGAGGGTGATGGGGGTCTACGCCTCTGGCCGAGGCATCAGGCCTGGGCTGGGGGCAGAACCAGTGATGGGGGGAAATGAGGGTCCCCTGCCCAGGCCTGACGCCTCTGTCAGAGGCGTCAGGCCTGGGCAAGGGGCCGATCCTGTGATTTGAGGGTGATGGGGGTCAACGCTTGAGGGCTCCCAGTATGTGAGAGTGGGCAGGCTGGGCTGAGGGACACTCCCCCCCCCCCCCCCACACACACCCAGTGCACGAATTTCGTGCACCGGGCCCCTAGTATAAAATAAATATCAAAAATATAAGTCTTTGTTTTACTATGGTTGCAAATATTAAAAAATTTCTATATGTGACACGGCACCAGAGTTAAGTTAGGGTTTTTCAAAATGCTGACACGCTGAGCTCAAACAGTTCGCCATCACTGGGCTAGGGCATACCACCAGTATGAGACTACTTCAGTTCCCCTTTGAGGATCTCAGTTCAGTGGGAGAACCCCAGGCTCTCCTATCGTAGGTAGGGTCTTAAACTCTCGTTTATATGATTATTCCTAAGGAAAACTTTGTTTAACTTAATCTTTATCTAAAGGACAATTCTGTGAAAAAAATACCTTTAAAAGTTATTTTTACTACTGGTATTCATATATACAGAATCCATTCATGATGTGGTACTTTATGTGTAAAATTTGACACTTGGAAAAGAAAACTATACTCTGAGGCCATGTTTTATTATTTATGAAAATATCTAAAATTTAACTATGTGTTTTTGTTTTCTATATTTTCACAGAATTTCGTACTGGAAAAACCCAGCTCTCTCATACACTCTGTGGTAAGGATACATAACAACAGTAATAACAAAGCCCCAGCCAGTTTGGCTCAGTGTATAGAGCATCGGCCCTTGGACTGAAGGCTCTCGGGTTCAATGATGGTCAAAGGCACATACCACAGTTGCAGGCTCCATCCCTGGCCCTGGTCAGGGCACCTGCCAGAGGCAACCATTCGATGTGTCTCTCTTACATCGATGTTTCTCTCTCTGTCTCTCCCTCTCCCTTCCACTCTCTAAAAATCAATGGAAAAATATTCTCTGGTGAGGATTAATAACAACAACAAATAATAATAATAACAAAAATAACCATAGCTATCACTTACTAACTTGTGCCTGATACTTTGTTTATTTATTTTTAAATATATTTTTATTGATTTCAGAGAGGAAGGAAGAGGTTAGAGAGGGAGAGAGAAACGTCAATGATGAGAGAGAATCATTGATTGGCTGCCTCCTGCACACCCCCTACTGGGGATTGAGCCAAAAACCCAGGCTGCACCCTTGACCAGACTCAAACCCGGGACCCTTCAGTCCGCAGGCCATTGATCTATCCCCATGATGGCGAACCTATGACACGCGTGTCAGAGGTGACACGCAAACTCATTTTTTTGGTTGATTTTTCTTTGTTAAATTGCATTTAAATATATAAAATAAATATCAAAAATATAAATCTTGCTGAAACTGGTTTGGCTCAGTGGATAGAGCGTCGGCCTGTGGACTCAAGGGTCCCTTCCGGTCAAGGGCATGTACCTGGGTTGCAGGCACATCCCCAGTGGGAGATGTGCAGGAGGCAGCTGATCGATGTTTCTCTCTCATCGATGTTTCTAACTCTCTATCTCTCTCCTTTCCTCTCTGTGAAAAATCAATAAAATATATTTTTAAAAAATATACATATATATATAAATCTTTTTTTTACTATGCTTGCAAATATCAAAAAATTTCTATTTGTGACACGGCACCAGAGTTAAGTTAGCGTTTTTCAAAATGCTGACACGCCGAGCTCAAAAGGTTCGCCATCACTGGTCTATCCACTGAGCCAAACCAGTTAGGGCGTGCCTGATACTTTATATAATCTCATGTAATCTGAACAGATTTACAAGGAAAATGAATCTCAGAGAGGTTAACTGCCCATAGTTACACAGATACCAAAGCTAGTCTTTGAATGTGTGATGTTTAAGGTGATATGCTGCACTCTGAACACCTGTATAGAAATAGGGATGAGGTAAGTGGGTATATGAGTGTGTTGGTGGAGAGAAGGTTTCACTGTCTCAATTTTTCCCATTCTGTCTTTTATGTTGTATCTTCAAGAATGTCACAAAATCTATTGAGGCCTAGAATCCCATGGAGTAAAGTTAGCCCTAAGACAGACTTAAAAATAAATTTTTCTAAAACAGAGTAAGTAAAACACCTCCTTTTGCACAAAGACATTACTGTGCATTTCTTTGACTTAAGTACAAGGGGCATGGCAAAATGGGTAAGAAAGGGATTCTGGAACCAAAATACCTGGCTTCATTCTTGACTCTACCATTAATAGCTGTGTGACTTGGGCAAGTTGCTTCACCTTCCTAATTGTTCCCATCAATAAAATAGGAATAATGATAGTACCAAATTTACAGTTGTTTTGAAAAAATAAATGAAATAATGCATGTACTTAATGTAAAAATAATTCCTTAGTATGAGCTACCACTACATAAGAAAGAAAATGCATTTTAAATTTTGACTAAAATTAATCAAAATATTAAATAGATTATACAGCATAAATTATATTTGTGATTATTTTTTGTAGGAAGAAAGTTAGTAAATTCTATTTTTATTTTTTAGGAGAACTATCTTTCGTGAATGTCTCCCCTTGTGAGAGATGTTGACATTCTCTGTTGAATTACTATTCTGCTGGCAGAATGCTTTAATTTTGCCATTGCTTAGTAATATAAAAATATAACATGCTCATTAGAAACTAAAGGATCATGATTCTTTGCTAGCTTAACTAAAGAACTGCAACCAGCATAAATCCCATGTTAATTCATATATTTGTATAAAGTGTATTCATTCCTATTAATATTAATTAACTCTTAATTGCTTCCTAGTGACAGCTCAACTTCCAGGAGCAGGTGGCTACTCAGGAGGAAAGATTATCTTCATCGATACAGAAAATACTTTGTAACCTTTTTATTTAAACAACTTGCTGTCATAGTAGTGTGATATAGTACTGTTACTATATAATAGTTTGTTTAAATATATCGTTTTTATAATCATCTCGGAAACCAGCAATAATGAGAAAAGCCAAGGGGAAAACAATTGCTGGTCAAGGTCTCAAATCACTTTTTTTTTTTTTAAAATATATTTTATTGATTTTTTACAGAGAGGAAGGGAGAGAGATAGAGAGCCAGAAACATCGATGAGAGAGAAACATCGATCAGCTGCCTCCTGCACATCCCCCACTGGGGAAGTGCCCGCAACCCAGGTACATGCCCTTGACCGGAATCGAACCTGGGACCCCTCAGTCCGCAGGCCGATGCTCTATCCACTGAGCCAAACCGGTTTCGGCTCAAATCACTTTTTATTTAAAAAGATTTCATTTCTCTGGAAGGATTTGCTGTGAAATTGACAAAACAAATACATGAGAGTAAAATACATATTCATTTTTAATCCTCTTCTCCAAATATTCTATGTAATAAAAGGGTAATATGCAAATCGACTGAATGGTGCAACGAACAGTCGCTATGACATGCATTAACCACCTGGGGCAGATGCTCAATGCAGGAGCTTCCCCCTGGTGGTCAATGCACTCCCACAGGGTGAGCGCCGCTCAGCCACAAGCCTGACAGCACTAAGGATGTCCAACATCCCCCGAGGGCAAAAGGGCACAGGCCGGGCTGAGGGACTCCCATGCCCACCCCAAGTGCACGAATGTTTTACACCGGGCCTCTAGTTTTACTTATAATTAGACAGAAGATTATTGACTCACTCAGAGTGTGGTCCAAAATAAGGGGAAATGTATGAAAGGAACACAAGCACAGAAGGGAAAAGGGCAGAACCTATTTAGATAACAAAGAATTTGTTTGAAGTGGAAGGTATTCCAGAATGCAAGGCTGGTAAGGTGATTTGGGTCTTAGACATAAAGGGCTTTAAAATCAGATGGATGGTGAGTGTAAATTAGATACTTTTGCAATATTCTAGGCAAGTAGTGAGAACTTGATCTAGGTTGGAAATAGTAGGAATAAAAAGAAAAGGACAAGAAATATTAGGGAGGAAAATTGATAGGACTTGATGACTGTATTTGGTAGACAAAGGAAAGGTGAGAGAAACCACACAAGGTTTTTTGTGTAGATAATGGGAGAATCATGATGCTAATGACAGAATTGAGCAGATCATATTTCAGAAAAAAGGTGATTTTTCATTTTAATGTGTTGAATGTGAGGTACAGGAAGACATTCAAATGACAATTGCAAACACTGGACTCATCTTAAGAAAGGAATAGGACCCAGAGATATGGATGTAATAGCCAAGGGGGCAAGAGAACTTAGAGAGAAGAGAGAACTGAGAATACAACTTTGGGGTATGCCAGTATTTAGAAAGAAGGACTTAAAAAGAAGAAACCATGGAGATAGAGGAAGTAGGAGGAAATCTGGATGTGAAGGATAAACAAAAAGAAGAGTTTCAATTATTTAGACTTAACTATTAAGACTCTCCTTTTCTTTATTCATTATTGTTTTTCGCATCCCAAATCTTTATTTCTGTTTTCCTGGAGTACCTACTCAAGTCATTTTATCAGAAAAGTAATGAGGTGGTAAACTTGAGCTCTGGCATTATTTTGCTTTCACTCTTGAATGTTCATTTGGTCTGTCATATACAAATTTGCATGGTATATTTCTATCCTATTGGGTATTCGCTCCCTCTATGCCCACCTCACAGTGTTTCTGGATCATATAAATCCTCTAAATTTACTACCCAAAAAAACTCCAGTAGAAGAAAAACACCAGAGAACTGTTTGCAGAATACTTTATTTGGAAATACTGGGCATAAGAAGACTCTGAAGGAAATTTCTAATTTGGGGAAGGAGGGTGGAATGTTGTATAGGGCTGTAATGAGAAGAGCTCAGCTGAGCTCCAGCTAGTTTCAGAAATAGCTGTTTAAGGATGGTTCTTGGAGAGGGAGGAATTGTTCTTACAGATTAGAAACCATTGTTTGGGCAATTTGGATTTTATCAAGAATGGTAAAGAGAAACAGGAGCCAAGTCCTAAGAACAAGTAGGGAGGGACAAGGACACACGAGTGCCTCAGAATGTTTTCATTCTTTCAGTGTCTCTTACATGTATTTGGTTCTCTCTTGATATTTTTCTTTTTAATGTTTATATTTTGCCTACTTAATTATGTTTTATGCTTACCTTTTGGTGTGGATTATCTTATGACTCCTTATATGCACCATAATGCCTTGCATTGGTAATTTATGATTATGGTGATTTATTCCATATGGTGTTCAGTTAATAAATATTTGTAGATTGATTTGAACTTCCCTTCAGCATAAGCACAATTTTTATACTTCTGGTTACATAGTAACCAAGTTTTTGTAAACACTGACATGGTGAAAAATGTTTTTACTCATTTACAGTTTAGATAGATCTAAGTGATGATTAGCATCTTCCAGAATACCTTTGCAGGTACACTGAATTTGCTTTCCTATGAATTTACTAATTTCAGAAAATTAACACAACTCCTTAGAAAAAGGTTGGTAATTCCCTTTTGAAGTTACCTTTCTGACCCTTTGGTTCATGTAGTCAATTTACCATTCACTGGCAAAACATGATTAATGGTATATTAAGCTATTTCATATTGAACAATGAGGAGTATGAACTGAGTGAATTAATTCACTTTGAAGCAACTTAAATTATAATTCAGTGATATTATCTTCCTAGAATACATCTATTATAGAATTGAGAACAAAAGAGATTCACCAGTCTTAATATTTAGTTTTTCTCTTGTAATTGATTTGCTGCATATCCTGAGTCATTTGCTTAATCTCTGTCTGTCCTCATTTGTAAAATGTAATATAGGCCATACAAGTGGCTTCCATGGTTATTGTAAAAATTAGATAATTTAACATTTAAATGTTTACGGCCTTATCATTTCTCTAACCATTGTCACTACCTAAGGTATTCATTGAGGCACTTATGAAAAATAAAATGTGGTGTAGATTTGAAGTGATTATTAGTATCCTCCAGAATACCTTTGCAGGTACATTGTTTTACCTTTCTGTTCATTTCCTTACAGTATTATTTTTTGTAGTTGTCTAAACTTTCTTAAAATTGCTTTATTAGTTCCTTAATTTTGGCACCTTCCAGCCGTCCAGATCGCCTCCGGGACATTGCTGATCGCTTCAATGTAGACCATGATGCAGTACTGGACAATGTGCTTTATGCACGTGCATATACTAGTAAGAACCCCATGCAATTGGAAGCTTGGGTTGTTTTAAGGTTGGCAGCAATGATTTACTATATGAGTGATAGTTACAACTTTTTGACACTGTTATTTTCTCTCTCTTTTTTTTTTATAAATATATTTTATTGATTTTTTACAGAGAGAAAGGGAGAGAAATAGAGAGTTAGAAACATCGATCAGCTGCCTCCTGCACATCTCCTACTGGGGATGTGCCCGCAACCCAGGTACATGCCCTTGACCGGAATCGAACCTGGGACCTTTCAGTCCACAGGCCGACGCTCTATCACTGAGCCAAACCGGTTTCGGCTATTTTCTCTTTTTATTTTACTTTTCTCCAAATTAATTTAGTCAGTCCACAAATTGTATCATCATGTCTGACTGCCAGCTTAGATATTAAAATGCCATGAAATTATTTTTTACCTATATCTTTGAAATGGAGAGTAACATGGATAATGTACTTGGCATGTATGCTAATGCAGAATATGAAGTCATCCTATCTAATAACAGAGTAATATGCAAATTGACTGTCACCCCAACACACAAGATGGCCGCCCCCATGTGGACAAAGATGGCTGCCACAAGATGGCCAGCAGGAGAGGGCAGTTGTGGGGGGAAAGGCCAGCAGGGGAGGGCAGTTGGGGGCACCAGGCCAGCAGGGGAGGACAGTTGGGGGGGAAAAGGCCAGCAGGGGAGGGCAGTTGGGGGGACCAGGCCAGCAGGGGAGGGCAGTTGGGGGCACCAGGCCAGCAGGGGAGGACAGTTGGGGGGGACAAGGCCAGCAGGGGAGGGCAGTTGGGGGCAACCAGGCCTACAGGGGGGCAGTTAGGTGTCAATAAGGCTGGCAGGGGAGTGGTTAGGGGCAATCAGGCATGCAGGCAGGTGAGCGGTTGGGAGCCAGCAGTCCTGAATTGTGAGAGGGATGTCTGACTGCCCATTTAGGCCTGATACCACACCGGGCAGTTGGACATCCCAAACGGGCAGTCGGACATCCCTCGAGGGATCCCAGATTGGAGAGGGTGCAGGCTGGGCTGAGGGACATACTCTCCCCGCACCCCCAACCCGTGCACGAATTTTGTGCACCGGGCCTCTAGTCCTATATTATAAAAGCTAATATGCAAATCGACCACACTGTGGAATGAACAGTCACTGTGATACGCATTGACCACCAAGGGGCAGATGCTGAATGCAGGAGCTGCCCCCTGATGGTCAGTGCGCTCCCACAGGGGGAGCGCCACTCAGCCAGAAGCCCTGAGCCGGGCTCACGGCTGGCAAGCGCAGCAGTGGTGACAGGAGCCTCTCCTGCCTCTGCATCAGTTGGACATCTCTGACTGTGAGAGGGCACAGGCCGGGCTGAGGTACCCCCCCCGGCACTAATTTTGTGCACCGAGCCTCTAATCCTATATAATAAAAGGGTAATGTGCAAATTGACCCTAACAGCAGAGCGACTGGGAATGACTGGTCACTATGACACACACTGACCACCAGGGGGCAGACGCTCAATGTAGGAGCTGCCCCCTGGTGGTCAGCGTGCTCCCACAGGGGGAGCTCTGCTCAGCCAAAAGCCTGGCTGACGGCTGCCAGTACAGCGGTGGTGGTGTAAGCCTCTCCTGCCTCCTCAGCAGCGCTAAGGATGTCCGACTGCAGCTAGGCCTGCTCTCCGCTGGCAAGTGGACATCCCCCGAGGGCTCCCAGGCTGCCAGAGGGATGTCTGACTGCCAGCTTAGGCCCAATTCCCCGGGGAGTGGGCCTAAGCCAGCAGGTGGTCATTCCCCAAGGGGTCCCAGACTGCGAGAGGGCACAGGCTGGGCTGAGGGACCCTCCTGAGTGCACAAATTTCTGTGCACCGGGCCTCTAGTATTTAATAAAGTTAAATAATTAAATAACTAAGAAATCCTGCTGGGCTGGCGTGGCTCAGTGGTTGAGCATCAACCTATGAACCAGGAGGTCATGGTTTGATTCCTGGTCAGGACATATGCCCAGGTTTCAGGCTCAATCCCCAGTGTGGGGCATGCAGGAGGCAGCCAATCAATGATTCTCTCTCATCATTGCTTTTTCTATCTCTCCCTCCCCTTTCCTCTCTGAAATCAATACAAAAATATTTTTGAAAAAGAAAATCCTGCCCTGGCTAGTTTGCCTCATTGGTTAGAGCATCAGCCATGGAAGGAAGGGTCTCGGGTTCGATTCCCAGTCAAGGGCATGTACCTCGCTTGCCGGTTCCCCAGCCCCAGTAAGGGCACATGCAGGAAGCAGCCAATCAATGTGTCTCTCACATATCAATGTTTCTCTCTCTTTCTCTCTCTCCCTTATCCCTCCCTTCCACTCTCTAAAGATCAATGGAGCCCAGCTGGTGTGGCTCAACAGTTGAGCGTTGACCCAGGAACTAAGAGGTCACTAGTTGGATTCCTGGTCAGGGCACATGCCCGGGTTTGAGGGCTCTATCCCCGTTAGGGGTGCATGCAGGAGGCAGCTGATGGATGATGTTCCTCTCTCACTGATGCTTCTATCTCTCTATCCCTCTCCCTTCCTCTCTCTAAAATCAATAAAAAGATATTTTTAAAAAAGATCAATGGAAAAAATATCCTCAAGTGAGGATAAACAAAAGAAAGAAATCCTTCCAGGATTCTCTTTGCCTGGCTGCCAAGGACATAATTGATCTTAGCCTCTGCTTCTTCCAGCTTTTATAACATTTTCTCACTGCATTTCCCATCAGGTGAACATCAGATGGAGCTACTTGACTATGTAGCAGCAAAGTTCCATGAAGAAGCTGGCATCTTCAAGCTGTTGGTACAAGCCTTTAAATATTGTTCATTCACAGAGCTATTTAGTATATTATTTTTCTTCTATTGATTCTGATTCATATTAACTTCTTCCTTTCCAAATGCATATTTATTTTTACATGAATTCTGTGCAGATCATTGATTCGATAATGGCCCTTTTTCGAGTGGATTTCAGTGGTCGTGGGGAGTTGGCTGAACGACAGCAAAAATTGGCCCAGATGTTATCACGACTCCAAAAAATCTCAGAAGGTAGATTTTAATAAATTGCACTATCAGAATAGCATCTGTGACTGTTTCCTGAGTTGACTTTGCAGAGAAACTCAGAATAATATCAGGAGGCAACACATTTTCTAAAATTAAAATTACTCTCATGGGAATACCGCTCTTTAAAAAATATATATATATTGATTCTAATACAATAAGGTACCTAAGTAATAATAATAACTTTCCCCTAACCGGTTTGGCTCAGTGGATAGAGCATTGTCCTGCAGACTGAAAGGTCCCAGGTTCGATTCCGGTCAAGGGCATGTACCTTGGTTGCAGGCACATCCCCATTAAGAGGTGTGCAGGAGGCAGCTGATTGATGTTTCTCTCTATTCCTCTCCCTTCCTCTCTGTAAAAAAATCAATAAAATATATCTTTTTAAAAATAATAATAATAACTTTGACTCAATTTATTTAATTAAGGAAAATAGGAATATAATTTTGTTTATAAAATAAGCTACAATATTCCTAACCTCTGAAATCTAAGCAAAGAACTTTTTATATTTACTTTGCCATTATCTTAGTTTCTTAATTTTATTTCTTGATGCAGAATATAATGTGGCTGTGTTTGTGACCAATCAAATGACTGCTGATCCAGGAGCAACTATGACGTAAGCCCCAATATTCTGCTGTTGTATTTCACAAAGGTTAATAACAGAGGATTAAAGTGTAGAGTAGAAAACAATTCCAATATAATCAGTTTTGATATTAGACTTCTATGACACTGACATTTTTGAAGATCACAGGCAAACTGTTTTTTCTGAATGTCCCTCAAATTGGGGTTGATTTTTTTCTCATTATTTAATAATTTTGGCAGGAAAATTATAGGACAGTTTGTCCCATTATTAGTGATGTTAAGTTTGATCACGTGATTAAGATGGTGTTCACAAAATTTCTGCATTGTAAAAGACTTTTTCCCCTTTGTAATCAACAAGTAATTTGTGAGGTTATACTTTGAGACTGGTGTAAATACCTTGTTCTATGATAAGCTTTCACCCAATCATTTCAACATCTGTTGAAGATTTTTGCTTCCATCAATTATTACTCTGATGGTTGCAAAACATAGTGATATCACTTGAAAACTGAGTCAGTATATCAGAGAGTAACAGATAAATGAGTCACTGACATATATTATTTTTTATTATTAACTGCAGTCACTCTGCTGTCTATTACATTCCCCAAACTTCCAATTATAAAATAAATGTAATGGAGATTGACATATATATTAGATGATATTTGATATGCTAGTGCAGATTCTGCAAATTGTACTGAAATGAATGTGTCTCTCATTAGGCATTTTCTAAATTAACCCTAAGAGTATTGCTGCACCTTCTGCAGTTTGATATATCTCTCATTTTTTCAATACTCTTTTGATCACAGGAGATTCCAATGTGAAAAGACTGACTACACAAATTATATTAAGCAAGTTAAAAGATTGAGGAGGGGGGAAATCAGTCATTAAATTCATTAAATAAATATTTATTGAAAATGTATATCAATATTCTGGAAATTCACTAGTGAACAAAAGAGACTATGTGCCTTGCCTCCATAAAAAAAGACAACTAAATGATGTTCCTTTAACTCAAAATTTTAGTCTTGGTAGGGCACCCATTGTTGTTAGTCACTGAGTGGGGAAGGCAATCTTCTCTGTTTTATAGGGTATCTTTATACATAGGACATAAAACACTTCACAAACAGAATAATTTTAAACTGAAGAGAAATGGAAGATTTTTCAGGCTTGCTTTAAAAAGAGAAAATGACTCATTGGCTCAGTGGGTTGCATTCAGATAAAACAGTTCAAGTTAAAGAGCAATGTTCTTTCTTCAGATGTGGGGAGGGAACAATGAAGAGGCCAACACTGTCTATCTGGAGTTAGAAGGCAAAGGAAATCAGTGGGAATTAGGTCACAGGTAGGGGTTTTTTTTTCTTATATTTGTAGAAAGTTTAAAAAAGAATAAAACCATTTTGAATTGACTCCAGTAAGACAATGACAGGAGAAATAGAGAGGTGACAAAAAGGAAATAATTTAAGGAGTCGGAGAGGAGATTTATAATGAAACTAGAGGCCCGGTGCACAAAATGTGCCTCTTGAAGTCCGGGAGCCCTTGGGGGATGTCTGACTGACTGCTTAGGCCCGCTCCCCATGGGAAGCGGGCCTAAGCCAGCAGTCAGATATCCTTAGCGCTGCCACGGAGGTGGGAGAGGCTCCCGCTGCCGCCGCTGCACTTGCCAGCTGTGAGCCTGGCTTCTGGCTGAGTGGCACTCCCCCTGTGGGAGTGCACTGATCACCAGGGGGCAGCTCCTGAGTTGAGCATCTGCCCCCTGGTGGTCAGTGCGTGTCATAGCAACTGGTCATTCTGCTGTTTGGGTGATTTGCATATTAGCCTTTTATTATATAGGAGGATGAGCTAGGTAAAGAGCCAGAGAAGGTAACAGAAGCTAGTATTTTTGCTGGGTGAATCTGCTTTGAAACATCATCTCCTCCACCTAACTGAGTTGTAAGGAAACATGGCTCTCCATAATTAGTATATTCTAAAGTATTTTAAATTATAACAATACAAATTAAATTCATGTCTTCATATAAGGCACATAAATTACCACACTAAATGAAAAAAAAGACAGTTTTAAACTAAAGGATTCCAAATGCTATTAGAAAACCTCCCATAAAGAAAATACCTTTGTTTCTCAGTGTTGAACTCCAAGCTACAGCTTGCCTGGAGCCTGTCAGAGAAATGTCACTATAATTAGGATGAGTCCCCAAGTGCTGACAATAATTGAGGCTTATAGCCCATGCATTATACTTGATGGCACAGTGTATTAAAAAGAAACAAAATTATAGAGGCAAGGAGCTACCATGTGATACAGCAGAGTAGTAGCTCCTAGAAAAGGCTTACAGATACAGATTTTAAAACTAGAATGATCCAATTGATGAAGGTCTAGAGCAGCCGTGGGCAAACTACGGCCCGCGGGCCAGATCCGGCCCGTTTGAAATGAATAAAACTATTGAAAAAAAAGACCGTACCCTTTTATGTAATGATGTTTACTTTGAATTTATATTAGTTCACACAAACACTCCATCCATGCTTTTGTTCCGGCCCTCTGGTCCAGTTTAAGAACCCATTGTCGCCCTCGAGTCAAAAAGTTTGCCCACCCCTGGTCTAGAGATAAAAAGTCAGAATATCCTCTCTCTATATAAAAGCCAAGCGACCAGAATGACCAGAACAACCGGAATGATTGGTCACTATGACACACACTGTGGCCAGCCAACCTCCTGTGGCCCCTCACCCTGCCCACCCAAGCCCCGATCGGCCCCCGCCCCTTGATCGGGGGTGGCCACCCAACCTCCTGCATCCCCTCCCCCTGGCCTGCCAGCCCTGATGTGTGCACAAATTTGTGTACCGGGCCTCTAGTATATAATAAAAGGCTAATATGCAAATCGACCAAACAGCAGAACGACCAGTCGCTATGATGCGCACTGACCACCAGGGGGCAGACACTCAATGCAGGAGCTGCCCCCTGGTAGTCAGTGCGCTCCAGCCAGAAGCTGAACTTACGACTGGCAAGTGCAGCAGTGGTGGCAGAAGCCTCTCCCGCCTCTGTGGCGGCACTAAAGAGCAGCAAGCTGAGTGGTAAGGAGCAGCCAGCGAGGGGGTGGGGAGGAACAGTAAGAAGCAAGGGGTCCTGGACTGCGAGAGGGCATGGGCCGGGCTGAGGGAACCCCCCTCCCAGTACAGGAATTTCATGCACTGGGCCTCTAGCCAGGCTATAAAACTGCACACCAGGGTAAATAATAAGATGAGGAATGATTAAGACCATGATAGGGGTCTTATTTCATTTGTGTATTTGTCTTGCTAAAACAAAAAGTCATCTTAAGACATTTGCAGTCTCATAAATATGAAGTCAGTTTATTCTCTAGGGATGTCTCCTGATTCAACATCATAGCATAAATTAAGAGGCAATATAGTTAGAGAAAAATATTAAACCAGGGTTACTAGAATGGTGACCTTGTCATTTGAACTTATATTCTTCTCCATCAAAATGAAGAGAATTTATATTTATTGATTGCTTACCATGGCCAGGTCTTTCATGCATTATCTTATGTAATTCACTCAGCCTCCTTGGGCCTTCCTGTTTTTTCTATGAAGGTGTTCTCAGTATGTTGCTCCATCCTTCCCCTACTCCCAAAAAACTCTAGAATTCCATCTCAAAATGTGGGAAAAAATGTAGATTTTTCTGCATACTTTTGGAGGAAACAAAAGGGATGAATTACTTAACAAGACTTGTTAAACATATTCCTTTTTTTAAAACCATCTTTTCTCTTTCTCCAAAATTCTTCTCTTTTGGCAATATTCTTTTCTCACTATCTTCCCCTACTCTCAAAACATCTTCCTTATTCTTGAGCATGCTCACCCTGTCTTCTTCTCCTCATTGGACCCCTTCTCAGAAATTCCATCTGTAAGCTTACCCCTTAGCAAGTCAAAAATACCACGACTACCAATTGTCCCTCAAGCTTGCCTTTGCCCAGGCCCCTCAAGGTCCCCACTCCAACAAGTATTTCAGATAGATATTATTATTCCTAATTTATAAAAGAGGAAACAGAGGCTCAGAGTATTTAGTACTTACTCAATCACACAATTAAAAAACAGAGCTAGCCCGGCTGTTGTGGCTCAGTGGTTGAGCATCGATCTATGAACCAGGAGGTCACGGGTTTGATTCCCAGTCAGGGTACATGCCCGGGTTGTGGGCTTGATCCCCGGTGTGGGGCATGCAGAAGGCAGCTGATCAATGATTCTCTCTCATCATTGATGTTTCTATCTTTCTCTCCCTCTCCCTTCCTCTCTGAAATAAATAAAAATATATTTAAAAACAAAAACAGAGCCAGGATTTTAATCCTGGTATCTTTGACTTCAAAGTTATGCTCTTTTAGCCTCACTGTCATGATTAAGTACATCCCACTCCCAGAAAGATATCATCTGCCCTACCATCACCCTAACCTATGCTTCATGACTCCATCACCCAAATTTGAGGTTGGGAGGTCAGGCTGTTCTGGGCTTTACCCTCAATGATATGCTATAGGCCGTATTCTGTTCAACCAGAGGGGGATAAGTAAAACAATCTTTCTCGGCCCCTCTTTATTTCTAATGTCCAACCCCATCTCTTCCTCTTTATCATCACACCTCCCCCAACCCCTGAGAAAAGGAGGAAAGAAGTGGAAAAGAAAATATAAAAGAAGGGAAATAAGAGAATATGCTAAAGGAGGGATGTGAGTGTTTTTCTTAAGCTGTTTTTACTTGGTCAGAAATAGAAGTAAAGCACTCTAAAAGAATGTGGAATGCTATCGTGTACTTTACCTCAAGATTTGGTTCAAAGAAAGTTTAAAGAAACTTTAAGAAGATTTTCTTGGTCTGTATGTTTTATCTGAATTGTTTAGTTAAATAATAATAATTATCATTTGTTGAGTACCTCTTATGTGCCAAGATTACTATAAGGGTAGAGCTAATTGGCACAGTTCCTGGCATGTAGTAGGCTCCCAATGAGTTATCCTAAATATATCTTGAATCCTCACAACAGCCCTAAGAGATAAGGTCTTTTTGTTCTAATTTTACAGTTAAAGAAACTAAGATTCTTAAAGGTAAGAAGCCCAAGGTAACATAGATAAGGTGTTTGCTTCAAGTTTAAGAAAGCAGGTAGTAATCATTGTAGTCACTGGGCTAATGACTTACCTAAATAATTTCATTTTATTTTCACAACTACCCTCCTAGTTAGGCACAGTTATTATCCCACATTTAAAATGAAGAAACATACTTAGAATGGTTAAACAATTTCCCTGAGGTCATATATCTGGCTGATAAGCCAAAATTTGAAACCAGGTCTAACTCCACGTTCATATACCACACGGTAGGTACATCAGGGCTGTGTATGATGGGAAAGGTTGGCATGCTGTCATTTGAGAGGCTTTTCAGGGATATACCTATTACCCTGGTGAATTGACCAGACTTTTCAGGGCCCTCAGCCTTGCAGGCAGAGATTTGATTCAGTCAGCCTGCTAAGAATAAGTCCATCTCTCAGGGACAGACCCACATTAATCAAGCTCATGAGACTCAAAGACCAGAGGGCCAGTTTGCTGATATTGAAAAATGTAACTACATTTGAGGTTCTTATGACCAGTGCATTCTCTCCATAGGCTGACCTCCCTAGGAATCCAAATTTTAATCCAAAGTTATTTACTAAATATGGAATCCAAGCAAAAGGAAATAATTAGGTGAGATAGAATAGTATGGACTGCCACATAGTAAAGACTCAATAAATCTTGGTTGTTATTATTATTATTAAAATATATTTTTATTGATTTCAGAGATAAGAAGGGAGAGGGAGAGAGAGAGGGAGATAGAAACATCAATGATGAGAGAGAATCATTGATCAGCTGCCTCCTGCACACCCCACATTGGGGATTAAGCCTGCAACCCGGCCATGTGCCCTGATCAGAAATCAAATTGTGACCTCCTGGTTCATAGGTCAATACTCAACCACTGAGCCATGCCGGCCAGGCTGTTATTATAAACTAGAGGCCCAGTGCACCAAATTCATGCACGCAGGGGAGAGGATCCTCAGCCCAGCCTGTGCCCTCTCGCAGTCCAGGAGTCCTCAGGCGATGTCCAACTGACAGCTTAGCCATCAGTTGGACATCCTTAGCCCTGCCTTGGAGGCAGGAGAGGCTCCTGCCACTGCCACTGCGCTTGCCAGCCTTGAGCCTGGCTCAGGGCTTCTGGCTGAGCAGTGCTCCCCCTGTGGGAGTGCACTGACCACCAAGGGGCAGCTCCTGCATTGAGCATCTGCCCCTTGGTGGTCAGTGCTTGTCATAGTGACTGGTCGTTCTGCCATTTGGTTGATTTGCATATTAGCCTTTTATTATATAGGATATTATATAGAATACCTATCTATACCTATGAATATCCTAAACATAATATGCAAACTTTTATATATGTACATATGTACATTTTCTGGGAGAGAGTCTATATCTTTTATTAAATTAGCAACATGTTAGTGACCTATAAAAAGGTTAAGAGCCATAAATTTGACCCCAAATTCTACACAGAACCCTGAATACTTTAATGGAACAAGTAAAATTTGAATTGGCTTGACATTCTCCCAGAGCTAAGGCTGTTATGCTATCTTGCAATCTATTTGATTAAATTTAACCACTTAGTTTATATCTCATTTTAAGTACTTCCCCCCCCCCATATCTTTCCTATATATTTTCTTAGTACTTTTGCAAATCCTGTCATTTATTTCCCTATTTAGTTCATTCAAAATCATCTCCCTTTGGAGATGATATTCTTCTTAACATTCAGGCTCTTCACCTAGAACAATCTACCGTGTATAATAAAAGGCTAATACGGAAATCAACTAAACGGCAGAATGACCAGTCATTATGATGTGCACTGACCACCAGGGGGAAGATGCTTAATGCAGGAGCTGTCCCCTGGTGGTCAGTGTGCTCCCACAGCGGGAGCGCTGCTCAGCTGATCAATGGGCCAGATGCGGGGTGGCACAGTAGGGCCGGATTGAGTAGGAGCAGCACGGCACCGGCTGGGGCCTAGGCTCCTCCCTGGCCACCTGCTGCTTTGAGCACTACTACATCCCTCAGGGAATGTCAGACTGCCGGTTTTGGCCATGGTGATGGGTTGAAACTGGCAGTCTGACATCCCCCGAGGGGTCCCAGATTGCGAGAAGGCGCCGGCCAGGCTGAGGGACCCCACTGGTGCAAGAATCCATGCACCGGAACTCTAATCAAGAATAAGCAGTAATACCAATTCTCTTTTGCGCATAGGGTACTACATTTGAAAAGGCAAACAATAATTTGCTAAGAAAACACCATGCCTATACATGCAGAAGCTCCAGTTTCCGACTCTTCTTTAGGTTATCTGTACAGGGGCTGGGAGAGGATTACTTCAATTAGGGAGAAATTCTATCTCCTTTTACATTTTTCTTCTGTCAGAACACCCTTCATAATTTTTTTTGAATTATACCTCCTTTGAAGATTACAAATCTCCATTCAAAAGGACCTAAACTAAGGCGATCCAGATTATCTTCTTTTCTGTATTCATTCCAGAATAAATATTTATTGAGTGCCTTCTATGTTATAGCCACTTTGCTAAGCACTGGAGTTACAAAGATTTATAATATAGGGGGGAGTGAGACCCATGAATTAAAAATTGCAGTGTGGTGGGCAGTCGTTTCCAGGAGTAAGCTCACACTTCCCCCACCCTCTTCTCCCCCCACAGACATGCGTCTCCTAAACTTTTAAGGGCCCCAGGAGGCTTGCAACCAAGGGTAGCAATGGGCAGCAGCAGTTCATCCCAGACAAACCCCCTGAACCTGTCCCCAAGGCCTCCATTTCTCACTTCTTAGTGAGCCAAAGCAGACCAGCCTAGGCTCATTTCCCAGCCCTTCTTGTTTCACTGTCCCCAGTGTTAACATAAAAACATTCAAATCTGTAAAGAATTTTTGTGAGTTTATTTGAGCCAAACTGTCGACAATCGCCAGGAAGCAGAACCTCAACGGATTGAGATAATGCTCCTGAGAATGGTGGGTTACATCTATATTTATACATTGCAGTCAAAGGAAGGGACAGTAGGTGCGTTACATGAAATCCGTTGGTGATAGACTAGAGAGGCGGGAGAAAGCAAAGCGGGGGACCCCTGGGATTGGATAAAAAGTAAAATGATAGACACATACTTAGGTGGGTACAGGAACAATTAACATGATAACAATGAAAGAATTTTTGGTATCTGTCCTGGCACCCAGGCACATTAGGTTGTGCCCCAAGGAGTCCAGAAAAGGGAAGTTACAAGTTACCCAGACATTTCAAGGGTATGTTATTATAGATGCAAAAAGACAGATAGACTCAGCTAAGGTAAAGGCTGACCTTGTCAGGGAAGATATCCGCCTAGGACAGTGATGGCGAACCTATGACACGCGAACTCATTTTTTTTGGTAGATTTTTCTTTGTTATTAAGTGGCATTTAAATATATAAAATAAATATCAAAAATATAAGCCTTTGTTTTACTATGGTTGCAAATATCAAAAAATTTCTATATGTGACACGGCACCAGAGTTAAGTTAGGTTTTTTCAAAATGCTGACACGCCGAGCTCAAGAGGTTCGCCATCACTGACCTAGGATGTAACTACCCACCATAACTGCTTTTAAAGTTTAATTTCAGACCATCCTTTGTGGTTACTCTAGGTCTCTGAGTTTGCAAGACCGCCATGCAGGCCTTCCCTGAGCTTGTCAGGTTAGCATGTGGCCCCTTTCGTCCACACCAGCTTTAATAAGCATCCTCTAAAATTCAAAAAAAAATTTGCAATGTAATGTGCTTTATTTTTATTTTTTATTTTATTACAAAAAGTTTGGGAGAGAACACACCCCATTTCCAAAATACAATTTTAAAAAAGAAAAGAAAAAAACACAAAACCTACCGACACCCATGCAGTGAACACCTGGAAACTGGTTCAGAATGCTGCATCTGATGGCCAAGTGTCAGTAGTGGCCAGATTTGGTTTCTGCTGGTTAAGGCTTAGGGACTGACTGCTATGGTAGTTTTCAGACCCAAAGTGACTGCAAAAAGTAAAAACATGTACATATTTAAAGAAGCACGTGGCACCTCTTCCATCGTTTATACAAATGTGCCTTTATACAAATTTTGGCCTTTGCAAAAACAAAAGGGTTGGCGGGGGGGGGGGGGGGGGGGGGGCGGGGGGGGCGGGGGGGCGGGGGGCGGGGGGGGGAGTTAACCAATTCCATTAGGGAGAGCAGCTCAAGATAAAATAAAGGAGAGGTGAGATTTGGCGGCGAGCACACAGGGCCGGAGGAAGAGCGGACTTTTCAATCCTTCTGGAGGTGCACGCTGCCCCTCACATTTTCTTCAAACCAAAACCAAATTGGAAAGGGAAAAAAGAAAAGTAGCCCCAAAGTAAAATCGGCCACAATGGATTTGAGCGTTTTGCAGAGGAAATCGCAACCAAAAATAGGACCCAATCCGAAGGGAAAGGGTGGCGGCAGAGAGGTCAGGCGGAGGAGCGGTGAACTTCGGCCAGCCGCACAATGAAATTAATGAGATTAACCAGGGCAATTGGGACGCCCGCTCAGCTCCCGGGCCCCGCCAGCGGCGGGGTGGCTGAATGGGAAAAGTTAGGTTAATCTCATTAATTTGCAATCCACAATCTCTGTTCAGGCCCCCTAACCCTTCTCCTTGGCACCTCTGCCCCTCCCTTATAAAGCCCCTAATCCCCCACCCCCAAAGGAATAGAAAGGGCCAAATCTGGTTCTGTTTGTCATCTGCATATTACCAGGAACTAAATCCAGGATGACGTCGACTCAGTATCCTAATGTGCTTTAATAGAGGACTATAGCCCTGGCCAGGGTGGCTAGGTTCCACGGTGTCTCTCACATCAATGTTTCGCTGTGTGTCTTTCCCCCCTCCCTTCCACTCTGTCTAGAAATCAAAATCAATGGAAAAAATATCCTTGGGAGAGGATAAATAAATTAATCATTAATTAATTTTTAAAAATAGAAAAATGTATACAGTAGTTTGAGAGCACAGAGGGGGCAGGTTCTACTCTGTTTCAGGGTTATCAGGAAAGACTCACAAGAAGGATGACAACAATGGAAAAGAGGCTTTCATTTCAGAGGGAATCCTGTGTGCAAAGGCATCTGTAAGAGGAGCTGCTGAAATAAGAAAAAAGAAAAGTTTGAGAGGGAGGGAGGAAGAATGACGACAACTGTAAATAAGTATGTAGGTGGCAGATAGAAAGAAAGTGGAGTTGAGGGAGCGTCTTCCTGAAAGCACTAATTTTCTTTGTGAAGAAGCAGGCGGTGTTGTCAAAGATGAGGGGACAAGAATGCAGAAGGGCACTTAGGGAAACTGCTGAAGTTGTGGAGAGGGGAGGTGAAGCTAACCGTGCTCATACAGAATTACTGGGCAGTACTGAGAGGCCACCTGTAACATAGCTGTTAAAACTTCTCAGCCCATGTAGCTAACTCTGACTATCCTTTCTTGTCTCCCCTTGATAGAATCTTCTAACTTCTACCTTCTGTGGCAGTATCAATTTTTCTACAGTCCAAGGTTCTGGATATTCTTGATAACTTCTATATTTGAGATTATTCTCACTGCAAATTCATAACCTGTACAGCATTGAAGGCTTCCAACTACAGTTAATACATACAAGGATTTTTCCATCTGCTCTCATTTACATCATAGCATCATGAAGGAGCATTGGATGTTTCTTATTCATTAGACTAGAATAGTAGTTGGCACATAGTCGGCTGTTAATAAATATTTCTGATAAATGAGTGCATGAATGAATAAATAAAGTGTATTTTGCAAAGAAGAAAAATTGCTTAACCCCAAGATAGTAATGTTTTATTTGTGTGTGTGCAAGAAGCCTGGATGACTCCAAACCCTACCTCACTCCAAAGTTAACTGGGCATGTGCCCTGATCAGGAATTAAACCACGACCTCTATGGTTGCTGGGTCAAAGCTCAACCACTGAGCCACACTGGCTGGGCCAAACCTCTGCTTGTTCAGAACACACACCTACTCCATCCACTGCCATCCTCCACAGAAAAGTTGCGTTGAAATTGCAAGTTTTACTCTATATAGTTCATATGTTGTAACCTGAAAAGGTATTTCTAATTCAGTTTTCAGGCAGACCCCAAAAAACCCATTGGGGGACACATTCTCGCTCATGCATCAACAACAAGAATAAGCTTGCGAAAGGGAAGAGGAGAACTAAGAATTGCCAAGATTTATGACAGGTAAATATTTTCCTTTTCTTAATCAGATTCTTGTACATGTGGTATTAAATGAAATTGTCTCTCTTGAGGGGCTGTAATTATACCACTGGAAGATACTACATTGTTTGAATTTCCTTCTCAAAAACTATTCCACTAATTGGGAAGGCCTTACTGTGCACTAGGTTCTAGGGATTTAGGGATTCTATTGACAAACAGACTTGGTCCCTGGCCTTCCAAAGCTTACAGTGAAGCTAGATAATGAAGTAATTCCAATTGAAGTGTGGTTAAGTGCAGGAAAAGTTCAAGGTATGGCAGGAATATGTTCTCCTTTCTTCCTGCCAGTTTTCTTTTCAAGTTTCAGTTTAAACATCACTTTTCCTGACCCTTGCAGTTTAGGCTATACCCTATATTATACCTTATATTCTTTCACAGTACTTTATTTATTTAAGAATTATAAACAGCCCTGGCCAGTGTTTCTTAGTGGTTAGAGCACCGGCCCACACACTAAAGTGTCACTAGTTTGATTCCCGGTCAAGGGCACGTACCTGGGTTGCAGGCTCAATCCGGCATGGTCAGGGCATATGTAGAAGGTAACCAATTGATGTGTCTCTCTCACATTGATGTCTCTCTCTCTCTCTCTCTCTCTCTCTCTCTCTCTCTCTCTCTCTCTCTTTGTCTCCCTCTCTCCCTTCTGCTCTCCCTCTTTAAAAAATAATTACAAACAATAAATTTTAAAGAGAATCCTACTACATGTCAACTGGTCTTGGTTCTAGGGATAGATCAGTGAAACAAAAAAAACAAGGCCCTGCCCTCATACAGCTTACATTCCATTGGTAGTGATTTATAGTATAGCATATGTCATCCTTACTAGACATTAAATACCTTGAGAATAGGGACACTATGCCCGGGAAATCAGAGATGTGCAATATTTGTGACTGACTGATTAGCCATCCCTGAGCAACAAGGCAAAGATGTGTAATAACTCTCTACACTAGGGAGGGGAAAATCAGTAAAAAAGAAATCAGATAGCTCTTAATCTTGTTTTTGCTATGAATCAGAGTATTTATTATATATTGTTATTGAATAAATATTAAGTAATCATTTCCCACATCTATATGGTTTTTATACAGACCATTTTGCTTTTTATTGCCTGTCCTTTGGAAGACTATAATATTCAAATGCTGTGTTTTATGGAGCTTCAAAAATCTCTAGAAATTTGCTACAAATGTGAGGTTTTTTGTTACATTAAATAGATAGTAGAATTGTTTCATGTTTTTACTAAAAATTCTTGATCTATATCTTGGACAGATTTCTGTGCTTAGAACTTTCCTAACACTTTTCAACTGATTACATGTGCATCTCCCTCACAACAGGGACTGTTTGGTCCTTTAATGTCCCCAGCATCTAGCAAGCTACTGGGCACATGTAGGAACTCAGTAACTATTTATTAAGTTAAATGAATGTACCTCCATGTTCAGTCATTTATATATTTCATCAAGCCCTCCAAACTGTGCAGGAACAGACAACTCCTCCATTTCTTAAAATCCTAAGAGAATACTAGGGTTCTGCAGACTCAAAAAAGGATAAAGTTATATAGATTAGTTATGTCAAATTTTCATAGATTTGAATAAAAATAGCAAAACTAGATCAGAGTTTAAAATGTCAAAACTTATCTTCTAAGTTTCTAGTCTGTAGCACATAACTCCCTTCTTTCTAGTTCCTAAAGATTTCTCACAAAGAACTTCTTAATTTCAGAACTTTTTGGTATAGAAGATGCTGCTGCTAATAATAATAGCTAACACTCATTGAGTGGCTACTATGTGCTAGGCCTCATGCCAAGTGCTTTATATCTATTTCATTGTTTATAACAACCCTAGAGACAGAGGTCAGTATCCCCATTTCACACATGAGGAAACCAAGGCCCTAAGCAGTTAGGTAACCATTGCTCCTCTACCGTCTATTTTAAACACAGAAGTCAGAGCAATCCTTTGTAAAACTAAGATCATATCTATTCTCTGCTTAAAATCCTCCAGTGGTTCCCCATCTTAACTCATAATAAAAGCCCAAATCTCTACAGTGGTTTACAGAGCACATGAATGGCCCCGTTCCTGTTCTTCCTGTTCTCCCCTTGCTCACAGTGCTCCAACCTCAGTGGGCACCTTGGTGTTCCATACATGTCAGGTGCAGTACTACCTTAGGGCCTTCGTGCTAATTATTCTCCCTGTCTGGAATAATCTTTCCCCACATTACCCTTTCTCTGGTTATCTCCCTCACCCCCTTCAAGTCTTTGATCAAATGTTACTTTTCCACAATGCTTATCTTGATCTCCCTATTTAAAATTGCAACTAGCCTCCTCCCAATTTCCATACTTTGTCTCCCTTAGCTAGCTCTACTTTTTCTTTCCCCGTAACACATAATTTTCTAAGATATCGAATAATATATTTATTATGTCCATTATTTATTGTCTGTCTCTCCCTCCCTCCAAGTATAAGTTCCACAATGACAGGGATATTCGTCTATTTTTATTTTTTTTACTTATAGATCTCAAGTGTGTACAACAGGGATAATAGCAGATGCTTAGTAAATATTTTCTAAATGAGTATATGAATGGACTTGCCCCAAACCGCACAACCAGTAAGGGATGCAATCAGGATTAGAATCTATGCTGTCTAAATCTAGGGTCTGCACTTTTAATCATTACACCATTTCTTAGTTTATTAGGGATGATCTATTTAGGGTAGTCATAGCTCTTCTACTATAGCCACCCCCATGTCTTCAACTACTACCTTACACGCATGTAAGATAAAGACATTTCTTGTTAAAACAAAGAATTCCCCAAGAATTGAGCAGAAAAGTGTTCTCAGAAGAATTCCCAGGTGTACAGGAATGACTACAAAAAGGAACCCAGCCCATTTCCTAGAATATCACCATAGTAACCACCCCCATAACTAGCTATAGCTGACCCTCAAGTGTACATTTTTTCCCAATTGCTTTCATAACTTCTACATGAATGTTCCAGAAGTACCTCAAATGCAACATATCTAAACATAACTTATTCTTTCCCTCTTTCTTATACACAAAACAGTGTATAAGTTTTTTATTTATGCTATTACCTCTACCTGGATTATTCACATTTCTGCCTCAAAAGCCCTTCAAATGTTATCTATAAAGTCTTTCCTAATTAACCTACCTAACATAATGTCTTCTTTCTTTAAAGTTCTATAACATATATACTAACTTTATGAAAAAGTTTATTTGTCATATGTCATAGCTCACCTGTTAGACTTCTTGAGAATAAGGACCCTGTCTCATTTTTGTGAAATCTGTAAGGTCTAGTACATGCTAAAGTAGGGTTTTCAAAAAGTTAAAAATGTGACTTTCTCGCAAATAAATATAAAATGAATGTGTCAAAGATTTTATTCAACTCTGTAATTAATGAGGAAATCACCAATCAAAGGATATTTTGAGACAGGGATTTATGTAATCAGTCAAAAGAATGCTGACATAAATTTGCTAGTAAATGCAAAATTGGTTACCCTCCTACCAGCAATAAGTTATAATATTTTAGCCCTAACCGGTTTGGCTCAGTGGATAGAGCGTCGGCCTACTGTCTGAAAGGTCCCAGGTTTGATTCCAATCAAGGGCATGTACCTTGGTTGCGGGCACATCCTCAGTGGGAGGTGTGCAGGAGGCAGCTGATCAATATTTCTCTCCCATCGATGTTTCTAACTCTCTGTCCCTCTCCGTAAAAAAAAAAAAATCAATAAAATGCATATTTTTTAAAAATTATAATATTTTATTTTTTTGTTGTTAATCCTCACCTGAGGATATTTTTCCATTGATTTTTGGAGAGAGTGGAAGGGAGAGGGAGAGAGAAACATTGATGTGAGAGAGACACATCGATTGGTTGCTTCCTGCACACACACCGACCAGGGCCAGGGGAACCTGCAGACATGGTATGTGCCCTTGATGGGAACCAAACCCAGGACTCTTCAGTCTGCAGACCAATGCTCTAGCCACTGAGCCAAACTGGCTAGGGCTAAATTATAATATTTTAAGTTGTCTTTTTGGCCCTGGCCAGGTAGCTCAGTTAATTAGAGCATCGACCAGATACGCCAAGGTTCGATTTCCGGTCAGAGCATGTATAAGAATCAACCAATGAATGCATCCATAAGTAGAATAACAAATCTCTCTCTCTCTCTCTCTCACCCACCCTTCCTTCCTTCCTTCCTCCCTTCCTTCCTTCCTTCCTTCCTTCCTTCCTTCCTTCCTTCCTTCCTTCCTCTAAAAAAAAAAAAAAAAAAATCAGCCTCACTTTCCTGGCTCAGTGGTTGAACATTGACCTATGAACCAGGAGGTCAAGATTTGATTCCTGGTTAGAGTACATGCCCAGGTTTGATCCCCAGTGTGGGGCATGCCAGAGGCAGCTGATGAATGACTCTCTCTCATCATTGCTGTTTCTCTCTCTCTCTCTCTCTCTCTCCCTTCCTCTCTGAAATCAATAAAAAAAATATATACTTGAAAAAATAAATCAATAAATGAAGTTATATTTTTCTACTGGAGGAAAATCAGTTGCTTCTCTACATAATGAAATTCATTTCCAGTGCTATAGACTGGAGTAATCTGCATTGCTCTCAGACAAGAATCATCTGCATTGCTATTAGTGTTCTACAAATTAACTCTTCCCTACAGAGTTGTGGAATAAAAAAGTAAAATTTAAAGAACACACAATGAATCATGTACAAATATAAAATATCCAAGAGTTTATTCAACTCATTAATGCAGTAACTAATAAAATTTTATAACTAGATTAAAAGAAAAAGCAAATTAGCACACATATGCAATCAAATAAGGAACACTGAAATGAATTATAAATTGATATAAGAACTGGGTTACAATGTCCACAGGACAATAGTCAATTACATGCATCCTCAAAATTGACATTTCTGTGGACAATAGTAATTCATATAACTCATAGTTTTCTACAACTTACAGAGTTGTAAAATAGCTCAAAGACAATGAAAAGCACAGTTCTCATAGAATTGGATAACCTGGAAAGATGTGCTAGCCAACCTGTTTTTTCCACTGAAGTTACTCAGTAGTCTTTTAGTTCATTTCAGTCTTTCAGTTTTCCCCTACTTAGGTCTAGTCAATAAAAGGTGCATACCCCTTTAGAATCAGGTAAGCCCCTCAGCGTCTGCTACACAATGCCTAATAGCACACTGAAAGAATATTCAATTATCCTTTTTGCCTATTTCTAAGTTTGGGGTAATTTTTCTTGACATTCAGAATCTTACATATAGAAGTTGTTCAGGAGCATTTGAGATCTTGTTTCCCAGCATGTCCTGTTTGGCTCAAACTTTCATAAGATTTAGAGAGAAAAAATAAGTTGCTCAGTAAATGTTTGAGGGTTGATACTTGTAAATTCTGTAGTCCACATTTAGCTGTACCAACTCTGAGATGTCTCTGGAAAATCATACTGAAGGAGTATGATGCCTGTGACATGAATATAGTATTTATAGAAATAGAGCTTTTTATAAACTTGTTCCCTTGCATTCTGTTAGCCCTGAGATGCCTGAAAATGAAGCCACCTTCGCAATAACTGCTGGAGGAATTGGGGATGCCAAGGAGTAGGTGGTGAATTGATGCAAATTGCTTCTTAGTGCTTATTAGGAGATGAAGAAATAGAAAAGCAGTCTCACATTTTAGATCTTGATTTAAGAATTTGTTTTTTCAACATGTTATTAAAGGAAAGTTGGCAAGAGATTTAACTCATATTTATCTAAAAATGTAAAAAGTTCTTGATTTGTAACTTTACATTGTATGTCAATTCATGAATATATATGAATGAATAAACCTATCAAAATAGTTGGGGCTCTAGCTGGTTTTTCTCAGTGGTTAAGCATCAGCCCATGTACCTCAGTGCATGCTCAATCTCCAACACCATACCCTAGCCTGATCCCCAACCCAGTTGGGGCGCTTGTGGGAGGCAGTCAATCGATGTTTCTCTCTCTTTCTCCTCCACTTCCCTTCCACTCTAATAGAAAAATATACTCTGGTGAAGATTAAAAAAAATAACTAGCTGGGGAAAGGGTACCTGATTCTCTCACTTCAGCTTTCTTTTTTTAATTGTGTAATTCCATTAATGTGAAACTTCCAGAATAGGCAAATCCATACAGACAGAAAGTACACTAGAGTGTGCCAGGGCCTGGGGGGAGAGACTGCTAAGGGTAAGGGGTCAAGGGGTCTCCTTTTGGGGTGTTGGAAATATTCTGGAACTAGAGGTGATGGGTGCACAACACTGTCAATGTACTAAATCCTCTTGAATTGTACACTTGCAAATGGCCAAAATGGTGAACTTTTGTTATGTGAATTTTATCTCAAAATTAAATAATAAAACACAGTGGTCTGATTCTAACATGTACATTTCTTTATCACAAAAGAAAAAAGCAGTAAATGACAGCATCAGAGGCAGGGGATGATCAGTCATGTCACAGGAGGGGGGAAGCTGGACATCTGGAATCCTGGAGATACGGGGAGTGGGGAGACTGGAGGGAACTGGGGGAGCAAGCCTGCTCCACCTCTGCGTTCACCGGATCGTGTACTTGTCCCACTTCTTCTCGGGGTCGTAGGGTTCCCAGCGGCTGGCGGGGAAGATGTGCTTGTTCTTCTCGTACCAGCTCCTCAGCACCACCTTGCCCGCATGTGACTCGTCCTTCTCCACAGTGGCGTCACTGAGCAGCCGCACATCATCATGAACGTCGAAATTAAAGAGTGGGCCACTCTTCCCTCGTGCCTTGGTGACGATGAAATCGTAGAAGCTGTGGTGGTGGGGTATGATTAGGTCCTCCTTGATGTACATGAGCTGCTCCACCCCTGCTGACCTGAGCTCGCTGAAGTCCTTGCGCAGGATCTCGAGCGCCTTCTGCAGGAACTGCTGCATGGTGTTGCCTTTTTTCATCTTGACTGTCCGGCGGTGCCCGGAGCCATCCCAGTAACTGAAGGTGATTTCAATCTCCTCACTCTTGATCTTCTCCTGCTTGGCTTCCCACTCTTGTCGCAGCTCTTCCCGGAGCCGATTCTCCTCCTCCTCGCGGTCGCGATCAGGCAAAAAGCTTGTGTCCACATCGGGGTTCTTCCCCAATTTCCTCTTCTTGGCGGCGATCTCTTCCCTTTCCAGCTCCTCCTCATCCAGGGCCACCTCCTCCAGCTCCTCGCTCACCTCCTCCTCTTCACCCACCGTGAAGGACAGGCAGGAGATCTTCCGCTTGGCCTCCTTCTTGCGCTCCTTCTCGCGCAGCTTCTCCAGCTTCAGCTGCAGCTCCTTGGACTGCTCCTTCTTGGCCAGCTGCTTCTCCCGCTCCTTCACCAGTGCCTCCTGCTTGGCCTTCATGTCATTCAGGGTCACCAGCCCCACGGTGCTGGACTTGAGCTCCGCCTCCACGGCGTCGTAGTGCGCGGAGAACTTCTTGTCGATGTTGGATTTCATTATGTTCTCCTCGGCGATCCGCTGCTTCATCTGCTCCATTTGCTCGCGCTGCTTCTCCCGCTTCTTCATCAGGTGCATGGCGCGGCCCGCCTCGCTCGCGGCGCCCTTGTACTGAGCCATGGCGACAGCGGAGGCGGCAGCGGAGACGGAGGCGGCAGCGGAGACGGAGGCGGCAGCGGCGACGGAGGCGGTAACGGAGACGGAGGCGGCAGCGGCGACCCAGGCGGCAGAGGCAGCGGAGGCGGTAACGGCAACGGCGGCGGCAGGGCCGCGGCGACAGCAGAGACCACAGCCCGATAGAGTAAATGGCTGCGGCGACCGCGGCGTACGTGCCGTCAGCTGACGTCGGCGCCGTGACGTCGACTACTAGGGGACACGCAGGCGCGAGCGCCCCGCCCCGCCCCGCCCCGCCCCCTCTCACGTTAGCTTTTTAAAGGGAACCACTAGGGGAGGGAAGTCCTGGAGCTCAGAGATGTCCGCCCTCCATCAGGTTCCATTTCCAAAGGAGGGAGACATTTGCGAAAGAAAAGTTTACAGGACACACACAAAACGCTTTTTGTTAACTTAGAGTATCAAACAGCACATTCAGCTTTACAGCAACAGAAAAGAAACATTAAACTAAGCTAGATTTCAAATCATTTGACATTTTGACAAGTTGAAATTACTTTTAAAGAATGTCATTTTAATACTATATATTATTTTTTATTGATTTCAGAGAGGAAAGGGGAGATTTAAAAAAAAAAAAAAAAGCCCCGTTGCGTGGCTCAGTGGTTGAGCAATGACCTATGAACCAGGAGGTCAAGGTTTGATTCATGATCAGGGCACATGCCTGGGTTGTGGGCTTTTTCCCCAGTGTGGGGGGTGCAGGAGGCAGCTGATTGATGATTCTCTCTCATCATTGATGTTTCTATCTCTCTCCCTCTCCCTTTCTGAAATCAATAAAATATATATATATTTTTTTTATTTCAAGCTTTGAAAGTACCATTTGTTACAAAAGATACTTGATCATCCATTGTCATTCACTCACTAACTGTATATTGAATGCTAAGTGATAAAGAATAGACAGGGAAACTGATTTCTGCTCTCAAAGTATGTGTGCACTAGTTAAGAGAAAAGACTAATATTTATGGAGAATGAGAGAATGATTATATAGTCAGTAGTGTGGTCTTGGATTGTAGGGTTCCAAAGATAAAGCATGCAGGACAGCATGTTAGAAGCTGGGATTTGGAAACAAACAAGAGACCAACCAAACAAGCAGAATTGTTCACAGTGTGGGGTACTGGGAAACTAGAGCTTTTTTTCATTTTACATTTCTTAAACCACAGAACTGCTCCCCTGAATAAACAAAGATCAAGTCATCTATGAGCAGATTTTTTATATTCTGCAAGGCCATTTAAGAAATGGCTTCTTTTATAGAAATAGAATGTTTGCTGACTTCAGGTAAATCGACCCCTGGAGAAAACAGGCTTACAGTGCAAATACAACCAAAGCCTCCGAAGGAGAAGAAAGAAAGAAAGAAAGAAAGAAAGAAAGAAAGAAAGAAAGAAAGAAAGAAAGAGAGAGAGAGAGGGAGGGAGGGAGGGAGGGAGGGAGGGAGGGAGGGAGGGAGGGAGGGAGGGAGGGAGGGAGGGAGGAAGGAAGGGAGGAAGGAAGGAAGGAAGAAGGAAAGAAAGAAAAGGAGGAGGAGGAGGAGGAGGAGGAGGAGGAGGAGGAGGAGGAGAAAAAGAAAGAAAAGAAATGGCTTCTTTTATTTTTATTTGTTTTTTTTATTGCTTAAAGTATTACAAAGGGTATTACATATGTATCCATTTTATCCCCCCGCCCTAGACAGTCCCCTAGCCTCCCCTATCCCCCAGTGTCTTATGTCCATTGGTTATGCTTATATGCATGCATACAAGTCCTTTAGTTGATCTCTTACCCCCCTACCTCCTGCCCCCCAACCCTCCCCGGCCTTCCCGCTGCAGTTTGACAATCTGTTTGAGGCAGCTAATGGCTTCTTTTAGAATACAAATATAAACACATACTTTTTGTCCTGGAGAAGGGAAAGTTTTGTGACTTGAGAAAAACTGAGCATCTCCTAGCGATTCTCTTGTATGCTGAGCTCTGGAGAGGGGCTGGACTAATTTATATAGGAGTCCAGGACCTTTTGGTGGGGGGGAAATAAGACTCCTAAGAGTTAAAATTCAGAATATCTTTCTAGTTTAAGCTGAGTAGCCCCCTGGCCCAGACCAGGAGAATTTACCAAGAGCTGGGCATTAGGGTTATAAACCAGGGCTCAACACAGGGCCTCCAGTTCTGTGAGGAGGGCTGGTTTTAATATACCATGTGGCTTGGGCTAGAAACCTCCCTAGGTCCAGCCACGCGAATAAGTCCTACTTTGGAGAATAGTAGCTGAGCGTGTGAATGTGAACTAAAAGCTGTAGCCTTGGAGCCTAACTTTGGGACAGCACAGCGCTGTTCGGTGCCCACTGAACCTTTCTAGGTAAGGGTTCCATTTGTCGTCAGTGACCAAAGCATGAGGGCTTTCCAGTCTCCCTCTCCACCAGACGGTGGAAACTGCTGTGGACCCTTATTCTAAGAGGGTGGGAGGGGCTCAAAAGAGTTTATTGTCATGACTCTTGGTTGCAAGCCACAGAAACTCAAACTAGCAAATGCAAGACAGGAATTCATTGGCTCATGAAATGGCAAAATCCAGCAGAGCTGACTCTAGCCACAGCTGGAGCCAAGACTCAAAGCACATCATCAGGTCTTGCTCTCCCTGCCTCCATGTCCTGCTCTGCCTGTCTCCACGCCGCTATTGTTCTTAGCTTTCCCTACACAGTCGCCAAGGTGCTACTTACAGCTCTAGGCTTACAGCCCACAGCTAGATCCTGCAGAGGTTATTCATTCTGCGGAAATAAACAAAGACCACCAAATGAGAACAGACGGTATTTATTTCGTTTGCTACAGAAAGAGAATCAGTGACTTTCATTTTCATTTGGTAGAGACTCAAAGTCAGGCAGAGTAATAGCAAAGTTTATAGTGGAAAAATAAAGGTTCCAGGCATGCTTTGATGGAATGTTGTTGGCATGGGAAGCTGGAGGGGTAATCTATTAGAGGCACAGTAAAATGGGTAAAGAAACTAACACTGGCATCAGGGAGACATTTTTTAAAAACAGTTATAGCCCTAGCTGGTTTGGCTCAGTGGATAGAGCATCAGCCTGCGGACTGAAGGGTCCCAGGTTCGATTCTGGTCAAGGGCACATGCCTAGGTTGTGGCTTGATCCCCAGTAGGGGACGTGCAGGAGGCAGCCAATCAATGATTCTCTCTCATCATTGATGTTTCTATCTCTCTCTTCCTCTCCCTTCCTCTCTGAAATCAATAAAGATATATTTTAAAAAGAAAGAAAGAAAGAAAAATAGTTACAATTCAATTGTGAGATGATGAAGAATTGAACTGGGGTGGTAGCAATCAGAACCCCAGGCTTCTTTCTGCTTGACCATTCTAGCTCTTGGCTTCCATCCTCAATGTCAGTTCATGGCTTCAATGGTGTCTAGATCTCTAGCCAAAGAAACCAAGTTGGGGAGGCAAGATGAAAATCGGGACAAAAAACAGGTTCCTTCTGGCCGAGTCAGCTCCTGTAAATCCACCCTCTCACACAACACTGTTGCTTACATCTCACTGGCCTGAACTTAGTTACATGGTCATATCTATATGCAAAGAAGGTAGGGAAACAATCTTTTGTTCTAGACAGCAATATGCCCAGCTAAAATTCAAAGTTCTGTAATTAAGGAGGAAAAGGAGAATGGTTATTGGGTAAGCAATTAGTAATCTCCACCACAAACATTTTTTTAAATTTCCTCAGCAATGACAAACTTATTATATATTATGCAGGTAGGTCAGGCATTTTGTACTTGTCCCAGTGGAGCTGGTTGAGGAATGTATCGGTTAGAATGCCTTCAGCCTCAAGTAACAAAGAAAACCAACTCAGCCTTAGCCGGTTTGGCTCGGTGGACAGAGCGTCAGCCTGTGGACTGAAGGGTCCCAGGTTCGATTCTGGTCAAGGACATGTACCTTGGTTGTGAGCACATCCCCAGTAGGGGGTGTGCAGGAGGCAGGTGATTGATGTTTCTCTCTCATCGATGTTTCTAACTATCGCTCTCCCTTCCTCTCTGTAAAAAAATCAATAAAATATATTTTTAAAAAACTCAAAAGTAACTTAAACAATGAGGAAATATGCTATCTTATATAATAAAATAAAAAGTCCAGAAGTCAACTAGCTCCACAGTTAACTTAGCAACTCCATGATGCTGTCACTGGCTCAGGTTTTCTTATTTCTCTCCAATTTCTCATTCTCAGTGTGCTGGTTTTGTTCTCCAGAAGCTCCAGTCATGGTAAAAGATGGCTACCGAAGTTCTCCCTTCACCTCCTAAAATTACAACAGCTAGAAAAAAGATGAGGCATTCTTCTCAGAGCAAGGAGCCAGCTCATGGGTTGGCTGGCAGATCTAAGATGGCTTCACCCATATATCTGGGATCTTGGCAGGGATCTGTGAAAGGGTAGGACTTCTGTCATCATTCAGCAGTCTAGCCTGAGCTTCTTTCTTTACAATACAGCTGGATTCCAAGAGAGCAAGTGCTTATCAAGCCTTTACTTGCATCATGCTTGCTAATCCCCTATTGGCCAAAGCAAGTCATGCACTAAACCCAGAGTCATTGTGGGAGGGGATCACACAGGTGTTTGAGTACCAGGGGGCGTGGTTCCTTGGAGGTCATCAGTATAACCATCTTCTACAGTTATAGTATAACCGTCTTCTATGTTGAGTCCATTGGGGATAGGAAGAGTCTATCGTCAAGAGATTACAGTATGATCAGGGATATTTAAGACACAAAGTCTTGGGAAGTAAAATAGTAACACAAAATTTAAATCCTATATAATAAAAGCATAGTATGCAAATTGTCCCCTCAACTGGGAGTTTGTCCAGGAGTTCAACCAGGGGGTGGGCCTGTCAAGGGAAGGGAGGGAGTACCCGGCTAGCAGCTGGCAGTTGCTAGGGACCCTACCAGTGCACGAATTTCGTGCACTGGGCCTCTAGTATTTAAATAACATTTTTAAGACTATGTAAGTCTGAGGGCAGGCAAAGAAAGGGGTTTCAGCTGGTGAAGGCAAGTTGGATTTTTCCCAAGAGTTCTCACATGATGTGAATGTTCCATGCCTCAGGGTCAGGCCTTCACCCTTGGTCTTCAGTATGTTTAGTCCCCAGTATTGATTAATTTATAGAAAGATGCCTTAGTGCAGTGGTCGGCAAACTCATTAGTCAACAGAGCCAAATATCAACAGTACAACGATTGAAATTTCTTTTGAGAGCCGAATTTTTTAAACTTAAACTATATAGGTAGGTACATTGTTATTAACTTAATTAGGGTACTCCTAAGGCTTAGGAAGAGCCACACTCAAGGGGCCAAAGAGCTGCATGTGGCTCGCGAGCCGCAGTTTGCTGACCACGGACTTAGTGTGACTAAGCACACAGGAGAGAATATCTGGACACCAGTAACACTGAGGAATAAAATATACTGTCAAGCAGACCAGATGTAAAGATTGATCTAATAATCCATTGTCTCAGTGAGCAAGTTCATGTGAAGCTAAAGTTGCATTAATCTCCTTCATTCATTCATATTTTAAATGTATTATGAAGTATTTACGATAAAAAGATTTAAAATAATACAATCAATATTTGTGAAATGAAACATTACCAATATAATTGAACACACTTAAATATTCTCTAGGATTGAATCTCTTCCTCACAGAATTATTCACTTTTCTAAAATAAAATGAAAGCTCATAGCACATGCCTGGAACATGGTGAGCATGAGCACTCAATAGCTGTCAGTCCTTAGGTATTTTTTAAGACTATTTTTTGGGTGGAAAGTACAGAGTTCCCATATATCCTTGCCTCCACACACACACAGCTTCCCCCACTATCAACATCCCATTGTTTCTATAAATGAAACCACATTGGCACATAATCACCCAAGTCCATAGTTTACATTAGGGTTCAGTCTTGGTGGTGTATATTCTATGTGTTTGGAAAATGTATAATGACACGTATCTACATTATGATACCATACAAAATAGTTTTCACTGCCCTAAAAATCCTCTGTGCTCTACCTCCCTTCCTCCCTTCAACCCCGGCAGCCATTGATCTTTTTATTGTCTCCATAGTTTTGCCTTTTCCAGAATGTCATATAGGTAGAATCATACAATAGGTAGCCTTTTCAGATTGGCTCTTTTCGCTTAGCAATGATGCATTTAAAGTTCCTCCAGTCTTTTCATGGGTTAATAGCTAAATTACTTTTAACTCTTAATAATATTTCACTGTCTAGATGTACCACAGGTTATCCATTCACTAACTAAAGGACATTTTGATTGCTTCCAAGTTTTGAAAATTATGAATAAAGCTGCTATAACCATTCTTGTGCAGGCTTTTGTGTGGAGATGTTTTCAAATCCTTTGTTAAATACCAAAGCGCGTGATTGCTGGATGGTATGACATGGTAAGATATGGTTAGGTTTTTCAAAAAAAGGATGAATTGAGAAAAGCATATTTTCATTTTTACCAACAGTCTTGACTGTTACTAATGAAGTTCCCAGGTTCTCTGCAATGAAAACCTTTCTCTGTATTTAGGAAAATGTAATACGCTTCAACCATCATTGGCAGGAAAACACAGAGATATATCAAGAATGAGAAATGCATAATATAGATTCACTTTATAATCCCTGCTTGTCTGCCAGAAGCTTGTCTGCCAAAGGAAGACTAAAGGTTTTTTTGGAGGGCAAAAAAATGACAGAAATATATGGTTACACACTGTGAAAGCTTTATGAAGACAAAGGAGTTATGAGATGCTGTAAAAAAGGGACCTGATCTAGTAGCAAAATATGAATTATTTTTCCCCTGGCACAATGTAGGGGGATTTCAATGGCTCTACCTTACTTTATAAATTACTTATTACATAGAGAGCCTCAGATTTAATTACTTAGCATATACAACAGACAAACTAGTCCAGAAAACTCCCTCAGTGCCTATCCAGTCTAAATCCCAGGAGGAGCTTAATTGTTGGCCAACTCCTCCAAGACTCACCCTTGACTCTTCTTTCATACCCCACCATTAGCAAGTCATGAGCTCAGTCTTCAGTCAGACCACTTCTCCCTTACTGGTTGCTATCCACCTGCACCAAGCCCCATCATCTCTTGCCTGGGTTACTGCACTAGCCTACTTAATCTGCCTGCTTGCGCACTCTCAATTTACTCCCCACACGGCAGCCATAGGGGTCCTTTCCTCACCCTGCTTAACCCCTTCTAGAGATTTCCAACTTAATGAAAGGAATAAACAAAGTCCTTAACAGTGGCCAGCAAGCCCTTCTCCATCTGGTCCTCTCCTGTCCTTCTGTCTCAGGGCCTCTGCCCTGGCTCTTCCCTCTATGTCACCTGATCCCGGAGGCCGGCCCAGGATCCCCGGTTCAACCCTGTGTTACTGCACTCTCCTCCCCCACGGGCACGCGTACACTGTCACGTTTCCCTGCTTTTTCTTTGTAGTTAGCAACCCTGACAGAAACACGTGCCCATGGCCCCCACTGTAACTCCACGGGTGCAGTTCCTGGTTTGCTTATTGCTGTGCCCGTTCCCTAGCACAGCGCTCGGCCTTGAGGCATTCATTTGCTCAGTGAATCTGATTACTCATCTGCGCCTGCGGCCCAAGGCACAGCTGAATGGCCAGCGGGAAGCTCCTTTCCTTACGCTATTCTTGTAATCATTCTAGAAACACTTAGAAAGAGTAGGAGACAGCAGCCCACAGCACGGGTCTGAAGTCTCCCCACGCACACCCGACTATAAACTATAGAAAGAAGAGCTGGACAACCTGTGGCTGTACCTGACCAGTGAGGCCTTAACGTGCCGTCTGAGGGAGAAGGGAGCCTGCTTAGAAGGAAGGGAGAACGCGGCACAGGCTGGTTAAAACATGACATCACCTGGCTGGCGTGGCGCAGTGATGAGCAATGACCTATGAACTCGGAGGTCAGGGTTCAACTCCCAGTCAGGGCACTCGCCCGGGTTAGGGCTCCATCCCGTGGAGGGCGTGCGGGAGGCAGCTGATGGGTGAATCTCATCATTGATGCTTCTCTCTCTCTCCCTTCCTCTCTGAAATCAATAAAAATATATTTTAAAAAATAAAATAAAAACATGACTTATCCCTTCACCTTGTCTGTCTGAAGACCCCTTTTAAACCCTTCCTCTTGGGAGAGCGCTAAGGGCCTGGGAAGGGCCGCGGGAGCAGCGCCCAGCTCCGGTTTACAGGCGGCGGAGGGGCCTCCGAGGCGGCGCCATTTGAAGGGGTCGGGGACCCCAGCGGCTGCCTTAGGGGACTCCCCCGCCCTTGGCTCTTTGTGAGTCCGCTGTGCTCAGCCCGGGCCGTGTACACGTCCTGCTGAGAACAGGCTCGTGAGCGTGACCAGGTGGAGCAGAGGGCTTTCACCCAGCCGGACTTCGCCGCCCGCCCGTCCACCTCCGGAAAGAACGGCGCGCCCGTCATGGCTGCCGGCGACAGCGCGGCGAAAGGCAGCCGAGAGGAAATGGCGCCGGGGCAGGCGGCCAGTGTCCGCAGGCCGAGGGCTGCGGGGCCCGAGAGCCAGCCAGGGACCCTTCAGCCCCTCCAGGGCTTCTGGCACTTGCAGACCCTGAACCTTGGCGACTGCAACACGGAGGACTGTTACTCTCTTTGCAAAAGCATTTGCCAAAGCGAGCCCGGCCAAAGCCCCGCGGTGGAACTCGGCAAAACCCTCTATTCTTCACAGAGAATGCGTTACGCAGACTGCGCACCGCCGCAACAGTGGGCCGGCTCCCGACGCAAAGAATGTTACGTCGCGCCGGAGGCTCTCCCCACCTTCCCGCCCCACGTTCCAGTTCGGGTGGCGCGAGAACGCTACGCCCGCTCCGTAGTTTGTTTTCCTTCTACCGACCGTAAAACGCGCCCCTCTTCGCAAGTGGCGTAAAATGCTTCCAAGAATACCCGCAGTACTGCGCGCAGCCCGGGGGCCATTCCGACACGCTATTTACGTAGCGCCTCCGACGCACGTCGCGTTAAGCTGGAGCGGCCTCAGCGCCGGCCGCCATTTTGTGCAGTCGCCGGGAAGGAAGGAGACGCCTAAACCGCGGCCCTGCCGGGTTTGAGCGTAGCCAAACCTGCCCACTGACTTTATCACCCCGATTCTCTGTGTTTTGCTACCGTCTCCGACGAGAGAGGCGGCGACGGTGGCGTCTGCGACGGGAGATAGCGCGTCGGAGCGAGAGAGCGCCGCGCCTGCCGCCGCCCCAACAGCGGAGGCGCCGCCGCCATCGGTCGTCACCAGACCGGAGCCGCAGGCCCTCCCGAGCGCGGCCATCCGTGCCCCGCTCCCAGACCTCTACCCATTTGGGACCATGCGCGGAGGCGGCTTTGGGGACCGGGACCGGGACCGGGACCGTGGAGGGTAAGGGGGGAGGCGAGGAGGAAAGGCCTGTGGAGCGGGGGGTGGAATGGGTGCTTCCTGTGAGCCCCCCCGGCCCTTGAGCGACGCTCCCGACTCCGGGAAGCCAGCGAGGCACTCGGGGCAGAAGAGCGACCTAGTGCCCGGGCCTGTGAGAGGGCCTGGGCCGCGGGGTCACTGAGGACCCGGCGAAGGGGTGGCGGCTGGGCGGCCCCGCGGCCCCCGCTGCCTGCGGACGGCCGTCGAGGGCGGAGGGGCGGCCTGGGCCTCGCCGGGGCTGGCTTGGCTTCCCCGCCCTGGAGCCTGTCCCCCTGGGCAGGTCACTTGATCCCTCGGGGCCTGCGTCCGTCTGCAGCGCGGCTGTGGTGGGGAGTAGGGCGGGTCGCCCGGTTCCGCCGCGAAGTCAGCACGGAAGGGCTCCTCGTCGCCGGAGACGCTGTCGGCGGACCTGGAAGCCTGGCCTGAGCCCAGAGGCCGTCTTCTCGCTTTAAAGTCGCCATTAGTCGTTCTTAGGGAATTGCAATTGGAAGGCCATGGCATTGCCATCTCAGGGGCGTGTTTGCGCAGGGAGGGGTTTTTGGTTTGGTTTCTGTAGGGTATTTTTTGTTTGTTTTTTTTCCCTTGCCTGTTTCGGGCTTTATTTTCTGTAATTGGGCCGGAGCCTTCGTGTCTCGGCCTGGCCGGAAAGTTTTCGCTGTAACGCCACGGCCACAGGGTGGGAAGTTAGCGGGTTTGAAACCGAAGTCCTCCCGGGCACTGAAATGCAAATCTTAACGTCGACGAAACGGAAAAGATGCGTAAGGGAGAGGTCCATGCTGCTTTGTGCCGGTTATTTTTTGTCATAAAAGTCGCCCTCACTGTGCATTGTCCTCTGGGGTTGAGAGTCCTGCTCGTAATTGCCTCTCGGCAGTAGGTGTTCGGGCCATTGTTGTCTCCAGACTTGTCCTTTGGGTTCAGATATACGAGTACCAGGTCTACCAGTCACAAGCACCTCAGTGATCACTTAATTCACAAAATAAAAAAAGGGTTATTTTGATTGATGCCTTGTTAGGAAGGAAAGTATTTTACCTTAGAAGTTGGGAGGACTAGACGTGAGCCGTTTTGCTAAGTGTTTCCTAGTATAACTAAGTTTAGAAGTGAATTTCGTAAGTTTACAACCTTAGGAAAAAGAAGGTGACCCGCTAAAGTTAAGTGGTCCGGTAATTCCTCTCAAGCTTTCTACCCTAAGCTCTAAGGCCTAGGAATCCTTGCACATCTGTCCAGCACTCATGTACAGACAAGTTTGTACCAGCATCATTCGTGACAATATTGGAAATAAACGTCTGGATAAGTTGTGGGTACTCACAGCAGAATACAAGAGTAGAAAAGCAAGATGTGGTAGGATAATGCATAGAAGGATTCCTACAAACCTGGCAAGACTGTGAAAAGCACGGGAATGTTTAACACTCGAGGTAGTTATGATGGGTGTTGTAAATTTGAAATGGGCATACAGAGGCTACCAAAGGACAGGTAAATGTCCTATTACCTGTTTGACTTAATATTTCATTGCTTCATATATATGCTTTAGTGATAAAATTTGAAAAGTGAATTACTGATTCATATTTAGTTTATCCCGTATTGACTCTTTAGTATCAGATGGCATTTTTTAAACGCTTTAAAAATTACTCATTTCAAACAAAGTGACACTCAAAATATGTGCCCTACCTACATTTACTATGAAAAAAATGTTTAAGCGAAAGCAAAGTTTCTTGAGAGACAGACTCCCTCTAGCAGGGAGGGGACCCAAGTGGGTTGCCCACTATGAATTGTTTTTTCATGTTTTGAGTTGCTATTGTTTTGTCCTTAACTGTGTTACAGAGCTGAAATGGGTTATTATTTTCAAAGGGGAATGAGTGAGGTCAGTATACAGTATACAGTCCAAAGTGTGCATTGTTCATTTTAACTAGCATGATTTTGCATGTTGGTATGTAGAGCCAGATTAAACTGTTAATACTCAATAAAGCATTTAATGAGCAGCACAGTATGCCAGGGTAATTAGGACACGTGCATCTTTAAATTACGAATTTGCTATGAAATTCTGCAAAGGTAAATGGCTCTCTTGAATATATATTGAAATCAGCATTAATTATAAAGGTAGAAGACAGCATATTTATAAAGAACCCCATGTTTCAAATTATATCATTAGTGTAGGAGGGTATGTCTTGGATAATTAGCCAAGGCATTAAGGAGAAAGGAAAAAACATTTTTATTTAATAAAATAAGGGGTTCTTTTTTATAAACCTTAACAGGAACCTTACTGTTGAAAAGTTGTTCTAATTCCTTATTTAAAGTCTTGGTCACATTGGAATGCAGCAGCAGCATTGAAATGGCACCTTCTAGGAACCACATAAATTTACATAAACTATACTGACAATCTCTAAAAGTTGGTCTTTGCTTACTTTTACTTTCTTTACAAGACTGTTTAGAGACTTGGCTTTTCTGTTACTAAAATTGTGTTGGTTCATTTACAAATGTGGGGCGGGGGGAGGTTGGTCCAGATGGTTTTTGGACCTGCGGGCATATTGAAAATGTCACAGATGTTTTACCTTTGATACATGTATCTGTATGCTTTATGCTTTTCCTGTATTGGTTCCTGGTTTCTCTTGCCAGCCGAGGAGTAGTATAAATGCAATTGACTGAGTTCTGTCTATTGGATGTAGGTATTCAGTGGCTCCAAGAAAATTTCCTGCCAACAATCTTTATATCTATTTGTAGTTAGAGACATGTCTAGCTAGGTCTTTAAGCCAGAGTTTCAAGAATTGATTGAAATCCAGGAAATTAAGACCTTTTAAAATAGTCAGTACAACCTGTCACAGTCTTAACCTTAACTTAAGCTTAAACTAATGTTTTCCCTTACCTACTTGTCTGAATATTAATTACAAAAAGAGTAGAGACTTGTTTTATTCACTTTAATAACTTGACCTCTTCAAACAGTACCTGTGATATAGGGATACCCAGGAAGTATTGATTGAGTGCTAACTTGTGCTAAGTGCTTACTGTACAAGATACTGTTTTAAGCACTTTATACCTGCTCATTTAGTCTTTACAGCAACTTCTGAAATAAGTGGTATTTCTACTTTGCATAAGAAACCGAGGGACAGAGAAGTTAAATAATTTGCTCAAAATCACCTTGTAATTGGCAGAATTAAAATTCAGACTCTTTTGAATTTCAGAATCTGGTTGAAATCCTCGTGATATATTAATAATTTTTAATTTTTCACCTATTACAACTGTACCCTATCTTTTGCATCTTTTATGGCACCTAAGATATATTTCTTTTAAAATACTAACAGCTAAAGTTTTTGCTATTTCCAGATTCGGAGCAAGAGGTGGTGGTGGCCTTCCCCCAAAGAAATTTGGTAATCCTGGGGAGCGTTTACGTAAAAAGAAGTGGGATTTGAGTGAGCTCCCCAAGTTTGAGAAGAACTTTTATGTGGAACATCCAGAAGTGGCAAGGCTGACTCCAGTGAGTTCTGGAGGGGGTGGGGTATATTTATTTATTTACCTTTTTTATACACAATAATGAACTAAGTAGACATAGCAGCCAGAATTTATACATACATTGCTATTGCTGTTATATGTTTTATTCTAGTGCAGTGGTACTTCCTTAGGTTCTTATTAAAACTGCTAGTACTCATAAGAGAAACTAGTTTAAATATGTACTTTTGTATTGATTGCTTGATTCTCATTTGTTGGTTATGCTTTCAACCAATTTGTCATACATGGCTTTATCTGTATATGAGGTCATGTTTTTTCATCTATGAAGTAAGTTAAATAAATTTAAAATATTAGCATTGCGTATTCCTGGTTTTTATGCTCATTACTAGAGGCCCAGTGCACGGATTCATGCACCGGTGGGGTCCCTCGATCTGGCCTGCGGGGATCGGGCCGAAACTGGCTTTTCAACATCCCCCAAAGGGTCCCAGATTGCGAGGGGGTTCAGGCGAGGCCAGGCTGAGGGAGGGACCGTGAGAGGGCTCCAGGGTATGTCTGGCCTGTGTCGTCCCATCCCGATAGGCTGGACCCCAGCAGCAAGATAACCTACCAGTTGGAGCGCCTGCCCCCTGGTGGTCAGCAACGGGTCGGACCCTTAGCATATTAGGCTTTTATTATATAGGATAGGATTACATTTTCTCCCTCTTCCTAGCTCTGATTTTGGGCAAGCTACTTAACATTTCTGAGTATCTGTTTTCTCGTGTGGAAAATGGAACTCTTATCACTGGCTTTATTGACTCACAAAGTTGGGTGACTCCTCAATCGTTTTTCATTTTGATTTCAAATTGGATGATAATTGTTCAACTAGATTGCTATATAAGGTTTTTTGCATGTTTAAAATAACTTGTTTATTAATTTGTCTTTCTTCATGGTCTTCCATAGTATGAGGTTGATGAACTACGCCGTAAGAAGGAGATTACAGTGAGAGGGGGAGATGTTTGTCCTAAACCTGTTTTTGCTTTCCATCATGCTAACTTCCCACGTAAGTATTCTCACCAGGATCTTCATTGTTAATTTGGGTTGAATGGTAAACATGGGTAATAGATTGTTTAAAGGTTTTGAACCATACTCGTCACTTTGTTGAAAACCCAAGTAGAATACTTTTTACCAAAGTGATTATGGCCTGGCGGCATGGCTCAGTGGTTGAGCATCAACCTATGAACTAGTGTAGGGCGTGGAGAAGGCAGCCGATCAGTGATTCTCGTCATTAATGTTTCTGTCTCCCTCTTCCTTCTCTGAAATCAATTAAAAAATGTTTTTAAAGTAATGGTAAATTTTTTTTACTTTTTAAAACCTCAAGGCCAGAATTAAATAATATATTGTTACATAGGAGGGATTTTTTTTAATGCTCATCTATTTTCTGATTTAGAACTAGAGTTTCCTCTTCCCCCAGGGCAGTGATTTTCAGCCTTGGCACACATACACTAATTATTAAAATCCTGTGGCCACCAAAAATACATACATTTTCTGCCAAGCTGACAGAAAAGGTGTGATTTTGACTCATTCACACTGGCTGGCTGATGGATAGTCAGGTGTTGCAGGTTTTAAAAATGCTTGTGGACACTGGTTGAAAATCGTTGCCCTAGGGGTTTTGCCTCTACCTGTTAAAAAACCAGCAGAATGGAATTGCTTTCTAGCTGGATAGAATTTGAATTTGGGGAACAATAAGTGATTACCATGTGCCAGTGCCTTGTTAAGATACTTGAGGGCAGTGGTTTTCAAGTGTTTGAAGGGAAAGGTAAATGGCTCTGGCAGCAGGTCTCTGAAAGGTAGTAGTTAGCAAATTAGTAACTAAAGAAAAAAACACCTTTCATGGAGAGAGGTAAAGCTGGTAAATTTGCCAAAAACAGTGCTTTAGAATTTTTTTGGCCTCAGCTGGTTTGGCTCAGTGGATAGAGCGTCAGCCTGAGGCCTCAAGGGTCCCGGGTGCAATTCTAGTCAAGGGCACATGTCCGGGTTGCTGGCTCAATCCCCCAGTAGAGGGTGTGCAGGAGGCAGTCAGTCAATGATTCCCTCTCATCATTGATGTTTCTCTCTCTCCCTTTCCCTTCCTCTCTGAAATAAATAAAAATATTTTTTTAAAAGAATTCTTTTGGCCAAAGCCGGTTTGGCTCAGTGGATAGAGCGTCGGCCTGCGGACTGAAAGGTCCCAGGTTCGATTCCGGTCAAGGGCATGTACCTGGGTTGCGGGCATATCCCCAGTGGGAGATGTGCAGGAGGCAGCTGATCGATGTTTCTCTCTCATCGATGTTTCTAACTCTCTATCTCTCTCCCTTCCTCTCTGTAAAAAATAAATAAAATACATTTTAAAAAAAAAAGAATTCTTTTGGCTGTGTGTTTAGTTTTACTAAAAGCATTAATATTTATCCTCTTACAGAATATGTAATGGATGTATTGATGGATCAGCATTTCACAGAACCAACTCCGATTCAGTGCCAGGGATTTCCATTGGCTCTTAGTGGCCGGGATATGGTGGGCATTGCTCAGACTGGCTCTGGGAAGACATTAGCGGTACGTACCGGCATGGGAAGATTTTTAACATTGTGGTGACTTATTTTGCTATTCTAAATATATATATTTCTCAGTTCTTTATAAAATTTTATTTTATATTGCATAGGTAGTGATATTTTAGCTTTATTAGCTATATGAGATGGAAGCATTTTGTGTTTAAATTTGCATTGCACATATTGGTCAGCAGTTGCACTGTTTTCATTTTTCTTGTTGGACATTGTCAATTATTGTGATAATTTAGAACTGTTAAGATAATGGCTCAGTTTCCTTACAAGACTTATTCTTTTTCCCCCTCAGTATTTGCTGCCTGCAATTGTTCATATTAACCATCAGCCATACTTGGAAAGGGGAGATGGTCCAATCGTAAGTGTGTTTCAGTTTGCTTATAATTCTAAGAATAACTAATTTAAAGATTATTGTGTTTAGGCACTGTGCTTTGCATACTTTTTCAGATTTCATTCTCATCTCTACCCTCCATATCTGGAAGTGATATTATCCCCATCTTACTGATAAATTTTAGAGAGTGCAATTAAATGACCTGTCCAAGGTCATACAGCTATAAATAATTGAGCTTAAATTTGAATCAATATTACTCCTAAGCACTGTGCATACTACCTTCGTATATAGGCATTAGTTCAAGTGCAGTTCTTAATTGCTCAGTGATTCTCTGGGGGATACAAAAGAGGAGTGAAATGAGGTCCCTGCTCTGGATTTAAGTCAGGTTTGGGATGTATATTATTTGTGGCTAAGTAACACCTTTGTTAATGTTTATAGGGCAGCATGGTTTTCTGTTTCGATTCTTTTCACTCCGGCTGTTTCCTATAAGTTCAAGTAGTGGTCTTTAAACATTTTGAATACATTTGTATCTGTTGTTTTTGTTTTGTTTTCTAAAATGTTTTTATTGATTTTGAGAGAGAGAAAGGGAAAGGGAGAGAACCATAGATGGACTGCCTCCTGTACACCCTCTACTGGGAATTGAGGCCAAAACCCAGGCATGTGTCTGGACTGAGACCTTTTGGTGATGCCCAACCAACTGATCCACAGTGTCCAGGGCTGTGCTTTTTTTTTTTTTTTTTTAATGGAGCTTGTGCTTGCTATATTAATATGTACGTTATTGCAGTATGTCTTAATATCACAAAAAGAACACATTACTTTGCATTATGTAATATGTAATGTATTCCATGTGGCTGACTTAGCTTTATTATCATTAGCTAGTATCTGATGGATCAGTAAAGAGCAAGATTCAGCCCTGAGCAGTTTGGCTCAGTGGATAGAGTGTCGGCCTGCGGACTGAAGGGTCCCGGGTTCGATTCCGGTCAAGGGCATGTACCTTGGCTGCAGGCACATCCCCAGTGGGGGGTGTGCAGGAGGCAGCTGGTCGATGTTTCTCTCTCATCGATGTTTCTGGCTCTCTTTCCCTCTCCCTTCCTCTCTGTAAAAAAATCAATAAAATATATTTTAAAAAAAATTAAAAAAAAAAAAGCAAGATTCGTTGTTAACAGTGTATATGATACCTGTTTCAGAGTGTCTTAATTTTGTATCGTTTTGGCCAACTACTTATCAGATTGTGTATAAGTCATTGTTTTGCCTAAGGTGCCTGGCTGAGAGCTTAAACTAGAAGTCAGAAAAGGGTCAGCTCTATTTTCTTACATTCCTAACCCGAGGATATTTTTTCCATTGCTGTTTTAGAGAGTTGGACGTGGCAGGGGGGTGGGATGGGAGAAACACATTGATGTGCAGAGACCCGTCGATTGGTTGCCTCCCACAGGTGCCCTGATCGGGCTGGGGATCAAACCCATAACCCTTTACCCTTTGGTGAGCAGGCTGATGCTGTCATCACTGAGCGTGCCGGCCAGGGCTCATCTATTTTTCACTAATACTTAATCAAAGGTATCTTTTTAAAGCCATTTTTTCATTTTGTGGAAGTTCTTTAGTTAAAACTAGGTAATATAATCTGTAAATCCACTTAAATAGCATATATAAACAGTAATGAACCATATGTCAAAAGTAAGCTATCATCCTTCCACCCCATTACATACTTTGAAGTACCAAATTAGACAGGAGGAAAAGAATTAGATAGCCTTTTGTACTTTTTTAATAAAACTTGGGATATGTGTTTCAAGTATTTTGTTTGTTTCAGTGTCTAGTTCTGGCTCCTACAAGAGAGCTTGCCCAGCAGGTACAGCAGGTGGCTGATGACTATGGCAAATGTTCAAAATTGAAGAGTACTTGCATTTATGGAGGTGCTCCTAAAGGTCCCCAGATTCGAGACTTGGAACGAGGTAATTTTTTAAAATTAGCATATACGAATTAATTTCTCATTTTGTCAATTTCTATGAATGAAATTTAAGACTAAAATAGAGGGTTCTTGTGGAAAAATTTCAGTAGCTTAAAATTTTTAGGTATGGTTAAAATACTACTTTGGGAAAGTTCAACATGGCTAGAGACTTACGTATACTTTGTGAAGATTTGATGATTATGCCTAAATTCTTACAACGTGCTTTTCCAGGTAGTAAGTTAAAATGTAGCTAGCTAGTTCTCTGCAGCATGGAGTACCACCACCAGAGATGGTGCTTATTAGTTTGCCAAGGCTTGGACAGTGTGTAAAGATTCTTAATTGCCCTGGCCCGATGGCTCTGCTGGTTGGAGCATTGTTCCGTACTCCAAAAGGTTGCAGGTTCAATCCCCAGTCGGGGCGTGAATTGGAGGCAACCGATCGCTGTTTGTCGCATTGATGTTTTTCTCTCTTCCCTACCCCCTCTCTCTAAAAATCAATTTAAAAAACATACATAAACATACCCGTGGGTGAGGCTATAAAAAATAAAAAAGATTCTTAGTTGCTAGATCTTCGGTTTTGTTTTACAGGTGTTGAGATCTGTATAGCTACTCCTGGGCGCCTGATAGATTTCCTGGAGTCAGGAAAGACAAATCTTCGCCGATGTACTTACCTTGTACTGGATGAGGCTGACAGAATGCTTGATATGGGTTTTGAACCCCAGATCCGTAAAATTGTTGACCAAATCAGGGTGTGTAAAGCTGGTAATACACTCTATTTATACCCTTTGCCTGTCGCAGTTCCTTAGCCTAAAAGAAAGCCTTTCCTTTCTTTACAGCCTGATAGGCAGACATTGATGTGGAGTGCGACCTGGCCAAAGGAAGTGCGACAGCTTGCGGAGGACTTCCTTCGCGATTACACCCAGATCAACGTGGGCAACCTGGAGCTGAGTGCCAACCACAACATCCTCCAGATCGTGGATGTCTGCATGGAAAGTGAAAAAGACCACAAGTATGAGTGATTGCACTGTTTCCATATTCTGATCAACCTTTTCTTAATAATCCTCCAAAATCAAAGCATTGGAGAAACTTTTTTTTTGAGGTCTGAAAACACTTAAAACATTGCTAACTTTCCAACAATCTATCCTTTACGTCATTCGTTGTGGTTAAAGGCAAAGGATTCTGGATCCTTGGATTTAAATCCCAGCTCTGATAATTATCAGCTGTATAGAAAGTAATGTGAAGAGAAAGTGCTGTAGGGGGTTGATGTTGCAGACATAGCTTCTGCGTAATGTGTAGGGAGGTCTCTGAATGGCTGCACTGTTGCTGGTCTTGTTTTCAGGTTGATCCAACTCATGGAGGAAATAATGGCTGAAAAGGAAAATAAGACAATAATATTTGTAGAGACAAAGAGACGCTGTGATGACCTCACTCGAAGGATGCGCAGAGATGGGTGAGTGCAGCAGCGAAGTAATTGATTAGTTTTGGGGTTTATAGTTCAGTAGTAATTTCTCGATGGGTATTGTGAATGTTGTATAATAGTTTAATAATGCCTAATAATGCCTGTGCTCTTTAAGTGGACATAGTCCTCTACTTATGTAGTCTGTAATAAGCCTTCATAATTCCATATGGTTGCACTTCTTTTTTTTAAAGCTTAGTTTTCCTGCGTTTTAAAAAAAAGATCTCTAAAATATTGGTCACTTTTCTTCTTACAGTTGGCCAGCTATGTGTATCCATGGAGACAAGAGTCAACCAGAAAGAGATTGGGTACTTAATGGTGAGTTCTAAACAGCATCGTTCATACTCTATTTCAGGGACTGACACACTTTCTGTAAAAGGACCAGACAGTAAATATTTTAGGCTTTGCAGGCTGTATGATGGTTTGTGTCACGCCTGTTAGTTCTGCTCTTGTAGCACAAAAATGGTCAGACACAATATGGAAGAAACAGCCTTTATTTGCAAAAATAGGCATTGTGCCATTTGACCTGCAGGCTGGAGTTTGCCTGGCATTGCTCTAGTTAGTGGAATTTGGGGGCGTTTTGGGCATATCTTTGCTGTCCTTTAAGGTCAGTAACGCTGGCTCTTCGCACTTTTGTACAACCTGTGCCATCCTTCCTTTATGTAATAAGTTCTTGTCTTTATCGATATGCTCCCCAGCCCAGAAGCTTTCCAAACCTCGTATTTTTTTGAGATTTTTTATAGAGGCTTTATTGTGTAGTCATGATTGATCATTAACTCAATCTCCAGTCCCTTTTCCCTTCTCCAAGCATAAGGGGGTGGGCCTGAAAGCTCCAAGCTTCTAATGGCGTGTGTGTGTCCCTTATTAGAGGTAACTTAGTCTATTACTGTTCTGGCTCCTCTGCTAAAAGGGAACGTAATAAAGATTTTCAGAAGAATTACTATTTCCCTTCAATGTAAAAGACCTAGGCATGGTCTGACACCATCACTTGAAATTGTCTTGAGTGTGCAGCTTGGTTTTCACGGTATCATTTTTGTTTTGCAGAGTTCCGTTCTGGGAAGGCTCCCATCCTCATCGCCACAGATGTAGCCTCCCGTGGGCTAGGTTTGTATAGATAGGTGTCTCTATCAATGGTATATGTATCTTTTGGTTTAAAGATTTGTCATTTCAAATTAGAGTTGTATATATGTGTATTTAGATAAATATTTAAAGGAAAAGAATACACAAGCCTAATTTTTTGTTTTATTTTACCCCCCCAGTTTTTTTTAACCCTGGCATTTTTGTTTTTGGTTTTTATTTTCCAAGTCTCTTCCTGCTCCTGACAAACAGGCTCTGGGCTGCAGCAAGGCCCAGGCATGACTGTCCGTACAGTTAGCGGGAGCGGAGACGTTCGGTTAACAGCTCAGCTTCTGCTGTCTGGGTGGAAGGAGCCCGATGGCACCTAGCGGTTAGGAACGGGCTTTCCATTTCCTCTTTCCCTCATACCAGTCTGTGCTGTATATAGAGAGAGGTCCAATCCCACGAATGCTAACACACTATATTCTTGGGATTTAATAAGTCTGTAAACATGATACCATTCTGCAATTAAATTTCCATTGCCCAACTTTATTTCCTGAAGTAAAATTATTATGGGAACTATTTCATTCATCCCCTCCTACCCATACTTATATCATTGACATGCCGTCTTCCAATTTAAAAACTTAATTTGAGGCTTTTTTCCCTGGCGTTTGTGACTTGTTATGATTTAAGATCAGAGATATTTTGTATTTTAGCCTATTCTGAGCTTAAACAGGGGTAACTCAAAACTTTTACATTAAAAAAGGTATTATTTCTGTCACAAAGATAACTTTTAAATTATTGGTTGGTACCTAATTTCTTGCCCAGTAAGGTGAGAAGTACCATATTCCCTCATAATATTTAGCAAAGGGAACAGCTGTTCAGTTAACTGGATACAAAAGTAATGAAGACTATACATTGCACTCATCATTCCCTCCTTCAGAGGTGGTGACCTGCAGCCATGACTGAACCTGCCTCTGCCCTCTGAGGCCATGTCTGGATCTGTGCGCTCAGAACTGGGCCTGTTGGGAGAAGAGGCTGAGGCCTGAAAGCAGTTCCAGGAAAGCTTTCAGGGCTGGTGGTTTTTAAACAGGCTTGCTATGTGCTGGTAGCTTCTTTGTGCATCTTGCCTAGACATTTAAAAATACTGGTTCCCTGTCCCCCTGCATTTCTAAACCAAATCAATTGGCTGCCATTAGAATAACTGAAGACTCTTCATCCCACCCCCACTCATCCAAGTGCGGGGAGAGGGAAGATCCCCGAGTCTGTTTCTTGTTACTCAACATCGGTGCTTGTTTTGGGCCCCTTTGTTTGCTGCCTTGTAAAAATCAAAAGGAGGGAAAACCCACCAAAATGGCAGAATGCTGACCAAGGTCCTACAAGATCCTGGAAAGTGAAGGCTTCTACCTCATAGACAGGGGCGCGCTTTTCAGCTGAGTCACCAGGCCTTTTTTCCCTTCTGTCGAGCGATGGCCTCTTAAATGTTCCCTTCAGGTAAGTTCTGACTCCCATAATGCTGTGCGGTCCTCAGGAACCACTATTGATTGCTCCCTCCCACTTAGATATTTTTGATTTTTCCATTTTTTGTTTAAACTACATGCTGTTAAGCTAAAAGTATTGAATTTATTTTGTTTTGTTTTTTAACAGAAGCTTTGATATCAGCTGCAGATCACTCAGTACATGGCTGAGGCAAATCTACATTGGCCCGAAGCAGCTCTAGATGAGCCTATTGGCTAGTCTGTCCCACCCAATTAGTGATTGGAGATTCAGGCCATGTTATAGGGCTTGTCAAACAAAAAGCTGTTACCCTAGGCAGTTGGCCAAACATTAACTTTTCAATTTCTCACCCTGCTACAGCATCTTCTCTAAAGGCAGCAAGATAATACTGTGGCCGTGCACAAATAACATCAGGGCAGGCTTGACTGGAGAAAATCAAAGTCTGCGCTTGCTCTTACGTGTCCTCAGCCAGCTCTGTGCACATACAGGACACCTTTCTAGTATGAAGAACTGGCACCATGTCTGCCCCCTATTGAGCCCCTCCAGAAATACTCCCAAGTATTAGTATCTGAACCGTTGACTTCAGTCCCCAGTGCTTTCTGCTAGGAAAGCACACGTCTGGACATCCCGTGCAGTAGCTCAGCTTGCTCTGCTGCCATGGTCAGACACAATGGGATTGACTAAGGAGCATTATCCTATCTCTGAAGATGTGATCATGGAGCTAATTTCCCATCCCCACCTCACATCCGTCCTGGCCCTGTAAATTTTTGTTTTTCCCTTTATTGCATCAACGACCCTAGCCGGAGACTCACGCTGCCCCCTGTGATGACTGCCTTCTCGTCTTTCTGGTGTGATTTCAGGACTTTAGGGGTCAGTAAAGACTGAGGAGCCTTTATTGTAATAAGAAACAGACATAATGCCCCTTTCTTCGCAGGCCCTTTAACAATAGCTGATTTTTTTTTTTAATCTTTACCCCTTCCCCCTGAAATTAATCCAGTCTGGGCAATAGATGCAGTCTGACCCTTTGGATGTAACTTACATTTTTTTATTAATTATTTTTTTCTACAATCACCCCAATTATCCTTGGGGGAGGCGTTGGAGGACCTGAAATTTTTACCCGAACCCAGGTTCTCCGGCGCTTGGCAACCAAATGGGGCTACAGAGAAGCATCTAAGCCAGTTCACAGAGCGAGCGTGTGTGGGGACTTCTCACTGCCACGGACCCTTGATGCATGCTCCCCGCGCTCCAGTGGTCCCGTGTCAGAAGGCGGAGTTTTCGAAAGGAGGCCGCCAAAAATAAAAGGCAAAGAGACGGGATCGGCTGCAGCGGTTTCCCAAAGGAGGAGGGAGTGTGCATCGGTCTGGTAACAAACAGAGAATGTTTTTTAATTATTTATATCACAAAAATCTGTGTTTTATCTAGGATATTTTCTGAATATTCTTTGTAAAATGCAGATTTTTTCCACAAAACATTAGGATTCTTTGTTATATTCTTAAATTTGTTTTTGTTTAAGTAGGTAAAAAAAAAAAAAGGTACATTTAGCTGAAAGCATTACACTAACATTTACATACTTTAAGCATTAGGAGGTTATTCAACTCAATTCCCAGCAGTGGACAGAACATTAAACTTGTTTCTCAAGGTTTCATGGTTTTTCCCACACTCTGGCTATTTAATTTCCCAGGTTACATAGACAATCTTTGATAAATTGAAGCAAGTATTGAGTTAAAATAACCTTGAGTTGAGCAAAAATACCTTCATTTGGCAGAGCTGGGCTTGGTAGTACAGTGAAATTTTAGTGTAATGTGCTCTTGTAATTGAAAGGGAAAGATAATTTGGATGTTTCTGCAAAGGAAACTAGATGTATACTTGGGCTCTGGTTGGTTTTTTAAAATATAAGAGCAAAAGATTGTAAAATATTTTTTTATTAAGTCTCCTTAAAATATAATACAGTATATGGAGTTTTTTTTGTTTTGTTTTTTTTTGTTTGTTTGTTTTGTTTTTTCATTGTGCTCTGTGACTGGTTTAAAGGTAAGTTTGTTATATTTTTTGTAGATTTTGACAGGCTTCTCCCAACAGAGTAGAAGTGAATTGGCCTTTTAACTTAATGGTGGTACCACTTTCTTCATTCCAGTTTTGAAAAATATAGAGCTGGAATTTGGTGTGACTTCTGTCAGTATGTTGGTTAAAATACAGACAGAAGAGGCAGGAGTTTGGATGGTTGGATGGGATTCCCTTAGGATTTTACAGCTGATAAAGATGCCACTTCCTGTGCATGTCCCAAGAATCATTAATCCTCTTTTACTCTGTTGGGATGAGTCTTTTTTTGTTCCTGTTCAGAGTGGTTACTAACTTAATCTTCTCTCCTCTTGCTGTCATCTGCATTGTGCTTTCCACCTGTTGTTGGCATGTCCTTTACCTTCTCTTTCCCTGCCACGTCCACCTGCACACTGACTCACCGCTGGCTTTGAAGATGTGGAAGATGTCAAGTTTGTGATCAACTATGACTATCCAAACAGCTCCGAGGATTACGTGCACCGCATTGGCCGAACAGCCCGCAGCACCAACAAGGGCACTGCCTACACCTTCTTCACCCCGGGAAACCTCAAGCAGGCCAGAGAGCTGATCAAAGTGCTGGAAGAAGCTAATCAGGCTATCAATCCCAAACTGATGCAGCTGGTGGACCACAGAGGAGGCGGCGGAGGAGGGGGTAAGGGTAAGTCCTGGAGTTTTCCAGGTACTGCCAAGGTATCTTTTTGTATTCATTGTGCTTTGCTTTTTTAATTCTGTGAAGGCTTTAATTAAGTATGCTGCTCAATAACAAAGGACAGTGCTTAATAGTTTTTATAATCTCTTCTGAGTAAGACAGTGTGATGGTCCTACATTTCCAGCATATTATTTCTGTAGATAATATAAAATTGACCTTTGTATTTTTAAGTACCTGGTGTATGTTCAAAATTAAGCTGAATTGTGGCTACTTTAACACCTAATTTTACACCATTGTGTGGTGGTAGAGCAGGCAAAGTTATTGGATCTAAAAATTAGTTGCAAAATATACTAGAATCTGACTACCATTTTGGTATTTTCCCCCCAGCTTATTGCATGCATATTTAAGTTCTACATTGGGATTACCTGAGAGGTTTATATATACAGGTTTTTGAGCTTTAGAATTGAGCTAGGAACCTGAGCATCTTTCCTAAAGCTTGTGAGGTGCTTCTGATGCAGTTAGGACCATAAAGCAATACTTGAGAACCACTATGCACTAGTAGAGGGTCCCTTCTTTCATGGTGGTATGAGCTTAGCTGCTTGTCTTTTTTTTAATCCTATGGTAAGTCACATACCTCTTTGCCATTGTTCTTACATTTTTAAGATTTTGCTTCTTGGTAATCCTCAAGTAAACACAGTTTCTAAATAGAAAGTTGAATTCTTTATGTTTACCATTCTTTTGAATATGTCTCATTAAAGATTTAAAGTAAAGTACTGATTTGGAGGCTGGGCTAGTTAAATATCAAGAAAGAATGTTGAATACTTTTGTACCTAGTAGAACATTTACATGTGGTTATGTCTTCATCATAAGTCTGGCATTAAAAATTCATTGTATCCTTCATCAGGAGGTCGTTCTCGATACCGGACCGCTTCTTCAGCCAATAACCCCAATCTGATGTATCAGGATGAGTGTGACCGGAGGCTTCGAGGAGTAAAGGATGGTGGCCGGAGAGACTCTGCAAGCTATCGGGATCGTAGTGAAACCGATAGAGCTGGTTATGCTAACGGCAGTGGCTATGGAAGTCCAAATTCTGCCTTTGGAGCACAAGCAGGCCAATACACCTATGCTCAAGGCACCTATGGTGCAGCTGCTTATGGCACCAGTGGCTATACAGCCCAGGAATATGGCGCTGGCACTTACGGGGCTAGTGGTACCACCACAGCTGGGAGAAGTTCACAGAGCTCTAGCCAGCAGTTTAGTGGGCTAGGCCGGTCTGGGCAGCAGCCACAGCCACTGATGTCACAGCAGTTTGCACAGCCTCCTGGAGCTACCAGTATGATAGGTTACATGGGGCAGACTGCCTACCAGTACCCTCCTCCTCCTCCTCCCCCTCCTCCTTCACGTAAATGAAACCACTCAAGTGGTAGTGACTTGTGCAGACTTACTACATTTAAAGGAACGCTGTCTTTCCCTTTTTTTCTGTTCCCCTTCTCTTTTTAACCCCTCCCCCCCCAACCATTGTGGTTTGTCTTTTATGCAGATTAGTTAGAATTCACTGCCAGGTTTCTTCCCGCCAAATTGATCCAGTCTGTAATAATAGTTTTTGTAAAAAATACATATATATAGCTGACTGGAAGAGATCCCCCCAACTTCTTGCATGTTGAGGATATTTGAGCTATTTTTCATCTTAAAAGAAAAAGCAAGGTATTAGGCCCTTTTTATGGGAGTCCTTTTTGTTGTTCTGAGTTGGGGGTGGGTGGGGAGGGTAAAGGGTTGAATTCTGCAGAAGAAGATGGCATCTGTGCTTTAAATTGTTCCTATTACTGAGTTAAAAAACCAAGAGAGAGTTCCCCGAGTGTTTTCCATAATCGGTTTTAATGTCTCCCAAGCTGGAACAGGCTTCCTCAGGCCTGATGAGTTTTTAAGACAGTGCTTTGCCATTGTCCTTTTGGCTGATTGCTTTTTAAGTGGATTCACAGTTTTGAAAAATTCCTAATTGGTTTTGTCTCCCAATCTGGCCTCCCCCTTCCCAGTGACTAAAAAATAATCATTTTAGTGTCAGGTTAGAAATTGAATTGCCAAGTCTGAGTATTTTAAGTGTATCTTCTAAATTAAAAACCCAAGTGTTTATTGCAATGGCTAAAAGGAGCATCTCAGCATCTGGGTGGAAGCCGCCTATTTTTCTTCCCCATATAAACAGGGACCATCTGTGAAATTCATTTTTCAACCAGACAGCTGCTGTTGGCAGAATGAACATAAATGCTCACTGGAAATTTACTTGATTAACCAGTTAAGTACATTCACCTGCAGTGTAAAAACCACCTTTACTTATAAACAGTATACTCAACGGGCAACTTTTTCTTTTTTTTTTTTTTTAACTATAGAGCTAGAATAAAAGCAACTCTTTGCCAGCTACTCAGCCCTTTTCGCCAAGTTATCGTGAATAAAGAGTCTTAAGGGTTTATTAGGAAAGAGCTCTTACTCTCTTCATACTTTTGTCTGCTGTGCTTTGTAACAGCTGTGGGTGCAAATTTTCCTTGACATCCTTTTGCACTCAGCTTTCTACAGGTAGGTAGTGCTTACAAAAAGGTACCGAGGACTATAACCTAAGTCCTTTTCCTTTTCCTCCATCTGAAGGTAGGTGAGTTTGTCCCCTTCATGATAACATTGACTGTTTCACTGAGACTACCTGTAATAGGCCTGGAAAGACTTTTCTGCGCTCGTGTTCGCTATAACAGTACAGGGAGATCAGACAGTCAGAAACCTGTCATCTAGTGTCAGACGTAATTAATACTGTCATCAGTATTGCTCATTCACAGTGTAGTTGAAGGGGGAAGGGGCCACTGCATTTTTGGCTAAGGCCTGAGTGCGTGCTCATTTGTAAGATCCAAATATCTAAATACTTGAGGTTTTTTGTTTTCCTTTTGAAATTAAGGGAGAGAGAAGGGTTTGTTTCTGAGAGGTTCTGAGAGTATGGTTGAATATACAACATACAGGTAGGTTGTGAGCATAAGTTGAAATATATGCATGTGAGATCTTTGCCCACCCCTACACCTCTCCCCTACTCCTTTCTTTTTTCTTAACTTCTTTTTCCCCCCTTAATAGAAGTTGAGGCCGAAAGAGGATAGTAGGCACAGGAGAAACATGGCAAAACTGCTCTGTGCTTTTAAACCAAAGTGTTTTCTTCTTGCCCTCCTTAAAAAAATGTTTTTGTTTGTTTAAGCACTGACCAGTCGATTGTAGGCATTTCTACATGAGAATTCTGATTTTTTTTTTTTCAAAACAGGTGCCACCAGAGGGGCTGTCATACTCACTTGCAGGTCTGAGAAGCGTCCCTTTTTAGGAAAGGTCTCTGGGCAAGCAAGCAATAAATAGTTTGTCTGTTGCTTGCCTCCCTTTTTTCCACCAGGGATATTGTAATCATATAGTCAAAATAGCATGTTCCAAATCCCAAAAGCTGTTGTGGCCTGAGCACAGCCGGAACCTAGCAGGGTTGTCCTGTAATCTAGAGTAACCTGCCTCTATGCCTGACGCTCACAATTCAGGGTCAGCCTTAGCTTCAGAGCACAGGCAACAGGGTCTCATTTGATGCTAGGTATGCGGTCATGGTTAAACTCACTTAGGGAAAGGATTTCAACATTAAGCTATGGGGCTGCTTCTCTCCAATCCCTCAACAATTCATTGTGTGGAGTTCTGTCATCTCAAAGGTTGGTGGCTTTTGCTTGGGATCAGTGCTCTCTATTCAGTCCTTGCTGGTCTCTGAACACATTCCTGTTGCGTTAAGACTTGAAAGATTGTAGATGTGTGATGTCCAGGCACAGGATGCTAAGAGCTATGTTACTATTCTTAGTTTGTAAATTGTCCTTTTGATACCATCTTGTTTTCTTTTGTAGGTATAAATAAACACTGTTGACAATAAAGTGTGAGCTTTTTATTACTTAAAAATTGTGACTATAGCCAATGGTGGTCCTCTTACATTTTTTTATTTGCTTCAAGACGGGTTGGGGATGGAAATTGCCTTAGTTATTAGCACCTAAAAATGTGAAAAGGAGGTGGGATTGATTGGTGTTAATGCAAATTTGAGTCACAAAGCAAAAAACAAGACCTAGTAGGGTAAAAGGGCGTGGGTATGTTTCCTCATCAGTAAATGGTCATCATGCTAACAGTACTGACCTAAGATTGTAACTGGGTTAAAGTATGCTGAGTATGGAACTACAACGAGCCACAGTAAGACCTGAGTTGATTTTAAAGGTGAGCGTGAAACTAAGTCTTGCCAGAGCTTGTAAATTTGGTGCTTTGTACTCGGACATCTTTCCAGATTGGGATTGCCGGAGCATGCCTCACACGAGGGCCTTAGAGGCCATAGTTTATTTGACCCATTTGTGAGTTGGCCAACTAAGGTTTGATGTTCCTGTTGACATTAGAATATCAAATGTCACCATTTTTATGTAATTGGCCCAAGTGTTTCGTTACCTCTGTAAGAGAGGTATTATTGATGAGGTCTTGTAGATAGAATGATCAGTGCTTTGCTGAAATCCATGCACACTGAGCAGTTTTCTGGCTTTAATGTTAACATTTGGTCTGAGTCCTATATTAAGTTGCTTGATAGAACATCTCAAATAGTTGGCTTCATATTCTTGTTCTTTGAGGGCCCTCAAATTGGCATTGGAAGACTTAACTTCTTTCCTTTAAGGACTAGAAGAAAATAAGAGAGATGGAATATTAGTTCTTTCAGGGGAAAAAAAAAAACATACTGATGAGAGGACTCCTTTATAACTTTGTGCATAATCTTAGTATCTCTAATGCCCAGTTCACAGCTGTTCAGATGAAAAAGCCAAGAGGGGAACTTCACTGCACGTTAACTACATCTCACTGACCCCCACCTTGGTTTCTGATACTCCCACCACCACTCCCTTATGCTGTAAGTTTAACACCTGATTCCTTTAGTCCACATCTCAAACATCAGCCCATCAGCAGTCCCTCATTCTACTCCCAAGAGAACTGTCCACTTCTCTCCACTGATGACTTCTTCCCAACCATTGCAATTGCCTCTAAACTATCCTGCTTTGGCAGCTGGTGGATCGGTTTAAATCAGTGGTTGCCAACTGGTGGTCCATGAGGTCTGAAAGGTTGGGGACCGCTGGTTTAAGTGACTCCAACAGCAGCCCTTTGTAATCAGAATGCACTGCAAACCCCTCACCCTGGCCTATATGTCTGTGTGACTGATGCACTTGCCCTCTGACATCCCTAGGTTTATAGATCTGGACCCCACTAGCCTTTCTGTACTAAGCAGATTCTTGCCTTGGGGCTTATATAGTATATATAAGCTGTTCCTTATTTTCCAAACTTGCCTCATAGCAGTCTTGCCCATACACAGGGTTAGCACTGTACATACAGCATATCCCCTCTCTACTATTTTTTTCATAGCACCATTTCCTGAAAACACTTGTATAAGCACCATGAGGGGCAGAGACTTGCCTCTGTTCGCATTTCCATATCCACTCACACTGAATGGCAGGTGCCAGCAACACTGCTGTGTTCTCCCAGCACCTACCTTTGGTCACATACAAGTAGAAGAAGTCACAGTAGAAGATGGTTTGTACCACTCCAGACACCACTGCAATTTGGTCATAGAAACCCTCAGTCTGGTACCGCCTGATCCAGTTAGCCAGGTAGAGGGCCCGGTACAGGCCCAGAAAAAACAGGTAGTGGGTAGTAATGGTCTCAGCCTCTCCGGTCTTGCTGATCATGAAGAGCTGGGGCAGGATGGCCACCGATTCCAGGTAGATGGAGAAAGTCCAGAGGATCTGAGCCAACGAGATAAGTGTCCAGAGGAGGTTGGTCAAGACCAAGAAGAGGCCCATCTCCTTAAAAGAATTTCTAAAATATGTTTACTGGAGAGAATACAGTGAAGTAAAAACTCATAATTTTTAATATGTATCATTCAACCTCTTTAAGAAGCTTCTCCCCCCCCAACAGCATGGACATTTCTATAGCTCAGTGTTTTAACTGCAGAATTTTATAGTGTAAACTCCCCTGGACTGAGGCCATGGCTTCTTTCTCAGTGTAGGCTGAGAACACCAGCATCAGAATCGCGCGAGGTGCTTGCTGCCCCAGGTTGTTGGGCTACAGCTCAGACTACAGAGTTGAAACCTTGGCCTGGGCTGTGCTCTGGTGCCCGCTAACCACCCGCTGGACAGGTCTCAAGAGCCGTAGGTGGTGCTGTGAGGCTCTGTGCCTGAACACCACGGGAAATGGGGCGGTATGGACAGCTTGTTGCTTGTTTCTAAACCTCCCGCTGAACAATCTGAGTAATAAAACAGGCCCAGACATGACTCCCGGGGGCAGGACGCGGGGCGCATGTTTACCTTTGAGAATCAGTCCCCGGGGCCCCTTGCTTACCTCCAGGGGCGTGAAACTATAGTTCTCAAGGAAGGAGAGGCCAATGACTGGGACCAGAAGAAACTCCAGGCGGAACGTGTCATTCTCGCTGTCAAACGTCTTCCGAAATTTCCCATAGATCATGTACACCGTGACATAGGCGCAGAGGAGGAACACCAGCTGCAAAGGGGAGACACGGGGGCATCGATGAAGTCATTCCCCAGCCACTTGGCTGGGCTTCAACGCCACCCTGAGCTGGGACCTACCCAGCCTCGTGGCCAGTGCTCTGCCTTAAGGTGGAAGAGGTGAAATGGGTTTGCCATTTCTCTTCGGTCCAGTAGCCTAGAACCTGAAGCTAATGACCCTTGTTAGTAACTTCAGGCTTCTAATTGGGACTGACAGTGCTACGGTGAGGACTGAGAGGTGCCCAGGCAAAAGGCCAGGACCGGTCTTTGCGGGAGGATTCCTCAGTGGCATCACAGGGCGCTTTCAAAACCGGAGCTTTTTAGGTGCGCATCAGTGACTTGTGAGCAAGGACTAACGCCCCTCAGCCCATGGGTCACTGCTCCTTCGGAAACGTTCTCTTTCTAATTAGCAGCAGCTGTCCTCCAGCATGTAATGATTGTAGGATCTGGCCTCAAACCTTCTAGGCCAGAGGTTCTCAAACTTGGAGATGCATCAAAATCACATAGTTGACTGCCCCTTCGCTGCCCAGTTTCTGCTGCAGTAGGTCTGAGTGGGCCTGAGGATCTACATTTCTAGCAAGTTTCTATGTGATGCTGCTGGTGCTGGTCTGGGACTACACGGGCCTAAAGGGTTATTTGTAGTGCCCGACTGGTGTGGCTCGGTGGTTGAGCGTCAACCCATGAACTAGGAGGTCACAGTTCAATTCCCCACCAAGGCACACTGCTGGACTGCAGGCTGGATTCCCCACTAGGGGGCGTGCAGGAGGCAGCCGATTGACGATTCTCATCGTTGATGTTCCTCTCCCTCTCCCTCTCTGAAATCAATAAAAATATATTTAAAAAAATAAAAATAATAAGAGTGTCAGCCTGGGCACCAAAAGGTCATGGGTTTGACCTCAGGTTTCGGTTGGGGTTGTGCAGGAGGCAACCAATCTATGTGTCTCTCTCACATCAATGTTTCTCTCTCTCTCTCCCCCTCCCTCCCTCCCCACCTCCCTTCCACTCTCTAAAACACAATGGAAGAAATATCCTTGGGTGAGGTTTAAAAATAAACAAAAAAACAATTCAGGTTATTTCATTGAAGTCTTTTCTCACCAGAATGAGGCACACATACTCTGTCACCATAGCTAAAAATACTAGCTGCTGCCCATGATCATATGTTCTGTAAATGTCTGTGCAACAGTGTCTTCCCTAGGAGGGAATTCCTATAAGAGGGTCCTGTTGACTTCTGAATTCCCAGCCCCTAACTCAGGACCCAGCACAAAACAAATGCTGGAATGAGCGAATGAATCACGGGTGTGGTGATCACTTCTTTTTTCTTTTTTTTCAATCTTCACCCGAGGATATTTTTCCATTGATTTTTTTTAGGGAGAGTGGAAGAGAGGGAAAAACAGAGAGAAATATCGATGTGAGAGAAACACATCGATTGGTTGCCTCCTGCACACGCCCCAACCAGGGCCCAGGCCAGGGAGGAGCCTGCAACCCAGGTAGGTGCCCTTGGCCGGAATCAAACTTAGATCCTTTGGTCCGCAGGCCAACACTCTGGCCACTGAGTCAAACCAGCTAGAGTAGGCGATCACTTCTTCATGTCACAAAAATGTGGAACCTGACCTCTTCACAGATCCTCGACCTCAGGAGCCATGCTAAGGGCTGGTCTGCTGGGCACAAGTCAGACCCTTGGGCAGAGAAGAAACGGCACCACTTGTGTGTTGAATTTAAAGAGACAGTGATTTCAGGCCCTCACACTCAAGTTCGCACCCACAGCAGCCTCCTCCCCCAATCCTAGGAACAAGATGCCTGGGATCCCAAAGGGGCATCTCTGATAACGGAGGAGAAAGGGAACTCACTTTGCTTAAATAGCTTGTGGGTTTTAGGCACTTTACATATGCTCCCTCATGTCATCTTCACAGTCGCCCTGCCAGACAAGGTAGGATTCCCTCCCAGGGCGCCTTTCTTCCTTAGGACTGAAACCAGGTCTGCCTGGCTCCACAGCCTGAGTTCCCCAGCGTAGTCTCATGGTGTGGGGGGCCTCCGTAGGCACCCCCATGGCCCCCCACGCCCTCACCTTCATGACTGTGTTGTAGATGGAGATGAAGTTGGTGAACAGGTCCAGGTACCTGGTAGTGAAGACGAGAGCGAAAAGGATCTGGCTCTTCCCAGAGATGCCTGTGGTCGGAGGGGGACAGGAGACCGTGAGAACACAGACGTCTAGGCCCACGTGCACCCGAGAAGCCCGAGCCTGAGCTGGAGCGGCCTCCAGAGTGTCCCGTCTCCTTTCGTGCAGACGCCCTGTGCCGGCGCTGCGCTCTCCCCAGAGCGGGAAACACCCTTCTCGCCGGGTCACCTGCGTCTCTGTTCCTTTCATGAGGTTGCAATCTGTCTCCCAGCCTCCAAAGAGACTGAACACTGAGTCCCCAGTGCCGCGTGGGCCTGCCTTGGTTCTTGCTCTGGAAACGGTGTCGGTGGTGTGAGGGGGACGGGTGGGGAGAGGGAGGAGGGGGCCCCGAGGATTCTCAGTGCTCCACCCCCAGAGCCCCACGGACAATCCCCAAAGCTCTGTCTGTTGAGGAACAACTCACTGACTCGACAAGGTTGACTTGCCAGGGAGACCAGAGCAGGTGGAGGAAGGCATGGGGCCAGGGGAACATTCTATTTGTTTTTCCAAATCCAAAAATGTGAAAAAGCCTGTTTTTCTCTCGTCGTAAACGTTATGACTATTTTTACTCTTTGTAAAACAAAGATCAGCATGTACACAAAGCTGTAAACTAAAAGGCAGCCATCACCTGCGTCCCAAAGCCTCCGCCCGCGCCCTTCCCAGCCTTTCTCGGCTCCTGTGTTGTGCACACATAGGACACGCAGATGCATCGAGGGGACAAAACTGGAGTCCCACTTTCTATGCTGCTTCCTCACCTGCTTCGGCCTCTTTGCTTTTAGCTTTTTATTTTAAAAATAATCTCAGATCTCCAGAAGAGCTGCGAAGACAGTGCCAGGGTTCCCACACACCCTTCCCCGGCTTCCTCCGTGCGTGCGTCTTGCATAACCACCGAGCTTGACCGAAGCGAAGCCATTCACGCGGGGGGAGCACCGACGCCACCCCAGGCTCTATTTGGGTCTCAGCAGTTTCGCACGGACACCCTCCTCTGTTCCGGGATCCGATCCAGGAACCGAAGCTGGCGTGCTTCCTGGGCCCCGGTGGGCCACCTTTGGTACGTCTTGGAGACGGTTCCAGAACCAGGGGAGCAGAGGCCCTGCCCCCCTTTTCCCACGCTCTCTCAAGCCCACACCAGCGTGGAGCCCACCACACCACACCCGTCCGTGGGCCCACCTTTCTGCATCCAAAGGTCAAGTCTGTCCACTCTCCCACTCTATCCTGAGCCACGTCTACCCTGAACCACTGTCCGCCCCGCTGGCTTCTCACCGGCTCTGGCTGCTTCTGTCCTCCTCCCACCTTATCCTTGCCACCCCCACCTCTCCTCTCTGTCCCCTTCCCATCCCGTCCCGTCCCCCATGGCAGGGACACTCCCGCTTCAGACTCTTCCGAGTTCTGACCTATGTATTCCCGCCTGACCGAACTCATCGCCCCCGGGAGCCCCCTCCTTTTCCTGTCTCCCCTTCATAATGCCACCACATCCCCTCCACGCTCCAGCCAGAAAACCAGGAGCCAGCCTGGAGTCTCTCTCCCCTGGGTCCCCCGCCTCCCTGCTTCTGAGCTCCACGGCTCCCACTCCATGCCCCTCACTCAGCCAGGGCCCCCGCCTCAGTGACCCCCAACTGCTCTTCCCATGGGCTCTTAGCCAGCCCCCAGAGCCCTTCAAATAAAGAACCAAATCCTCACCATGGCTCAGGAGGGCCTGCCAGGTGCCTCCCTGGTCCCACATCTGATCTCTCCTCCTCTCTCCCTCCCTCTGCCACGGTGACACTCGTGGATTTTATCCTAAATGTAATGGAACAACTGGGGAGTCGGGCACCGAGAAGTGACATTACCTGATTCAGGCTCTGGTTCCTTCCTGCGCCTGAATGTGCCTGATCTGACTATTCCTCTGGTGATGGACAATTCGGAGAGCGGGAGATATTTATATTTGTTAATCCTCACCCGAGGATATTTTTTTCTTTGATTTTTTAAAAGAGAGTGGAAGGGAGGGAAAGAGAGAGAGAGAGAAAGAAACACCGATTGGTTGCCTTTGATCCCCACATGCGCCCCTGGAGCCGGGGATAAAACCTGCAATCCAGCCAGGTACATGCCCTTGACCAAGAATCGAACCCGTGACTGTTCAGTGAGCGGGCTGTCACTCTAACCACTGGGCAACACCAGCAGGGCGAGAGGAATATATTTTTATTGATTTCAGAGAGGAAGGGAGAGGGAGAGAGAGAAACATCAATGATGAGAGAGAATCATTGATTGGCTGCCTCCTGCTCGCCCCACACTGGGGATCGAACCTGCAACTTGGGCATGTGCCCCTGACCGGGAATCGAACCGTGACCTCCTGGTTCATAGGTTGACGCTCAACCACTGAGCCACGCCAGCCGGGCGAGGGGAATATTTTTAATGACGGAGGATGAACACCGCTGAAGCCCCTAACATTCCAGAGAGCACTGGGCCCGTGTGCCAGCCTTCCTACCAGCACAGCCTGGCGGGCCGGCCTCACAGTCCCCATCTGTAAAATGGGCGCCTTCGCACCTACAGGCAGGACTGATTCCATGGGAACCTGAGTGCCTCCTGGGGGGCTGGCACTGCAACAAGGTGGGAATGAGCCGCCGGGGAGGCGATACTGACAGCTCTGGGCTGTGCCTGTTGCTAAGCCATCTCACTGAGCCCTCAGAGGCCTTCTGGAGGCCCTCAGCCCCACTGGGAGGGCCCAGGAAGCAGCCTGGTGGGGGTGCTTGGCCACCCCGCTCACGCAGCCTCCCCCAGCCTCCCCTATCGCCATCCTCACTGCCAGGCTCTGGGCTGCACCACACCGTCCGCAGTGCTGGGGGCCCTGGTGGTCTGGAGTGCCATGGTTGCCACACTCTTTTGAGAGCAGGGCGTCATTTCCACCAAAGCAAGCGGGGCATGGAGACCCGGGACATGGGAGGGAGCCGTGTCAGGGCCTGGCCAGAGTGCCTGAGGGCACCTCAGCACAATGGGGCCACCGCCCAATCGACAGATGGGAAAACCGAGTCTCAAGGTCACACCCTGAGTCAGGGGCAGGCAAGAAGCAAGCCCCAGTCTCCTCTGCCTCCAGGGCTGAGTCAGCGGGGTCGCACCGGGCCCTGCTCTCGGGGCTGACAGGGCTGGCATCGAGGCACCTCACCCTCACACACTCAACAGGCCTGTGCCAAGCCCCCTCTGGCACGCACAGGCTGTCCTTTCTCTCCCCTAACAAACCGGGTCATTTACTCAGTCGCTACTGTTGCTTATTAATGGTCTCGCTCGGCTAGAAAGTCCGCTTCCTCAGCCCAGGATCCAGCCCGTACTGTGTGCCAGGGACCTAGCACAGTGCCGGGCAGAATGGGCTGGAGAACAGCGCCCCCTCCTGGTCATGGTTGCACACCCAGCCCAGAGTCCTCCACGGAAGTGCAGGGACAAGTCCAAGCTTGGTTCTGCCCATCACTGACACCTTCTGACCCCAAACTCCCCTCTCAGCATTCCTGGCCCCCTTCCCCCGAGTGCGAGCCGTGAGTGCCAATCTCTCTAGAAACCCCAAACCCGAATGGCCTCCCAGTCCAGAATGCCTCCCTCTGCAGTGACCCTCCCATCAGCACCCACCCCTCCCAGGCTGGTGGCCTCCACGCTGCTCTCCCTGCCTCCGCTCTTGGACCCTCTGCACAGCTTTCAGGTCCCCTTCTGAGTGCCCTCCCTTGCTCTCAAGCCTTCCATGGCTCCCCAGTACCAACTCCCTAGCTTGACAAACAAGACTCTGTCACATATGAATCACCCTCCTTCCAGACTCGCCTCCCAGACCACCCCCAATTGGGCTGCTCGCCCCTCCAGGGATGTGCCTGCCCTCTGTGACCTCTGGACTTTTGCACCCCGTGTCCCCCACGCAGCACACCCTTCCTGGTAACACTGCCGTCTACCAGGACCCAGCACAGAGCTGCACCTTCAGGAAGCCTTCAGGGCTGGCCCTCTGCCTCCCAGGCCCCCACAGGAAGCCCACCCTCATCTCTGCATCTCCTCACCCCAGTGCCAAGCACAGGGCAGGCCGGCAGGACCCTAGCAGACAAAGATGGCGGCAGGAGGCCTGGGCAGCCTCTTCCTGCACTGGGTCGGCTTGGCCACCACCAGTCCAGCCCTGAACCTCCTCCAAACCCCCAGCAGGGCAGCCAGACTACAGGGCAAAAGAGCGGGCCCTCCCGCCCTCCGCAGGCTGCTGCCCAGGGGCAGCTCCGTGCCCACCTGGGCTGGGCTTGGGCCCTCCTGCCACATCACAGACGCCTGTGCCACACCCAGGCGGGGTGCGGGGACAGGGGGGCACTGGAGGGGGTGGAGGGGGCAGGAGAGAGTGGGGTGGAGAAGGAAAGAGGAGACAGAGTTGGGGACCACCCTGTTCAAACCTCCTCTGCCCCCACCCTCCCCTCCCACCCCGGCCTGAGAGAGGGAAGAGAGAACAATGGCCTCGATGCCCCGCTCCCCGGAGCAAAGGGAATCCCTGGAGAAAGAGGGGTGTCACCGCCCCCTCACCCCCCTCTTCCAGTGAGCAGTGGCAATGCGGGGGGGGGGGCGGCGTGAAGGCGCGAGCCCACCCTCCCTCCATCATCTCCAGGGCGCCCTTTGACAGGGACAACTGACAGTATCTTTGGAAGCTGAGCTCTGGAAACTCTCCCACCCCCAGCCGAAGCCCCACCCTGGGCCCCGCCGCCCGGGCGCCCCTCACCCGCGCAGCACTGGGACCTCCAGATCTTCCCCAGCAGCAGGATCATGGCCAGGAGGTGGCTCAGATCGCCGAGGATGCGGAACACGTTCATGGCGCGGCGCGCCCGGCCCGCTCCCGCGCGCAGCCGACTCCGGGAAACTTTCTGGCGGGCGAGGCGGCTGCCACGTCCCCGGCGGCCCTCGGTCCCGCGCGCCGTCCGCCTCCGCAGCCGCCCGGCCCGGCCCGCTCCGCAGCGCGCTCTGCCGGCCGGTGACGTGGCCGGGCCGCCGCCCGGGAGCCAGGAAGCGCCGCCGCCCGACGTCCCGCCCCCGGCCCGGCCCCGAGCCTGGGCTCCCGCGGGCGGGGCGGCCCGGCCGGCCTGGGGGCTTCCGCTCTGGGCCCACGAGGGCTCCGCGCCGCCGAGCCCGGGCTCCGCCTTCCCAGAACCCGGGGGCCGCCAGGAGGTGACCGTGGGCAGGCCGGGGGCCCCTCGTGACCCCGGGGCCAGGAGCGAGAGGGTAGAGGGGATGGTGCACGCGGGCAGGCTAAAGAGCCATCTCGGATGGTGGTTTAAGGCAATTTGAATTTATTTAAGGGAAAGGGGCTGGGGGATGGGACCTCCAGAGGGAGGGCTGGCCAGCACCGGGCCAAGGGGACATGGGGTGGATGATGGCCCCGCCAGGAGCACGAGTCCATCCTTAGGTGCAGTCACTGGCCGGAAGCCCTTGTCGCCTGCGGTCTGGGGGCTGAGCTGGGCTGGGGATGGGGTGGATGCAAGTGTGCGATCAGGTGTCTTCAGCATAGTTTCCATTCCTTATATGGTCTGACTCCTGGCGTCCAGCAAGTTCTTCCTGCTCCTGGTTCTCCTGTGGCCGGAAACGCACAAAGGGCCTGAGGACTGTGTTGCTCTCCAGCCCTAACACGAAGCTTCACTCCAGTGCTGGCCGGAGCCTCGCGGTTGGAGGCACCCCATCCGTTGTGACCCACGGCTTTGTTGTCCACACCCTGGGTTGCACACCTCCTCCTTGGGCCTGGTGGGGTGAGGAGCCTGCCACCCTCCATGTTTATTTGAGTAGCCACCTTGACCTGACCCGTTGCGGGGGGAACAGTGGTATCTAACGGCTCTTAGGTTTGGAGTCAGGTTGACCTCACTAATGTTTCCTTCTTGGTATGACAAGCTGTAGCACAGCAGCGCAGGCCAGAAGAGACTCCAGGGGCTGGGGGCTGTTGGCCAGAGAGCTGGGAGGCAAGAAGGGGGCGTGGGGAAGGACCACAGGTGGGCAGCAGTCCTCCCAGTGCTGTGTGGCCTGAGCAGGTCAGCCACCCTCTCTGGGCCTTGGTCTCTGCCTCTGTAGGAGTGAACCACCTGGGCCAAGGGGCCTTACCACACACCCCTTTCCCTTCTCCCCCTGGAGGCCTTCATCTCTCCCTAAATTACTCGCCTCCCACCCCACTCCTGCTACCCATGACCCTTCATGGCCCCCTCATCCTGACTTCCGGTACGAGGCAGTCCTTGGGGACTCAAAACTGTGGTCCAGGGACCAGCACATCTGCTTCACCTGCTGGGAAGGCAGTATCCCAGGCCCCACCCCAGACCTACGGAACCAGAACCTTTGGTTAAACTAGATCCCAGGGTGGTTTGTGTGCACAGGAAAGCTTGAGAGGCACTGATCTAAACACGAGGGAGGTACTGTTATTAGTCTCACTTTGCACTGGGGAAACTGAGGCATGGAGAGGTTACGTAGTTTGTTTAAGGTCCCACAGACACTGAACAGTGGAGCCTGGATTCCAACACGTAGTTTGACTTCAGGGTTCATGCCATCAACTCATCATATCACACTGTGCGTTTTTGTGGGAGGTGATGAGTTCCTGATCATGGGAGGTGGGGGGCAGGGGGTGAGGGCCCATTTGCCAGGGATGCTGCAGTGGGGACTCCTGCCCTGGCACAGAGGTTGAGATGACAATAGCAGTCAAGTAGTAAACCAGGTTCTCTCCATTCAGCTTCAGCAGGCACCGGTGACAGGCTCTAAGTCCTTACCTTGCTGGTGATGGCCACTGAGGCCTCAGTAGGCCAGGTGGGTGGTCCAAGTCCCTCTGCGGGGAGGAGCCAGGCACTCATCCTGGGGCTGTGGCAGGTTCTGAATGAGCTGCTCTGTCCCCTCCCCCTCCCCCAGCCCTGCCCGCCCAGATGCCTCCCGCTGGTGCCCAGAGAAGGCGGTGGCTATTTAAATACCTCAGGTGTGGCTACAGTTCTCTCTGCCCAACCGGCTGGCATCTCCCTCTCAGCGCCCACCTCCTCCCAAACCAGGGAAAGCACGTGCATTTGCCATTTGGTGAAACATCTGTCCTCCTGAGCAGCAACGCCCACTGCCAGCAGGAGCGGGAGCAGGGCTAGGATCCTCCTCTTCCCTGTTTCTCCAGGGGAGCCCCAGGGGGACAGGCCAAGGCCAGGGGAGGTCTGAGTGGCGAGGCAGAGGGAAAAGAGTCCAGGCGGCAAGATCTTAGGGCCCCAGTGGCCTTGAGCCTGCCAGGGCCCCGCTCTGGGCCTCAGCTTTCCCATCTGTTAAAGGGGATAATGAAGACAGAAGTACTGCTGACCGGTCCCTTGGCCCCTTTGTATCTAGTCTTCCCTATGGAATCGATACGCCCCATATCTCAAGACCGGGAGCTCATCTCCCCCAATTTACAGATGAGGGAACTGAGGCTCAAACTTGTCTCTTGCTTCCCCAGGTCGCATAGATCTCTTCCCACACTTCTACCACCCTGTCTGTCCTTAGTAATCAGCCCTGCCTTGTTCAGATCCAGCCCATCTTCCAGGTGGAGCATTTTTCAAACCCCCTCCCCACTTCTCCGTGGAGCAGAGGGAAAGGCCTCCTCATTAGAAACCCTTGGCTGTGGCCCATGCCCGCACCCCGGCCACCTGCACCATCACACACTATTTCCCCTTTGCCAGGTGGTTCCAGGCGAGTCCCTCACCCTCAGCGCCTCACTTTCCTGACACTTAAAATGTGTCTGCGGTAAAAGCTCATGGAGGGGAAGCCCAGAGGGACATTTCCATCAGCTCAAAGGCAAGGATTCTCTTTTAAAAATAATTAGTAAAGCAAAACATATGTTCAAAGTCAGATTACACATACTTCTTTGGGTTTTTAATATTTAAATAATCTTTTGTGTGTTTTTTTAATATTAAAACGCACACACACACACACACACACACACACACACACACGAAGTGCGTGCCATCTTTTTTCCTTCCTGGCCCTCGCTCTTTGCATATTTTCCCACCGTATTCAACATCCTGTCAAGTGCTTCCAATTGTGTGGAAGGAATGCGGGGATGGAACGTCAAAGTCACCATCCTGACGACACGCCTCCACGTAATCGGTGCCTTTCGCAGGGGGAGGGGCCTGGAGGAAGGGGGCGCCGTGGGCCGGGCTCCCAGGTCTCCCTCCGGGTCCCCAGGGGCCGCTGTAGGTTCTTCGGGCCTCGGCGAGGGGCCGCTCCCCCGTGGGGGGAATGAACTCTTCCCAGGCAGCCCCGAGGTGCAGCCCGCGAGGCGCGGGTGAGTCCATTCCCTACCTGAGTCGGGTGGGCTGCGGGCAGCCTTTCCCTTCCTGCGGTCCTGCCCAGGTGTCCGCGCGAAGCTCAGCACCTTTTGAGTGACATGCGGCAGGGCCACGGCGGCCCCATTTGCACAGAGAGGAGAAACCAAGGGTCCCAAACCTCTTCTCCGCTTTCAGTTCCAAGCACAGTTACTGAGGACCCACTGTGTGCCAGGCGCCTTGCGGGCTGAGCTTAGAGGTGCCTCGAGGAGCCCTTGGGACGCGGTGGGAGGTGGGCGCTGGTGCATGTGTTGGACGCAGCACAGAGGAGAGAGTCTTACCCTGGGATGCGGGGAGTCGCCAGGGAAGATTTCAGTTAGGAAGTCTTCAGAGGATGCCCTGGTGGGTTTTGAAGGATGAGTAGGAGTTTGCTTGCCTCAAGGACAAAACCTGGGGAAGAGAGTAGAGTCCCAAGTAGAAGGAACTACACACACAACTGCGCAGAGATATGATACGAACCGCTCTCCCAGCGCATTTAAAAAATCCTCACCTGAGGCTATGTTTCCACTGATTTTGTAAAAAAATAAAAAAATGTTTTATTGATTTTTAGAGAGAGAGGAAGGGAGATGGAGAAAGAGAGAGAGAGAAACATCTATCAGTTGATCCCGCAGGGGCCTCACCGGGGATCGAACCGGTAACCTAGGTAGGTGTCCTGAGCAGGAATCAAACCCACATCCTTTTGGTGCCTGGGAGGACGGTCCAACCAACTGAGCCACCGGGCCAGGGCGCCCAGTGCATTTTATCTTATCACTCTTTAAAAGAGGCCAGCAACCGCCCTAGCTGGTCTGGCTTAGTGGATAGACTAAGAGCATGGGCCTGCGGACTGAAGGGTCCTGGGTTTGATTCCTTCCAAGGGCATATCCCTGGTTTGGGTTGCAGGATCTCATCATTGATGTTTATCTCTCTCTCTCTTTTTTTTTTTTAAAAAAAAATACTTTTATTGATTTCCAAAGAGGAAGGGAGAGGAAGAGAGAGAGAGAAACATCAATGATGAGAGAGAATCCTTGATTGGCTGCCTCCTGCACACCCCCCACTGGGGATCCAGCCGCAACCCAGGCATGTGCCCTTGACCGGAATCAAACCCGGGACCCTTCAGTCCGCAGGCCGATGCTCTATCCACTGAGCCAAACCAGTTAGGGCTCTCCCTTACTCTTTGAAATCAACAAAAATATTTTTTAAAAAGACCAAAAGATTAAATGAAAAATAAAAGAGGCCAACGACCAGGGAAGGGTAGCGGGGAGACAAACATCTAGGTGAGGGAGACCTTCCTGGGCGTCTCCAGCTCCACTATTTACACAATTTATTCAATAAGTCATGGTGCTCTCATCGGTACCCTGGGTGTAAACCAAGTAGTACTGACTTCATAGGGTGTTAGGTCAGCTCAGGATCTACCGTGCTTTTCCAGGAGTGCACCACCGACAAGGCCCGTGCAGCGCTGGGAGAGGACACAGAAATTTTGTGTCCTCGGAGGCGATCCTCCCTCGCCGTTTTATTCCCTATTCCCGGAGAAGTGCAAAAAGGACAATTAAAAATAGTCTGTGGCCGACAATTAAAAATTAAGGACAATTAAAAATTCCTGGGGCGCTGGAAGTGTGTTGTGTCTTATCTGAGTGGTGGTTACACGGGTTTTATATCTGTAAAACCATCTGCACTCTTAAGATGTATGTATTAAGTTATTCCCTAATAAACGGAAAGGAAAAACCTAACAACCCTAGCACAACGGCCCCTCTCCTGGCCGAGGGCGACAGGTGTCTCTCGGTTCCAAAAGCCACTCTCCGCGAGCGGCGCAGGCTCTGCGCCCCGCGCGGCAAGTCAGGCGCCTGTGCGCCCGGCGCAGCGGCCCGGCGAGGTTCCCAAGGCAACCGCACGCCGCTCGCCGCGTCTCCCGAGTGACGAGGCGCCGGCGAAGACCCGGAACCCGGATTCCTGAACCTGAGCCACGCTGGAGCGCGGCTGACCGAGTGCGGAGGGGGGCGACGAGGCGCTCTTCGTCCTTGCGCGGGCACTCCGAGGGCATCGGGCAGGCACCGCTCCCCAGCCCCGGGCTGTGGCCACAAACTGCTGCTTGAACAGCCCTGGGCATTCACTCTCAGCTTTCCCGTTGGCGTGGCTGCCACGATTACAGGGCGAATAGGAGGCAAAGCCTCCCAGCTCCTGCAGCGCAGCCAGGTGGACGCACGTAGGGCTGGGTGCTGGCGCCTCCTGGGGTCCGCTTCCAGCTCTGCTAGTAACTTGCTGTGTGATCTTCGAAATCGCTCTCCCGCCTGGGTCTCAGAGATGGGAACAGCACCCCTCAGAGTAGCTTTCACCAAGTAAATACGTGAAATACCATGTGTAAAAGTGCCTTACAAACTGCGAAGTGCTTTGCACGTGTCAACGACCATCACCTTGCCACCCTGTTGCCTTCTTGCCCTCATCATCACCCAAACCGCAACTGCAGCCTCATTGCCAGCCGGCTGCACAGGGAACCTGGGCTCAGAACTCTCTCCATGCACAGAGGTTTCCAGTCTTCAGGTGAGAGCCCTCCCTCCCCGCCCCCTACCCCATCCCCACCCGTACTTTTCAGTTCCCAAGGAATGGGCCCACAGCAGCTCTCCTGGGATCCCTGTGCCATCCACTTAGAGAGGTTCACAGAGATATCGCCCAAACATCATGTTTGGACATTGTGTGTTTCTGTGCTGTGAAGCTGTGTATATACATTGGTGTGTGTGTGTGTGTGTGTGTGTGTGTGTGTGTGTGTGTGTGTGTGTGTTGGAGGCATGCATATGTTGGAGGGTGTGTGTACTTGACACATTTGTGTATGTGTATGTAAATGTGTGTTTATGGCTGGGTGGTGTGCGCTGGCAGGTGTGTGTTGTGTATTTGTGGCATATGTGTTTACCCATGCATCTATTTGTGTCTCTGATGGTGTATGTGCGTGTCTAGGTGGGCATTGGTGAGGTTGTGCTGGTGGTGTGCACCGTGGATGTGTAAGACTGTGAGCTCTGTGATTGTGCATGTGTAGGCGTGTGCTTGGGGTCTGGGGTGCCAGCTCTTTTCTTTCCCATCTCACTTCAATGGGGTGACCTTCTTCCCCCAGCGGAGGACGGTGGCTGAGGCCACAGGCATCTCAGGCTCGCTCCCGCCCCCTCTGCAGACCAGGTGGTTGCTCAGGTCTTTGGCTTGCCCAGGTCTTTGGCAGGTGTGGGCCCCGGGAGCCAGGGGGGTGGGTGAATCTGGGGCCAGGGCTTGTGTGCCACCCTCCTTCCCTCCCCACAGCAGGAGCAGCAGCGGGAAAGGTTGGCGGAGGGGGGCTATTTTGGGAGCGTCTCCTTAGCAACAGCTGCCACAGGCCGTCTGTGGCAGTTTTCCTATAGGTGCTAAAATATTCCACCCTGGTGACTACTGAGTACTGGGGGGTAGGCGAGGGTGGGAACGGAGGGTGGGAGAGACCCCTACAGTCCTCTACCCCCAGGGCACAGTCTGCTAGGGTGGGTCCTGACCCTCTGGGCCCCACATCCCCTTTCCCTGCCTCTGGTCCTCGCCCTTCAAGGCTGCTCAGACTTTAAGGTCCTGAGACAGGCCAGCTGTGTCCTGTTCTGATTTCTAATCTAAGCAGCTGAGCTGCCTCAGTTTGCCCCGTCTATAGAATAGGCTGGCTGGACTTCAAGGAACTCTCCAGTCCAGGAACCTCTAAGCTCTTGTGACTGATATTTTGAGGTGCTCTTTCCCTTCCCTCCCCAGTTGGCTCACCTTCCTGGCGCGCCTCTCCTCTCCAGTCCTCCCAGCCCTCTGCAGTGCTCTCAGGCCCCTGTGGGACCAGGGAGGCCTGACCGGGGTCTCAGAGTGAGCCCGTTAGATGGTGCTCTGCTGGCCTGGATGGCCTTTCCCCAGAAGCTAGCAGCTGGTTCAAATCCTGGCTCAGACAGGTGCTTACTTCCTGAGTGACCCTGAGCAAGGCCCTTCCCCTCCCCATGTCGCAGTCCAGTTTCCCCCCGTGCACCAGGGCCAGTCATAGTCTCTGCCTCAGAGGGTTGCCAGGCTCAGATGAGAATGGAGGATGAGCAGGAAGCTCTGGCCAAACAGATAAAGGTTTTACCATCACTCTCCACCGAACTTCACAACAGGTCTCACCCTTCCAGAGAGCTGTCCTTGGCCACCCAGGCCACACCACGTGTAACACTAGGGCCCGTGCCTCAGTTTCCCATCGGGAACAGTGCCTGTGGCACAGGGTTCTGTAAGGATTAAAGGAGGCAGTGGCTGTGAATGCCTAGAACAGTGCTGGGTGAACAGTGTGCATCAGGGGTGCTTGTCCTCAACTCCATCCAGGGGATGCCTCTGTGTTAGATGATATTCTGAGGCCCAGAGAGGACAAGCAACTTGCCCAGGGTCACCCAGGCTCTGGCACCCAAGCCTACCCTCCCCCACCCTCACAGCCTCCGCACACCTGCCTCACATCCCTACCCTCTGTAGAGCAGTGGTTCTCACCCTTCTGGCCCTTTAAATACCGTTCCTCATGTTGTGACCCAACCATAAAACTATTTTCGTTGCTACTTCATCACTGTCATGTTGCTACTGTTATGAATCGTCATGTAAATATCTGATACGCAGGATGGTCTTAGGCGACCCCTGTGAAAGGGTCGTTCGACCGCCAAAGGGGCCACGACCCACAGGTTGAGAACCGCTGCGGTAGAGCTACTCAAACATGGGCTGAACAGTGGTGAGTTCCTTTTTTAGATTTTAATCATCCTCAGAACAGGCCTTAAAGGGGGTATTACCCTCTCCCTCTACATATGAGGAAACCGAGGCTGGAGAGGAGAGGTGCGCTGCCCGAGTCACAGAAGGGTGAGATGGTGGAGAAGGGACTCTTTCCTGGGGCCCACCATATTTTCCCTGCCTAGAGCTGCCCTTTTTGCTTCTCCCCACCTCCTCCCAGTCTACCCTCAGCCTCCACGGGACCCTCCTTCCCGGAGATGAGCAATGGGAGCCAGGCTGCGCCCCAGACTCAGCAAGGTCACTGTCAGATGTTTCTTCTCATCTGTGACATCACAGCCACCATGCCTCCCCTCCCTTCTCCTAAAAGTCACTGCCCGCAAGTCCCCACCCTTCTTTAAACTGGTGCCCAGTGACCTAATACTAGGAACACATGCTCTGGGTCTACAGACACCCCTGTCTCCATCTCCCCCTTCTACCTGCCCCCCCTCTTTCACCTGCACCCCACACTCTCAGGGCCAAAACCAGGCCAGGCCATTTGCCTCACCTGCACTCTCCTACTCTCAATCCCTGGAAAGGTATGATGGGTACCAGGAACACGTCTGCTGCTGAACCAGCATTCAGATGGCTTGAGTTTGCCCATTCGTTCGCATACCAAGATGCACTCAATGGAACTTCAGTCCTGGCTGCATGCCTATGAGAGCACAGCTGGGTAAGGCGGGAGCCAGGCGTGGGATGGGACATGCACCATGGAGGTCTGCACAGTGGTGAAGGGAGGACGGAGAAGGCATGGCCACTTTTACTGAGCATCTACTGTGAGCTATGCGTGCTTGTGCGTCTACATCACTGGATCTGCTCCTTTGAGGGGAGGGGTTGATAGGGCCCCCCGTTTTACAGACCGGTTAAATAAAACACTTGCTCAAGGTCGTGCAGTTCCTAAGTGCTTTGGAGCCCAGGTTGGCCTGACTCCCAAGCTCACTTAACAAGAACCAAACTTGTGCCCAGTGCTGGGTGAATGAATGAGGGGGTGGTGGGTGACTTCTGCAGGGGGTGTCAGGAGGCCTTCCTGGGGGAGATAGCATGGAGCCTGGGCCTGGAGAAGAGCAGGGATTCTCTGGGCCGAGGAGGAGGAAGGGCATCTCAGTCAGGAAGAACAGCATGTGCAAAGGCAGAGAGGTGTGGAAGCATCTGGTGTGTTCTGGAATCTGTGGGAATCAGGGTGTATGTGGAGGTATATGGGGGTGGGGTAAAGTGGGGCCTGGCTGTGCATCACCCCAGAAGTCGGGACTGGATCCTTTCAGGTGGGGAGGGTCTGGGGGCAGGGGAGCAGTCAGGGTGGTTCATGTGTGGTGGCTCCTGTGCTGGTTGCATCTCCCGGGGTCAGCTTGAAGGAGCTGGAGATTTCATATTCAGTAAGTTCCCAATCCGACTTCGGGGTGCCTCAGTCTCTCCCTCTCTTAACTGGGGGTGGTCGGAGATGGCCCGGCTCCTGGGAAGTTCCTCTGGTTGTCTAACTGCAGGTGTGCCGTCATCCCACTGCCCTGGAGGAGCGCTTCCCCACCTGCTTCCTCGGAGGGCTGGCTCCCCAGGGGCAGGGGTGCTGGGGACTTGCCCCCACAGTCCAGAGTGTGTGGAACCCAGACCTGGGGCACAGTCAGGGCGCGACCCTCCCATAGACAACACTTTGAAGTAATGGGGATGCAGAGAACAAGAGACTGGCGGCTGGACCACTCTGCCTCCCCGGGTGACTGGCAGGCTGGTGACCTCGGTACTCAGTCTCCCAGTCTGTAAAATGGGCGGTGCTGCCCTAGGTGATTGTGAGGGCCCCTCCAGCAGGAGCGGGGTGCATAGGGTCCTTCACTGCCGGTACTTCAGGAGGGGAGCGGCCCGGCGCCCAGGAACCCAGCCCCGACCCTGTCCCACCCACTCCCTTCCCGGCACAGGAACCCTTTCCACCTGCCCCTGGGGGGCTGGAAAGCCCGGGAGCGGATAATCGGAATGGGTTCTGGGAGGAGCGCTCCGGGAGGCAGGAGGAAAACCCGGAACGGATCTAGGGCAGGAGCGGGGCCACGCAGCCCCCAGCCCCGCGCGACGGGCGGGTGGGAGGGGGTTTGACGTCCCCCCGGCCAGGGCGGAGGGGAATGGCCGGGCCGGGCCGGGCCCCGTGGGCCGTCGGGGGCTCCGGGGCTGGCGGGGTGGCGGTGGCGGTGCAGCCCCCGCAGCGGGGTGCGGGTCACGTGCGAGGAGGGGCGAAAGTCTCGCAAACGGGGCGGCGTGAGCCGAGTTGGGAGTTCTCGGCGCCGCGGGCGGCGGGAGCGCGGGCTCCCGGGCGAGCCGGGGACGCAGCGGCGGTGGGGCCGGGGTCCGAGACGGCGGGGCGCGCCGAGAGCGCGAGGGAGAGAAGGACGAAGGACAGAGACGGGGCGGGAGACGGGCTGAGACGCGCAGGGGAGAGACGCCGGGCAGAGAGGGGGCGGCAGGGGCGAGGCTGGGAGGACGGCGGGACGGAGACAGACCCGCAGGGAGAGACGGCGAGAGCGCGGGAGACAGAGAGACCTGGGCCGGAGGGGGACGGGGACCTAGAGGGGCGGAGACGGGGCCCGGCCGTCCGCCCCGGAGGTCTCGGGCGGGAGGCGAGCGCAGCGGGGCCGGGAGTGAGGCGCAGGGCGGGGGGCCGCCCGAGAGCAGCGCGGGGAAGGCGCTGCGGGGGGCGGGGGGCGACCGGCGGCGGGAGCCATGGGCCCTCGGAGCCCGCGCTGAGCCCTGCCCGGGCCCCGCGATGCTGACGCCCAGGAGGCGCAGAGGGCGCGGCGCGGGGCAGCGCTGAAAGTTGGCGGCGCGCGGAGCCGGACGCGCGGAGGTTCGCGGACAGAGCCCCCCGACAGCCGGGGAGGGGCCGGGGCCGGCCGCCGGGTTCGCGGGGAGAGGGCGCCGGGACTCCCCTCTCCCCGCCGGGACGCCGCCCGCCCGCGCCGTGGGATGTAGAGCCGGCGCGCAGCCTCGCGGACGCCATCGGACCTCGGCCCGCGGTAAGCCCGCCGCGCTCCGCCGGCGCAGCCCGTCGTCGGTCCCGCCCGGGGGGGAGGCTGTGTCCTGGGCCCGCTGCTCTGGCCGGTGCGCTCAGTGCCTGATCCACGACCCGACCCGGGGTCCTGCGAATTCCCGGGAGCTGGCGAGCTCTGTCCTTCTGTCTGTCGGCAGTGGCGAGGTCTGGGTGGATGCCAGGAATGGGGGAGAGGTGGGCTGAACGGGCCTTGACCTCCTGCCCCGGTCACGACCCTTCCCTGCCTCCACCCACCTCCAGCTGCCTCCCTGGGTTCCAGAGGAGTTCCGAGGCAGGTGACTTTGGCAAGGGGGCGGAGGAGCTCTGCGATCCTCATCCCACCGCAGCCTGTTGGCCCAGGGCCCTTCCGTCCGACCCAGAACAAATCCCACTTCCCAGGTCTTGAGCACTGACTCTGGGCCAGGCGACCCCAGGGTGGGGGACAGGGATCCAGTAAATGAGGCATTTCCACATCTCACAGGGTAGAGACCCATTGTGGGGAGAGCACAGGCTGCCTTTTCCTCCCTAGATGGGGAACCCCAGCAAAGAGAGGTCTGGATGGACCCCAGAGCCGGGAAACTTCCCCTGCAACATGCTGAGTCTCCCCCACCATCACCCGCTTCTGCCCCAGTGCCCAGCTCCAGGATGGGGGGAGGATGCAGGGAGATGGGCAGGCAGGAGTGTGGTGGAGGGACCAGAGGCAGGGTGGCCTGGGCACGTTGGCAGGTGGGGGCCTCAAGAGCTGTCGGATGTCAAGCAGCAGGTTGAAGGAAAAGGCAATTTAGGGAGGGAGGTCACACTGGCAAGGCCTGGAGAGGGAGCCGTACCCTGAATGTGTGCGTGTGTGCATGCGTGTGTGTGTGCATGCGTGTAAAATGTCTATTCCGCTTCTCCTGCACATCCAGTTCTGTGATCTCCAGAGCATCAGGGCTTTGGGGGACTGTTGCCAGGACTTTGGGGGCCTGAGAACCCATGTGGCCCTGGCTTGGACTGGGATGAGGGGAGCAAAGGGCTGAAGGGAGCAGCGGGGTAAGGGCTGGAGTGCAGCATGGCAGGAGCAAAGGCCGTTGGCCGTGGAGCTGGCCCATACATATTCAAACCAGGGCCCGGAGGACTGAGCCTAGAACATTCGACTGTTTTCTACCGGGAGGAGGGGCTCTCTCTGGGGCTTTCTACACTGGGCAGTGGGCCTGCGTATCCTCCAATCAGGCTCCTAGAAACCAGCTTAGCTAGTTGAGGAACCGGCACCCTGGATAAGTCAGTTGCTCCTTGACCCTCAACTTCCACACCAGCCCCGCTGACCTCCACGGAGAGCCCCTGGGCTCAAGTGAGCTGAGGGCTGTTCACAGGCTGGGGACAGGCTGGGCAAGTGGGAGTAAGGATTCCTTTGACCTTTTGGAAAATGCACAGCTAATGGAGAGGGGGACATGTGGCCGGAAATAGAGGGCTGATCAAGGAGAGGAGGGTCCAGGAATTAGAGGGAAGATCTGGGGCTTGGGAACTATTCCTCAGGGTCCCTTGGGTTACCCTTGAAAAAGAAGCTCCTTCCCCAGGGAAAAAAAACACCTTTGGCGTCACTGGGAACAGACAGCGCCGGCCTTGAGTTTCTGCTGGGTGACCTTGGGTAGCTGTCTTGACCTCTCTGAGCCTCAGTTTCTTCAACTGGAGAATGGGGATGATGGTAGTGACTTCAAAGGGTTGCTGAGTGATTTACAGACGATGCCATGTCTCTGAAGGCAGCTTGCACAAGCCTGGGGCATAGTAGGCTCTTTTAACAGACATTTGTGGAAGAGAATGAAGTAGCGGTAGGAGATGCTGTGAAAAGATTTCTTAGCTTAGGATAAGAGGGAAGGGGAGGAGGAACAGCGTAGGCTTACAGGGCGGGCTGGTTCTTAATGTGGATCTGGGGGAGGCGGGGGCGAGAGCTGAGGGGGGTGTGAGGAGGAGGGGGCCCCTCTGCAGGGACCACTGAGTCACGAGAACATGTAAGCGACATGACAACCAGCAACATGGTAACCAAGAGACTAGCGGCGATGGGAAACGGAGCTGGAATGGTGTGTTGGGCGGGGAGGCTCAGGACTGGCAGCACCAGGGCTGCAGGGGCCCGGAGCAGCCAGGCTGGCCTCTCGAGTCAGGAGGGGAGGCCTCCAGGGCAGGTGGGCTGGGGAGGGGGAGGCCGGAGTGGAAGGAGAACCGGCGCCTCTGGGGTCTGCTGGGCAGGGGGGCTTCTCCTGCGCCTCCCCAGGCTCCCCGCTCCTCTCCTCCACGTCTCCACTTTTCGTGCCTCTCCCCCTAGGATGCCAAATTTGGCTCACGCAATCTGTCGTCTCTCTTCTGAGATTGGCACCAGGACCAAAGCCGAGTGCATTACATCACTGCAGCTCCCCCTGCACGAGGAGAGGAGAGGGAGGGCCAGAGGGCCCGGGACAGGCGGCCACCCCGCAACTTGCCTTCCTGACTTCCTGCTCACGCTCCTGCCTCGGTCCCAGGTGTCGGGGGCTTCTGGGAGCAGCCAGGTGGAGCCTAGAGTCAGGGCAAGGGCTCTCATTTAGGGAGACTCCAGGGTCGAGGCCGGCGGTCAGACATGCTGCCGTGCCCCTGGCGAGGTGGGGCCTGGGAAGCCAGAGCTCAGTTCAGGACCGGGTTTCTCATTGCCATGGTGTGACCTTGGGCAGTCCCCGCCCCCACCCCATGCAGCGTCTACATCTGTATAGAGAACAGTTGGCCATTCCAAACCCTGGTGACTCTCCTGAACAAAGACGACCTTGAGCTCCGCTGGTCTCCTGGGCGCCGAGGAGTCCTGAAGTTTGAATTGCTCTCTGTGACCTTGAGCAAGTGACTTTCCCTCCTTATGCCTCCATCTCTTCGCCTGTGAAATGGGGACAGCAGAACCTGCAACGGCACTAGATGTGCAAGAGGGGTACAGGGAGAAGAGGGAGGGTCTCTGGCCCCGAAACCATAGACACTCAGAGGCCCCGTGCTCCTAGCATGCGAGGCGGGGGGCGGGGCAGAAGGACAGTGTGGCCATTCAGACACAAGGCTTGGCTCTTCAAATCGCCGCTCTGGTGCCCCCACTTCACAGAACTAGAAATCGAGGCCCAGAGAGGGACGTGGAGCCCCCCAAGGTCACAGTGATGGTTTAGGGCAGGGGTGGGCAAACTTTTTGACTCGAGGGCCACAATGGGTTCTTAAACTGGACTCAGAAGAAGGAGCTGCGGCCGTGTTTCCCGACGTTGCCATGTTAACACTGCTGCTGGTGAAGGAGTGGAGGGGAGAGCAAGAGAACCCTCCGCTCTCTCGGCTCCGCGGGCCGGATAGAACAGCCGATCGGGCCGGATCCGGCCCACGGCTGGTTTAGGGGGTGGAGGAAGCAGAACCGGGGCCTGAACCTGGGGCTCCCGCTCCCAGTCCTGCGTGGAGATAGACAGCGGATGCCCAACCCCAGGGAGCCCAGTGGCTGCCCGACAGGACCGAGGAGCTTCCAGGGCCCAGTTCTCCCTTAGGCTCCCTTCCTGCTCCCTGGCCCCACCCCCTCCGTCCCTGGACCGTAATCCCACCCCTCATTTGATCCATGTGAAAAGCTCCCTCTCAGGTTCATTGAGAAGCCAGTTGCAGGCAGTCCCAGGCAGGGCAGGCTGCCCCGGGGGTGAAGCTGGCAGACTGTGGCCCCTCCAGAAGATTCCCAGAATGGAATGGAGAGAGCTGGGGAGCATCTGTGGGTGGTTTGTAAAATAGTGAGCTCCCCCACCCCCTACCAGAGCTGTTCCAGCAGAACCAGACGAGTATGTGCCAGGGATCCTGACCCGGTGACCCCAGCTTTCTGGGTGAGGTTGAATGACACCTCCACCTCCAAAATCCCAGGAGTCTTTGCTCTCCCCAGGAGGCTCTGGGAAGCAGCTCCATCAGTTACCTGTCTCTCCAGCAAGGAAACACATTGTCGCCAGGAGCTTGTGCAAATCCCTGCTCATTCTACGTTTCCCAGCATCCCCACAATGTCGAATTGATGTCCCAGTGTCACAGATGGGGGAGCCACGGCTCAGAGAGTCTATGTGACTTGCCCAAGGTCACACAGCAGGGAAGTGGAGGAGCCTGGATTTGAGTCCAGGCCAGTCTGGGAAGAGTGGAGAACGTCCCTCCCCTGGCCTGGATCTTGGCAGGAGAGGGTCTGTCGCCCCCATAGCGTGACACCCCCTCAAGGACCGTCTGGGGCTCCATCCTAAAGACACACCCAAGGGAGAACTCATTCTACAAATGGGAAGACTGGGATTCAGAAACAAAGAGTGGCCTGAGAGTTAGATGTGGGCCAGGGCTCTGTCCCCGGCACCAGCGGGTGAGGAGGGGCATCTGGGCTGGTGCTGGGGTGAAGGCTGAGATTTCAGGGTGGTCTGGCAGAGGGCTGACAGGCTAGGACTGTGGGGAGGGGATCAAGCCGGAGAACAAGAAGGGGAACAGCAGGGACAGCAGGTTCGCCTCTGTCCTCCCCAGTCCTGCCCTAGAGCCACCCACAGAGGTCTGTGTCATACAGTCCGTGAAGCCAGGGAAACGGGGCGGGGCCTGCCTGAGCGGGTCGTGGAGCCAGCAACCTTGGGTGTGGTCCCTGTGTGACCTGAGGTCGGGTCCTCGCCCTTTCTAGTTCGGCCCACCCATCCGTGTGGCCAAGAATCGGGTTTTATGAGTTATTTCCACAAAGCAGCCACCGTTGGGCTGCTGTCCCAAAGTGCTCTTCCCACCCCCACGGGGATCCTGGGCCCTGGGCAAGGGGTGGGCAGGGACCTGGGGCTGCTATAGCCTTGCAGCTTCCTCAGCCCCTCAGCCCTCCTTGGGGTTTGGGGGGATCTCCAGGCCCAGCCCTTCTCCTTTTCATCTTTATTCTTCTCCTGCTCCCTCTTCCCCTGGCTACGTGGGCTGATCGCTGCTCAAACTTTTAATTCAGATGGTAATTGAAATAATAATATGGGCTGAGGCCCCTCTGCTTGTGACGATGCAGCTGGTGGAGCGCGGCTATGAATAGACCTTGAGTCACACACGCGCGCGCACGCTCCTGCAGGCGCGCACACCGCTCACGGGGTGGTGGGTGGGGTACGGCAGGGGGGCGGGGGGGCTCACACTCCAGGTTGCTCTGGGTCTCGCCCCCAACTCCCAAAAGCCTGGACCAGTTCCACCCCTGTGGCCCACTGTTGGGTCCCTGTGGTGACTTAAAGACTTGGGGCCTCAGCTGTTCTCTCCATTTACAGGGGAAACTGAGGTTCAGCCAGGGGAGTGGCTGGCTGGGCACGCGTAGAAAGCGGCTGGTACTGGATTTGAACTGGCAGGTTTTGTCTGATTCTCAGACCACTGTTCTTTCCAGGACACACAGGCCAGGCGAAAGGGTGGGAGGAATGCTGGGGGTGGGGGGCTGCCCTTCCCTTTGTATGCCGTGCCCTGTCTCCTCCCAACACACACACACACAGTCATGTGCTCACACGCTCATACTTGCACACTCACACTTTCCCACTCACACGCACACTCACACCAGAGTTACTCAGCTAGATGATGATATTGATGGGTGGATGGGGTGACAAAGAGGTTTTTGGGTGACCCAGCTGCAGAGTGGGGGACGACCCCGTGTGCCAGGCTGAGCTGGGCTTTATATTCATTACTTCACATAATCCTCCCTGCCATGCCCTGAGGACCATCACTCCCACTTTTCGGATGAGAAAGCTGAGGCTCGCCTGGCTGGTGTGGCTCAGTGGTTGAGCATTGACCCATGAACCAAGAGGTCTTGGGCACGTGCCCTGGTTGCGGGCTTGATCCCAGTAGGGGGCATGTAGGTTGCAGCCAATCAATGTTTCTCTCTCATCAATGTTTCTCTTTTTAAAAATATATTGTATTGATTTGTTTACGGAGAGGAAGGGAGAGGGATAGAGAGTTAGAAACATCCACTGAGCCAAACTGGTCAGGGCTCTCATCAATGTTCCTATCGCTCTCTCCCTCTCCCTTATCTCTCTCTCTCTCTCTCTAAAAAAAAAAAATAAGTACATAAACTGAGAAGCAAGGGCCTTCGAAGGCCCCGCAGGTAGGGGGCCAAGTACCCTTTGTCCCACCTGTGCTCCCAGTTCCAGTCATTCTGGGACCCATTTGTCCTCCTGAGCGGGGAGGTGCACCTCTCCTAGCCTGGGGCTCCCTTCCTCTCCCTGCGGGGGTGCCCCTCTTCCCGTGGCTTCCTGGCCACTTGTCGACCAGCCTAGTCCAGCAGCAGGAACATCTGGCCTCAGTGGGCAGGGGGAGGAAAGGTGCCATGAGGGGCATTGGCAGGTCAAGGAGAGGGGCCACTGAGAAAAGTGGGCCTTGGGGTTCCAGACCCCAGCTGGAGCTCTGTAGGGTGAAGGCGTTGTCATGGTGACCTAGCAGCTGGGAGCTTTGGTCTAGGCATGCTCGGGTGGCCCAGTGGGCAGGGCATAGGGGGTGCATTGGGCAGAGGCACCCCGTGGGCCCGTGACGATGGAGAAAACTCTCCCTGGCTTTACCTGGTGGCCCCGATTTGCTCCTGCGTCTGCTTCTTCTCCAGCCTCTGATGGGACATGGAGCAACTGAGTCCAGAGACCACAGTGACTGCCCGGGGTCCCAGCAGCGGTGGCAGAGCTGGGGCTGGACTGGAACCCAGAGCTCTTCCTTCCCCAGGGCTGCTGACACCCTCTCTCTTTCTCAGACATACCCTATATGGCCGGGCTTGGAGGAGGAAGGGAAGTGCTGAATCCCATCAGCCCCCTCTCCTGGGCAAACCCCCAGATGGAAGGAGGGGAAGGGGCAGCAGCTGTGCAGCTGAATTAGGAACTGAACCCCAGCACAGCTACTGACTTTTCCCACACGACCTTGACGGGGTCACTGTCCCCCGAGAACCTTTCTTAGTTCCTGTGTGAAACTTGGACCACGGTGGTGACAGGGAGATGTGCCTGGCTCTTTCCTTTTGTTGTTCCTCCTGTTCTCAGAGCCGCCCTGGCTCCCTGGCCTGCAGGATGGGAGGGGACCTCAGCGAGGCCGGGAGGAGGGGTACATGCACTGTGACGGCCTGATCCCATTCACCTGATGGGAAGATTGAGGTGTGGGGGAGGGAGTTTGCTCAACCTTGACTTGGTGGTGGAGTCAGGTTTCAGTGCTGGCCTCTGGGACTTCTCAGCAGTCTCTCCCCCACCCCCCACCCCCACCCACAGCTCCTCTCCTAACCCCACCGCAGGCCTCAGAGCCCAGAGCCCTCTGCCCTGTGAGAGTTAAGGTGCTGCTCAGCCTGCGGGACAGATGGAGTCGGGGTCAGTGATTCTGGAACTCCATGAGGCCATACAGGGGAGGCGGCAGGCACAGACTAGAGTGGTCCTGGCTACTATGGGGGGCAGAGGGGCTGCCGCACTCTGACACATGGGCATCAGGCCCTCCACACCCCTCCACACCTCACCATCGTCACGGGCAGCCCACTTGTCTCTAGAAGGTTCCGCTCATTGGTACCTGCCTCCCACTTTGGCCTCTGCTCTGCACGCTGGGGCTTGAGGGACCCAGCCTGTTCTGGAGAGGAAGGGTGGCCACTTCCGCCTGCCCCCCACCCCCAGGCGAGCTCCTCCACCCTCAGTGATCCCCGCTGAGGCCTGTGGGTGGGAAGCACAAGGGCTGGTGCCAGTCCAGCTCCACCCCTGGATGGCTGTGTGGCCTTGGGCAGCCTTTCACCTACGAGCCTTCCTGCCCTGAGCCTGAGGGTGGGCTTGTGCCCTGGCATCTGCTGGGAAGATCCCAGGAGCCTGTGGGGAAAGTGGCCAGTTGTTGACGAGCTGCTGTGTGGCCCGATCACTCAGTGGCAACTCCTGGCACATTTCCAGACTGGCAGCCCCCACACTCCCCAGCCAGCACCTTCAGATCCTGTTCTGGCCGAGCCCTGCCCTGTACCCTGCCCGCCCTCCTGACCTGCTGGGTGGGGGTAGGACTGGCTGAGCGCCAGGCCAGGCCCTGCAGCTGCAGATCCTGTGCCACTTGACCTTGGAAAGAGCCTCTGGCGGGTTTCAGCGCCACCGCCCCCCAGACCTGGGGCAGGAACAGGGCCACAGGGAAGAGAGGAACCGGAGGGGGTACCGAGTGGGCCATGGCCTCGTGCCGGGGCTGGCCCGGGTCCCTGAGATGACAGACCGGGAGGCAGGGAGGGAATGGACAGCCAGCCACGGAGAGTTACCATTACCAGCTGCTCGACCTGGTAAAACTTAGTTCCTGTGTGGCCCAGTGGGCAGGGCATAGGGGGTGCATTGGACAGAGGCACCCCATGGTGCCCAAAGAGGCCTGAGGGCTGAGGGCTGAGGGGGACTGTGAGCAGATTAGGAGCTCTGAGCAGATTTAATGGGGATCAAGGCAAGCCCTAGATCCCCATTTCAATCTGCTCCCCAGTCTAGTTCCCGCAGACCTGGGGTCTGACCTGCTGGGCATCTGCACGGGACGTTCCAAGGCCACTGCGTACTAGAACGCGTCACCCCTCAAACCTGGTCCTGTCAGTGTCCCAGACACACGGGGCCTGTCGTATCTCCTGATTCACATGAAAATGTAAATATCCCCAGGCGGTCAAGGTCACTCCCCACCTCCAGAAGTCTATCTGAGGAGGGGTGAGCTGCCTGTCATGGGAGGTGTGCAAGCAACTGCTGAGTAGCCCCTGTTAGGGGAGCAGCAGCGGGTTTTCACACAGGTTCAGGAGAAGGGATTGGACCCAGAGCCCAGAGTTCCCATCGCCTGGGCCACAGCGTAGCCGTCCTGTGACCCTAAGGGTCTAGCAGCCTGTTCTTGCGAGGATTCCCCGTGACCTCCAACCGCTCCTCCCATGGTTGTGCCCCAGAAGCCCATGGTCCAAGCACAGTTGGTCACGGCTTCAAGGCAAGCCCTAGGTCCCCACTTCAATCTGCTCACAGCTCCTAAACACCCTGCAGGTCAGTGTTTTCAATCGCCTGCAGGTCCACCTTGGCCGGTGTGGCTCAGTTGGTTGCGCGTCATCCGTGCATGGAAAGGCCATCGGGTTGATTTCCGTCTGGGCTCATGCTCAGGTTGTGGCTCGATCCCTTGATGTTTCTCTCACATTGATGTTTCTCTCTCCCTTTCCCTTCCTCTCTTTCTAAAAGTCAATAAAAAGCGTGGCTCAGTGGTTGAGCGTTGACCTATCAGGGCACATGCCCGGGTTGTGGGCTCCATCCCCAGTGGGGGGCGTGCAGGAGGCAGCCGATCAATGATTCTCTCTCATCATTGATGTTTCTGTCTCCCTCTCCCTCTCCCTTCCTCTCTGAAATCATAAAAACATATTTAAAAAAATAAAAAATATTTAAAATAAATAAATTAATAAGTTGCATGTAGGTCCTGACCCATCAGTGGTTGTAAAATTGACTTAGTGAGTTCACTACTTATTTTTATTTTTTTTAAATATATTTTTATTGATTTCAGAGATGAGGGAGAGAGAGAAACATCAATGATGAGAGAGAATCATTGATTGGCCGCCTCCTGCATGTCCCCTACTGGGGATTGAGCCCACAACCCAGGCATGTGCCCTTGACCAGAATCGAACCCAGGACCCTTCAGTCTGCAGGCCGACGCTCTATTCACTGAGCCAAACCAGCAAGGGCTCACTACTTGTTTTTAAAAAACAAAATAGCAAGCACTTTGCATGTAGTGAGAGTAAGTATTATTTTTTTGTTTTGTTTCAGCTTTTCAAATATACATTATATAATGAATAGCAATGTACAATATGTTTGTTTTTACTCTGGGTTTTGGTCAAAAAGCATAAAAGCTACTGCTCTGTATAGAAATCCTGGGGGCGCCCCTGATAGGGGGGGCAGATTCCTTTTTCCCAGGATACTCAGTTCCTAAAAACATCCGCACAGAGAATTCTAGGATGCGGCTGTTCTGTCCTCAGCCTTCCATCCCTTGCCCAGCAGCCCACTTCGCTCCAGTCCCGGAGCCTTCTGTCAACCCCCACCCCCACCCCAGGCCCTAGGTCCTGCTCTCTGCCCAGCCCAGCCCCGGCCCAGTCCTGCTTCACTTTTGTGCTCCCTGCTTGCCCCACACCTTCCTGGGGACCTTCTCTCTAAGCCCTCTGCTGTGTAGACCCTTCGTTTCCTATGCTCACGTGTTGACACTCAGAGCTCAGCAAAGCAGGGCTGAGCCTTACTCACGTGTCTTCCCCCAGCACATAGTAGGTGCTCAGTAAATGTTCATTCATTCCACAGTGATTTATAGAGTGCCCGCCGAGGCCAGGCACTGTGCTGTGCTAGAGATGTGCCAGGCAGGAGGGCAGATGCCACTGAGGCTCAGCATACATTTAGGGTGATGAATGAATGAATGAATGAACGAATGAATGAATTGAGTCTCAGAGTCTCTGGCTTCAGTAGCTAGATGGGCAGAAATGATGAGTAAGCACCTCGCACCTGGCTGCCCGTAGTGGGCATTCTGACAGCGACAATCTCCCCTGGCTGTGGATGAGCTGGGATGCTGGGGTAGGAGTGGAGGCTGAGTGTTCCTCCCGCTGTCTGACCCTCCTAAGGCAGCCGGCTGCCCCCCGCTCGGCCCTGCACCATTCTCCCCGCCAGTCCTTGGAGCTTAACTCTCGGGCTGAGGGCACTGAGTACGAAGCCCAGATGCCCTGATCAGCCCCTGGGAGGACACCTGAGGGTCAGCAGAGGAGAAGCCAGTGGTCCACGGGAGGGTGAGGCGGAGGCCGAGGCTCAGATGTCCTGTCCCCACTGCAGCGTCGCAGAAGGTCTCCTTCTGGTCTCCACTCAGCGGCCACCTTTGTCGAGAGGTTCTCCCTGACTACGGTGACAAAAATAGCTCCTGCTTGGTCACGTTCTGTCACATCACCCTGCGTAGGGCCTTTGTGGGAATCATGATGGGCTGAAATTATCTTGTTCTTTGTCAGTCATCAGATGTTTATGAAGCGTCTGGGGCTCAGGGGTGAGGCAGAGATTCAAGGTCCCTGCACTTAAGGAGATTGCAAATGAAATGGGATCAGTGCTGTGAGGAGGTCAGGACGCAGACGGACAGACAGATGGAGAGCATCTGGGGGTCTCTTGGAGGAGGCAGCTTTGAATCAAGACCTGAATGGTGCAAAGGTGTGGGCGGTGGAGTCCTGGAGGAGTCCAACCAGAAGGGACAGCCCATGTAAAGAGCCAGAGTTAGGAATGGACTTGGGGTGTTCAAGGGACAAGGAGAAAGGCCCAAGTGGCTGGGGGTGGGGTGGGGTGGGGGTGGAAGGGTTGAGGTCAGAGGAGCAGGAAAGACCCTCAGCTCTAAGCTGAGGAGACCGGGGGTCCTCGGCCCGTGGAGATGGGCTGCAAGGGGAGAGGAGGCAGCAGGTGCAGGGAGGAGGAGGCCGTGGAGAGTCCAGTAGTGACATGGCTCAGAGCAGGGAGCCCTCTGCAGGCTGCATGGACTGGGTGTGGGGCCAGCGTCCAGGCCCCAGTCCTGGGGGTTCTCCTGCCTGGGGGAGCTCCTGGACCCTCAGCTTGGGATGAAAATAGCAGCTCCCCTTCCAGGGTCTCAAGGATCAGAGGAGCGGCCGGGGCTCGCGGCCCGCAGCAAACACTAAACGTTAGTTGTACCACCACACGGACACGCCGGCTGGCTTTGGAGAGGGTTGAAGGGTGACACCCAGGCGCTAGGCTGAGTGGACCCCTCCTGGGAGGTCACAGAGGGAGGTGGAGAAGGCAGGGGCGGGGCGATGGCTGGGTCTTCTCGATGCCTCTTGGACCCCCAGGGGACATGGGAGCAGGAGCTGAGTTGGCTCGTCACTGCTCGGAAGGGTGACGGGCCAGGTGGTGTTTCAGCCAAATGAGCTTGGGCACTGCACGCGGTGGGCACGTAGAGAGCAAGGAGGGCAATCAGAGAGGGGCCTTCAGGCCTGGAGGACTCACAGGGGAAGGCAAAGGCCAGCCAGGGCCTCCATCCGAGCTGCTGGGAGGACGGGGGTGCAACCGAACCCTCAGGGGACTGTGGGGAGAACGAGAGGTGATGTTAAGGCACCCTCATCAAGAAGCGCTTCCTTGCCCTCCCATACACTGTCCATCTTCGAAGAGTGTATGCAATGCAGCGAGTGTTATTCTCCCTCTTATGGATGGGACTCAGAGAGGGGAAGGCATTTTCCCACAGCCACACAGCGCACGAGTGAAGCACAGTCAAGCTTTCTGGGATCACGGTCCCTTTTGAGGACCTTATGAATGCTATGATCCTCCTCAGAAAAATACACATATGTACACACTAATTTTAAAACTTTCTCTGTGCCTTTTTTTTCCTGTAGGTAATACATTCATATGGTTCTAAAATTAAAAAAGACACAACGGGAATACAGTGAGAATTCTTCCTCCCACCCCATCCCCAGCCACCTGCTTCCCCTCCCCGGAGGCAGCCAGTGGCACCCGTCTCCTGGGTCTCCATCCGTAGACAAGCACAGACAAGCAAATATGTGTATCTAAAAATTCCTCTCGCCTCTTTGTACAAACGGTAGATACTATACTTGGTATCCATCACTGTTGCCTTTTTTCACTTAAAACGCATCTTGAAGACCCACATCGCTGCCTGCAGGGCTCACTCCTCCTCCTTCTGGCTGCGTGGGGAGCCTTTTGGGGATGGGCATGGGCGGCAGGCTGCTGCCAGGCTGGGCAACGGAGGTGCGTGACTGTCTGCAGGCCAGGTCCCAGGAGCACGCACAAGTGTCGCAGAGCCACCCAGGCCATCCAGAGCAAGGGAGGGAGCGAGCCTGGCACTTGGCTCTCACTCCCCTTCCCTAGTGCTCCCCCTCCCCCCACCTCCTCTTAGGTGCAGCCTCTGGGCCCAGCCAAGATCCAGGGCATCCTGTGTGTGGGAAGGAGGGTGCTGGCCTCCACCCCCCAAAGCTCTCAGAGACCCTCTCCCCCGACCAGCAGCCCCAGCTCCTGGAGACTTGTTTGCTGAGAGGCCAAGGACAAGGTTAAGGGACAGGGATCTCCACGCCCATTCCCACCCCTGGCTGGGGAGGTCACCTCTGCCCCCACACCTCCCCTCCTTAGCCCAGGAGGAGTCGCTGCCTTTCTGGCTGGGGCTGGTCAGGGCACCTGGGCAGCGCGCTAACACCCCCTCCTCCCTGGCTTCGGCCACCGGCCGCTGTCCCCTTGTCCTCTGGCTCTGCGCTCAGCCTCCCTCTGCTGTGTCAGGTCTCCTGTGCAGGAGGCTGGCTGGGTCTGAGCCCTCGTCTCTGCTCATCCAGCCTTCTTGCCCCTGATCTCCTCCACCCTCGCAGCTTAAAATATCCCCAGGCGGTCAAGGTCTAACCAGTCTAGCTCCCGCAGACCTGGGGTCTGACCTGCTGGGCATCTGCACGGGACGTTCCAAGGCCACTGCGTACTGGAACGTGTCACCCCTCAAACCTGGCCCTGTCAGTGTCCCAGACACACGGGGCCTGTCGTATCTCCTGATTCACACGAAAATGTAAAAGACCAACCCAGGTGAAGCCTCTTTTTAAAAAATACGTGTTTATTGATTTTTAGAGAGAGGGAACGGGAGAGGGCTAGAGAGAGAGAGAAGCATCATTGATTGGCTTACTTCTGCACGTCCCCTACCGGGTACCCAGCCTGCAACCTGGACATGTGCCCTGACTAGGAATCCAACCAGTGACCTCTTGGTTCATGGGTCGATGCTCAACTGCTGAGTCACACTAGCCGGGCAACACACCAGGCTCTTTCTGGAATGTTCTACACCCTGCCCTTCACACAGACACACAATTCTCACGGCCACCTTGACTTCCACTCAGGTCTCGGTTTAAATGCCACTTTCTCAAGGAGTCCTGTGTGGACCCCTGGCCAACCAGAGCCCCTCGTCCTCTCTCTCACGGGGTGAGACCTGTCCTCGGGAGCTCACGGTTGGTGGCTGCCGCCTCCGCTTGTTACTGTGGAGCTGGGTGCCCCTGTGTCTGCCCACAGCAAGTGAGCAGTACGTAGTTATCGAGGGCGCGACGTGGAGGACGAGGTGCAACAGACAGATCCGGGCCACAGCAGGTGGGGGAGTGGACGCCCCGCCAGTGAGAGACTGGGGTTCTGGAAAAGAAGCCTTGGGGAGCCCCGCTCGCCTCCAGATCCTTGTGTGTGGGGGGGTGCCCCTGTGGTGGGTGGGACAGTCATCGATAGAAGAGACTTCTGGGGGCTGGAAGGGGGGGTGGGTCGAGTTCTCCTTCAGGGCAGGGCCCTGGTGTCAAAGGGCACCCTGGCAGGTTGGAGCCCTGGAGTCCTCCAGCCACCAGCTCCTGCCACTGCCAGGACCAGCAGCCTGTGTGGACAGTCTGGGGAACAGCTTTCTTTCCCAGCCTGCTCTCCCGCAGGCCGGTGGCTGGGCGAGAGGTGGGGTGCGGACCTGGAGGACTGAGCTGCTGCACCCACTGCACAGAGCCCCTGGAGCCCGGGCCGCCTGTGTGTCTAGGCTCCGGCTGGACCTGGAATCCAGGACCTGGTCCTGGCTCCACTCCCTGTGACCCAGTCCCTCCCGCCCAGCCAGCCTGACCTGACTGACTGCCCCGCGGCAGGCGGGCGGGGAATGTTTGCTAAGTGGGAGAAACGGGGTTTCTTGGAGGCAGGAGAGCAGAGTGTCTAACGAATGTGCTCTGGTGTTGACCGCTGGGACCTGACTCCTGATTGCCCCCCAGGAGCTGTGTGAGCGCGGGCACGTCGCCGACCCCCTCTGTGCCGTGGTCGGGATAATAATGGCAACTTCCTCTGAGGTCATGGTGAGGGTGGCAGGAATCGATCCTGGCGAAGCACTCAGCACAGAGCCCGCACAGAGGAAGTGGGTGCTGAATGCTCCTTGCGGATGGTGCAACGTCAGACCTCATGCCGTCAGCCAGGGGAGGGGCTAGGTGTGCAGCGGGATGTCGGGGTTCAGAAGGAGTGGTGGGGGAGGAACAGCGTTAATTGAGCACCCACTGTGTGGCCTGCACTTTTACGAGGATTGACCAGCCGCGCCTGGCCCTCAGGACCGCCTGCAAGGTAGGCATTGCTGTCTTCCTTCCCAGGTGGAGACAGGGAGGCTCAGAGAGGTCAGGGAGCCTGCTGGAGCCCAGCTCTGTGAGGTCCTGAGGCCACTGCTCTCACTCACCTGGTCCCTTGTGCTGCTGTTGGAACAGACTGGGCAGGGCCGTGAGATGGACACAGGGTGGGCTCTGAAATGCAGGGGAGGAGGTCCAGGGAAGGACCGCTCAGGCCTGGGAGTGATTCCGAGCACCTGTCAATCACTGACTGTGTTCTGGGCACGTGATGTGCACGGTCACGGTCCTATTTATTCCTCATCACAGCCTTGTGAGGTAAGGACTATAATTAGCCCCACCAAAAGATGAGGAGTGCAGGGACCAGAGAGGTTAAGTGACTTGCCCAAGGTCACACAGGCAGCAAGCGGACAGAGACTCCGGAGTCGAAGCCACTGGACCGGGAGGGGGAAGACACGGGCTCTCGACATTCACAAAGAGAAGAGAGTCAGACCTCCCGGGGTCCAAGGAGCAGGACGAGGCCTGCAGAGGGTCGTGGGCAGGAGCGGACACCCTGCCACAACCCCCCCCCCCCCCCCGTGGCTAGGTCCCTCCTCAGCTCCCATTCACTCCGAGAGGCACAGCTCAGCTGCCTGGCCCCTTGCCCTCCCCTGCAGAGCCCCGCGAGTTAGAGCTGAAAGGACACCCACCCAACCAGGTAGCCAGACCGGAGAGGCCTCCTCCAGAGCCAGAGCGGGGCAGGCTCTGTGCTCCTCAGGGGCTGGGAGTGGGACAGGGCGTGAATTCCTTCCACTTCCCACCCCTGGAATCCCTCCTGGGTGCACTGGGTGAGTCCCTCTGCCCTGCCCGCCCCCTGGGCCTGCCCCCTCTGGTAGAAGAGTCAGTCTCCCTCCAGACAATGCTGGGCGCCGTGTTTCATTACATCTTCCCAGCTCTTCCAGGGAGCAGTTACTCCCTGCCACCCCCATTTTGCAGATAGGGGAGCATCTGGCTTGAGCAGTCAGTGGCCGGACCAGGACTGGAAGCCAGATTTTCTGACATAGTCATCACCATCATCTTCGTCTCCATCGCCGTATTCTGTGCCTTTACCTGCGGTGCCTGTTGACGCCCCAGCCGATGTGTCTATTATGAGTGCTGATCACGTTTGCCGCCACAGTGGCCTAGTGAGGTAGCTGCTGTGATCAGCATCTCCATTTTGCAGATGAAGAAACCGAGGCCCAAAGAGGACACCCTAGGAGGTGACAGGGCTGAGACCAAGAACCAGGTCTCGCCACCCCAAGCACAAGTGTTCGACCAGCACAGTATTCTCAAAAAGTGGAAAAGAGGTCCCGGAGTGCAGGCCGTGAGGACCCGGGCTCAGGGAGGCAGGCGGGCAGCGGGCAGCGCAGCCAGCGAGGGCTTTGGAGAGCGGAGGGGCTGGGGCCGGGGTGAGTCAGGGGCCTGGAACCAGCCAGACCCGAATCGGTATCCCAGCTTTGCCACTTCTACCGTGTGACTCCCCATCCACATCCCTCGCCCCACCCCCACCCCAACCCGGGATTCTTCAGCTGGGAGGAGAACCACTAGCCCTGCCTGTGCTATGGCGGTTCCTATTATGCCGGTTGAGGAAACGGAGGGTCGCTGAGGCTTCAGTGAGACAGACCGGCCGTCCTGAGGGTTCGTTCCCTACGAGCAGCCACAGATGATGGTTCAGGGGCCCCATGGCTGAGCCGCGTGGCCTCACCCCCCTGCTCTCCCACCTGATACCAGGAGATGCAGAAAGGCCCTGCAGGCTGGCGGAGTGTCCCTGTGTGGGCTTCTGCCCTGCCCCTCCTGCCCTCTAGGGGGAGTGTGGACTGAGCCTGCCCTGGGTCTCAGACCCACCCCTGCTTCTGTCTGGGGCTGGGTGCCACCTGAGGCGCTGCCCCCCCCACCCCCCTGTGCCTCCCATGCGTGGTGAGGGTGCGCGGGAGACTTGCCTGGGTTGCTGGAACCCACTGGGGCCGCTGCCACCCTATCAGCTTTTCTTCTGCAGAGTTGTGCGGACAAGGAATCGCATCCCAGCTTTGCCACAAAATCAGAGGGAAAATGTAAGAGATGACAGAGCCGGTCTCTTCCTACCTCCTCGGACCCCTGGCCGGCAGGGTCTCCAGCACCCCCCCTCCGCCCCCAGCTCCTCAGGAAGGACTGGGCAGCAGCCGTGCCAGCGAGCTCACAGCCCTGCTGGCCGCCTGCACTATCTCCCTGAGGCCCCCGTGCCCTGGGCCCACTGCTGACTCGCTGCGCCACATTCCTGCTCTCTGCCTCAGTTTCCCTAGTTGTCCAGTGAAGTCTGGACTAGGGGCCTCAGATTTCAGATGTTCACAACATAGTAAAATTTTTAAAAAAATATATTTTTATTGATGTCAGAGAGGAAAGGAGAGGGAGAGATAGAAACATCAATGATGAGAGAGAATCATTGATCGGCTGCCTCCTGGGAATTGAACCTGCATCCAGGCATGTGCCCTGCCCAGGAATCGAACCGTGACCTCCTGGTTCATGAGTCGACATTCAACCACCGAGCCACACCGGCCAGGACACAGTACATTTTTAAAAATGGGTACCTGGCACAGCACTGTCAATCCTTCAGTTGCCAAGAAAGGACATTAAGTTTGTAAAACGCAGGCAGCATGTCCCATCTCCATTCCTTTTCCCAAAGAAAGACTTCTGCCAGGAAAGGAGCCCCAGGATGCACTCGGACTAAAGGAAGTGCCGGAGGAAGAACCCGGGAAAGGGGCGGGGGGGGGGGGAGGGGCGGGGGACGGCCTTGCCAGGTGAGGGACAGTCCCTTTGGGCAGAGAACCTTGGGCAAGGCCCTCACCCTCTCTGGGCCTCGGTGACCTCATCCATGAAAGGCTAGGTCACCACACATTGTCCCCTCTGCCCGTCTCTTCCCCTGGCCCCCAAACCTCACCCCAGTGCCCTCTGCCAGGGGCTGTGGAGCGGGAGTGAGGAGACCAGGCTCAGGGCTGGCCTCCGGCCTCACTCTGGGACTCTCAGCAAGTCTGTCCCAGCTCTGGACTTCCCTGGCCTCAGGTAAATGAGGGCCTTGACATCAGCGATCCTCTGCTCCTTCTGGCTCCGGTTCCCTCTGTGGTGTTAATGGAGGCAGTGAAGACAGTGGGACAGAGCGGGGACAGAGACGCTTAGTGAAGGAAGACCCCCTAGAAACTTTCTCGCCAGAAGGCGCACCCGGCACCCCGGCTGTTGAGCAGAGAGAGCCTGGGATGCCCGGGTAGAGGTGTGACCCCTGAAGGGCCAGCATCACATGGCAGCATTACCAGTTAGGCCGTCAGACTGATGGGTCTCCCTCATCCCATTTCCCAGATGAGGAAACTGAGGCTCGGGTCAGTCAAGTAACTTCCTCAAGTGACAAGGTGGCTCTTGGACTTCCATCCGGGACTGTGGGACCCAGGGAGCTCCTCTGAAGGGAGAAGGGAGCCGAGCCCAGCGCAGGGGTGGGGTGACCGCGGGGGAGGGGGGCAGGGCTCTCTCCCTGGGCTGAGAGAGGGCGTTTCTCCCTGGAAGAGGCAGGCTCTGGCGCCGCTGATCTCTAAATTACAGCGTTGGCGCGCACCGGTTGCTGCGGCAACCGAGTTGTCCCGAACCGGGGAAGTGTATAAACATTGCCACAGATGCACAATTAGATCAGGAAGAAGAATAGCACAGAAAATAGAAACTTTCAGCCTTATGTAATTCTGGGCCAAAATGTTACCAGGAACCGAGGCTCGGGCCGGCCCTGGCAGCCGCTGGGGCCCGGCAGCACCATCTCTCTCCTGGGGTCCCCGTGGAAGGGAGGGGTGAGGGAGGGTCCGCCCTCCGCGGGCCCAGCTGGTGCGCCCTGCCCCCCGGGGGGTGAGGGGCCACCTCTGCCGAAACAGCTGGGATGCTGACAGCCCAGGCCCGCCTCTCGCCAGCTTCCCCTGCTCCCGGGAGGCGGAGAGGCAGCGGAGGGCACCTGCTGCTGCCAGCGAGCACCCCGCCCCTCGGCCCCGTGAGGGGGGCGGGGGTCCCCACTTGACAAACGGAGGAAGTGGGGCCGAGGGAGGTGAGATGCGTCACCCGCAGGTGACACGGGGGCCAGTGGGTGTGAGGCCTTCCCCTCTCTGAGTCTCCACACGGCGACCTCGTCGAAGTTGACGGCAGGTGGGGACAGAGGGGTAGACACACCTGGGTTTGGGCCACTTGCCAGCTGTGTGGCCGTGGGCGGGTCACTTGCCCTCTCTGAGCCCCTCTTCCCTTTCCTGTGACATGGGAATGGCGATGCCCCCACAGGAGCCGTGCTCAGGGTCCCCCCTTCCTGTCTTGCCCACCATTGGGTCTCCCCCCCCACACACACACTGCTCCCAACAGTCTGGGGACAGGACAGGAACCGAGGTGGGGGCTTCCTGCAGTGGAGGGCGTGTCCTGTGTCAGCTGCCCGGTGTGGCCACCAGTAGCCACGAGCATGGACGGTGAAATGTGCTAATGCAGCTGTGGGACCGAGTTAAATTTTTACTTAATTTTAAGTGAACATGAAGAGCCACAGGTGGCCAGTGGCTGTCGTATTGGACAGCACAGGAGACCATCCTGCCCCGAAAGAGCCAGGAGGCAGAGGGTGGACGCAGGGAGGCGAGCGGGGGCCGGAGCCCTCGCAGCTCCCTCTGCTCAGGGCGGCCGGTGGCAGGCTGGGCATCAGGAAGCTCGGGTTGGAGCAGTGGGCAAAGGGGGCTGGAGGGGGCAGCGGGAGGGCTGGACTAGGCCCTGGATCCTGGTGGCCTCAGCTCCTGGCCTGGCAGAGACCCCGTCCTGGAGCTGGGCTGGCCGTGAGGCACTGGCTCCGTCCCGACACCCCTCCCTTCGTCAGAGCCACCTTCCCGGTTGCATGCTGCTGGCCGGGGCGGATCTCCGGCCAGGCCAGGCGCTTCCCTTCCGAGCGTCTCTGGGTGGGTGCCTTGCCGCCAGAGCCGGGGTTCCCCCCACCCCGCCCTCTGCGGCCGCCGCTGGCTCCCAGCATCTCACGTGTCTGGCTTCTCGCCCCCAGGCCCCGTGTCTTCCCCGGTGACCTCGCCTGCCTCGGGACATGCTCGGGCACAACCGCAACGGGCAGCCCCACGCGCCCCGGCGGAAACGCCGCAACCGCTTCGTCAAGAAGAACGGCCAATGCAACGTCTACTTCGCCAACCTGAGCAACAAGTCGCAGCGCTACATGGCGGACATCTTCACCACCTGCGTGGACACGCGCTGGCGCTACATGCTCATGATCTTCTCCGCGGCCTTCCTCGTCTCCTGGCTCTTCTTCGGCCTCCTCTTCTGGTGCATCGCCTTCTTCCACGGCGACCTGGAGGCCGGCCCCGTGGCGGCCCCGGCGGGCGGCGGCGGGGCGGCGCCGGCGCCCCCCAAGCCCTGCATCATGCACGTGAACGGCTTCCTGGGCGCCTTCCTGTTCTCGGTGGAGACGCAGACGACCATCGGCTATGGCTTCCGGTGCGTGACGGAGGAGTGCCCGCTGGCCGTCATCGCCGTGGTGGTCCAGTCCATCGTGGGCTGCGTCATCGACTCCTTCATGATCGGCACCATCATGGCCAAGATGGCCCGGCCCAAGAAGCGGGCGCAGACGCTGCTGTTCAGCCACCACGCGGTCATCTCGGTGCGCGACGGCAAGCTGTGCCTCATGTGGCGCGTGGGCAACCTGCGCAAGAGCCACATCGTGGAGGCCCACGTGCGGGCCCAGCTCATTAAGCCCTACATGACCCAGGAGGGCGAGTACCTGCCGCTGGACCAGCGGGACCTCAACGTGGGCTACGACGTCGGCCTGGACCGCATCTTCCTGGTGTCGCCCATCATCATCGTGCACGAGATCGACGAGGACAGCCCGCTGTACGGCATGGGCAAGGAGGAGCTGGAGTCCGAGGACTTCGAGATCGTGGTCATCCTGGAGGGCATGGTGGAGGCCACCGCCATGACCACCCAGGCCCGCAGCTCCTACCTGGCCAGCGAGATCCTGTGGGGCCACCGCTTCGAGCCTGTGGTCTTCGAGGAGAAGAGCCACTACAAGGTGGACTACTCGCGCTTCCACAAGACCTACGAGGTGGCGGGCACGCCCTGCTGCTCCGCCCGGGAGCTGCAGGAGAGCAAGATCACCGTGCTGCCCGCCCCGCCGCCCCCGCCCAGTGCCTTCTGCTACGAGAACGAGCTGGCCCTCATGAGCCAGGAGGAGGAGGAGATGGAGGAGGAGGCGGCCGCGGCCGCGGCGGCCGTGGCGGCGGGCCTGGGCCTGGAGGCGGGCTGCAAGGAGGAGGCGGGCATCATCCGGATGCTGGAGTTCGGCAGCCACCTGGACCTGGAGCGCATGCAGGCCACCCTCCCGCTGGACAGCATCTCCTACCGCAGGGAGTCCGCCATCTGACCTCCGCCCGCCCGCGCCGCCTCTGCTGGGGGTGAGGTGCCAGGACCCCCTCCGCACTCAGGACAGAGCTGGCCCTGGCTCCGTGGACCTTCACAGCTGGGGGACCCTTCCTACTGACTCTGGAACCCGGGCCTGGGCAGGGCCCCGGAACCCTGTGCCCTGGCGCTCGCGTTCCCCAGCGCCTGCCAGCTGGCGGTTCCGGGGCCCTGGACCCACCATCCTTTCCCCACCGGCCCTTCCAGGACGCGCCCCCTTTGTCCTCAGAACCTTGGGGACCGCGGCTGGACGCTGGAGGGTGGGCATCTGGGGTCTGGGGTGGGCAGGGGTAGTTTGGGGGAGGGAGGGACGGGTGCGTTTCTTCTGCATGACTGTGACCTGTTGCTCATGACCTTCTTTTGTAAATACCTATAAAGGGAGAGAGATGGAGGCACCAAATCCACCTTCTGCCACTTGTACCTGCAGGACACGGAGGTGCCATCCTCTCTGTGCACCCTCCCTCCGCCCGTGTGGCCTGGCCCGTCCCTGCCCAGCTGGCTGCCCCCTTGAAGCCCTCAGAGCCAGCCTTCTCAGCCCTGGATGGTGCTGGTTTGAGTCTAGAGGTGGGAGCCCCGGGGGAAGGACACAGGCCATCCCTCCCTGTGGTCTCTCCGCGCCCCGGACCCAGCCCAATCGACAATGGAGTTTGTAACTATATTTTTAATAAAGTATATGGTCCATTGGGGTCGGCTGGTTGAAGATGGAGGGTCGGGAAGAAGAGAGACCAACATAATGTGAGTGTGTCTCTGTGTGGTATGTGTGTGGTATGTATGTGTGTATGGTATGTATATGTATGGTGTGTGTGTGTGTGCTATGCATATGTCTCGCATGTGGCATGCCTGTGTGTTGTGTGTGTGGTATGGATGTGTGTGGTGTGTGCGCGCTATGCATGCATGTGCCTTGCGTGTGGCAGGCCTGTGTGTTGTGTGTGTATATGGATGTGTGTGCTATGCATGCATGTGTCTCGCATGTGGCAGGCCAGTGTGTTGTGTGTGTGGTATGGATGTGTGTGGTGTGTGTGCGCTATGCATGCATGTGCCTTGCGTGTGGCAGGCCTGTGTGTTGTGTGTGTATATGGATGTGTGTGCTGTGCATGCATGTGTATTGTATGTGGCAGGCCTGTGTTGTGTGTGTGGTATGGATGTGTGTGGTGTGTGTGTGTACATGGATGTGTGTGCTATGCATGCATGTGTCTCACGTGTGGCAGGCCTGTGTGTTGTGTGTGTATATGGATGTGTGTGGTGTGTGTGTGCTGTGCATGCATGTGTATTGTATGTGGCAGGCCTGTGTTGTGTGTGTGGTATGGATGTGTGTGGTGTGTGTGTGTACATGGATGTGTGTGCTATGCATGCATGTGTCTCGCATGTGGCAGGCCAGTGTGTTGTGTGTGTGGTATGGATGTGTGTGGTGTGTGTGCGCTATGCATGCATGTGCCTTGCGTGTGGCAGGCCTGTGTGTTGTGTGTGTATATGGATGTGTGTGCTGTGCATGCATGTGTATTGTATGTGGCAGGCCTGTGTTGTGTGTGTGGTATGGATGTGTGTGGTGTGTGTGTGTACATGGATGTGTGTGCTATGCATGCATGTGTCTCACGTGTGGCAGGCCTGTGTGTTGTGTGTGTATATGGATGTGTGTGGTGTGTGTGTGCTGTGCATGCATGTGTATTGTATGTGGCATGCCTGTGCTGTGCGTGTACATGGATGTGTGTGCTGTGCATGCATGTGTCTCGCGTGTGGCAGGCCTGCCTGTGTGTGGTGTGTGTGTGTACATGGATGTGTGGGTGTTTGTGCCCCTTTGTGGACACTGACCCTCACCTGCCATTCTCCTCCTGGGGGCCATGCGGAGGGTCTGAGTGGGCCTCAGAGGCCTGAGTGGGTTTGAGTCAGAGCTTTGCTACTTCCCTGCCGTGTGGCTGTCCATCCGTTCGGCCTCAGCTCATCCTCTGCAGGGCGGGGTGAGCCCTCCCTCCCTCCCTCCCAGAGATGGTGGACAGGAGAGCCCTGTGTGGAGTCAGCCAACCCTTTATAGCTCAGGGGCATGGGGAGGGCCCGCTGACTGACACCCTCACGCCCTCCACTTCACACGCCGGGGGCCGACCAAGGGGCCGCAGACACTGGTGGGAGGGCTCTGGGGGCAGCTGGGACCCCTGGCCAGAGCCAGGCGTGGTCTCTGCCTTGCTGTGAGGTCTTGGTAAGTCCCTCCCTCCTCTGGCCTCACTTAGCCTGGGCTGTGTCACAGACCACCCCAAACCCAGACAACAAGGGTTTCTTCTGAAGCTTCAAGCTTTTCGGGGGGCTGCTTGTCTGGGTTCCTCGGCTCATCCAGCAGCGATGCCAGCTGGGACATCGGGGCTGGGCTGGCTGTCAGCCAGGGGCCTCGGTTCTCCCCAGGGGCCTCCCCTCCGACACAGGAAGCCTCATGGTGTCTCGGGGAGCAACCTCCGAGGGTGAAGAGGTCTCTGAGCCTCGCCTTGAACTTGGGTAGCATCACCTCCACTGTGTTCTGCTGGCCAACCCAGGTCACGGCCACCCCAGGTTCAAAGGGTGGAGCTTTGTCAAGTCCCATTGCAGAGGGCACGGCACCGCGAAGGACTGTGGCCGTAGCTTGGGAGCCTGTCCCAGAGCCTTTGGGTTGGAGGGTTACTTCCAGCTCCAACTCCCTGCTGCGTGCCCACTGTGTGCCCGGCGCTTGGTGCATAAGGAAGCAGAGGGCACCCTCTTCGTCTCAGGAATCTTCTATGCAAAGGCGCCCGTGACCTTCGGAAACACAGGGAACCAGCAGGCAAGCTCACCGCCGTGCCGCTCTGGGCTGCCTGGTGAGCAGCCACATTTCACCAGCACGCGGCCAGCGTGGCTGCCGGGGGTAAACCCTCGGGCCTCCCGGGCGCTTCAGCACCTTCATAAACGAGCCCGAGGCGTCTTTCCTGGCGAGAGGCCACCTGGGATCCAAGTCCCCCAACAAGCAGCTCATCGTCGTGCCTCTCATCTGCTCACTGTCGGTCACATCCTCTAGTTCACTGATTCCTACAAAGCCCGAGGCGGGTCGGGGGAGTAGGACCAGGGCTAGGCCTCAGCGGAGGACACGGGGCCTAGAACTAAGGGTCTGGCTCGAACCAAGGAGGCAACTGTCAGCTTCCCCTTCACTCCCACCCTCCCTCAGGCAGGGGCTAGGGAGCAGCCTCCTTTCCCCCTCCCCCATCCAGGTCTCCCAGAGTGCGCCTCCAAGGCCTGCAGGGGCCACTCAGCAAGACAGAAGCTCAGCTGCCCGGCTGCCCAGCTGCCGGTGCTCCCAGGAGGGCCCCTTCTGCCAGGTGCAAGCACCGGTGTCTCCCAGGGACCCTGGTTGTCGCCAGGGGCCTCTTCAGATGTGCCTCCCCCCCCCCCCCCCCCCGCCCTGCAGGCCCTGGGCGGACCTCGCCGGGGCTCAAGCTCTCCTGTCTGCTTCCTTCTCAGTGACGCTTTGGCACGGGGTGCGGGTGGGCAAGGAGCGGCAGTGACGAAGGATGGCCTCGGACCGTCTCAGAGGTCCAGGGGACCCACGAGGGCAGGGGGGAAAGAGGTACACTTGTGCCCCCTAAGAGAGCCTCCCGTCCAGAGTGAGGCGGGGACGCCTCAAGGTCCCTCCCAAACCCTCCCTGGTCCCCAGTTGGCCACTTGCTCAGACACTGCTGACAGCGATGCCCGTCTCTGTGAACATGGAGTGGCCTGGGGGCACAGGAAGGCTTCGACAAGAGCCCACAGCAAGGACTTCTGGGATGCCGAGCTGAGGTGCCAGTGTGGGCTCTGGGTGGGCACGGGGCGGGCACGGGGAAGGGGCCGCGGGGTTCGGAGAGGCAGCACCCGCTGCAGGGAGGCTGGGTTCCGCTGCAAACCCCTGCTCGGCTCTGCTCGCTCCTGGCTCCTGGCTCCTGGCTGACTCACCTCCCTGCTCCCACCTGTTCCCCTTCCACAGCCTCCCACCTGCCTCCCCACCCCTGCTCTGCCCTCCCACCCTCACTCCAGGCTCCTGGTGGCGCCGAAAGAGGGGGATCGCGGTATCTCGGGGTGTAAGAAGCTCAGCTACCACGGCGCTTGGGATCATGGACACCGGCTGGCTGAAGGGGCCCCTTCCTCACCTCTCCCCTCCGTCCCTGCCCTGGCCTCTCTCTCCCGCTTCAGTCACAGCCGGGCCAGGGCTGGGAGGCAGGGAGAGAAGGAAGGGGAAGGAGGAGGGAGGGAGGGAGGAAAGGGTGGGGCAGGGAGAGGAAGAGGGTGTGTCTAACGAAGCTGAAAACCTCGCCCTTATCTGCGTATAATCCCCATTCGGGCCCAGTGACTGTAGGTTCACCTTTGCTTCCTTCCCGCCCGCGTCTGAAGCACTTCTTCTCCTTTTGAACGCAAGTTGCTTAAAGGAAAATGGGAGCCATAGCTGGTGTGGCTCAGTGGATAGAGCGGCAGCCTGTGGACTGAAGGATCCCGGGTTCGATTATGGTCAAAGGCAAGTACCTCAGCTGCAGGCCAGGTGTGTGCAGGAGGCAACCAATTGATGTGTCTCTCTCACATCGATGTTTCTCTCTGTGTCTCCCCCCCTCCCTTCCACTCTCTATAAAAATAGATGGAGCCCTAACCGGTTTGGCTCAGTGGATAGAGCATTGGCTTGCGGACTGAAGGGTCCCAGGTTCGATTCCGGCCAAGGGCATGTACCTTGGTTGCGGGCACATCCCCAGTGGGGGGGTGTGCAGGAGGCACCTGATTGGTGTTTCTCTCTCATCGATGTTTCTGACTCTCTATCCCTCTCCCTTCCTCTCTGTAAAAAATCAATAAAATTTATTTTAAAAAATTTGATGGAAAAATATCCTCAAGTGAAGATTAACAAGGAGAAGGAGAAGAAAGAAAAAGAAAAATAGGAAAGACGTTCAACTCAGCGGTTCACTGGCCAGGCGCCTCTCACAGTGCATCCTTGGATGCAGGCGTGACCCGGGCCTGCCTCTCGCTGGTTTTCCCTGGGTCCTGGCTTCTCTTGGCATTGATGGATTCCACATACTTTCCACTCCCCTGGGTCCCAGCCCTTCCCACCCACCGCCCACAGAACCGGCCACGGAATTTCTGGGGTCCATTGCAGAATGAAAGTATGTGTCTCTTGTTCAAAAGTTGGGAAAACTGCCACTAAAAGCACTGAAGTATAAAGCGCGTCCTTCCTTCAGATCGCCGCCGCTGCGGCTGCGTCCCCTCGGCCCTCACCTGCAGAACACAAGTTCAAAGAGACCACTAGGAATTGACTCCCAATAGAGTCAAGAAGAATTAGTTTTTAAAAAGGATTTCAAGACAGGCCACGGAGCGTTAAGCCAAGCCCGGGTCCCTCCCAGGAAGCCGGCCCTCTGATGAGCTGTGGGCCTATCTTCCCCTCGTGTCTCGATCCTGCCAGGGCCGTGGTTAACATATTTGTGCAGTGTTTTGTTTTTTTTGGTCAGTTTTAAATATATATATATTGATTTCAGAGGATGAGAGGGAGATAGAAACATCAATGATGAAAGAGAATCATTGATCGGCTGCCTCCTGCACACCCTACACTGGGGATCAAGCCCACAACCCGGGCATGTGCCCTGACCGGGAATCGAACCGTGACCTCCTGGTTCATAGATCGATGCTCAACCACTGAGCCACGCCGGCCGGGCTGTTGTTTTACTTCTTTTCTTCTCGTGGCTGTTGGCTCGGGCTAAGTACTGACAGATTCCGGGCTACCTTTGCCAGACTCTCTCCAAGTGCAGCCCCACTATCTTCCCGTGGGACAGCGTAGACTTGGGTCCAAGGGTTGGAAAGGGGAGAAGTTTCAAAACCCAGCTCCCCCTCCACGGCCTCTCAAGGGCTGCCTGCTGAGAGGGTGAATGCAGATGGAGAGGAGTGGCTGGCAGTGGGCACAGCGATGGCACCAGGGCACGGGGCCAAGAGCGCTGGCATTTGTCTGCAGAGTTATACAGAGGAAAGCTCACGGGTGTGAGAGTCAGGGGTCCTGGGTTTGCATTCTGCTGCTACCACTGATGAACTGTGTGACTTTGGGCAGGTTGATGTGTGTCTCTGAGTCTGTTTCCTCATCTGTTAAAAGGGCCGTTCATCTCTGTCTCACGTGCTTGTCCTGTGGCGTCAACTAGACTTCATATGTGATCAGGCATGGCATGGTGTCTGTCGACCACCTTATTGGACCCAAATGCATGTGCGTGTCCATCCAGAAAGGATTCTGATGAGTTTACCCTAGATTCACAGTTTGGAAACTGGCCTTGGAGCTCCCTGGCAGCCGTGGGAAAAGGGAAACTTGCTAGACCACCTAGCTCTCAGGGATGAGGACTGGGTTCTGACTTACTATGTGATCCTGGGTAATCGGTCCCTTCTCTGAACCTCATTTCCCCATCATTAAAGCTAGACACTGAACATGTCGGACGACGACTGGGAGGATGCCCGAGTCCCTGTGGCCCCTCATCAGTGACTGACGCCCTCCGGGGCCTCCTCCTCACTCCATGCACTCACTGCCTCGAACCTGGGATAAGATCCCCGCCCGCGCCCCAGTGGGAAGCCCCCAGCCAGAGGCATTGGCCTGGGCTGCCATCAGCTCAGCCGTTACAGATTTCACAGGGCTTCCGTGCTGTCCATTCACCCCTCCGTTCAGTAAGTGCTAGCTGAGCACCTACGGTGAGCAAGGAGGAGGGAGAATCAGGCCCTGAACCAAACAGGGCCGCAGCCCTTCCATCGTGGGCCGTGGGTGCTGAGGCCTCTGGTGGGCCCGTGGGCAACCCCTGTCACTCCTCGCTCCAGCGGGACAGCAGACCGGGCTCCCTGGTTACAGTCACCATGGCTGTCCACTGCAGCTGCAGGTGCCATGGCAACGGGGCAGCTAGGCAAGAGCCCCTGCTGGGAGGAAGCTACTGCCGGCTTCCCAGGTGCCCAGCGGGAAGGAGGCCAACAGGGGCTCCTCGGACAGAGGACAGGCCCAGGGAGGGGGTGGCATGTCACACTGAGGGCAGGTGCAGAGCCCCATCCAGATCCAGGCTCCTGACTCCCCGCGAGTCACTAGGTCGCCTCCTCCTGGATGTGGCCCCTGGAATGAGGCTCTGGAGCCCACTCCTGCCCCTGGCGCTTCCCTGCCCAGCAGAGCGGAGGCTCCGTTCACTGTCCTCCCCGCTCAGCTCCAGGACCGCTGAGCCTGTCTGAGACCCCTCCCTCCTCCCGGCCTGGGCCTCCCTGTCAACACCTGTCCAGGGGGCTAAGGGCAAGTCCACGGAGGAGGGAGGGGTCAGGGAGTGGTGACGGAATGGAAGGGGATTCATACACTGATGTGGGAACAGGTGACACAGATGGGGGAGGGGAGAGACTCGGGGAGACTGAGACGGACAGTGATGGGGTTAGAGAAAGATGGAGAGAGACTGTGGCTGAGCGAGGGTGCCCACAGAACAGAGATCGCAGGCAGAGGGAGGCAGAGGGAGACAGCTCCCCAGAGAAGGGCTCTGTGGAGTTGGAGGATGTCCCTGAGGAGAGCGGGGTGTGGGGGGAGGGGGGTTGGGAGGCGGAGGGCTCCATGGAAAAGCCAGAGGGGCCAGGACAGCCTTGGGCATGGTAGGATGGGAAGCTGGCTGAGCAGAGCAGACAGGGTGGCAGCTGGATGGATGACATCTGGCCTCCATGCAGCCTTGGGCTCCTCTGGGGCCTCTAAAGGAAGCTGGGCAGGGCAGCAGGCACAGGGGGGCAGCAGGCACAGGGGGACAGCAGGCACAGGGGGGCAGCAGGCACGGGGGGGCAGCAGGCACAGGGGGGCAGCAGGCACAGGAGGGGCAGCAGGCACAGGAGGGGCAGCAGGCACAGGGAGACAGCAGGCACAGGGAGACAGCAGGCACAGGGGGGCAGCAGGCACAGGAGGACAGCAGGCACAGGAGGGGCAGCAGGCACAGGAGGGGCAGCAGGCACAGGGAGACAGCAGGCACAGGGGGGCAGCAGGCACAGGGGGGCAGCAGGCACAGGGGGACAGTAGGCACAGGGGGACAGCAGGCACAGGGGGACAGCAGGCACAGGGGGACAGCAGGCACAGGGGGACAGCAGGCACAGGGGGGCAGCAGGCACAGGGAGACAGCAGGCACAGGGGGGTGGCAACAGGCACAGGAGGGGCAGCAGGCACAGGGGAGGCAGCTTTCTGGGCTCAGAAATGAGACAGGTGGGACCAGAGATGCAGCCAGCGAGCCTCAGCAGGTGTGGGAGTGGGAGGGGGCGGGGGGGGGCATGGGGACCGTTCAGTGACAGGGAAGTGGAAGGCATGGCCTGGCTCCCGTGGGAAGGAGGCAGCAGAGGGCCGCCCTGGAGCCCGCAGGGGCAGCCCGGCCTGGTTGTCCTGCGTGTGGCGCTTCCCTCTCCGGGCTCCACCTGTAGGAGTGACGGGGAATCACCAGGGGCCGCGAGACGGCAGACCCTGGGCTCTCTCCTGGGAAGCAGGGCCTCACTTGCCGCCTGGAGAAGGGGTCTGCGGGAGGCGGTGGGCGGGGAAGGCAGGCCTGGAACACGCCCTCTGTCCTCCTGGGGCCTCCTCACGCCCAGCTGTCTGTCAGCCTCGGGGAAGCAGGTCACAGAGTCACAGGCAGACCCTCTGAGACCTGACCCCTCTCCTGGAATTTATAGACGGAGAGACCGAGGTCTGAAAGGGGAAGGGACGTGCAGTGACTCGGATGCCCATTCCAGGCCGGGGCATCCCAGACCTGACCCGTCCTCACCTTGGGTCCATCTGTGCAGGGGCAGGGTGGGGGGGGGGGCAGGGGGGTGCAGGGCTCGCCCGGCTAATGCGACAGGTCTGGGCGCAGAGCAGGTGCTCAGCAAACAGCCGCAGGGGCTGCGCGTGGAGGTCCGCTCACGTGGCTGCTGTGGGAGGAGCCATTGGGTGTCAGCCTGGCTCTTCCATGGCTGCTGGGCGGCTTTGGACAAGCACCTTGGCCTCTCTGAACCTGGGTCTGTTCTTCTGTAAAATGGGGAAGCCCAGCTCCCACTCACGGGTGCCTGGGAGGAGGGAGGGAGGTAACATATGCACATCCCCCCCAGGCCCCCTCCGCAGCTGCTGTCCTCTATCTCAGCCGTGCCCCTCTGCCTCGAACCCGCCGCCAGCGCCCACACCGTGCCTCTCCCGCATGGGTGGAGGGCCTGGCCCCGAAGAGACCGAGGCCACCTCTCCAGCTGGCAGGGAAGCGACTCCCGCTCACTTCAGGCCCCCAAAATAGAGTCCTATTTTCGCCTCCAGCTCCTCCGCGGAGGCCCGGCGCCGGGAGAGGGTGTGCTGGGCTGCGGAGGGCCTGCACCTGTCCCCCATTCTTCCAGGCATTGACCTCGGGCCCCTCCTGCTTCCTGGTCACTGCCTCCGGTCCTGGGCACCGGGACCTCCACCAAGGCTGGGCTGCCCGCCCCCCTGGCTCGGCTCCAATTCCAATGCCAGCTGCGGGCCTCACTGCCTCCTGGACATGGCTTCTCCCATGGGGCCCGGCACCGTCATGTGAATCAGGGTCCCCAAATTCTTCGTCATGTTATTCAAATGCGGTCCCCTGGACCTTCAAGCCCATTCCTGTCCCCACAGCCCCGCCCCAAAGAGAACGGAAGGGGGCAGGAGGGGGGAGACAGGACTGCTGGGTGAGGGGTGCAGCCTCCAGCTTGTTCACTCGCCCTGACGGCTGCGCACGGCTTCCCACCTCAGTGCCTCTGCGCCTGTGGACGCCCTGCCTGGCAGGCTCTCCTCCACCGCCAGCTGGGCTGGGATTGGGATCCAGACGGCCTGGGTCCAGAGGGCACCCCTTAAGCGCTCTGTGGTCACTGTGGGGGGACATCCAAGCTGGGGGGAGGGGGGGCAGGCACAGAGCATGGCCCTTACGAAGGAGGGGCCGAAGGTGTGGGTTTCTGGAGACACTAAGGGACTTCACTCTTTCCTGTTTTGCAGATAAGGGACAGGCACAGAGACAGGAAATAACTTCCCAAGATGATCCGGTAGTGAGCGAGGAGGCAGGAATCCAGGCCCGGAGGCCCAGCACCCAGGGCCACCCGGGGCCGCACCTACACCCTCCCAGCTGGCCTCTGAGCAGGGACTCCAGCCCACAGCCCATTGCCGGCCAGCTGCATGCTGGTGCCCAGCACAGCCGCCTCACCTGCCAGGTGCTGAGGGCTCCCTTCCCAGGAAGCGGGGGGTGGGGGCCCGCGTCTTGGGGCCCTTCAGTCCTCAGAGCCTCGGTCTGGTGAGCCTCAGTGGGGAGCCGCAGAGACGGGGGAGGGGGAGGTAGACGGTGGGCAGTGGGGACCGTGGGGACAGTAGGCGGAGGCCCAGAGGGGCTCCAAAGGAAGGAAGGAGGATGGAAACAGGAGACCAGGAGCCAGGGAGCGGAGGAGGATGGGAAAAGGCCAGCGTCTCCAGCCTCATCGAGCCTAGTTAGCACGGGGCTCTGCTGGGCCGGGACCTCGGCAAGCCCGCCGTCCCTGGGCCTCAGCCTCCGCGTCCCCAGGAAGGGCGATCGCAGCCCTCAGCTGAGTCAGGGCAGCCGCTCTTGTTATTCTCATTCCTCACGGCCCACCTTTCGGGCGGGCACGTCTTGTCGGCACCAGCCAGGTGGCAGAGCCCCCTCCTGGCGTCATCAGTCGCTCTCTCCTGCCCTGGAGACTGGCACCGGTGTGACAGGCGAGGAAGCCCGCTGGTCGGCGCCGGGGCCTGCCTGGGCGCTGGAGGCCGAGTCCCTCCACCACAGCAGCTGTCGTTGGATTAGATAAAGGTGGGAGTGGGGACCGTGCCCGGCTTCGTACCTCCTCCTGCCGCAGGGGCAGCAGAACGGCCCATGCTCCGCTCCCCAGCGAGGTCCCGGCCAGACAAGTGGACTTGGCACTCGCCTCTGCAGGCCGGCGCGGTCCCAGGGCGCCCGTCCCACAGCGCCGCCCCGTGGCGGCTTCGGGGACTGAAGGCTGCGGCCCCGGGCTGTTCCCTTGGTCTCTGAGGCTTGAGTTGAGCTCTGTTCTGCCCTCTCTCCGCGTCTACCTGGCAAATGCTCTGCCTGTACATTTGCACACATCGCACCTGTATCCCGAGTGTTACTGGTCGGGGGGACTCATTTTATTTAAAATATTTCTGGCTGGTTTGCATGTTTTTACGGTAAATGTGTGTGGCCTGGGTCATTTTAAAGACCCAGTTAAAGCAAGTGAAGCAAAACAAAACCCAAGTAACCTTCTCACGAGAAGAGGGAAAATCTACAAGGGCATGCTAGGAAGCAGGGTGGTGGGAGGGAGCGCGGAGAATTTCTGGCGAGTCGCATGATTTCCCTACGGCTCAGCGCCCCGCTCTGTAAAATGTGCCTAATGGAGCCGGCCTCCTGGGGTCTCTGGAGAGCTGGGTGGGGTGAGATGGGTGAAGGCCTTGGTGTAGCCTTGGGGGCACAGTGGGTGTTCCATGCACAGGGACACTCATAACAAAACACGAGTGTTTGGGGGAATTTAGGGGCCGGGATAGAGTGTGGGATTCAGAACAGACCTGCAGCTGGTGGGCGGGAGGCTTCTGGGAAGGGGATGTGTGTGTGCCAGGCCTCGGGGGACGAGGAGAATGTGGAGATGGGGTTAAAGAACGGCATTTGGCTGGCGTGGCTGGCGTGGCTCAGTGGTTGAGCACCAACCTATGAACCAGGAGGCCACAGTTCAGTTCCTGGTCAGGGCACGTGCCTGGGTTGTGGACTTGGTCCCCAGTGTGGAGCGTGCAGGAGGCAGCCGGTCAATAATTCTCTCTCATCATTGATGTTTCTATTTCTCTCTCCCTCTCCCTTCCTCTCTGAAATCAATAAAAATATTTTTTAAAAAGAAAAAAAAAAAAAGCCCTAACCGGTTTGGCTCAGTGGATAGAGCGTCAGCCTGCGGACTGAAAGGTCCCAGGTTTGATTCCGGTCAAGGGCATGTACCTTGGTTGCGGGCACATCCCCAGTAGGAGTTGTGCAAGAAGCAGCTGATCGATTTTTCTCTCTCATCGATGTTTCTAACTCTCTATCCCCTCTCCCTTCCTCTCTGTAAAAAATCAATAAAATATATAAAAATAAAATAACAAATAAATAAATAAAATGGCTTATTTTTAAAAAAAAGAAAAAAAAGAATGGCATTTGGCTGGGGGATGTGGGTGAGGTGAATGGGGCTTGTGCAGGTCTGAGGATGAGGACAGGGCTAGGGAAGGGGAGGAGCTGTCCTGGGGTATAAACAGAAAAGAGGATAAAGGCTAACAGAGAAGTCATGCAAATATATGCAAAAGACTATGCAAATGAGCCCAGCTGGTGGCCAGTGGGAAGCGGACCCAGCTGGTGATTTTGTTCCCAGAGCGTGGTCCAGAACCACCTGTGACAGAACCACCTAGAAAGCTCATGCCGGTCCCTGCTGCTTCCATCCTCGGTGCTGCAGCCAGGAGCCCACAGGTGAGGCTCCCAGGTGGTTACCTACGTCCGCACTCAGGCACATGGCGATGCGTTATAATTATAACACATTATAACATGCAACGTAAACATTCAAACAGAACAGTAAGGTCCCCACCCTCTCATTCTCCACCCCCCCGGACCCAGAGGCAGCCGCCAGCGCCAGCTCCTGCGCATCCTTCTGGAAGCTTCTCTGCCCATTCCCAGGCAATTCCCGCTGACCTCTCAGGTCCGTAGCATCACGGAGTCTCAGGGTGGTGTCTCGGGGTCACTCACAAACCAAACTGTCACTCATTTGTGTCTTGGTTCACTCAAAATTCACAAGGAGCCCGCTGAATGCCAGGCCCATGCCAGGCACAGAGGACACCTGGCCCAGGCCCGGCCCCAGGAGCCATTCACAAAAGGCAGCATTGCCCAGTGGTTAGTGCCCGGCTCTGCAGTCCAGATGCCTGAGTTCAGCAAGAACCCCTCTCTCGGGGCCTCCCGGTGGCAATGGTGCCTGGTCTCAGGTAACAGTGAGAGCAGAGCAATCTCTTCAATAAAGGCTGGTTCCTCCCAGAAGCGAGGGCCTCGCCTAGTGCAGAGGGAAGGGGAGCGGGAAGATCTCCCCCACAGAGGATGGCCAGGCGCGGCCGACAGGTGTGAGCTGAGTGAGGGAACGGGGATTGTTACTCCAGGCTGCGGTTTGGGGTTCCCTGGGGCCTGGGAGGGTGGCTGAGGGTCCACACCCCTGGGCCTGGTGTTCAGGGCCCCCACGGGGTAGGAGACCCCAGCAGCAGCTCTATGCTCACTCTGGGTCTCTCTGAATCGGCCTTTATGTTCAAGGCCTGCCTCCTCCAGGCAGTCTTCCGGAGTCTTCCGGCCAGAAAGGTGTTCCTGTCCCTGCCCTGAGGTGCTCAATTCATTCCCTTAACATTCATCCAGGATGGGTGTGTGCCCAGCCTGGGGGCACCCTGCCTGCGTTGGGCCTTGTCTCCCCACCAAAGAGGAGGCTCGGTGGGCGATGGCTCCAGCAGAGTGGGTGCCGGGCTGAAGGTTTGAACTGATCCCACAGAAGGAGGGCGCCGGCCTCGCCCCCGAGCCGTGGGAGGGAGACAGGGGACCTTCCAGTGCCAGCTGCCGTCATTCTCACCCTCCGGCACCTTTGTCGTCACAGCTGTGAGCCTTAGACTGCTCGGACTTTAAAACAATTCATTCTTAAATCAACTCACTCTTTTAATTAAATGAATTTTATTCGTTTGTTTTGTATAGCAAAGGTGGAAATGTACTGAAGAACTAGTACAGACGCCCATGTGCGGGGGGGGATAAGTCCCCTAAATGAATTTCTTTTAAAAGGAAACTTCTCTCCCTGCCGTAACTGGAAACCAGTGGTAACTTGCCAGGTAAGAAGGGAAGGGGGAACTCCCACAGGGAAGCCGGCAGGTGTGTCTGCCCCGCCAGGTGCAGCGGTGGGAACCCCGGCCTGAGGCCCGCTCCTTCAGAGGGAGAGTTGGAGGCTGTCCCCTCGCCCGCACTACATGGAGACCTTCGTCCTCGCGGGGACCACCAGCGCGGTGACCGCGCACTGAGGAGGCGAACACTGGCCGTGTGGCTTGGTGCTCTGCCCCAGAGCCTGGGGGTAGGGGGGGGGGGGGGCTTCTCCTGCTCCTGGGAGGTGCACGGAGGAGAGGGAGGGAGGGAGGCCCGGCGCGCGCGCGCGCGCGCACACACACACACACACACACACACACACACACACACACCCGGGACCAGGGCCTGAGCGGGGTGCCTGACCACCACCTCAGCTAATCCTCAAGACAGGTGTGTGCGCGCCAATTTCCCCCGGAGAAAAGGGGGCACCGAGAGGTCAAGGGGCAGCTGCTCAGCGCCGGGAACCCCCCCTGTGGGGTTCCAAAGCCTGGCTGTTTCCAGCACATAACGCAGCCCGGCCTGGCCCCTCCAAGGCAGCGCGCTCACGTGACACCGCCTCCCAGTTGCAGGGCTCGTTTCCCGTTTCCCGTTTCCCGATGGCCATGAATGTGTTCAGGGCACTTCTCGGCGCCATCGGCTCAGACCCGAGAGGCCCCAGCGGCCAGGATCCATCGCCTTCCTGCCCCTGCCCCCGCCTCTGCCCATCGCTTAGCACCAAGGAGCGCCCCCGCCCCGCCTGATCCCTACCGAGCGCCCCGGCCGCGACCGACCGGCTGCAGCGCCCGCGGCGGCCACAGGGGGGCAGCAGGCGAACGCCCTCCCCGCCGCCCGCCGCCGGAGTTCTAGCCCCGCGGGCACCCGCGGAGGCGGCGGGGGGAGGGGGGACCTGTGCCTGGGTGTGGCCTGGCGCCACCCCACGCTGGGACCCCGGGCAGGTCGTCTCGCTCCTGCAGCCTCCGTTTCCCCATCTATCAGCTGAACGAGGCCAGGCCGCCTGCCAGAGCCTTGACCCCGGCAACCCCTGCGCGAGCTGCAGGAGCAAATGGAAAGGGCCTTTTCCCTGGCGTCCCTCGCAGAGCACAGAGCGGGGTCCTGACGGGTCTGACGGCCTCTCAGGCTGGAGAGGAGGTGAGTCCCCTGCAGTCACACCTGACCCCTGACCCCGTGCACAGGTATGGGACCTGAGCCCCCAAAGGGGAGGGGCTGGCCCAGCTCTCCCCCTGAGCACAGGCCCCGCTGAGCCTCTGTCTGACCAGCGGCCTTTCCAAGGGCCTCCCTCCAGGTTTAAGGACTTAACAGCAGCCCCACCCCTCCCCCCCCTCACCTTGATTTGGAAAATTCAGCTGAACAGGAATTGGCAGTCCGCTCTGCACAAGCCGGGAAGAGAGAGTCGCCGGAGGTCGGGTGGGAGGACCTGGACTTAGGGAGGGTCTGCACCAGCACAAGACCCCTCCGTCCCCCTCAGGCCCCAAGAGGAGATGAAGATACTGAGGTTCAGAGTAGGTCAGAGGCAGGGCCAGGACTTGAGCCGTCTCTCCAGGCCTGTCTGCACCACTGAGCTGTCCCTTCACATCGCTGGGCAGGAAAGGGGGCGCAGAGGGGGTATTTGCTGAGCTCCTGCTCTGGCCGGAGTGCTCACCTCACTGGGTGCTCCAGCCACCCTGAGGCAGCACCACCAGGCGCCCCTTACGGGTGAGGATCGAGCAAGCCGACTGGGATTTGAACCCACACCTGGCCCTGAGCCTGGGGTCTGACCTACCTCCTGGGCAGGGGCCTGCAGGCTGTTTTCCCATGGGTCCCAAGGAGAGCGGGTTTCTAGGGTGGCCTGTGCCTCAGTTTCCCCTGCCCTACCCACCCAGAGCACAAAAAAAAGTGTTGAAGAGAGGCTCCCAGCGACTGGTGTTGGGGGAGAGCAGCGGAGGCCAGGCTTCCCGGACGCCCCAGGCTGGGGTGAGAGGGGAGGACACAACCAGGGCCACCAGGGGCTGTCGTTGTCATGGTGATGGTGCCTCCCTCCTCCTCCACCACCCTGCACTCAGACCCAGGCAGTGGCCTCCAGGGACTGCCGTAGTAGGAGAAGTATGTCAGCAAGAGGGCCAGAGATTCCTTCCCTCTTCACCACCATCATCATCATCACCATCAGCCACCTCAAAGAATTTCAAAGCATGTCCTCCTCTGGCCCAGGTGCAGCCGACTCTATGGAAGCAGGAGCTGGGTGAGGAGCCCCTGGGGCCCCTGATGGGGGACGGGGAGCAGGCGGCGCTGTGACATCGCATGAATTCTCCGAGGAGGAGGCCTGTCCTCAGCTTTAAGAAATAGGCGTATGGTTCCCCTCCCATGGAACCTGTGGTGCCTGGAGCAGTGAAATTCGTAGAGACAGGAAGCAGAAGGGTGGCTGCCCTGGCTCGGGCGGGGAGGGTGGAAGTTAGTGTTTAGTGGGCAGAGTTTCCATTTGGGAAGATGAGGGTGGTGACGATTGCACAATGTGAATGTATTTTAGTGCCACAAACCGTACACTTAGAAATGGCTGGCCCTGGAGCGTTGGCCTGTGGACTGAAGGGTCCTGGGTAAAGGGCACATGCCCGGGTTGCAGGCTCGATCCCAGCAGGGGGCGTGCAGGCGGCAGCCAATCAATGATTCTCGCTCATCCTTGATGTTTCTATCTCTCCCTCTCCCTTCCCCTGACTTCTTCCTCATAGTCACCCATTATCCCAACCCCTCAGCCCCTCCCCGAGACCCCAACCTCCCCACAGTCACACTGGACAAGGCACTCCAGACTCCGGGTGCCTGGCCCCAGCTGACCTCTCCCATCACCCCCTGAGGGTTGCTGGGCTCCTCCATGTGCCAGACCCTGGACTTGCCCCGTGGGTACCCGTGCCCACCTTCAGGAGCAGCCAGCCTCGCAGGAGCCTCTGCTCCCAGAAGTCCCCGCCCTGCTCATTCCTTCCTTTGCCTTTGCCCCTTCCTCCAGGAAGGCCCTTTTCCATCCTCCACGGTGACCTTGCTTCCTCCTCTGAGTGCCTCCTGTGCTTGCTGGGGCACCTTCCACAGGCAGGGTCCCCTCTCCACAAACTCCAGCCCTTCCTGGTGCCAGCACACAGTAGGGGCTCAGGCGCCAGCACACAGTAGGGTCTCAGGCGCCAGCACATAGTAGGGGCTCAGGCGCCAGCACACAGTAGGGGCTCAGGTGCCAGCACATAGTAGGGGCTCAGGCGCCAGCACACAGTAGGGGCTCAGGCGCCAGCACACAGTAGAGGCTCAGGCGCCAGCACACAGTAGGGGCTCAGGTGCCAGCACACAGTAGGGGCTCAGGTGGAGTCTACCTTGCTGAGAGATTGGTGTGAAGCAGCCTTCACACTGTTCTCTTCATGGCAGCCGTCCACCCACCCGAATCACAGTCAGGAAGCTGAGAGAATTCCCTTCTCTTGGCTCAGCAGGAGCAAGTGGGGCTGGTGGGGCGTGCCCTCAGGCCAGCTTTGGTGACAGCCTTCTAGGAAATGTGGCTCCTGGGCAGCTGGTCCCAGGGGACAGGCTCTGTCAGAGAGCAGCAAGGGCAGGAGAGGGAGTCATCAGGGGCCATGACCTGTGGGTGGGGCCGCCGGTGACAGGGCCCAGGCCATCATCCTCACAGCGGAGCTTTCTGGGCACCCACACTCACACACGCCCAGAGCCATGCTCCTGCCGGCCTCTGGAATGCCAGGGCGGGGCCAGAGCTTCGTCACCGCCATCAGCTCCACCACCATCCTAGGTCACACTGCTCTCTGCTGTCATCCCAGCCGCTTCATTCCGCATCACAGTCAAGGAGTTCAGAGAATTTCCTCTGGCCCAAGGCCCGCCTGCTCTCTGCATGCACCGGCTGGACCCTGGGAACGGGGCTGGAGGGAAGCCCCTGCTCTTTGTCCCTCTGAGCTCCTCGGGGAGCGAGGGAGGGAAGGAACCCCACTTTACCGAGCACCTGCTATGTATCAGGCACCGGGCTTTATCCCCCAGGCTTCAAGGCGTCTTTCCCCGTCTTTAGTTGCTGTTGTCTTGTGTGTTTTTGTTAATCCTCACCCGAGGATATTTTCCCATTGATTTCTAGGGAGAGTGGGAGAGAGGGAAAGACAGAGAGAAACATAGATGTGAGAGGAACACATTGATCGGTCCCTCCTGCACCAGCCCTGACCAGGGCCTGGGCCGGGGAAGAGCCTACAACTGAGGTACGTGCCCTTGACCGCAATTGAATTGGTCTGCAGGCCGACGCTCTATCCACTGAGCCAAACCGGCGAGGGCTCTTTCCCCATCTTACAAAGGGGGAAACTGAGGCCCAGAGCGGTCATGAGTGCAGCAGGTGAGACAACTCGAAGTGTTCCCACCTCCGTGTGCTCATCGCTCTGCCTCTGGGGAAACAGCAAAAAGCAGCTGTCTGCGCTCTGACAGCCACCCCTTCCGAGCCCAGGTCCCCGTTCCCCTGCCTGGTGGGTGGGTGACCGCTGCCCGGGAGGCAGCTGCAGTGGTTAAGGGCCGATTCAGGAGCCTCCCTGCCCGGTTCAAGGCCAGCTCGGCCTCCTATCAGTCCTGTGACCTGAGCAAATCAGTGACACCTCAATTCCAGGGTTCTCCAGCCACTGGAGGGGGTGCTGAGTACCAGCTCCCGGCTGGCATGAGGCTGACCCGGCAGGATGTGCAAAGCACTAGTACCCGGGCAGGCACTCAGCAGGCGCTCCATGACTGCCGGCTAACAGGGTGAGCATTTCCTGCCCGGCCAACGCCTCCTCCTCCGTCAGTGCCTCCCGACCATCCTCCCCGGCCTCCCTGCTTCCCCTCCTGCCAGGGGAGGGCCAGCAGCTACCTCCCTGCACGCCTCACCCCAGACCACGCCCTCCTGAGAGCAGGGCCCGGGCGTCCTACCCGCCCCTCCCTGCCTCTGAGGCTGCCCAGGGCTGGCCCCGACAGGCCCTCGGGTCTGCTGATGGTTGAATGAGCCCAGTGAACATCCATTTCCTCCTCCCACTGCTGCGGCCTCACCGCCCAGGACTCCGTGGAATCTCCCCTGACCTCCTGCTGCTCCATCTCACAGCTCAGGCCTGTGCCCTGCCATCCGAGGTCCTCCCAGCCCTCTTCCCTCTGCCCTTCAAGGCCCCCTCCCCCACAAACCTCTTCACCACCCTGCACACCTCCTGGTCTCAGCCGCGCCCTCCGGGAGCCTGGAGTCCTGGCATCCCCTACCCACTGGCTGTGTGATGCTAGGCAAGGCCCTGCCCTCTCTGAGCCCCTGAACATCAGCTGTAAAAGGAGGAAGAGAGCCCACCCCTTAATGGATTGCTCTGAGGCGTGAAGACAGAGGGTGGGAGCTCCGTAAACTGTGAAGGCGGGTGCACCTGGGAGACCCCATTAGAGGCGAGATGCTGGCAGGAAGGGGAGTGGAGCTCGGAAGAGCTGGGGTGGGGGCGAGAGGCAGTCCCTGTGGTCAGTTAGAAACCCCTCCCCTCTCAGAACTGAGCTGAAGGTCCCAGCAAAGGGAGGGAGGCTGTCCTTTGGCCTTGGGATCAGAAGCCTGGGGTCAGCTCAGTTTAGCCCTGCTGTGGGCTGAGACCTGCGCCAGGCACCGGGACCAGGTGCCTCCACAGTTTCCGTCCCAGACAGGTGGGAGCAAACCCTTCACCTCTGCCCAGTGTGAACCCGGAGGCAGCATGGCTGCTGGGGGGTGGGGGGGGGGGGGTGAGGTCCTGGGGCGCCAGGGGAAAGGGCCCAGGACTGGATAAGGGAGCAGCAGCTGCTCAGAGTAAAGCTGAAACCGGAGGCGTCGCTGTCTCCCCCAGAGTCTCTGCTAAGGTCTCGAAAGCTTCAGAGGCAAATCCAGTCTTGAAAGAAACTGCACAATTCAATCAGAAAACCATCCTGTGAGTTTAGTCAGAGAATCACTTCATTGAATTTCTTTCCAAATCCAGGCCTATTCTAAACGCCAGGGAGTCCCACTGCCTGCTGCACTTAAAGTAAACTCCCACGTAACCCAGTGAACGGCCCGGTGAGTCAAGTCCCTGGTAAATCCCGCCGGAGTCCTGCCTGCCCCGTGACCTCACGCTCATTCAGTCGGCTTATCCTTGATTTTCTTTCTTTCTTTCCTTCTTTTCTTTTCTTTTCTTTTCTTTTCTTTTCTTTTCTTTTCTTTTCTTTTCTTTTCTTTTCTTTTCTTTTCTTTTCTTTTCTTTTCTTTCTTTTCATAAAGTGTAATTCAGGCAAACATTAGTCAAATGACCAGCAAGTTCAGGAAGAATGGCTGGTGCCCATTAAATGAGAAATCTGTCCCACCTGCTGGCCAGCGGAGGGTGGCATTGTGTGGTGACAGGAGGGTGGCATTGTGTGGTGCCAGGGCCGGTGGGAAGGCCATGAGCCATGAGTGTGACCTGGTCCTTGGCTGCCCCCTCCGCCCCAGCCTGTGCCCTCAGTGTGTCATTCTCCAGCTCTGAGCCTCAGTGTCCACATCTGGAAAATGGGTAGGCGGCTGTGACGATTAATCAGGAAACCCTGAGCCCTGCAGGAGAGGAACCTGCAACTCTGTAATACGGACCCTTCAACTTTTAATTCAGTGTAATTTTTTGGAATAGACATAGTTTCACGAGGATCAGTATTTTAAAGTTACCAGGCTCAGGGTAGAGTCAAAGTCTCCCTCCAAGCCTCAGCCCAGCCACCCATTTCCCCTCCTGGGAGAGACGACCATCACCAGGATCTTACACGCCGGCCAGGGACACTCACAGAATAGAAATAGAAAAAGATGATGCTTTAACATAAAGAGCCACAAACTAGATACTCTCTCTGAACCTTGTTTTTTCCCCTGAGCAACGCTTCAGCTGGGTCTTTCCCCATTTGTACAGAAAGAGCTTCCTCATTCATTTATCCGGCTTCCCTATGGTCCATTGGATGAAATTTCTAGGATCTATTTTATCTGCCCCTATTGACGGACATAAGCACCCCCCCCCCCCCGTCTCATTCTGATAGAAATGAGTATAGGCCTCCTTAGCGGAAGGTGCTGTTTCCCCAGAGCGTTGCCATTAGTGTGTTACCAAAATGTAGCATCTTTCCTAACCTGGCAGGTTGGGGGCGGAGGGGGATCTCAGTGTAGTTTCCATTTACATTTTTGAAATGTTGGCGGAGGCTACGGTGCCTGGAAAGGGGCCCAGGCCCCAGCGCGTCTGCCTAGGGTCGTGGTCGGCAAACTGCGGCTCGCGAGCCACATGCCGCTCTTTGGCCCCTTGAGTGTGGCTCTTCCACATGATACCACGTGCGGATGTGCATGTACAGTGCGATTGAAACCTCATGGCCCACGCGCAGAAGTCGGTCTTCGGCCTGGGCTAGTCTATTTTGAAGAAGTGCTGTTGATTTTTGGCTCTGTTGACTAATGAGTTTGCAGACCACTGGCCTAGGGCCCGGGTATTTGTGGAGGTTCTTGATTTCGCTCGGGAAAAATTTCACAACACGAGTCCGGGTGAATTGTAGAGGATGTTTGTGAAAGCTGGGGACAGTGGAACCGGAAAGGCTGGGAAATGAGCCTCGGCCGGCCTGCCCTGGCTCACTGGGAAGTCAGAGAGAAGGGGGCCTGGGAGACAGGCTCAGGGCATTGCCCGGGATGAGCTGCCGCTGCCCGTTGCTGCCCTGGCTGCAAGCCTCCTGGGGTCCCTTAGAGGTGGGGAGATGCACGCCTGTGGGGAAGAGGAGGGGGAGGCCCGGGGCTGCTCCTGGGAGAGAGTTCTAGCAGGACCTTGGCTTGGAGGGGTTTTGAAGGCTGGGCACTAAGGGGAGGAGCTCGATAGGATACTCATGAGCTTTATTCTGTTAACTTCACATCTGTCCTGGCTGGGTTGGCAAATGGCACTTAATAGGATTTCTGTTATTTCCACTAAGTAGGGCGATTTAAGCTATTTCTTGTTTAAGCTATTTCTTGGGTCTGGCGTTTTGTTGTTGGTGGTGGTGATTTCAGCTATTTACCCTCTGGTTGGGGAGGAGTTCAAATCATTTACTCTTAAGTGTCCCTGGTTTAGGGAAGATAGGATTTACTAGATGGCTGAAAACTGCTATTTAACAAAATGCCTCAGTTTCCCTATTCCATGTGTCCTGGCTTACTGGCCTGTCTCACTACCACCTTTACCTGAGTTTCAAAGACCTTTGCATATCCTTTTCTGTGAACAGTCTGTTCATATTCTCAGTCATTTCTATACTAGAAGCCTGGTGCGTGACATTCATGCATGGGGGGAGGGGAGTCCCTCTGCCTGCCCTGTGCCCATGGGGAGCAGGCCTAAGCTGGCAGTCGGACATCCCCCAATGGGTCCTTAGTGCTGCCACAGAAGCGGGAGAGGCTCCCACCAACGCCGCGGCTCTCGCCAGCTGTAAACCTGGCTTCTGGCTGAGCAGCACTCCCCCTGTGGGAGCGCACTGACTACCAGGGAGCAGCTCCTGAGTTGAGCGTCTGCCCCCTGGTGGTCAGTGTGCGTCATAGTGACTTGTCATTCTGCCGTTGGGTCGATTTGCATATTAGGGTTTTATTATATAGGACTAGAGGCCTGTTGCACAAAGAGATTCGCACACCGCTCCCCCTGGCTGCTGGCACCAGTTTGCCTCCGGCACCCGGGGCCCAGGCCTTCTCTCTGGCTGAGTTCTGGCTGGAGCCGGCCCCGGACACTTTGGGCCTTGCTGCCCCGCCGGCCCCGGAAATGTCGGGCCTCGCTGCTCCACCAGCCCTGGGCCATCAGGCTTCGCTCCACCGCTTGGAGCCTACGTATACAAATTAACCGCCATCTTTGTTGGCGGTTAATTTGCATGTCATGCTGATTAGCCAATGGGAGGCATAGCGAAGGTATGGTCAATTATCATATTTGTCTATTAGATAGGATTATATTGTTGGTATTTTTCTTATGGGTTTCTAGGGGTTCTTTATATATTAAAGGCATGCTTTACAAATATTGTTATTCAGAGAATTCTATGCACATAGAAGCAAACACATATATATTATCATGGGCACTTTGAACTAGCGTTTGCTGCAGGTTCACTCAGTGGTCCAGTGTCTGAGGGGGCCCCCTCCCGTCAGGATCTGAGGGTGAGAGCTGAGGACCTGGACTGGTGGCCTCCTCCTTTCTGAGGTAGGAGCCCCTGTTCTCCAGGTCTGTCTCCATCGGTTTTTCTTAGGCCTTTGAGGGCAGGGACCATACCTGGGAACAGCATCCAAGCCTCTCACAGCCCATTGAACCCTCATCCTCAGACTCCCAGTCCAGACTCCTCATTATAATATGTCTGCATATTCTCAGCATGCGATGGGCCAGGCCACACCCTCTCTCTCTTCCTCCTTCCCCAGGGCAGACATTTGTGAGAGCCTGTGCAGGTGAGGAATGGAGTCTTTGGCTACAGCTCAAATCACAGCTCAGGCCTTATTCACACGGTGGGCTCATTCCTCTGCCTTTACTCCCCATGGCAAACTCCTACGCGTACTGAAGGCCGCGTTCCAGGGCTGCTCCCTCAGGGAAGACTTCTGTGCCTCTCCCCTCCTTCTCTCTGCGGTCCTGGTCACCTCGTCTGTCTCTATAGTGACCAGAGGAAGAACTAGGTTTTTCCATCTGTCTGTCCTCCAGGATCTCTGAACATGAATTACCAAGTGACTCATCATCGTCAGGTCCCTACACCATCTGGGGCCTTAGCTTCCTCATTTGGAAAAGGAAGGTCAAGATGTGAAGCCAGACTCAAAGGGCTGCTGAGAGGATTCGATGCAATGAGTCAGTTCCTGTAAAACACTTAGCATAGTGCGGGGCACACAGCAGGGGCTGATATGCAGCAGCTATTAATTAGGACTAACCCCGTGACCTTGGGCACATCGCTGCTCTCTCTCTCTCTCTCTCTTTATTTTAAATATATTTCTTATTGATTTCAGAGAGGAAGGGAGAGGGAGAGAGAGAGAGAAACATCAACGATGAGAGACAATCATGGATTGGCTGCCTCCTGCACACCCCACACTGGGGATCAAGCCCGCAACTCGGGCATGTGCCCTGACTGGGAATCCAACTGTGACCTCCTGGTTCGTAGGTCGACGCTCAACCACTGAGCCTCGCCGGCCGGGCCACTTCTCTTCTTCTCGCCTGTTTCCTTCTCCATAAACTGAAGGGTGAAACAGACCCGGCCCACGATCATCAGTGGGTGCTAAAACCACGGGGTGAAACAGGGGTGGAATGTTGATGGGGAGCTCTGAAAGAGAAGGATGAGGCTCGCACCTAGAGCCACTGATCCCCTGGGTATCACTCAGACGTGGAACAACCCATCTCTGTGGCTCCTGCTCTGAGGCCGCGGGAGCACAGCGTCATCTATGAGGAAGTCTTGATAGAATAATTTAATCCAAATCCAGCCTCCAGCTTCTAGGGTCTGAATCTAAGTGCCAGTTTCTGGGACATTTGGGGGATAATGGAGCCCGATAGAGGACACAACAGGGATGCAGTCCTACGACCAAGACTGTGGGAAACTCAGCCTGGGCTAGTATCCAGCCACGCAAAGGAAGGAAGCACTGATACATACTGCCACATGGCTGCATGAAGCCAGACACAGAGGACACATACTAGTATTTTATGATTCCATTTATATGAAATGTCCAGAATAGGCAAAAGGCAAAAGTGGATTAGTGGGCGCTGGGGGCTGGGGGAGGGCAGAAGTGGGGAGTGACTCCTAGTAGGAATTTATCACTCTTTTTTGGGTGATAAACGTGTTAGGGAATTAGGTAGTGGTAATGGTTGTAACACCTTGTGAATCTACGGAAAGCCCCAGAATGGTACACTTTAAAATGGTGAATTTTACTCACCACCCTCTCCTCGCCCCTGACCACCCCGTCTTCCTCTCTACCACATCCTTCCTCGCCCCTCACCACCCCAGCGCGTGCCCCAACACCCGCTCCTCACTCTCGCACCACACACACTGCTCCCCTGTAAAAAAAAAAAAAAAAGAAAAAAGAAAAAAAAGAAAGGTGAAAGAGAGAGGAATTAAAAAAATATATCAATCAGATATAATATGTGGGCCTTATATGGGTACTGATTTAAACAAACCAATTATAAAAAGACATTTTGGAGACAAATTAGGGAAATTTGAACATGGACTATATATGAAGTGATTTAATGAAAGAAATGATGTTACTTTTGCTATGTGTAAAAATGGTATTGTGTTTGTGTTTTTTTTGTTCGTTTGTTAACAAAGTCCTTAGCTATTAAGAGACAATTACTGAGGTATGTATAGGTGAAATGATATGGTCTCTGGAATTTCCTTTTTAAAAATGTATGTGGGGTGATGAATAAAACAAGAATGGAAAATGTTGATGCATTTTGAAAATTAGTGATTGGTATATACTATATTTTCTTTACTTTTTACTATTATTTAAATGTCCAGCCTGGCTGGTGTGGCTCAGGTGGTTGGAGTGTCATCCTGTGTACCGGAAGGTCCAGGGTTCAATTCCTGCTCAGGGCACATACCAAGGTGGTGGATTTTATCCCTGGTCAGGGCGAGTGTGGGAGCAATTGGTCAATGTATCTTTCTCACATCGATGTTTCTCTCTTTCTCCCTTCCTATCTAAAAACCAATTTTCAGAAACATTAAAAAATAAATAAAATGCCCATAATAAAAGATAAAGCAACAAGAGATTAACTTTATTTTCTGGCTGGCATTGCTCAGTGGTTGGGTGTTGACCTATGAACCAGGAGGTCAGGATTTGATTCCCCATCAGGGCACCTGCTGGGGTTGCAGATTCCATCCTTAGTGGGGGGCATGCAGGAGGCAGCTGATCAATGATTCTCTCTCATCATTGATGTTTCTATTTCCCTCTCCTTCTCCCTCTCTGAAATCAATAAAAAAAAATATTTTTTGAAAATTGTACACTTGAAATCTATATTCTTTTATTAACCAATGTCACCCCAATAAATGCAATAAAAATTTCAAATAAATTGTTTTGCTTTTAAATACAACTGTAACCCTGCTGTCACCACACATTTATATCCTGCTTTTATCCTCTTAATATTTTAACAGACTTCCTCATATTATTCTAAGCTGTTTGTAAACACAGCTTTTAAAAGGTTGCATAATATTCCATTGTGTGTGCTGTTCACCACACTCCCCCACCCTCAGTCCCCTCCTATCAGGTGCTGGACTCTTAGACTAATTCCCAATTCGCCATTAAGAAGACCTCCGCAATGAACACCTATTCTGAATTACTTCCTTAGGATCAATTTCCAGAAAGGGAATTCTAGGTTCCAATGGCGAGCACATTTGTAAAGCTCATGGCTAGGTGGGACCTAATGGCCTTTTCAAAGAAGTGGTGCCCTTTATCTTATTTTAAAAATATTTTTATTGATTTCAGAGAGTAAGGGAGAGGGACGGAGAGAGAAACATCAATGATGAGAGAGAATCATTGATGAGAGGCCTCCTGCATGTCCCCCACCGGGGATGGAGCAAGCAACCCGGGCATGTGCCCTGACCAGGAATGGAACCATCGAACCCTGATCTCCTGGTTCACGGAGCGACGCTCAACCACTTTATTGTTGCTCGCCCTTTATTTTCCCACCACCAGCGGGCTGGCTTTTTCAATGCAGAACTTGGCTAAACAGTCACAATCTCGGGTCATCCAGAGATGGAACGGGTTTCCTAACAGTAGGTGTCGGGTGCCAGGGCAACCTTCCCCACCCCCCAAGGGCTGGGACCACACCTCGGGGCTCTGACCCCGGTTTCCTGAGCGGGAGGGGGGAGGTGAGGTCCGAGAGAAGCACCCAGAGTGAGACCCAGACAGGACGCCACCAGGAGAATCCGAGCTCCCCCGTCCCTCCGGCATCACTCCTCACCCCAGGTGACCTGAGCCCGCAACTTTGCAACCTGGGGGCTGGGGGGGGGGATTCTTGCTCTTTCGCGGCTCCTCGAAGGGACCCCGGCTCTGGAAGAGGGGGGCCTCCCGGTTGGGCCCCCCACCCCGAGGGCTGCCCTAGGAGGTTCCCTTTGGCAGGCGCGGCTGATGGCCGGGGGCCGGCCCAGGTGGGGCGTGCGCACCGGGTAAGTGTCCCTGCACCTCACCCCTCAAGCATGAGAACCACGAACCCCCCTAGGGCCAGGAAGGCGGGGCGGGGCCTGGTCTGGGGGCGGGGCTTGTGGTGACGCCATCGCCCCGCCCCTCGGCGGGTTTCCTCCCCCAGCGCGCGGCGTCCCGGCGGAGTCCTCACCGGGAGGGACAGGTGTGCGCTTCTCGCCTCCGAGGCCGACTGCGAGTGCCAGGTGAGCATCGGCAGGAGCCCCGCTGGGGTCTGGGCGGAGGGTCCAGGGTGAGGGGCCCCCCTCCACGGTGAGCGGGGCCCTGATCCAAGCAGGCTGGTCGCGGAGACGGAGCTGCGTGGGTCTGGGGGGGAGGTGCTGGTGGCTCCCCAAACTCCTACCGTGTCTCCTGGTTCTAGTCCTGAGAGCACAGGCTTTGGAGGGATTTGAAGGATGAGAAGAGAAAGAGGAAGGAAAGAGCAGGTTTACAAACATCCCAACCACAAATGTGTGTATGATTTGTCTCGGACACCTTTTCGTCGTTGTAAAAGTTACGGGCACTGATTGGCTATTTGGCAAATGCAGAAAAGCGGGAACGAGAGCATGCGGGTCCTAACACACGAAAGGCCGCTGTGGGTGTTCGGTGTATTCCAGCCTTTCCTCTGCACCATCATTTCAGTATACATCGATCATACTTTATTTACAACTTTTGGGTCTTGCTTTTCCCCTCTTAATGGGGTGTCATAAGCATTATCTCGTGTTGTTCTTAGTCATTTGTGTATGTGTAATTATTATTTTTAATGGCCGCCTAATGTTAATTTGAGGGATGGGCACCATCCTAAACGCTCGGAGGAACGATTGGGGGGTGAAGACCGGGAGGCGTCACACGGGGCCCTGCCTCCGCCCGCGGGGTCTCGGGAGAGACCTCTGCTCTCTCAGCCTTGGCTCCACATCTGGGAAATGCCCCGTGAAGCTACTTCCCCAGGTGTCCTGAGGATTAAGCGAGCTAATTTATATAGAAAGTCCTCCCTGCCGCCCACGATTCTGGCAGGAAAAAGCCCACATGTTTGTGATCTCCGTCTTCTCCTTGGTTGCGCTGACTTCTCCCGATCGGTTCTGGGTTCGGGTCTCCTTCAGCAGACGCCCTCCACCCGGGCAGGGCCAGGCCCCCAGCTCTGCTCCCTGTCGCCAGATGAGTGATAACTGCATCTGCATCCAGGCGCAGGGCTCTGGGCTATGGCTTTAGGGACATTATCTCTTTTCATCTCCTGAGGTGGCTGTTAGACCACGCCCACTTCTAAGATGAAACTGAGGCTTAGGAAGGATCTACAGACTCATCCGCCACAGGGCCCAGAAGTAGCGGATGGAGGATTTGAACCCAGCAGGTTGAAGCAGTTCTCTCTGCTTCTCAAATGAGAACTCACGGCAGGGATCCTCAAACGCTAATGCAAACTTCAGCGGCGCATCCTGTCTGTAAAGAGTATTTTTGAGCATGCATTTTACAATCACGTGTGTATATAGTTGTTATTGCTAAGGTAGGGATGTTTTGCTGTGCTAATATGTGCATCATAAAACATACATCAAAATGGGATATTTGGAAGGCTAAGATTAACAGCTAAATGAGAATATAAATTCTGATTCCCCCACACCCAGTGGCTCACTCAGGGGACTTCCTGGGTACAGTATCCTCTTTGGAGACACCTCTGTCAGGGTCTCAGAATCCCTGGGATGCTTCCCGGGTGAGTGAGCAGACTCAGTGTCCTGAAGGTCCAGGGGACACACGGAGTGGGGGCCTCAGATGCCTGAGCAGGTCCCAGTTGGCACACACTGAGGGAGGCCGAGGCGGCCTGGGGCACAGTGCCCAAGGCAGGGAACGGCTCCTGGGGGTCTGGAAGGGTGAATTGGAGTCCTCAGAGCCTTTATGAACATTAGGTCAGATTCTCTTAAACTCGCCCAGGCTCGGGTTTCCAACAGGTAAAACAGGTGGGGTGGTCTCCAGCTCAGAGGATTGCTGTGGAATTGAACAGGCCCAGTGGTCAGTGCCTGGGGCGGCGCCTGGCACGCCGTCCGATAAATGCTAGTTTGCTCGTTCTCTCCTGCTTCCCTTCCACGTGAAACCTCAAAGCTGTTCTGAGCAAAACCCGTGGATCGGTCCCATGTTCAGGTGCTAGAGATGGAAACCTGCTGCCTCCTCCTTCCTCTTCAGCCTTCTCCCCCCGCCCCCCACCAGGGTCCCATTCGACTGCTCTCCCCAGAGTGGCCCCTCACCCCCAAATGTCTGAGGTTCCTACCATAGAGTGTCCACTCAGGCTGTTCCTCCCCAGCCTTCCACCCTCCAAATCTGCCCACCTTCAAGCCCCGCCTCCTCCTACCCTCCCCAGGGGCAACTCCCTTTCTCTATAGCAGGGGCTTGAGGGCCTGGCTGGTGTGGTTCAGTGGTTGAGCATCGACCTATGACCCAAGAGGCCTTGGTTCAGTTCTGGTCAGGACACATGCCCAGGTTACAGGCTTGGTCCCCAGTGAGGGGCATGCAGGAGGCAGCCGATCCGTGATTCTCTCTCATCATTGATGTTTCTCTTTCTCTCCCTTCCTCTCTAAAATCAATAAAAATATATTTAAGAAGGGGCTTGGGGCAGTCTGGCTAGAGGCGGGCTCCGGGACCTGTCCGGATGCTGTATTTGTGTAGCGCTTCCTGTAAGGTTAAGAAGACCTTGGTTAGCCGGCCGCGTGGCTCAGTGGTTGAGCGTTGACCTGTGAACCAGGAGGTCGCGGTTCGATTCCTGGTCAGGGTAGATGCCTAGGCAGCGGGCTTGATCCCCAGTATGGGGCATGCCGATCAATGATTCTCTCTCATCATTGGTATTTCTCTCTCTCTCTCCCTCTCCCTTCCTCTTTGAAATCAATAATATATTTTAAAAAAAGAAGAAGACCCCGGTTATGGGCCTCATGGAATACCCGGGGGGAGGGGGAGGGGTTGGCTTGCCGCCCCTTGGTGCCTCCCTGGCCCCAGGTTACATGGATCCGCCCGTGGCACTCGCTGTCTGGCATGTTCTCTTTAGCATCGCTGGTTCTCTCATCCATATGACATCGCTAGTCCATCCCTGTGTGTGTACGTGCTCAGCTTCCCCAGCGGCTCCTCACCTCCTGGCAAGCAGGCCCCTGGTGGACCGCTCAGGCCCCTAAGGAGCTGGCATCAGGAGATGTTTGTGGACAGACGCGTGATGTGGCGGGAGGTGATGGATTGCACCGGCTATGCTGCGTGGAGAAGTGTTGTGGGAATTGGGATTATTAGCCGTGGCAATCACCTTAGTTCCGTGGCCCAGCTAATGAGTGGTTGTGTCCTGGGAATGGCATTCCTCGGATTCCCACAGGATGGAAGGAGCACGTTTGAGAGAGAATTGGCAGCGGTATAAACAGGGAGGCTGTGCCAGCAGCGAGCCCACTGTGAGCCCCAGTGGTGGGGTGGGGAGCAGCCACAGGCCTGTCCCTGAGGGACTGAAAGTGCCAAGCCCCGACCCCACCCACACGGTCACACACCGGAGGCAGAATTCGTTAATTGCACCATTATTGTGGGGCGCCATTGCCAATTGGACACCCACCGGATCACTTATAGGAGGGTTTTGTTCTCTTGGAGCTGATGAGGGGCATGAAAATTTAAAAAAAACGCAAACCCACAAGTTCGTGTTTTCAGCCTATAAGTGCCATAAAGAAAACAGGGCAGGAGCACCCAGCAGCAGGGAATAGAGGGGAAGGGGCCCATTTAAGAGTGTGTGGTCAGCCCTGGCCTGTGTCGCTCAGTGGTTGGAGCATTGGCCCGCACACTGAAGGGTCATTGGTTTGATTCCCCGTCAAGGGCACATACCTTGGTTGCAAGTTGAATCCTGGCCCTGGTCAGGGCGGGTGTGGAAGGCAACCAATTGGTGTTTCTCTCCCTCCCTCCCTCCCTCCCATTCTCTCTCATCCTTCCACTCTCTCTAAAAACCAGTGGAAAAAATATCCTCAGGGGAGGATTAACAACAACAAAGAAAGATTATGTGGTCAGCCCTGGTCTGTAACTTAGTTGGTTAGAGCAGTGGTCAGCCAACTTATTAGTTAACAGAGCCAAATATCAACAGTACTTCTTCAAAATTGACTCGCCCAGGCCGAAAACCGACTTCTGCGCATGGGCCACGAGGTTTCAATCACACTGTATGTGCGCGCCCACACGTGGTATTTTGTGGAAGAGCCACACTCAAGGGGCCAAAGAGCCACATGTGGCTCGCGAGCCACGGTTTGCCGACCACGGGTTAGAGCATCATCCCTGATACCACAGGGTTGGGGGTTTGATCCCCAGACAGGGCTCATATAAGAATCAACCAATGAATTCATAGATAGGTGGGACAACAAACTGATAGTTCTCTTCTCTCTCTCTCTCTCCCTCTCTCCCTTCCTCTCTCTCAAAATAAAGGAAGGAAAGAAGGAAGGAAGGAAGATTGTGTGGTCAGGGAAGGCCTCTGAGGGGAGGTAATTCCAGGCACAAGGAGCAGCAAGTGCAAAGGCCCTGGGGTATGATGAAGTGGAAGGAGACTGGGAGGAAACAAGGTTCGAGAGGAGGTCTGAGGGGCAGGTGGGAGCCAGACCACCGCAGGCCTGGGAGGGAACATGGACTTCACACGAAGGCGAGAGGGAGCCACTGGGGTGTTTCAGTAGCGGAGGAACTTGATCTCACCAATCAACAGACCTCTGTAGCGTCCACGTGAAAGGTACACACGTGAGAGGTGGCTGGTTCGGAATACAGCTGGGAGGCAGAGCAGAGCGGAGCGCTGATGGGGGGGACCCCTTCCCACTGAGCCCAGATGTGTGTGACCTCCGGATCTTCCTCACCAGAGTGCCCCAGATGTGGAACGTAGACCTTCCCCGGCCAGTGCAGCCCTTAGTGGACAGATAGGGAGACTGACGAAAGGGCTGTAGAGGGAATGCAGTGGCTGAGCTGGCGCTCCGACTGGGCCTGTGGCCCCGGTCCCGGCCTCCTGCTCCCCTGCCGCCTCTCTGCTGAAGACGGAGGACGAGGGAGGACCCCTGCTGGGGAATGGCCTTGCAGGCAGAGGCGGGTGGGACGTCACGGAAGGGTCTGGGGGCACAGAGCTGAGGCCTCGCTGGGCAAGGAGGGTGCACGGGGCAGCGTCTTCAGGCTGGCAGGTCTGGGAGCATCTCTCAGAGCGGAGCCTGTGAGAAGAGGAAGAGGGAAGACCCCAGGGGCCTCCCAGAGCCACGAGGACGGGGAAAACAGGGTGGGCAAGGCCACTGGCTCCCCCCGGCCACATAGGTCTGTATGCCTTCCGCCCACCCCACCTCGAAGGGGCTGGTGGGGGCCCCTCCAGGGGAGGGTAAAGCAGGAAAGGAAGAAGCTGGAGACGAAGACTGTGATGCTAGAAGGTGGAGCGGGTGGCCCAGCTTTCACTCGTCCGCCCCTCAGAATAGTGAGTGTTAACATCTTGCTCTCCCTCGAGGCTTCCTCTGGGCTAAGTAGTTAGTGGATGACCACCTGTATTCTCCCCATTTACAAATGAGGCCCCGAGAGTTTAAGGAACTTTCCTAGGGTCACACAGTTAAACGTGGCAGTCAGCATTTGAAGGCAGCTTCTTTAAAAAAAGCAAAAAAGAAAACATATATATTATTGATTTCAGAGAGAAAGGGAAAAGGAGAGGGAGAGAGAGAGAGGAGAAACAGCAATGATGAGAGAGAATCATTGATCGGCTGCCTCCTGATTGAGCCCGCCACCTGGGCGCATGCCCCCGACCGGAATCGAACCCGGAACTCTTCCTTCCGCAGGCCAACGCTCTATCCACTGTGCCACACCGGCTAGGGCTGAAGGCAGCTTCTTAACCACTGTGGGCTCCCACCTCGAGCTCCCGCTGTGACCTTGAGCAAGGCCCCCTGGCCTCAGTCTCCCTGCCTGTGAAGTGGGGGTGGTGGAGTAGAGGAGTCTCAGGGGCCCTGTGGCTCTGGGCCAGAGCCAGACTTGCTTCTCTAGTGGAGGGGCTCACGAGTCTGATGGAGGGGGTGGGGACTGGTCTCAGAACTGTGTTCTCCTCCACGTGCTGGGTGACATGGTGAAGGGTGTGGGGTCTGCCAGGCCACTGCCTCCGCTGAGGGTGGATGTGAGGGTCGCATGAGTTAATGCAGAGGGCCTGGCACACAGTAGTTGCTCAATAAAATGATAGCTCTTAATGTCTTCTCCGAGAGAGGGGAGGATGTCCCTTCACATTTCATCCATTCACTCACTTGGCAAATATTGGTTGAGTACCCACTATGTGCTAGACACTGTCCTTGATGCTGGTGACAGTGGTGCCCCCGATAGCATTAACTCCCTGCCTTCATGCAACTTATTTTCTAGAGGGAGACTCAGACCTGCCCCTCTCCCCCCCAAAAAAGTCAAATGAGTACCATATAGAACATGTTAGTGTGATAAGGGCCAGGAAAAATAAGGCAGAGAAGGGGAGAGGCAGTGCCCTTGGGAGCTTCTCCGTGAAGGTGACTGGAGAGTCAGACCTGAGGGAGATGAGGGAATGAGCAGGAGGAATCTGAGGGAAAAGCACACCAGGCAGTGGGAACAGCCAGGGCTAAGGCCTGAGGCTGGAGGACAACCTCAGGGGATGGATTGTGTAGGACCAGATGTGCAGTAAAATTCTAACCGACGGTGCCCACAGTTAAGACTCGGGTTGCAGATCCCTTTGGGAGGACTGAAATCTTTCTCCCCATCACTGGCTTCATCGGTGATGTCCTTATTATCTTATAGCGATTCCGGGGCTGTCCTCAAGGCCCCAGCCCAGTGCTCTGGGGTGCCAAGGAATCAGGTATATATTTTTATTTATTTATTTATTTTGGTTAATCCTCCCCCGAGGATATTGTTCCATTGATTTTTTTTATTTTTTAGAGAGAGTGGAAGGGAGAGGGAGAGACAGAGAGAAACATTGATGAGAGAGAGACACATCGATTGGTTGTCTCCTGGGCGCACCCTGACCAGGGCCAGGGAACCTGCAACCACGGTACATGTCCTTGATCGGAATCGAACCTGGGACCCTTCAGTCCGCAGGCTGATGCTCTACCCACTGAACAAAACAGGCCAGGGCAGGGATCAGGTATAAATTTCAGATGGTAAAGGTGTGGAGGGACTGCCCGGGCAGGGCAGCTGAACCCCAGGGTGGGGCCCACAGTGAGCTGGGATTCACTGGCACCTCTTGTTCCAGGCCCGCTTGCATCTGGGTGGTGGGTGGGTGTGTAGGGTGGGGGCCAGGGGGACTCAAGCTGGCTACACCCTTGGGTTGATTCCCAGAAGGAATCACTGAGAATCTAGTCTGGAGAGGAGCCAGGCACAGAGGCTGCTGGAACTCAGTAAGTGAGATTTCTTTGTCTTTGGAACTGTCTTAATTCCTCAGCTAGCTTTTGTGTCTCCTTAGAGCTGAGCTCAAAGCTCTTTGGAAGGATCGTTGGTCTTTGAGGGAAGTAGGAAGGAGGATAACTTGGGTTCACAACACAGCTAATTAGCGGAGGGGTTTGGGGAGGTTTAAAAAATTTTTTTTAATTTTTTACAGAGGGAGGAAGAGGGAAACATATTTTCAAGAAATATCAGTCGGTGACTGGGGATCAAACCAAACCTGCAACCTAGGTACGTGCCCTGACCACTGGGAATCAAACCCAGGACCTCCCGGTGCACAGGACGATGCACCAACCATTGGACCACACCAGCCAGGGCGAGGAGCTTTTTCCAAGGGAGACAGTGGGTGGGGACCACAGGAGAGAGAGGAGGAGCAGGCCTTTGAGGGGGGGAGTGAGTGTTAAGACTGGTTGGCCGAGGGAACCCACCAGGATCTTCCACCCAGAGGGTGGTGGTTCTGAGTTCTGAACATGTGACAAGACAGGGAGCAGCCGCTGGTGGTTGATGGGTGCCCTTAGGCAAGCAGTCTAGGAGCCTCCGATTCCCTCTCCTTAAAGAAGATCTGTTGTCTGCGAGGATTAAATGAGATAACCGCCTCTCCCTGTGCCAGGTGCTCAGCATCAGGAGGTGCTGGAGAAGGGCTAGTCCCATCCAGACAGGGAGGGCCGATCACTGGGAGGCAGGACCCCGGTGGGAAGGTTGGGGTGGTGAGGGTGGGGGTGCAGGGGTGCACTCCACCTCCGCTCAGCGTGCCAGGGTCTCCCTGCCTAGGGCCCCGGCCTGGGCACCCTGTCTCACTTTGGGAGAATGCGCAGCTGTGGGGCGGGCCGGCATCCCTGACACTGGACATGGAGGCCCAGGAGTCGGTGTCAGTGAGATTGGGGTGAGGACAGGTGACAACGGGAAGGGCCCTGGTGGCTGGCCTCCAGGACAGGGCCACACTGGGGACCTCCAGGGGATGAAGGGAGTCATGAATACGGGTAAAGCAAGCTGATGTGAGGAAACAAGATGGGACCCTTGGGCTGTCACCAAGGAAGGTGGCTGCTGCCCAGGCCAGCCGAGTGTGGCCAGCGTCCTGGGCTGTTTGGACCCAGAGTTGCCTGTTCTCCCAGAGCTTCAAGAAAAAGAGGGAACAGCGACTTGTAATATGAAATCTTTCCATTTTAAAACATTGGGAATCAATTAACAAAATGAAAGAAATAACCAAAACCACCAGGCAGGCCAAGCAAAACCCACTACCTTGGCTGGTGACCCCTGTGTCCCGCCCCACCCCCCCGCCGCCCCCTGTCCTGGCAAAGGTGGCCCCGAGGGCAGGCAGGCAGGTCCCAGTTGCCTGCTGCAGAACTCTCCTGGGAGGCTCGTCCTCACTCCCCTGCTCTTGGAAATGAGCTCATAATAGACTCAGCTTCCCAGAGACCTTGGGGAGAACAGAGCCATCCTGCTGTGCTGTGTGGTCCCGGGCAAAACCCTTCCCCTCTCTGGGCCAGCTTCCTGTTCTGCGGCAGACAGACGGGCCTGTGGGGTTCCCACAAGTCTGGACAGTGTGTGACTAAATCCCTCGGGCTCTAAGGATGCAATTATTATGGAAGTGACTCTTCCCAGGAACCACACTTCCGGGGTTGGCCACTGCACTCTGCATGTGGTGTGTCAGTCACAATCGTGCGTGTGCAGGGATGTGTCATCATTCGGAGCTTTGCGTGGCCCAATGTAAATACCATTATTTTAATAACTCTGCCCTGGGACCTTTCATGGCTGCTCTGGAAGCCCTAGGAAGCCTAAATAATTCTCCCAGCGACCCGGAGGTGGGGGGTCCCTCCCGGTTTGCAGATATGGAAACCTAAGCTCAGAACACAGGACCCTGACTCCAGCGACCGCGCAAAGCAGCCTGTGGGGTCCCTCCTTACATGATGGGAAAGGAGTCTGCTGTGCCCATCACAGTTTGAGCTGCTGGAAGAGGGCAGAGGGAGAAGAACAAGGTCTTTGCCTTTGACTTTTTCTTGGAGGGGAGAGAGTAGCTGAGCCCTGGCTCCCTCTCTGGCCCTTTAGTCAGAATCCTTCTACCTCTCTCTCTTTTAAAATATGTTTTTATTGATTTCAGAGAGGAAGGGAGAGGGAGACGGAAACATCAGTGATGAGGGAATCATTGATGGGCTGCCTCCTGCATCCCCCCTCCTGGGGATCCAGCCCACAACCCACGCCTGTGCCCTGACTGGGAATCGAACTGTGATCTCCTGGTTCCTAGGTCGAGGCTCAACCACTGAGCCACACCGGCCCCACTTGTTGTCCTGTCCATTCTTTCTCCCCACAATCAATCTGGCCTGTGGTTCCTGCAGCACTCAGAGCCGGAAGTCGAGTGAACCCCAACTCTCTAAACAGTAAAGCGTGAACCCACTGGCCTTCGGAGGGGCCGGTTATGCTGTGAGAGCGCGCCCAGCGGGGGGCCGGGCAGCGGTAAGATGATGTGGGTCTAGAACACCCCAGCTTTTTGTGCGCCCCCCTCCTCCCCAACCCACCCCACCTCGTTTTGGGGGAGGTCAGTGTCTGTGTGTGCTCCCCGGCCCCCCCGGGAGACCCCGTTCCTGCAAGGTGCCCCTCGCGTGGTTGGGGGGCCGTGCTTTCCCGCTGTGGCCCCCCGCAGCGTCCCCGGGAGCGGAGGGCGCGGGCCCTTTAAATCCTCCGGGGCGGCGGCGGGCCGGGGATGACATCAGCGGGCGGGCCCGGGCTCAATGGGAGCCGGCGGGCGCGCGCGAGGCGGGAGCGCGAGCCGGCGGCGGGGGCGGCGGGCTGGAGCGCCCGGAGGAGGCGGCGGCGGCGGCGAGAGCCCGAGCCTGAGCCCGGCCAGGGCGAGCGGAGCGCGGCGGCGGGCGGAGAGGCTGGCGGCCGGGCTGCCCCGCGAATCCTCCCGCATCCGGCCCGGCGGGCCGCTCCCGCTCGCGGCAGCCCCCCGAGCAGCGGCCCGGCACCGGCGCCTTCCCGGCGGGGTAAATATTGGGGGGCCTGGGGCTCGCGGAGGGGCGCAAACCCGGGGGGAAACGGGGCTCCCTCCGCCTCTTTGTTTTTGCGCGAGAGGGAGGGAGGGCGACACCCGCGCGTGGCGCTCGGGACCCGGGGGGAGGGGGCCGCCGGGCGCCGCCCGCTCGGCCCGCGAGGACAAAGGCGCCGCTGAGGCCGAGGGGAGGAGGAGGAGGGTGACTATTATTTTGCTGGCTCGTGGGGGGATGGGGAGAGGCCCCCCCAGTCCAGCCCGGCCCCCCTCCCCCAGCGTGGACCCCTTCTGGTCACAGCCACCCGTCAGCGGCCACCCCAGGCTGTGATTTGGGGACTTGGAGGGAGGGCGTCCGGGTCTGGGGTGCTGGGGGCACCCGATACTGTTCATTCGAGCTTCTCCGTCAAACCCTGGGCTTCTGTCTGTCTGGCCCGACAATCAGCAGCGCCTCCCCCGTGTGCCCCGGCTCGGGGCTTCGGACCTGGGGGGTCAGCAAGGCTGCTCCCGGCGGTGGGATGGGGCGCCGGGGGCCCTGAGATGGAGGGGATGTGGTCACCCCGCCACCGAGTCTGTTCCTTTGTGGAGAGGAAGAAAGGGGTGGGGGTTATTTATCAGCTCGGGTTCTCCCGTTTCTGCCTGCGAGAAGCCCGTGTTTTGCAAGTCTCTGTGGAACCTAAAACTCCGTGTGCGCCGGGGCGGCTCCCGAGAGAGGATTCCCAGGCTCCATCGCACCCGAACTCGCAGTGGGGTGGCCCCCTCCCAACTTCGCCTTAGTTTTCCTGCGTATTTTGGCGCAGCCTCCCTGGGGGTGAAAGATCTGGGGAGAGGGGAGGGGATCAGAGTTTCCAAGTTGCACCCCCAGCCAAATGTGTGTGGGGCTCTTTTCCCTTCTGTCTAGCATGTCCCTCCAGCTTTTATTTTAATGGTCCAGAGACAAGGGCCCTGGCTGGGGGCCGGGGTGGGGCGGGGGGCGGACAGGGAGTAGGAAAACTGTCCCTGTGGTGTGGCTGGTAGTTGTCTCATTGTAACTAGCTGAAACTCTGGAGCCTTCCTGTCTGCCTTTTTTTTTTTTTTTTAATACTTCGTTTATTGCCCCCTCCCCCGCCCCCAGGGGAGAAGCAGCACAGAACTGGAGAGCCTCCCCATTCCTGACTCAATCCTCTCTCCTCTCCTGGGGAAGCTTGGGGGGGGGGGGGGGGGCGCTGGGACAGCCCAGGCTCTGGCTGGGGTCTGGGCGGCCAGCATAGAGCAGGGTCGATGGTTTGTACCTTCTCGTCTCCCTTTCCCTGCCGGCAGCCCCGTGAGTGGGGAGGGTTGGGGGGGTCATGTGCGTGTATTTATGTAAGACACCCAGACGGAGGGCATGGGTATTTATATAACCTGGCGTGGGTATTTATGTTCCTTTTCCGAACCTGCGGCTTTCCCGGCTGCCATGTGTGGTCTCTGAATTGGCGTTGGTGGGGCACAGACGTGGGGGGGGGGGGGCCCTGTGTGTGGAGGCCCGCACCCCCTCCCCCAGCAGGGCTCCTGGCGACTGCTGCTTTCCTTCTTTCTTGGGGCGTACACACGGGACGGTGTGGATGCGTGGCGTGTGGGTTTCCTGCAGATGTGGATGGAGCGTGTGAGCTGGCAGCCTGGCACCTCAGCTGGGACCGGCCAGGCGTGTGCGCAGAGGCCCGTGGTTAAGAGCCGAGTTTGGCCAGCTCTGGGGTGGAGGTGCTTCCTGTGGCCACTGGGGAAGGGCTGGTGGTGGCTCCCTGGGAGCCAGGTGCCGCGGCTGGATGTCTCCCGGGCAGGAGTTCTTGGCACCTTGCCCCTGCCGGGGGGAGAGCACAGCCTGGCCATCTGTGGGCTAGATCTCTCCCTTCTCCCTTCCCAGGGGCGTCGGCTTTGGAGAAGGCTAGCACTTGGCCTGGGGAAGGGGCAGAACCTCTGGGCCTGGCACAGCTGCCGGTCCTGGCATGAATTAAGTCCTGTTTATGGGGGTGCGAGGCCGCCAGGTGGGGAGGCAAGAGCCCTGTGTTGGTGGTGGGTGAGACGACTGCACTAACTTGCTGCTGTGGGCTGGGTGGACAGGGCATGGCCTCTCTGGGCCTGAGTTCCTGGGCTGCAGACGAAGGCCCCTCTGTTTTGTTTTTTGTTGTTTTTTTTTTTTTTTTTTTTTTTTTTTTGAGAGAGAGAGAGAGAGGAAGGGAGGGAGAGACAGACAAACATTGATGAGAGAGAGAACTTAGAATGGAACTCACAGCCCGGGCATGTGTCCTGACCGGGAATTGAACCAGCGACCTTTCAGTGTGCTGGATGGTGCTCAACCAGCTGGCCACTCCGGCCAGGCTGAACGCCCCTCTTGACAGTCCTGTACGCTGGCTCTTGTAGACACAGTGAGATCTGGGGGTCCCCTACTCTCCCAGTTTCATAGTCTACCATTTCCTCTCCCCCCACAGCAGAAACCGCCTCCCAGCCATGGGGTTTCCTCCTGCCCTGGCCAGGGCCCAAGCGCTCCAGGCCAGAGCAGGGGGTGTCCACCAGGGACCCTGATGTCCCACAGGCTTGGACACCCGGGTTGGGACACAGGATGTAGGCAAGCTATTAATCAGTACCCCTCTCCCAGCTGCCCCCCCCCCCCCCCCCACACACACACACGCCACAGAAGCTCAGCCTGGAGGCCCAAAACCTGGCTCCGGTCCCTCCACTTGTTCAGTTGCCCTCTTAGAAGACCCTCCTGAGGTCCTGGTCCAGAAGAAGTCCCGTCCCAAACAGTCCATCCAGAGGAAGGTGCGGAGTGGCCTGTGTGGGAGGTCCCCGGGGTTGTGAGGTGGCGAGAAGGAGAGCACGGAGGAAGGGGTCCCTTCTGCGGGCACACTGCCGACTGGCAAGGTCCGGCCTCTGGGAATACCAGGCCAGCTGTGGAGGCCTGGCCTCTGGTTCTTGGCTTGGGAAGCCTGGGGTGGGGATGGGGCCAGGACAGCCGTGACTTCTGAGCCCTGGAGGGGCTGAGGAGCTTAGGGACCCTCTGTTCCACACGTCTTCCCATCCCTGGAGGTTGGAACTTGCTGGTGGTTGCCATGGTAGCACCACCTGGACGATCAGCTCCTGCATCTCCCTTCCCCTTCACCCCCTTTGTCCTTGGTTTTCCCTTTAGGGTCTTGGCTCATGACTGGCCTGCCCCAGAGGGGCTCCCATCGGAGGGTCCCTGAATGAGGGTCCCCCAACGTTTGCTCCCGGGCCTTGTCTCCAATTCCACCTTTCGCCTGGCCCAGCTGACACCTCTGCCAAGCCTGCCTCCGCCATTGCCCACACCTGGAGGCTCTCGGGCCACCTGACACCTGGCTGTCCTCAGGCCGAGAGAGGCCAGATCGCCTTCCTGGGCAGTGGGAGGGAGAACGCTGGTCTCCCAGTTCCTGGGGCTTGGCCTGCTCCCTGAGCCCAGTGCTTCTGCTTCCCTCCACAGTGCGAGTGAACCATGGAGCTCCGCGTGGGGAATAAGTACCGCCTGGGCCGGAAGATCGGGAGTGGGTCCTTCGGAGACATCTACCTGGGTAAGTGTCCCCGGCTCCAGCTCAGCGGCTCTGGAGCCCCCGCCCCCCCGGACAACTGTGGGGATGAGGAGGGAAGATGCCGGGATTTCGGGCTCTGAAGTCGGAACTTGGTTCTGGGGCTGCATGTTTTAGTCATTTTTGTCCCTAGGACAGCCATGGGCAAACTACCTTTGAAATGAATAAAACTAAAAAAAAAAAAAAAGACCGTACCCTTTTATGTAATGATGTTTACTTTGAATTTATATTAGTTCACACAAACACTCCATCCATGCTTTTGTTCCAGCCCTCCTGTCCAGTTTAAGAACCCACTGTGGCCCTCGAGTCAAAAAGTTTGCCCACCCCTGCCCTAGGACCACCCCAGGTGGGGTTGGCAGCAGCATGTTGGGGTGAGGCAGGGGGGTTCCCGCTGCTGCAGGCTGGGCAGAGAAGGGTACGTTCAGCTCTGCTCCCTGCTGTGGGTGCCCTGGGCCTCTAGCTGGGCGTGGGAAAGCCCAGCCTGGGTGAGCACCCCGTGCCTTGTCTCCTGGGAGTAGGATGTGGTGGACAGAGAGGCCTGGGCCGCTGCTGGCTCTGGCGAGGCCCCTCCCTGGGGTCCGGCCGCCGGGAATTCAGCGCAGGCTGGGAATGACGCAAGCTCCCCACTAACCTGAGGGGGCTGGGGGGGGGGGCGGGGGGCAGGGGTCGTAGCTTCTAGGCTCTCGCTCTCCGGATGTGCTTCCTGCTGAAAGTCTGAGTTTTGTTGTTTTAAACAAATCACTGACATCTGGCCTGGTCTTGCCCGGGAGTAAAGAGGCAGAGGCAGGCAGAGGCGCGAGTCTTCAAAAGCCACTTCCCAGCCAACCCAGGGGCCCGGTCTGGAGTCGGGGCTCTCCTGGTGGTTGCTGGCCTGCAGAGGAGGTGTTCTGTGGGTAATTGTGAACTGGAGCTGCTAGAGCAGCGGTTCTCAACCTGTGGGTCGCGACCCCTTTGGGGGTCGAACGACCCTTTCACAGGGGTCGCCTAAGACCATCGGAAAACACATATATAATTACATATTGTTTTTGTGATTTATCACAATGCTTTAATTATATTCAATTTGTAACAATGAAGTTGGGGGTCACCACAACATGAGGAACTGTATTAAAGGGTCGAGGCATTAGGAAGGTTGAGAACCACGGTGCTAGAGCAAGGCGGCCAGCGCCTGTCTCTCCTCACTCCCGGCCGTGTCCTTGGGAAAGGAGGAGACGGCCTGTCAGTGTGCTGGGCTCTTGGATTCGGAGCTGGGGTGAGGAGGTCCCCGCCCTCATGGGTATGAAGTCTGCTAACCAGGGAGCCACCCCTCCCTGTCAGAGGGCCGGGGAGGGGCGTGCACACGGTGTCAGCGCATGCTTCGCATGCCTTGTGCTGAACAGCGCGATCTGTCACGGCAGTTCTGGCGTGGCACCGTGCTGTCCCCATGCCCACGTGGAGAAGCAGGAGCTTCGTGGCCAAGTGGCCCCCACGGTGCCTTTATGCCCACAGCCCCCACCTGAGGGACGGAGCACGGAAGACAGAACGTGGGAGGGAGACACCAGACAGCTCGGGTGCCAGGCCTGCTTTGTGCGGCTGCTCTGGGCTTGTGTCCCCACCAGAAACTGTGTGTGATGCTGCCACCTGGCTGGCCACAGGCTGTCAGGAGCAGAAGTGGCACGACGCGTGGCATGGGGAAGCATCGTAACGGCAGTGCCAGCCGGGCGTACGGGAGCTCACCCTCCTCTCAGCACTGCTGGGCGCAGAGGGAGGACGGCGCAGTGCAGCGCGCAGTTGTTGTAAAGGTTTTTCTCTGACGCCAAGCTCCTCCAGGGCAGGCGGCCTGGTTTGTTTCCACCCTCTGTCCCCAGAGCCCAGCATATGGTTTGCCCAAAGTGGGTGTTTAGTGAAGCTTCTCGAATGGATGGAGGAGGAAGTGGCTGGCACGGGCGCAGGCATGGGAAGCGGCCTCACGTAGCGGGGGAGAAGGGGGTTGGGACGTGGGGGCAGGTCCAGGTTCAGGCCCCCAGTCTCCTTTGTTGTGTGACAGGATGTCACTTTTTCTCTCTGAGCCTCAGCGTTCTCACCTGTGAAAGGGGTACCCGCACCCTTACTGTTTGTGAAATTGGGCTGGGTATAAAGGACTCACCACCAGGCTCTGGGGCTCAGGACTGAAGCCTGGAACCGCTGGCTTGAGGGCAAAGGGCACCGAGAGGCAGCTTTTGGCACAGACGCACACCTGCTCCCAGACAGCCCCCGGTCCAGTGCTTTCTTTTTCCCAAAGGGAAACTGAGGCCCAGAGAGGGGGAGGGGCAGGCAGGGTCACTCAGAAAGCCAGTGCCCCTGGCCCACGTGCAGGACCAACCTGGGGCAGGACTTGCTGTTTATCTAGTAGTCACCTAGTTTGTTTTATTTCTTTTTTGTGCTTCATCCAGTTCATTTTAAACCCTAGGGCCAGATTTCCTCCTGCTGCACAGGCTCTGGAGTAAATCCTACCAGGGCTTGGGTGCTGGCATTTCTTTTACTAGCTGTGTGCCCTTGAGCAAGTGATGACCTCTGACAGCCTTGGCTTTCCCATCTGTAAAATGGGCGCAAGGCCTCCAAAGCGGTGAGAAGTAATGAGATAGATCACAGCGTGCGTACACCTGCGCATGCTCGGCCCAGCAGTAGTGCTTTTTTGTGTGTCCCCCAACCCTCGGTCTTAGTTGGAATTTGCTACTGTCCTCTTGGGTCTTCTTGGGCCAAGGGGGAGGGAGGGAGCCCCTTCTCCTTGGCTGTCCGGTCTTCGCTGGGTACATGGGGGCCCCAGTCTGACACTGTGTCCTGCCAACTCCTTCCTGGGCCCCTGTCTTGCTGGCGTGAGGACAGTGGTGATTGTAGGGCCTCCCCGGCTGGCCTTGCTGGTTCCCTTTGTTCAAAGCTCTGGCCACATTCTTGCTGCCAGGGCCTGACTCCAGATGGCTTCTGCAGGTGGGGCTGGGCGCGGCCTCCAGGCCCTGCTTCCCAGGATCCCCGAAGGCGAACGGACACATTGTGGATGCACTCACTGTGGATGCGGCTGCGAGGCCCCCAGCCCCTCTTCGGTCCGTTTCCCCCACACACGGCAACATCGTAAGGGGAACAGCGGGAGAGTGGGGCCGGCTTTGTTAGGGCCTCAAGTTGGCTGCATGGGGTCCAGAGCTGGCCAAGCCCGTGCCCACTCTGCCAGCCACTGGCCATGTGCCCTTGGGAGCACAACACCTTTTAGTCTCTGGTCCTTGGTTCTAAATGGGAGGGCTTGGTGCTCCCACCAGGTGGCTATGGAGGGACTTCGCCCTCCGCGTCTGGTCCAGTTGGCTCCTGATTGTGTCCGCGTGTCTGTGTGGGTGTCCGAGCTCCCCAGTGTGAGGCCAGCCCTTCCAGCTAGCACTTCCCAGACCCTCTAGCGCTGGCCAGGGCCAAGCCCTTCTCTGTGACCAAGTTTGTTTTCCAGGCCAGACTGTCCCCCCATAGGCCCCTGTTTCTAGCTGGCGGCACCTCTGTCGCCCCTCCCCGGGTGACAGTTAGCCTTGGCTCCTCCCACAGAGGTGAGCTGAGCTGCAGGCAGGACTGCCTCGCTGGTCCAGGGCTCGGTATGTGTCTGTTGCATGAATGGATGAGGTGCTAAGGAATTGGAATAGAGAACAAAGCAGGGGCTTTGGGGCTCAGTTTCATTTATTTCAGAGAGAGGAAGGGAGAGGGAGAGAGAGAGAAACATCAGTGATGAGAATCGTCAATCAGCTTCCTCCTGTACACCCCCCTGGGGATCGAGCCTGCCACCTGGGCATGTGCCCTGACCGGGAATCCACCCCTGACCCCCTGGTTCATAGATCGACGCTCAACCACTGAGCCACACTGGCCGGGCTTGGGGCTTAGTTCCAAATCCTGGCTCTGTTGCAACCAGTTCTGTCTGACCTCGGGCCAGTTAGTTAACAGCAGTTGTGAGAGTTAAGGGAGAGAGAAAACATGGGCAGCGTCCAGATAGAACATGGAGGCAGCACACGGGTCCAGGGGCGGGACCCTTGGGGAAGCAGCTGGGACAGGTTTCCAGCACTTGGTGGGGTCGGAAGATTGCCTAACCGTTGGGCCCTGTCCCAGAGGAGTTGTGTGGCGTTTAGTCATTGACCTTTGGCATCTCTGCTTCTACAAGCAGTAGTGCTTGCAGGATGCTGTAAGAGTTCAGAGGCATAAAGAGCTCCTCTCCCCTCCACCTCCCCACCTCGGGGCAGGCACTCCCCCAGCACCTCTCCTCCCTGCTGGAGGCCCTGCCCCCGCCTGGGAGGGGCCCCTGTCAGCTCTTGTCTGGACCAGGGCAGCAGCCTTGGGTCCCTCGGGCCAGCCCTCACACTCCTGGGTCCCCCTGAGGGGAGAAGGGGATTTGTCCCATGGGGAACATGTGACAAGGTCTGGGGACATTCTGAATGTTGTTCCTCAAGGAAGGGGGTACTCCTGTGCCTCATGGGTAGAGGCCAGGGATGCTGCTGGACACCCTCCACTGCCCGGGACAGAGGCTGACAGCAGCTCGGAGGCCGAGAGACCCTGTGAGCAGGCATCTGTACTTGGCTCCTGGAGTCTCAGGCTAAGGGCCAGGGTCTTTGCTGGGCATTGAGACCTGATCCTGCCCTGCTCTCCTCTTTCATTGTCACCCTCAGCTGCAGTTCAGGATTCTGCACCCACCCCCGTCGGGCCTTTGCACGTGCTGTGGTCGCTGTCCAGCACAGCCCTGACCAGGCATCGGGACCCTTGCAGCTTCTGTCCAGGGACGCTCCTTTCCCCACCGAAGGCCTGTTCCCTCTCCTTCCTTCCATGCCCCACACATGGTCAGGGCACCTCGGGCTCATCTCTGAAGCCCAGGGGTTGGTCCTGGTCACCAAACCCAATGTTCCTCGAGCTCTTTACAGTGTGTCAGGCACAGCTAAGCCTGCTGGCACCTCAAACGCCATAATGAGCTGGGTACGGTCAACCCCAGTTTACAGGTGGGGTGCCTGGGGCGCAGAGGGGTAAAGCGACTTGCCAGGGTCCTCTGGTTAGAAGGTGGCAGAATCAGGATTTGGGCTTGGAGCCCGCACTGTTTTTGTTGTTGTTAATCCTCACCCGACTGTATTCTTTCCATTGATTTTTTTTTTTTTAAGAGAGAGTGGAAAGGAGGGAGAAAGACAGAGAGAAGCATCGATGTGAGAGAAACACATCTATTGGTTGCCTCCCACAAGGGCCAGGGTCCAGGGATCAAGCCTGCAACCAAGGTACGTGCCCTGGACCGTCATTGAACCTGCGACCCTTCAGCCCCAGGGCCGACACTAACCACTGAGCCAAGCCGGCCGGCGCGGGAGCCCACGCTCTTAACTGCTGTGCTCTCCTGCTCTTGCGCGGGCGGGGAGAGGGCATGGCCAGCCTGGTGGACGGCACCGAGCCCAGGTCCCCTCCCTGCCACATCCTCACGATCCCCGGAAACGTGTGCGCTCCCCCAGCGGGGAAGGTTGATGTGTCAAAAGCACTTCATAGTTTGCAAGGCACTTTCTCTCCATTGCTCATGGGCTTAGTAATCTGTGTATTTATTTTTTACTTTAACTTCATTTTATGTGGCTCAAAAGTGAAAACACACAAGCCCAAAAGCCAAGACACCGAGACATGCGAAGTGAAAGAAGCCAGTCACAAAAGACCGCATATTGTATGATTCCGTTTCTAAGAAATGTCCAGAACAGCCCATCCCTGGAGACCGAGTTAATTAGAGGTTGCCTGGAGCTGGGGGTTGGGCGGGAGTGGGGGGGGGGGTGATGCAGAGTTGACTACTCAGGGGTAAGAGTGTTTTGGGGATGATGAAAATGTTCTAAAATTGGCTGTGGGGTTGGTTGCACAATCCTGCGAACATTCTAAAAACCACTGAATTGTACACTTCAAAGGAGTAATTGTACAGTATGCGAGTTACATCTCAACAAAGGTGTGGAAAAAAGTGATAGCGCATAACATAGTATCCAGTGCAGTGTCTTCCCTGGCTCTCATGTTTTTTTCAGTGTTTCTTTATATAGATCCAACCAAACATAGACACATATTATTTCCTTGCCTGTTTTTTTTTGTACTGAAAAGAGGGCATAGGATACATAGTGTTCTGTACTTTGCTTTTTCACTTCCTGTATCTCTGAGATCTTTCTACTTGTGCACAGAGAGAGCTTCCTCATTCTTTCTCCACTGTCGTCGGGGTATGGATGGCCCATTCTTTACATAACTGGGCCCCAGAATGACGGGCTTTTCAGTTGTCTGCAGGCTTTTGCTGTTACAAACGGCCTGCAGTGGGCAGCCTGGCCCGGGCCTCCTATTGCACCGGGCGGGCGGGGGTGAGCAGTCATCTCCAAAGTGGGAGCTGGGTGGTGGCACGTCGCCCCCTGCAGGGACCTGCGCGTCGCCTGGACCACCGGGGGAGGGGTGCCCACTGCCCCACAGCCTCACAACGGACATCCTGACGTCTTCTGGGGGGGCTCTTGCCAATTGTAGTGGAAAATGGTCTTTTAGGAGCATTTTCATTTGTATTTTTCTCGCAAGGAGGTAGATAGGACATCTTTTCCTCTGAGTAAGCCGTTTTTACATTCACGATTTCTTTCTCTGTGGCGTGTCTGTTCAGATCCTTTACCCTATTTGCTGTTGAGTCTTTGGGCTTTTTCCTGCCGATCTCTCGGAGCTGGTTATACTGTGTTAGCCATGTAATGTCAGCTCCTCGCCGCTGAGAAGGGTTACGAGAGTGTGTTTCTTAGGACTTTGTTTCTGGTATTTTTGCCATGGAGAAGCGATTCCTTTTTTGGAGGTGAGGAAGCCACTTTTTTTGCCCTTTTTAATGGCTTCCGGATTTTAAGTCGGGGATAAAAAGCCCTGCCTACCCCCAAATTAAAAGACAGTTCTCCTGCCCTGGCTGGGAGGCTTAGTTGGTTGAGCGTCGTCCCATGCACCAAAAGGTTGCAGGTTGGTTTCCTGGTCTGGGGACCCACCAGGTTATGAATTCTATCCCTTCTCAGGGCATGTATGGGGGACAACTGATTGATGTTTATCTCCCTCTAAAAAAAGAAAAACAATCAATAAAAACATAGCCTCAGGTGAGGTTTAAAAAAAGAAGGCACTTCCCCCTTCTTCTAACATTTCTCCACCCCCCCCCATTGGTTTTTTTTTTTTTATTAACTTTTGAGTAAATACAAAAGAACACGTATACAATGTGTGCATGGTGTCAGGCACCCTTCCCATTGGAGGAGGACCCGCCTGTCCCCTTGTGAGGACCCCTGGCAACCCTTCCTCCCTGTCCTCGCTCTCCCCTCACAGAGGAAACTGCTGTTGATATTTTTAAAAATACTTTTTTAATTGATTTCAGAGAGGAAGGGAGAGGGAGAGAGAGATACAGACATCAGTGATGAGAGAGAATCATTAATCGGCTGCCTCCTGCACGCCCCACACTGGGGATCAAGCCCACACATGCCACAACACCAATGAACCTTAAACCTGGTTCCAAAGTGGCTGGGCCAGCTTACACCTGGTGGGCAGGTGCCCCACCAGGAATTGAACCATGATTTCCTGGTTTGTAGGCTGATGCTCAACTGGTGTTGCGTTTTTTTGAAATTTAGACAAAATGTGCTTGCCTCTTGTCTCTCCCTTCCTCCTTTTAAAACATAATTGAGGCGAAATTCACATGACATAAAAGTAACCTTTTAAAAAATATCCTCAAGGGAGGTTATGTTTATTGATTTGGGAGGGAGGGAGGGAGGGAGAGAGAGAGAGAAAGAAACATTGATATAAGAGAGAAGCATCTATTGGTTGCCTCCCCTATGCACCCTGACCTAAAGGACTGAGGATGGAACCTGCTGCAACCTGTGGTGTCCTGGAGGAGGCAACTAAGTCTGCGGCCAGAGCAAAAGTAACCATTTTAAAGTACACAATTCAGTGGCCATTGATACATTCCCAGTGTTGTGCAGCCCGGCTCTGATACATTCATATCACCCCAAAAGGAACCCCTGTGCCCATTAACCAGGTGTACTCCCTCTGTCCCCTCCCCCCGCCCCTGGCATCCACCAATCTACTTTCTTTCTCTAGAGACTGACCTATTCCGGCTATTTCGTATGATGGAACTGTACAGTACTTTGTCCTCTGTGTCGGGCTTACTCACTTAACACGTTTTTAAGGTTCACTGGTGGTGTGGCATGTGTTAGGACGTCAACCCTTTATGGCTGAGTGTAGACAGCTGTTTTTTATCCGCACGTCCGTCAATGGCACTTGGGTTGTGGGCGCCTTTGGCACTGTGAACGGAGCCTCCTTGCTCTCCGGCACTCGGTGCTAAGATGCCTGCAGCGTCACCTCCTCGCCCCCGCCCCTGGCGTTCCTCTGTATGACTGCGTCACCACCGAGCCGCTCTCCAGCTGGTGGGCGTTTGGGTCGTCCTTGCTGTGTTCATTCTTGCCACGTCCTCCCGGTGCTCGTGTTTCTGAAGGGCATGCACTTGGGGTTGGTTTGCTTGGTCATGTGTGTTTCACTTTACCAGATAAATGCCAGCTGGTTCCAAAGGGGCTGGGCCAACTTACACCCACCTTTTAAAAATGTATGTATGTAGGTATTTATTTATCCTCATCCTAGGATATGCTTATTTTAAAAAATTAAATCTTTATTGTTGAACATATTACACATGTCCCCCCTTTTCCCGATTGACCCCTTCTAGCCCGCTTTTATTTATATATATATATATATATATATATATATATATATATATATATATATATATATATATATATGTTTTTATTGATTTCAGAGAGGAAGGGAGAGGGAGAAAGATGGAAACATCAATCATGAGAATCATTGATTGGCTGCCTCCCGCACGCCCCCTGCTGGGGGTTGAACCCAAAGCCCGGGTGTGTGCCCTTTGACCGGAGTTGAACCGTGACCTCCTGGTTCATAGGTTGACACTCAACCCCTGAGCCACACTGGCCGGGCCACCCCAACTTTTTTTTTTTTTTTTAATAGAAACTTTTGGTCCACTCGGGATTCCTCCTGGAATGTGCCGTGAGCTGGGGTGACTCTCCCGTGGCTAGCCAGGTGTGCCGGGATGTTGACTGCAGAGCCCCATCCTGTCCCCTGCTTTGGGGTGCCAGCCTGGTCCTGAATTCTCCCAGTGGCCCTGCCCGCTAGACTTCCTGCTTTGTCTGTCTGTGCTGACACCGCACTGTGTTAGTTACAGCAGCTGTGGTCACGGCTGGCCGGACAAGGAGACTGCCTCTCAGCCCAGCCCCCAGCCCAGGGGTGGGCAAACTTTTTGACTCGAGGGCCACAATGGGTTCTTAAACTGGACCGGAGGGCCGGAACAAAAGCATGGATGGAGTGTGTGTGTGAACTAATATAAATTCAAAATAAACATCATTACATAAAAGGGTACGGTCTTTTTTTTTTTTTTTTAGTTTTATTCATTTCAAACGGGCCGGATACGGCCCGCGGGCCGTAGTTTGCCCACAGCTGCCCCAGCCCTTCCACACGGCCCGCCCATCATCATCGCTGGGGAAGTGCAGCCTCGCCCACCCCATTCTCCTCCACAGCCTGATACCCCACTGGCCTCACCTCTCCAGCTCAGTGGCCCCACCCCACCCTCCAGGATAAGGTTCCCCTCACGTGGTCTGTGAGCCTTTTGTAGCCCCGCCTGTCCCCCCTTGAACCCGGACTCTGCAGCACGGCCCGTGGTTCTCTGAATCAGCCCTCATTCCCCACCCCTTCCCTGGTGCGGCTGTAGTTATGCTCCCCCCCACCCCCCCAAGCTGGCTCGGGTGCCCCTCTGTGCCCCACAGCTCCCTCCGCTTCCCTCGGATACAGTGCTGAGCCCTCTGCCACCCCAAGGGCACTGAGCCAGCCGCTCAGGCTCAGGCGCAGGCACAGGCACAGTTGGTGCTGGTGTAGAGCCGCCCGCCCTGCCGAGGGGGACCCTGACCCTTGCTTCCCACACCCCGGCAGGTGCCAACATCGCTTCTGGTGAAGAAGTTGCCATCAAGCTCGAATGTGTGAAAACAAAGCACCCCCAGCTGCACATCGAGAGCAAGTTCTACAAGATGATGCAGGGAGGAGGTGAGGGCCGGGCAGCGGGCGGGAGGGCGGGGAGGAGAGGAGGGGCGGCTGCAGGCTGGTCTGGGGCCAGGAAGGACCTCCCCTGAGAGCCCCACTTCCTGGCCCCCCAGTGGGAATCCCGTCCATCAAGTGGTGCGGGGCCGAGGGCGACTACAACGTGATGGTCATGGAGCTGCTGGGGCCCAGCCTCGAGGACCTCTTCAACTTCTGCTCCCGCAAGTTCAGCCTCAAGACGGTGCTGCTCCTGGCCGACCAGATGGTGAGTCCACCGCCCGCCCAACCTCTGCTTCCCCATCGTGCCAGTGGTCGCAGGGTGCCAGCTGGAGGATGCCGGAGCAGGAGGCAGGAACGGGGACGTGGCACAGGCCTGGTCCTGAGACTGGGACCTTAACCATCGGCTATAAAATGGGGAGGTGGTGTCTAATGCAGATGCCCGGGCTCAGCTTCAGACCTGCTCTGTTTGGCTCCAGGGTGGGGCCCGGGACTCTGCCAGCAGGCGATACAAAGCCTGTGATCTCCTAGGTCCTGTCCCAGGGAGGTGACTGCAGGTGAGCTAAGCCTCTCCAAGCCTCAGTCACCTCAGGTGAGAATCTCCCCTCTGCTGGGTTGTCTGGGGTCAAGCTGGGCGCAGTGCCAGGATCAGAGGGGGCGCCCACCACCCAGCATCCTGAGTTCCTAAAGCCCTTTATAAACTCGAGGGGGGAAAATTTTCTCAAAATATAAAAAGAGCCTGGCCGGTGTGGCTCCATGGTTGAGCATCACCTAGGAACCAGGAGGTCACAGTTCGATTCCCGGTCCGGGCACATGCCCGGGTTGTGGGCTCGATCCCCAGTGTGGGGCGTGCAGGAGGCAGCCGATCAGTGATTCTCTCTCACCACTGATGTTTCTCTCTCTTCCTCTCCCTCCCTCTCTGAAATCAGTAAAAACATATAAAAATATTACCTGCGATTTTCGGCTAAAGGTGTGTGTGCGAGGAGGGTGGCCAGTCTCTTAGGACATGAGACTCAGAAGTTTAGGAAATACTTGGCCACGCCGAGGAGGCCTTTGATGTACAGAAGGCGGAGGCCCCGGCAGGGACTGGCCTGCCAGAGGACATACCGTGTGCATATGTGTTAAGGCAGGGTGTTGTTTTTTTAAATAAATTGTTTAAAGAAGGGCCTGTGTGTCCGCCCGACTTTGGTGTACTTTGGAGACTAGGGGACAGAGCTTTGAGCGTCACCTCTGTCACCCTTGCCAAGGTCCGGCTTTATTGGAGCGCCCTCTCCCCCTCCCCTTCAATCTGTCGCCAGAACAGCCTTCCAGATGCCTCTGGCTCTGGCTCCCGGGTCCGAGGAGGGCGTAGAGCCAGGCAGGAGAGGCTTCCGTGGGGCCTGGATGCCTTTCCGGCTTCATTTCCACGTCTTGCCTTTAGCTTTCCTTCTGCCTTGCTCTCCTCTTGGACTCAAGCAGACTTGATGAACTCCTCCTTCAGAGCTGCTTTTTTTTTTTTTTAATGTATTTTATTGATATTTTAGACAGGAAGGGAGAGGGATAGAGAGTTATAAACATCGATGAGAGAGAAACATCGATCAGCTGCCTCCTGCACGCCCCCAACTGGGGATGTGCCCACAACCAAGGTACATGCCCTTGACCGGAATCGAACGTGGGACCCTTGAGTCCGCAGGCTGACGCTCTATCCACTAAGCCAAACCGGTTAGGGCCAGAGCTGCTTTCTAATGGCACTTCCCCCAGGAAGCCCTCCCGGACCTGCTTCTTGAAATCCTCTTACAAGCCTCTTTTTCCCTCGCCCAGGGCAAGGGCCATGTCTGTGTTTTCCATCTTGGCAGCCCCTGCCCTCGGCCCGGGCCCGGCCCCAGCACGTGGGGAAGGCCTCTCTGGGGACTGCCTGCTGAGGGACTGCTGTCCCCTCTCGTCCCCCAGATCAGCCGCATTGAGTACATCCACTCCAAGAACTTCATCCACCGGGACGTCAAGCCTGACAACTTCCTCATGGGGCTGGGCAAGAAGGGCAACCTGGTGTACATCATCGACTTCGGCCTGGCCAAGAAGTACCGGGACGCCCGCACCCACCAGCACATCCCCTACCGGGAAAACAAGAACTTAACTGGCACTGCCCGCTACGCCTCCATCAACACCCACCTGGGCATCGGTGAGTGGTCAGGGCCGGGGGCCTCGTGCACCATCGTGCACCCAGGAGCTGCTGGCCCGGATCCTGGCGCCCTGCGGCCTGGATGTTCCCCCGACTCCCACAGAGTCAGGTCCTCCCCTTTCAGAGAAGAACCACGGCCCCCCCAGCAGGTTCTCCTGCCCGACTGCGCCCCCAGCTTTTAATTTATAGGCTGGGAAACGAGGCTCACGTGATGACACGGGTTGCTTAAGGTGTTGGCTCAGCAGGTGCCAAAGCCGGATTTGACCCCAGCTGTGTCTGATGCCACAGCTTGTGCCCTGTCCACAGGGTGGGCCAGGCGAGGAGGCCCTAGTTTTCGGGTGAATGGATGCCTGCCCTGGATAAACTAGCCCCCCCACCCCACCACCACCACCAAAGAAAAGTAGGCCCAGATTGAGTTGAGAAGGCTCAGCCTCAGGTCCCTTCTCTGGAGGAGAAGCCAGAGATGGCCTGTTTGCCACGGGGTTGCAGCAAGCTGGGGTGGGGGTGGGGCCCGGGGTGCACAGGGCGGGCTGTTGCCCCTCAGTCAAGGAGCATGTCCTGGCCCCGGCGACCAGGAGCCGAGGACGTGTTAGGCGCATGCGTACTAATGTGTCGGTGCTCCCTGCCCTCGCCTGCCCCTCTGTGCAGAGCAAAGCCGTCGGGATGACCTGGAGAGCCTGGGCTACGTGCTCATGTACTTCAACCTGGGCTCCCTGCCCTGGCAGGGCCTCAAGGCAGCCACCAAGCGCCAGAAGTACGAGCGGATCAGCGAGAAGAAGATGTCCACACCCATCGAGGTCCTCTGCAAAGGCTACCCCTGTGAGTAGCCCGGGGGACCCCTGAGGCCCTCCCAAGGGGGAGATGCCGCCGCAGAGTCCTGTCAGGGCTGCGGTTGCCCCCGGCACCAGAACATGAACCGCGAGCTCTGTCCCGGCTCGGGCGGACGGGAGGCCTGGCCGTGAAGCACTCAGCATCCCCCGACCAGCTCCTGCCTCACCTCCCAGGGCCTGAGCATTAGGGAAAAGGGGTCCCTCCCCGAACTCTCCACGCCTGACGCTTTGGTCACCAAACGTGTGGGGTTCTTCCCCCACCTCGCAGTTCTCTGGGACCCCAGTTGGGTGTCCTATCATTTACCTTGACCCTGACACTGTCTCCCTGGAGGTAGGGTCAGACCCCACGGGCCGAGGGCTCAGTCCTACAACTGTGGCCACCAACTGACGCCCCTGGCCAGCCCGACTGTGCCTCTGACCCACACCCAGGCTCCCACGACTCCCTCCCCGAGTGTGATTAACGTGCCAGCGTGGCTCCCAGATCTCAGGGAAACACACTTAGCAGTTCATGGAAGGGTGTGATGAGGGGCAGGTGGACGGGCAGGTGAAGAGAGGCACAGGGCGAGACCTGGGCAGGTCCCGGAGGCCGGAGCTTCCCTCCCCGTGGCGTGGGGGGAGGGTGTCACCCACCTGGAAGGTCTCCAAACCCATTGAAGGCTTCCTGGGGCAGGCACCATCAGAGACCCCATTTCTAGCCCTTCCCTTCTCTGGAGAAGTTGGGAGGGGGCTGGGGCTGGAAGTTCCAAGCTCCTCACCGTGGCTTGTCTTGCTGGTGCCCAGCCCCCACCAGGAGCCCACCAGCGTCACCTCAATAGGACAAGATGCTGCTGGTGCTCCGACCACTTAGCATTTACAAGGTTTTAGGGGCCCCGTGTCAAGGACAGGGTCAAAGACCAAACGCTCGGACAGGGCTGTTCTTATCACTCGGGAAGTAACAAGGGTGTGAGGAGCTCTGTGCCAGGAACAGGGCCAGGGGCCAGTGTGTATGCTTTCTGTTCTGACAAAGGCCCCTCTCGCCCCCAGTGTCAGGGAGGACGTGGAAGTCCTCCCCCCGTGGCTCAGGTCACGCTGGGCGTCCCCCTCGGGCTCCTGGCTGTCCTTTGAGTCCGTGGCAGCTGCTGATCTGCCACCTCCTAACCCAGCGTGGGTGACAGGAGCTGTGCACGAGGCGCAGCGCCCGCTCACGGAGGGGCCACCCCTTCGTTGCGCACAGGTCCGCCATCCTCGTCCTCAGAGGCCCCGCTCACGGGCAGGTGCGGGGTCATCACCGTAGGGAGAGCCATAGTCCCTGCTGTCTTCGTCTTGCCCCTCCTAGATGGAAAGTGTAGGGACGGTGGGGGGTAGGGTAGCTGCTGGGGCCCTGGGCGTGTGGGGCTCACCGTGGCCTCTTCTGTCCCCGTCACCCGCCAGCTGAGTTCTCCACATACCTCAACTTCTGCCGCTCCCTGCGGTTCGACGACAAGCCCGACTACTCCTACCTGCGCCAGCTCTTCCGCAACCTCTTCCACCGGCAGGGCTTCTCCTACGACTACGTCTTCGACTGGAACATGCTCAAATTCGTGAGTCACCCGGAGGCCGAGGCGGGCTCGGGGGACTGGTCGGGGAAGGCCCTGACGCACAAGGCCAAGGTGACCCTGTGGTGGGCGGGGCTCCCGGAGGACAGGAGCTATGAGCTGGACCCCGCGAGTGACGTCACCGGGGCCCTCGAGCCCCCGCGCTCCCCCCACTCCTGTCTCGTCAATGCCGACAGCTTGGACCGCCACGGTCGGCAGGGCCCGCGCGGGGCATTGCCTCCCGCCAGACCCAGGAGGACCTGGCTGGGCCTCCGGTCCCTCCTAGGCCCCCGCGGTCGGGCGTGGATGGCGCTGGCGGGCCCCCCTGCCGTCATGATTGCTGCCTACACTGTCCTGCTCCTGTTGTTCTGCACGGCCCAGGCGGCCGCCTTCACTGCAGCCCCTCTGGCCAGCCTGGACCCCTTCAGTGTGGTCTCCCTGTTCCTGGTCACGGGCCCCTGGGCCTTGCTAGGCGGCTGCTCGGTCTCCCTCTGTTGAGAGCCTGGCGGGGGGTGGGGGGGGAGGGTTGGGGGAGTCGTCAGTGAGCCTGGAGCTGCGGCGTCAGAAATCGTATGACTTGTTTCACATCTCTTCTGGAAAAGGGGGCTCCCTCGAGCCAGGCTCAGCCCCGTGACAGCGAGGCTATTGCGCCGCCCTGCCCCCACCCCCCTCCCAGTGCCGGGCCCGCGTACTCACGCACATACTGGTAAGGACCCTCCGAGGCTTGGCCCTTCCAAGATGGACCACTCGGCCCGGCGAGCACCAGAGGCTGAGCCCCTGCTGTGCTTTCTCTGTCCCTTCTAGGTGCCCGGCGCCCCTGGGCACCCGGGGCCCTGCAGGTAGGCCGGTGGAGGAGGTGGAGGAGGTGGAGGAGCTGCCCCCCCAAAACTACTGGCCTATGGTCTGGACTCCAGGGCCCCAGTTCTGACAGCACCAGGTGCCTGAGCCCATCGGGGCCAGGCCCGAGGAGGTGTCCCTTGGCGGGGGGGGTGGGGGGGGTGTGTGTGTCTGAGAAGGCCCTGCCCAGGGATTCTTGGGGATGACTCAGCAGCCTGATGGACAGAGCTGGGAGGAGGGGTGACGTTCCCTGCCCTGGAGGGCCTGGGGCTGGGGCTGGGCACCAGGAGCAGCTCTGCCAGGCCCGTCAGCAGCCTCTGTACCGAACCTGAGCTCATTAAACGTCCCCACCTGCACCCGCTTCGCTCGAGTTGCCTCTCCTTTCCCCACAGCCTCAGCGGCTCTGGCAGGCGCTCGGACCAAGGCCTTGTTCTGGATGGGGGGCAGCGTGTGGTCTTGTGCCTCCTCTCTGGGCCTCAGGGGGGCCTGGAACTGCTCCCTAAGGTGTGGGGTGGAGGCTGAGCAGAGACCAAGGTTTCCAGGGGCCCCAGGGGAGAGGTTGGAGGTGGCAGTGGGCACCTTTCACCCAGACCTTCCAGCTGGGAGTGTGGCGAGGGCCGGGCCAGCTCTCCTCGCCACGGCACCTCCGGGGACTCGGACGTGCGACCCTCGCTCACCATGTGGAAAGTCATCCTAGAGCCTGGGTCTGGGAGGGGCTCGGCCCTTCTGTCAGTTCAGCTCCAAACACAGGTGTTGCAGTGTCATTCAGTACGGCAGCCACTGGCTACGTTTTCATTGATTAAAATTAATCGGAGCTGAACATGTCACGTGTCAGTCGCACGTGCCACATTTCAAGTTCTCATGAGCCGCAGGTGGCTGGCTAGTGGCCGCCGTGTCTGGCGAGGCCGGCGTGGACATGTCCATCACAAGAAGCTGTGGACGGTAGATGGCTCCTCATAGCCTCCCATTGCATCGTCCACCGCCAAGATTTCGTCTCGTGGGGCTGTGAGCTCACTCCCCCCCAGGCTGGCACTCCGGCCCCTCCCGGGGTCCCCTTTGAAGAGGCCCCGGAGTCAAGCTGAACAGAGGTGCAGCAGCTTTCTCCAACACTGGCCTCTGGCGTGAAGGCCAGCGACCGGAGGCGTGGGCACCTTGAGCCCCACCACTGTGCTGAGCTCACCCACTCGTCGCCCCCTGGCAGAAGCGCCTGCAGACAGGCACCGGGGACCTATCATGCCTTTGAGCGGAAACCAGGACCCTGGCACAGCGCCCCCTGCGGGAAGCCTGCAGCACCAGCCAGCAGATGGGTGCCATGCTGGGCACTGGGCCAGATTGGTCAGCAGGAGGATCTGCCCCTGACTGAGAGCCTCCCTCCTTGGAGCAGCCACCCCCTAGCGTCCAGTGTGAGGCCTGGAGTCTGCAGACCCGGGAGCCTGGATGCAGCGTTCAGCCACTGTCCGAGGCTAACCGGCTGCCAGGGAGAAACTTGACCGGGCCCAGGACGGTCCACGCAGCGCAGGCGGTGACTGGATGTTACCTTGTCTTTTCTTGCGGGCAAATAAAAGCCAAGAGACCTCCCTGGCATGCGTTTCTCGAGGCGTAACTTGGCTCGGATGGAAACATGGAGAGGAGCTCACCTCCGGCCTCGGTGCTGGCCTTGGCCCAGGCCGCTACAGCCACAAAGGCAGGGGCTGTGCACCTCCGAGCCCATCATAGAGTCCCCACCCGGGGCGTGAGTGTCTCCCTCCAGCAGGAGGTTCCTGAGTGGGTGCTGCAGCTCTCGCCGCGCGGATTTCTGTGGTTCTGGTTTCTGTGGTTCTGGCTGAGCTGCTCTCTGCAGCCTGTAATGAGGGGGTGGGAGCCAGGGGGAGACTGGGGGACTGGAGGTCAGGAGCGGGAGCCCTGGTAGTTGCAGGCCTGCCTGCCTGGACAGGCTGTGGCGGGGAGGACGGGATGTTCGCTTCTAGAATGTCCTGCTAAGCCCTCTGGGGGTGCGGAGAGCAGAGCAGGGCTAGTTCACAACCAGCTCTGCCGTGAGCCGTGTGGCCCCAGGCAGGTCAGGAGGCCCCTCTGGGCCTCATTCCTTACTAGGCTTCAGGGACCATTTTGATCCGCAGCCACTACCTCCCAGAGTTGCTTACAGGCAAGGGCCTCCCCCGTTTCCCAAAGACAGTAGGGCCTTCTTGGCCAGTTCCCTGAGAGACACGGGGCTTGCAAGAGCCCGCACCCCGTGCCCATGAGCAGGCCCCAACTCAGCCCACAGCTCTCTCCTCCACAGATGCGGCCCCCCTCTCGCCAGCCCCCCGCCCTTCCCTGTGGACGACCCCAGGACCAACTAGGTAACGCGGCCGGATGCCGCTCCCATGCGGTGCTCCTCGCTGTGGGCCTTCCCCTCTCCTCTGCACTGGGGCGGCCAGTGGCCACGTGGCTGGGCCCCTGGGGCTCACACACCCCTCTGCCCAGCCTGCCTGCTCGGTGTCTTCCTCCTCCGTGGGGCATCTGGCCCCTTCCTTCTCCAGCTCCCCTGAGCGCCCATGTGAAGGCAGGCAGCATCTGTGTGGTCTCGGCACCTGCCAGGAGCCATTGCCGGGTCCAGGGGCAGGGGACAGGCAGCCCTTTGAAAAGGTCCCCGGCTGGGAGGCCGGGTTCGAGTCCTGGCCTGGCCTCGGCAGCCTTGTACCTCCCTCTCTGGCCTCTGAGCATCTGCCCTGCTGTGCTGGGAAGCCTCGAGGAGCCGAGGGCTCTCTACATGGAGGGTCCAGGTTGGGAGGACCAGGGAGGCCCTCGGACGTTAGCCCTCCCGGCCTGACTGGCCCTCTGAGGCCAGGACAGAGTGACCCGAGGCCCCTCCCCCGCCCCCCCGCCCCCCCCAGCTTCCTCCTTCCTCCGGGCAGGTTGTGGTTCTGTTGCTCTGTGCTGTGGGGTCATGGGTCGTTGCCAGGCCTCTCAGGCTTCCTGCTGTGGGGAGGAGGTTGGACCAGAGGGTTTCTGCGATGCCCCTGCCCCAAGATGCCCTGCGGGGATGCTGGACCCCAGAGCACCCTGACCTTGCAGGGCTGACCAGGCCTCCTCTTGCCTCCCCACAGGGTGCCGCCCGGAATCCCGAGGACGTGGACCGGGAGCGGCGAGAGCACGAGCGCGAGGAGAGGATGGGGCAGCTCCGGGGGTCTGCGACCCGGGCCCTGCCCCCAGGCCCGCCTGCTGGGACCCCCGCCAACCGGCTGCGCAGTGCTGCCGAGCCTGTGGCCTCCACCCCAGCCTCCCGCATCCAGCAAGCTGGTGAGCAGGGACCTGGGGCAGTGAGCTGGGCCCAAGGTGGGGGCAAGGGCAGTCAGGCCCCTGGACACTGAAGTTGGCTTCCCCCTGCCTCGCCCTCCAGGCAATACTTCTCCCAGAGCGATCTCACGGGTCGACAGAGAGAGGAAGGTGAGCATGAGGCTACACAGGGGCGCTCCGGCCAACGTTTCATCCTCCGACCTCACTGGGCGGCAAGAGGTCTCCCGGATTTCAGCCTCACAGGTGAGCTGAGCCAGGGCCCCCAGGTTCCTCCCTGTCCCCTGAGTCTGACAACCTTAGAGCAAGCCCCGTTTGTCAAGCAGGGACCTGGCCTCATTTAATCCTCCAACATCTGATTGGCCCCATTGAGCAAAGTCAGGATAACCTGCTGCAGCCAGCAAGTGGGAGAGCGGGGATCCAGCTCTCGCTGCCAGGGGCCCAGCCTGGATGGAGAGCCTCGCTGCCAGGGGCCCAGCCTGGGTGGGCAGCGGGGAGTTCGTGGGGGTGGGGGGGGTGGGGGGGTGCTGCTCACAGCCCCCGCATGTCCCATTTAGCACAGGATAGAGGGCTGGGATCCTGTGCGGTGGCCCCTCTTAGGGGGCATGTTTGGGCCAGGAAAGTTGGGGAAGGGGAATCCTGGTTGACCAAGGGGGGTGTCCTGGCAGAGGTGGGAGGAGACCTGCTCCGGCCCACAGTGGAGGGGTCTCAGCAGGTCAGGCCAGGAGCTGGCGTCCGGTGGCCAGGCTCGGCTGTGCATGGCCTGGAGGTCACACACCCTTCCCTCGGCTCTCGGGCCTTGGCGGGTGGGGTGCAGCTCTGGGGGAAACGTGCCCCGAGGCCGCAGCTCATCCCTTCCCCTCTCTCTGCCTTCCCTCCCAAGACAAGCGTGCCATTTGACCACCTCGGGAAGTGAGGGGCTCCGCCGGACCAGTATTTGCTTAGGTGAGTTGACAGCCGGTGCAGACACAGCCCCGCCCGCTCTGGAACCACCTGTCGCCGCGGGAGCAGACCAGTGTGTGTTGTGGGGGGGGCAGGGGAGCTGTAGATGGTACCAGGGACCCACAACCAAGGGCCTTCGAGGGAGTTGAAAACCTCTGAGCAGGCCTGGCCCACATCCGTTGATGTCTGCTGGAAACCCCTTTCTCTGTCCTCCACACCGCCTTTGCTTTAACATAATTTGCCGTCAGCAAAGACCCTTGGCCTCCACAAGCCCGGGAGTGAGCCTCCTGGGACTCCCATGGCTGCCTGAGGCCTTGAGTGGTGGATAGCAGCTCCCACTGTGGGTCAGGCTTGGGGAAGGGGAGGTGTGGGTCTGAGCCAGGGAGCATGTGCCCGACAGGCTGGGCCGGGCCTCGCACCCGAGGAAGTCATTGCACAGACTGAGCTGGGACCTAACGCCAGGGGCCAGCCTGTCCGTGGCACGTTGTGGCTGGCGTGGCTGCTCACCGAGAGGCCAGGAGAGAGAGTGTGTCCTTCCTGTGGAAATGGAGCACCTACTGTGTGCCCCAGACGGGGGACCAAGTGCAAAGACTCAGGACAAGGAGACAGGAGGTGAGGGGCGTCTGGCAGATGGGTGGCCAGAGGCAAATGCACCTCTAATCTTTCTCTTGTTTTTTTCAGTGTCTTCACTGTATTTTCTTTTAAAAAACAACGAAAAGATGGGGAAAAAACCACTCAAAAGAACAAAAACAGCAAAAACCCAGCACAAAAGCGACGATGGATTTTGTTTAATTTTTTATTTAAAAATTTTTTTTTGCCAACGGCAAGAAGATGAGATGCTCTCAGCACCGAGGATTCTTGTCCCTTTGCATTTCCCGCTGCCCACCGCCGTCAGGCTGCCAAAGGCTTCCCCAGACACCAGGCCACCCGTGCCAGACGCCCGCTGAGGCCCTGCCCTGTGATGCTGAGGCCAGGAGAGGGACAGCTCAGCCTTGCGGGCCATGAGGAGGTGGCCCAGGAGCCTGGGGACTGGTTTGTTTGGGTGGAGACGGTCTCACCAGGTGTCCTTGAGCCTCAGAACCACAGGGGACTCACAGCCCGCTGCCGGGGCGATGGAGGCTGGCTTTCCGTGTGGGCTCTTCCCAGTGTCCCCCTGAGTGTTTGGACCGTCCTTTGCCTTTGCAAGGGGACTTCAGTTGTGGGCGCTAAGGTGATGGGGGCCGAGCTTCCTCCTGTGCCTGTGTGTGCGTATGTGACCTGCATCTCCCAGGACAGCAGGACCTGCCCACCTGCCCGGCGGAGTTTCTGTTCTCATCCCCCAACCAGGACACGGGGTGGGTAGCGACCTGCCTGCGTCTCAAGGAGGGCACAGAGTGTCCTTGCCACCACCAGCCCCTCACCACCCTGCGGCAGCCCCGTCCCCAGCCCCTGGAGACTCCTTCCAGAAAGCACCTGGCCCCTGGGGTGTGGGTGAATTTCCTGGTCCTGACACCCCCGGGGGCCACCCCCCTGCACCCGGCCTCTCCAGCGAGGAGCCTGGGTCAGGGCTGAGCGCTGACTCACCCACCCCTCCTAGTTAACCTGTTTTTATTTTTGTTTGTTTTCTCCATGTGTGTATTTCCTAATTTATTTACCTCTGTTTCCCTTTCTTTCTTTCTTTCTTTCTTTCTTTTTCTTTTCTTTTTTTTTTTTTAATCAAAGAGCAAAGCTTTTTATAACTTTGTAATTTAAAAAACTGAAAAAAAAAATACTGAAGAACTTTGGGGGGAATTTTGTACTTTTTTCCTGTGTAAATATTGGACTTTTTTGAGCTTTATTGTGGTTGTTAATTTGAAGTAATAAAGTAGAAAAGGATAAAGTGACCTGGGCAGCCCACAGTCCACCTCTTTGCTCTGGGGCGATTCTCCTCAGCAGACCTGGGAGCGAGTATCGGGGGGGAGGGGGTGGAACTAAGGCTTCGAGGACCCAGTACAGACCACGTGGGAGCAAGTTCTGACCCCCGAGAGTGGGGCTGGGGCCTGAGAGTGCATCCTAACCAGCTCCAGGGGGTGCCCAAGGCCCAGGGCGCAGAAGACAAAGGTTCAGACAGCTCTTCCCAACATTGTCTTATCCACACACGAGTCCTGAGTTAGGTCTGCGCATCTCCGCCTTCGGATGGGGAAGTCAGAGATGAAGTCAGCTGCCCAAGCTCACAGCTCTGGCAGCAGATCCAGGATCTGAGCCCCACCCCTGGCCAAGGAGCCCTGCCAAGGAGGGAGGGCACTGGGGTCGGGGGTCAGTGGCGACTGAACCACAGGGGACCTTGGTGGTGCCTTCGTTGGAGCCTTGATAACGGGGCAGCCCTCAGCCCAGCCTGCCTTTGTCTCACCAGCTTATGAAATAATTTGTCTATCAGTCTGCATCTATCCACAGGTTTACTTTCCTACTTCTTAACCCAAGAGCTGCTGTTGTACAGCCTCCATCCACGGACAAGAGCAGAGCTGCTTGACCCCTTGACCCGACGGGTCAGCCTGGGAGGTGCTGGGGGGCTCAGAGGTTCCCTGGGGCATTTTGAAGCCCTGGGCGTAGCTGGAAACCCCTAGAGTTAGGGTCCCTCCCGTAGCTGGTGATTCAGAGCACTAAGTGGGTCCAGGCCGCCTGTCACTACCTGAGCCAAATTCAGCAGAGAGAAGATTGCATCACATATGAGCCTTTATTCCAATAATGCGGGCAGCATGGGAGAGCAGCTTGTGCAGGAGGCAACCAATCTATGTGTTTCTCTCACATGGATGTTTCTCTGTCTTTCCCTCTCTCTTCCACTCTCCCTAAAAATCAATGGAAAAATAACCTTAGGTGAGGATTAACATCAACAAAAAGCCTGAAAAAAGGTCAGCATTCCTGAGGCAAACTCCTGGAGGGGGTCAGGGTCCAGACACAGCAACCAAATCAAAGCACTCCCTGCATTTGTTCTCAAATGTATTTTCTGAGCAATGGACCCATCTGGGCCCCAAGGCACCCCTTATCTTTCTACAGCTGTTTTTCTTCTTGCAGCACCCCTTCCAGTTCCCAGGGTCTGTAAGAAAACCTCTCACCTATAGTGAATAATCATTAAACCTCTGGTCCTCTTCCTGTTACGTCCCCTTCTCCCTTTCCCTGGCATTTGAAGACGCTGCGGCCCCACACCCTGGCCCCCTGAGGACTTCTCTGGGTCATCTGACATCAAACACTTAAGTGTGAAATGATCAACTATGGGCCCTGAGGGGAAAATATGAGCTAATCTTTTAAAAAATAGATTTTATAGTGAAAATCTTAGTTCCTGTGTGGCTCAGTGGTTGAGCTTCGACTTATGAACCAGGAGGTCATGGTCCAGGTCCCGGCACATGCCCGGGTTACGGCTGGATGCCCAGTGTGGTGTGTGTAGGATGCAGCTGATCCATGATTCTTTCTCATCATTGATGTTTCTATCTACCCTGACTCCCATCCTCTCTGAAATCAATAAAAAAATATTTTTAAAGAAAATCTTAGTTCCTTATAACACTACTGTGCTTATTTGCTCCATCTGACAGCATATGTAAGTTTTAATTTTAATATTACTACTAAAAAGTACTCTTATGGAGTAAAGAACATTTTTTATATATATAAAAAAAGTTTATTTGGGCTAAACTGACAGCATTGCCAAGGAAGCAAGATCTCAAATCTTGCTCCGAAGAATCACAGTTTTGCAGTTTATTTTATACGTTTGGAATTAGGGAAGGATTATGTAAGGAAGATTACTCGAAAGTGGGAGAAAGCAAGGCAGGGATTGGATTACAGGAGGGTTAACAAGGTGACGTGATCTCCTGGGGGTGGTTACGCTTCTGAGAGATCTTGTCCTGGGATAGCTGTCTACTTCTGTGGTCACCAGCTTCTCATCCTAGAGTAGCGATTCTCAACCTGTGGGTCGCAACCCCTTTGGGGGTCGAACGACCCTTTCACAGGGGTTCGCCTAAGACCATCGGAAAACACATATATAATTACATAGTGTTTTTGTGATTAATCACTATGCTTTAATTATGTTCAATTTGTCACAGTGAAAATACATCCTGTATATCAGATATTTACATGACGATTCATAACAGTGGCAACATTACAGTTATGAAGTAGCAACGAAAATAATTTTATGGTTGGGGGTTACCACAACGTGAGGAACTGTATCAAAGGGTCGCGGCATTAGGGAGGTTGAGAACCACTGTCCTAGAGGAACCTTTGATTTCCCTTGTAGGAGGAGGCAAGGGTAGGTGTTCCTTCATGGTTAGGTGCCTGGCAAAGTCCCTTCCAATGAGATGGGAGAGTGTCCCTTTAGTTGATGTCCTGATTTGAAGCGGGGAGCCAGTGGGGCCCCAAGTACCAGCACCGCGTCCGGGTCCTCGGGGTGGGCCTGCACAGGCTCTTCAAAACCCTGCCAGAAACGCCAAGGAAATGTCGATGTAAGAAACATCCAGTTCGTAGAGAATTTTTATGAGTTTATTTGAGCCAAACGGATGACATTGCCAGGAAGCAAGACCTGAAATGCTCCCCGAAGAACGTCCAGGGTTTTTGTCCGTGGGGCGGATCTCCCGGACGCTGCTGCCAGAGTGCAGTGCCCGGAGGGACTTGGAATCACCCTTTTCTCTGGTTTTCACTGGTGTGAATAATGGGTTCGTCTCCCCCTTTTTGGCTTAATTTTATTTTTTGGAGATTCCATGTATGAAAATGAAGCAATAAAAAGAGTTAGAATCACTGCATCCTTGCCCCCCACTGTGTCCCCACCCACCATCCCCCCGGGTGCTGGTTTATGGGTCCTGTTTCTCACTCAGGGAGCTGATGCACATGGGAGGGTGGCAGCTGACAGCTTGGAGGAAGTGACATTTCAGCTGAGGTCAGAGGGTGACCAGGATGTGTCAACCATGCAATCAATTTATTTTTCATAACAATGCCAGGTAATCGCCAGGGAATTTTGCCCAGTCTGGAAGGGCAAACATGCCACTTAGTGAGTCATTTTCATTTCACGCAGCAAACATGGGCTGGGTTGTGTGGGTGCCGCGCCGGGCTGAGGTGGGGCAGAGTACAGCGGTGAGAACTGAGGCGCACAGGGTCGGAGACCAAAGGCCCACTTGACCCCTCTGTGGCCTTGGGCGTTGTCTGGGTCTCCGTTTTCTCCTCTGTGCAGAGGGGTTGATCGGATCTGCTTTAGATAGTTGTGGCTGAGTTCATTAAGATCTCACTACGCGCCCTAACCAGTTTGGCTCAGTGGATAGAGCGTCGGCCTGCGGACTCAAGGGTCCCAGGTTCGATTCCGGCCAAGGGCATGTACCTTGCTTTCGGGCACATACCCAGTGGGGAGTGTGCAGGAGGCAGCTGATCGATGTTTCTCTCTCATCGATGTTTCTAACTCTCTATCCCTCTCCCTTCCTCTCTGTAAAAAATCAATAAAATATATTAAAAAAAAAAAAGATCTCACTACGCCATGCCCTGGTCCTAGCCCTGAGCTCATAAACTCCTGAGGCAGGTGTGTTACGATGCCCATTTTATAGATGAAGACACTGAGGCACAGAGAAGACTGCCTGGCTCCACAGCCCATGGAACGCTCAGTCGTGGTAACACATTTCTTTTTTTTTCAATCCTCACTCAGGTTAAGCTTTTATTGATTTAAGAGCGAGAGGAAGGGCCCACCGGTGTGGCTCAGTAGTTGAGCGTCAACCTATGAATCAGGAGGTCACAGTTCGGTTCCCGGTCAGGGCACATGCCTGGGTTATGATGTCAATCCCCAGTGGGGGGCATGCAGGAGGCAGCCGATCAATGTAAAGATATATATATTTTTTAAATAAGAGCGAGCCCTAACCGTGTGGCTCAGTGGGTAGAGCATTGGCCTGCGGACTCAAGGGTCCCGGGTTCGATTCTGGTCAAGGGCATGTACCTTGGTTGCAGGCATATCCTCAGTGGGGAGTGTGCAGGAGGCAGCTGGTCGATGTTTCTCTCTCATCAATGTTTCTAACTCTCTATCCCTCTCCCTTCCTCTCTGTAAAAAATCAATAAGAAATATATTTTAGAAAAAGAGCAAGAGGAAGGGAGAGAGAAACATTGATATGAGAAACATCGATTGGCTGCTCCCCCCACCCCACACACACACACCCTGACTTGGGGTCGAACCCACAACCTTTTGGTGTATGGGACAACACTCCAACCAGTTGAGTCACCTGGCCAGGGCTACATATTTTTAAAAAAAATTTTTTCAGTTACAGTTGACATTCATTATATTAGCTTCAGGTGCATAACATAGTGACTAGGCCTTTGTATGGCTTACGAAGTGATCACCGTGGTAAGTCTAGCAGACGCCTGACACCCTATAGTTACTACAGTGTTATGGACTATGTTCCCTGTGCTATCCTTCACATCCCCAGGAAACACAAAACTGCCAATTGTATTTCTTTACCGTTTCACCTTTTGTAACTACCTATTTCTTTTTTAAAAAATTATTTCTATTGATTTCAGAGAGGAAGAGAGAGAGAGAAACATCAATGATGAGCCCTGACCGGGAATCAAACCATGACCTGGTTCATAGGTCGACACAACCACTGAGTCACACGGGCTGGGCAGTAACTCCATATTTCAAACACGTGGTGTGATCTTGGCTTCCAGGGGCTCCCAGCCTAGCCAGGGAAAACTCAGACTAGCAAATGGCTCATCCCAAACCAGAATCCAGTATGAACTGGGACAAAGGAGGGAGGGAATGTGTCAGGAGTCAGCAAGGAATGTGTTTCAAAGATCCTTGAGCCTGGCCAGGTGGCTAAGGTGGTTGAGCTCGTCCTATGAACCAGGAGGTCACAGTTTGATTCCAGGCCCGGGTTGCAGGCTCGATCCCCAGTGTGTGGTGTGCAGGAGGCAGCCGCTCATCATTGATGATTCTATCCCTCTCCCTTCCTCTCAAATTAATTAAAAAAAATTTTTTTTTTAAATAAAGAAGGGAGACAGAGGGGACCAATTGGCAGGGAGAGGAGGCCTAGGCTGGGACACCCCGGTAGGAGGAGGCTGAAGAGCCCTAGAGGAGGGGTATCAATGAGTGGACAGCAGAAGGTTTGGAGGAGGAGGTGGGGGGAGACACAGGGAGAACTTGGTCCGGGACCAAAGGCGGGCTAAGCTCCCAAGGACCTTGGTTCAGTTACTTCCCCCGCGCTTCTCACTTGTCACTGGGCTGCTCTCACCCCTCTCATTTCTACCTGCGTGTTGATGCACGCCCCCCCTCCCCCCTCCCCCGCCACCCCCTCCCATGGAACTTGGTCAGGCAGACCCCTGAGGCCAGCGGCAATGGGACCACTGCTTTAGCGAAGGGGAGCGCCTTCTGCTCCAATATTCCCTCCCCCTTCCCCCCTCCCCCCTCTTTCAGAAACAGGTATGGGAATAGCAGCTAAGAGTGCCGAGCCCCCACGTCACCCCTCTCCCCCGAACCCTGCAATACGGGCGGCCCCAGGAACACATCCAGTCGCTCGGAGGAGCGAACACACTCCGAGTTCCAGCTCCACCGCCGATCCCCAGACTCCCCTGTTCTCCAGCCACACACGCTGGGGCCCTGTGTCCCTGCCCAGAGGTCTGGTCGGTGAGGGAGAATTGGTCTGGTGTGCCACGGTGCCACCGAGCCACCTTCTCCTCCTCTTCCTCTGGCCGGCTCCCTGCCACCCCTTTTCTCCCCCTAACCTTGAGGCACCACCAGCATCTCTGTCCTCGCACCCATCCTGTGTGAGGCCACAGCCCATCGCCCGCGGAGGCTCAGGACGCTGCACACCCAGAGCTTGGTTCCGCAGGAGAGGCTGATGGGGTGGGAGGGCCGTCAGCCAGCAGTTCCCGGAGGGGAGCAGAGGGCCCAGCCCTGGGCGCTGCGCCTTTAAAGAGGCCCCCCCGCCCCCCTCCCCTAGGGAACCCCCAGCACAGATCCCTACAGCCAGTAACTGGGGCTCCTGCAGGTCCCTGGGAGAATCTCAGGTAATTATGCCTCCCAAGGCCTTTCATCCCAGCATCTTCAAAGCACCTGTGATTAAGGCGGGGCCCCTTTGAAGTCACCCACCAGGTTTACCAAATCACTGCAGCTGGAGCCGGGGACACCCTGGCCTTCGGCTTCCTCCTGCCCCCCCCCCCCCCTTAAAGACTCTGAGAAAGCCCTGGCCCTGCCTCCCCAGCTCCCCAAGTGCCTCCAACCTGAGGTGGACCTGCCTTTCCGGGTCCAGTGCTCCAGCATGGTGGCCGCAAACTGGCCGGTGTCGCCCCGTTGGTCGGGCGTCAGCCTGTGCACCAGAAGGATGCCGGTTCGATTCCCGGTCAGGCCTGGCACATGCCCAGGTTGCGGGCTCAATCCCTTGATGTTTCTCTCACCTGGATGCTTCTCTCTCTCCCTCTCGTTTATCTCTAACATTCATTACAAATAAAATAAAAGCATCTGAGACATGTTCCTAATGACTCCAAGGAAACGGGCAGTACCTAAATCCTTGTCTTTGGCCTGTTTTCATTTGCTTGTCGGTTTCGGCGAGGTAAGTTGGAAGTGGAACTCATCTCACCTGGGCTGGAGGTGCAAGTGTGTGCGGCTGAGACAGGCAGGAAAAGGAAGCTCCCTCTCTCTGTCTCTCCAGCTCGGGCTCCTCTACAGCAGCCTGTACGCCATCGCCAGCCACATCCCTGATTCACACACGCCCCCCCCCCCCCCATGGCATCGCTGGGAAGGGCCTTGATCTGCTTGCTGAGGGCCCCTGGTGCCCGAGAGTCACCTGCCCACAGAAGGACCGTGTGAACTCAGAAGCATTCTCTCTTGCTGCCTGGTTTTCCTAGTCCCTGTGGGGACTGGTGTGGGTCCTGGTTCATTTAACGAACACCCAGGAGGGCGCCCTATGTGCCAGGCTGTTCAAGGTGTGACATTAGCCAAGGAATGATGCCTCTCTGTGCCTCAGTTTCCTCGTCTGCCAAATGACAGTCACTGCTGCTTGCTGAAATAATAACGAGGTCAGTGCACTGCCTGCACATAGTAGGTGCTCTATAAATGGTAGAGAAGAAGAGACACCAAAATGCCAGCCCCTGTGTGTCAGGTTCTGGGCCTGCAAAGATGATTCGGACCTAGCCCTGTTTGCCCTGTGTGAGGGCCCATCCTCCAGACATTTTCTGTGAGTTTTAAATCACACACACACACACACACACACAAACACACACACACACACACAGACTGAGAGGAAGAGTGTCCCAGTGACCACATGTGAGACCTCAAATCCAGCTCTGCCTGGCACTTCCTAATGAAGCGAGTCCTTCAATTATTTTGTTTAATGCCGTTTAAACCGGGTTTTTGTCCATTGAAACCAAAAGGGTCTAATTCAGGTAAGAAGTTAGCTGGGCCCTGAGCAGTCCATTCCATAAATAGCAGCGTGATTATCCGCTGTGTGCACAGAGCTGACACGTTTATACATATTGATGGGGGACCCGAGGCTCCGAGCGGCAAAGCCACAGGCCTGCGTGTTCTGCTGGGAGGTGACGGAGCTGGGCCTTGGTTCTGCTCGCCACCCACACGCTGCCCTGGGCCAGCTCCCTCAGATCCGTGGGGAGCAGGGGGAGACACAGAGGCTGCAGGGAGATGGATCTGGGGAGCTCTGGGCTCCCCGCCACGCAGCAGCTGGCACTGCTGAGGCCTCTGCTCTTCCCTCTGCACTCCCCTGCCAGGTGCTGGGGTGGACTTTGGAAGCCAAGAGAACTCAACTTGGCCCCTGCCCTTGAGAGGTCCCCGGTACGGTGTGGAGACAGGCACATCCGGATGGACTGTGATACACAAGAAGAAAACAGAAGGGAATAACAAGTCTTTTTTTTTTTTTTTTCAGTTGATCAGCAGCCTAGCCAGGATCTCCAGCGAAGTTCTGGTTAGGATCTCCAGCCAGGTTCTGTGTCCATGTTCTCTTGCTAGGTTCTCCAGCCAGGTTCTCCAGGTTCTCCAGCCAGGTTCTCCAGGTTCTCCAGCCAGGTTCTCCAGGTTCTCCAGCCAGGTCCGGTCTAGGACTCTAGGTTCTCTTGCCATGTTCTATCCAGGTTCTGTAGCCAGGTTCTGTCTCTAGGTTCTGTGGCCAGTTTCTCCAGCCAAGTTCTGTCTAGGATCTCCAGCCAATTCCTGTAGCCGGGTTCTGTCCAGGATCTTTTGCCATGTTCTCTCACTAGATTCTGTCTCTAGGTTCTGTAACAGGTCATTTCTTGCCTGGGCCAGTGTTCTCAGTGGTTAGAGTGTCGGCCCTCACACTGAAGGGTCTCAGGTTCAATCCCCAGTCAAGGCCACTTACCTGGGTTGCTGGTTCCATCCCTGGCCCCAGTCAGAGCACATTTAGGAGACAATCGATGTGTCTCTCTCACATCCATATTTCTCTTTCTCTATCTCTCCCCATCCCTCTCTCCCCTCCACTCTCTCCAAAAATCAATGGAAAGATACTCTCCCGTGAAGATTAACAACTACAAAAAAATCATTTTAAATAAGTTTTAAAATAAGTTATTTTTTTTCTATTTTGTAAAAAGAGATTATTTTTTCTTATTTCGAAAATATTGAATACTTTTGTAAACACATTTTGGAAAATACAAAGAAACAAAGGGTGCTGCCCTGGCCGGTTTGGCTCAGTGGATAGAGCATCAGCCTGTGGACTGAAGGGTCCCGGGTTCCATTCCAATTAAGGGCACATGCCCAGTTTGTGGGCTTGATCCCTGGTGTGTGGTGTGCAGGAGGCAGACGATCAATGATTCTCTCTCAACACTGATGTTTCTATCTCTGTCTCCCTTCTCCCTTGCTCTCTGAAATCAATAAAAATATATATTTTAAAAAAAGAAACAAAGGGGTCAGAAATAAGATAATCAATATTCATAATCCTGTCACAAGAACCCACAGTTAACATTTTGTTACATTTCTTTCCAATTTTTCTTCTAAGCTTTTTTTTTTTTTAAACAGACTTCAGAACAGGCTGTCATTGCAAATTTATTACAGCTTCTTTTACTCACTGTTATTCTTAATCATTTCCCCATGTCATTTGAAATGTGTAAAGAGGCTATTTTAATATCTACACAATATGCCATTGTGTGGATCTACCATAATTTACTTAACTATTCTTTGATGAGTTTCAGATTATTTTCCTTTCTTTTAAAATTTTATTAGGGAGAAACTAATTGAAACAGAGTGGGAGACAGCCTGGTCAGGGTGCGTGCAGGGCAACCAATCGATGTGTCTCTCTCACCTGGATGTTTCTGTCTCTCCGTCTCCCTTCCACTCTCTCTAAAGATCAATGGAAAAATATCCTCGAGTGAGGATTAACAAAACAGAGTGGGATCGGTGGGGATCTGGAAGGGACCAAAAGATATCTGATTTGGTCTTTGAAGGAAGAATAGCTGTTTGCTGGAGATGAAAAAGGTGTCGGTGGCCAGTGGTAGGTGTAAAGGTGGGTGGTGAGCTGGGAAATGGTTATAATTGTCCAGAAGGAGGGGGGCCTGGACCAGGGCCGGTCCCAGGCTTGGAGGGGAGAGGGGACCAAAGTGGGCAGCAACATTGAACCTGGGTGGATGTGCAGTTGCACTGGGAAGGGTGTAGAAAGAGGGGGTAGATGTTTATTTTCATTTTGGAAAGCCTGGAGGAGAGGATCAGGAAAGGCAGGGAGCAGCCAACCAGGAGTCCCAGTGCCACCTGTTGACCTGCCATGTCACTGGGGCCAGGTGACTGTCTTTGAGCCCATCCCTGGCAATACAAGCCTAAAAATACTCACCATCTGCCTCCGCCCCACCCGCCCACGCCTCTGTAAGTTGAGACCCAAGAGTGCTCTAGATGAGCAGGCTCAGACCTGAATCTGGGTGCAGTTTGGCCTGACGGCTCAGGAGGGGACGGTGATGTCAGACTCTGCGGGTTTGTAAGCTTTCTGTGCTGAGCACAGATTCCCATACAGTGATACCGGAGACAAGGACTTTGCCCTGGAGGGGTTCACGTGTAAGACCGGAGAGCTGGAAGTCATAAACAAATGGTTATCAAGCAAATGACTGTAAGATAAGCCTTGTTGGTGTTGGGGTAGCCCTGAGCAACTTCTCACCTGAGTCTGGGAAGGATCCTCCCCTCCCCTCCCCTCCTCCTCCTCCTCCTCCTCCTCCTCCTCCTCCTCCTCCTCCTCCTCCTCCTCCTCCTCTTCTTCTTCTTCTTCTTCTTCTTCTTCTTCTTCTTCTTCTTCTTCTTCTTCTTCTTCTTCTTCTCTCTCTCTTCTTTCTTTCTTTCTTTCTTTCTTTCTTTCTTTCTTTCTTTCTTTCTTTCTTTCTTTCTATTTCTAATTGATTTCAGAGAGGGAGAGAGAGATAGAATCATCAATGATGAGAGAGAATCATTGATTGGCTGCCTCCTGCACGCCCCCACTGGGGATCAAGCCCACAACTGGGCATGTGCCCTGACCCGGACTCGAACTGTGACCTTCTGGTTCATAGGTGGGCGCTCAACCACCTAGCCACGCAGGCTGGGCAGGAATTTTTCCGTAGGACTCTTTCTAGAGCAGCGGTTCTCAACCTGTGGGTAGAGACCCCTTTTTGGGTCAAACGACCCTTTCACAGGGGTCGCCTAAGACCATCGGAAAACACATATATAATTACATATTATTTTTGTGATTAATCACTACGCTTTAATTATGTTCAATTTGTCACAATGAAAATACATCCTGCATATCAGATATTTACATGACGATTCATAACAGTAGCAAAATTACAGTTATGAAGTAGCAACGAAAATAATTTTATGGTTGGGGGTCACCACAACATGAGGAACTGTATTAAAGGGTCCCGGCATTAGGGAGGTTGAGAACCACTGACCTAGAGGGTCTTTGGGCATGTTCTCTATGCCAGCTCTGTACTGGGATTACATCAGGAAACAAAAAGGACAAAAATCTTAGTCCTCATAGAATTTATGTTTGACAAGCTGAAGACAAATGAAAAAACAGGCAAACTACATGTTATGGTAGAAATTAAATGATATGGGGGGGGAAATAGGGCAGCTGAAGGGTTCGGCAATTTCACTACGGTGGTCAGGGCAGGCTTGAAGGAGGGGTGAACATTTGAGCAAACCCTGAAGAAGGTGAGGGAGGCACCATTTGGATATCTGAGGGAACAGCGATCCCTGCAGAGGGAACAGCCAGGGCAAAGGACTGGAGGCTGAGTGTGCCTGGTTTGTTTGAGGAACAGCAAGGGGCCAGTGTGGAGGGAAAGGAGAGGATAAATGTGGTCAGACCTGCTTGGGTCGGTAGAATGTCAGATCAAGCAAGACTTTGTAGAGATGGGTGAGGACTTGGGCTTTTACTCAGAGTGAAATGGGAACCAAGAGAAGGTTTTGAGCTAAGAAGTGCCATGTGCCGACTTAGGTAAAAGAATCCCTCGGCTCCTATATTGGCGTAGACTAGAGGCAAGGCTGGAGAAAGAGAAACGGGCTAGGAGAACAGTGCCGTGATCCTGGTCAGTTTGGGTTGCTGCAGCGGAGTCCCACAGACTCGTGGTGTATGGACAACAGGAATTCACTTCTCACTGTTCTGCAGGTTGCAAGTCTGAGGTCAGCATGGTTGGGTTCTGTTGAGATTGCTCTCCTGGGTGGCAGACTGCTGACTGGTATCCTGTATGATTGAAAGAGGGGTTCTACGAAAAGCAACCTCACAAGGTGATTTGGTCATAAGTTCCTAACGGGGCAGGTGCTGGTGGGTGGTCAGGAGGCAGGCATATAACTTCTTTAGTAAAAGGTTTACCTGGGCCTTAGCAAGCCCCGTCCGTTGTTCTCGTGCATCTAGGTCAACACACCTTTGAAATAAGCCTCATCACCCTCAAGAGAACACATACTCTTAACTCTCTGGAAGTCCCATCCCTGCTTTGCTTTCTCCCACCTTCATGGAATCTTCCTTACGTTCCCCCCTTAATTTCAAATGTGTAAAGGAAACCGCAAAACTGTGACTCTTTAAAGTGTTGGAGATCTTGCTTCCTGGCAATTGTTATCAGTTTTGGCTCAAATAAACTCATAAAAATTCTCTGCCCGCTTGGCATGGCTCAGTGGTTGAGCATCAACCTATGAACCAGGAGGTGACGGTTCGATTCCCAGTCCGGGCACATGCCTGGGGTGTGGGCTCCATCCCCAGTGGGGGGCGTGCAGGAGGCAGCCGACCAATGATTCTCTCTCATCATTGATGTTTCTATCTCTCTCTCCCTCTCCCTTCCTCTCTGAAATCAATAAATATATATTTAAAAAATTCTCTACATGTTTGGACACCTTACTTGGCAGAAAGAAGGCTAGAGGGCTCTTTGGAGTCACTTTTGTAGAGACTCTAATCCCATTCATGATGTCTCCACCTTCTGACCTAACCCCCTCTCCAAGCCCCCCCCCCCCCTCCTGATACCATCACATTGTGGGTTAGGATTTCGGCATTCAAATTTTTTTTTTTTGGGGGGGACACAAACATTCAGTCTCTAGCAAGAATATTGCAATAATCCTGGGCAGAAACTGAATGAGGTTGGTAGCCGTGGAGATGGGGTGGAAGGGGTCAGAAGCTAGGGATTTAAAGATGACTCCGGGAGTTTTGGCCTGGGCCCTGGAAGGGTGGAGACCCAATGCCGGGTGTAGGGAGTCTGTGAGGGAGCAGGTTTCGTCTGTGCCTGGGAGGAGAGATGGGCTCTGTGGGCATGCTGACTTTGAGATGCCTATTGGAGCTTGGTAGGAGGTGCCGAGCTAACAGTTCAGGGGAGGAGTCTGGGCTGGGGATATAAATAAATTTGCGGATCTTGAGCAACATCCACACCAGAGACAGCAATGGGCTAGGCTAGGCTCGGCGGCTTACAGTCTGAAAACCTTTGCTAGCGAGGCTGCCTAGAGCGAGGCGGGGCCCCTGGGCGGTGCGGGAAGAAAAAGGCTCTTTCTCTGCCTTGCAGTTTCATGGGGCGCCACTGCACGCAGCACTTGGGTTTGCACTCATTTCAGTTCTACACGCACCCTTCACTCGACAACTAGCCATTGCAGTGTGTTTATCTCCCAAACAGGCCTAAGTGGAGGTCATGAGGGTTAAGAGAATGGAAACACTAGACCAGTGGTTCTCAACCTCTGGCCCTTTAAATACAGTTCCTCATGCTGTGACCCCCAACCATAAAATTTCGTTGCTACTTCATAACTGTCATGTTGCTACTGTTATGAATCGTAATGTAAATATCTGATATGCAGGATGGTCTTAGGCGACCCCTGTGAAAGGGTCGTTCGACCACCAAAGGGGTCGCGACCCACAGGTTGAGAACCGCTGCACTAGACAGAGATGTCTGTAACAGAGCCTGGAGCCCCAAACCTGTCTGTCCTACACCCCCAGAGCCTCTGTGGCGGGCAGGGTTGGGGGGTCGAATGGAGGCGATCTCGGCTGTTTTGCTCGCTAGCGGCGGGAGAACCTGGGCTGACCCCATCCCTGGGCGGGGCGGCGAGGGGGCGGTTGGAGGCGCGGCCCCCTTAAGGCGGCGCGGTGATCTCAGCCCCGCGCTCGCCGCCCCGCCCTCCCCGGAGGCGCGCTCAGCGCGCATGCGCACCGCGGCGGCACTTCGCGGTGCCCGGGACGCTCCGGCCGCGGCGACCAGACTCCCGGGCTGCGGTGCCGCCCGCCCGCGCCCCGCCCGCGCTGTGCGTCGCCCGCCAGCCCACGCCGCTGCCGCCATGGGCTCCTGAGGTACCCGCTGGCAGGTCTCGGGCCGGAGGGCCTGAGGGGGTCGGCTGTGGGCTCCGGGGGGCGGGGGCCGCTGGGTTTGGGGGAGGCCCGTGCAGGGGGCACCCCGCGGGTCGCGCTGGTTGACCGCGGATCCTCGGCCCGAAGGCGGCGGCCTGGCCGAGAAGGCAGGGAGCGCCCGCCGCCTCGCACGTCCTGACCTGCGCCCCCTGCCCTCCCTGCGGGGTCGTGGGCCGCCCGTGGGTGTGCCCTGGCCCCCTCTTCGCCAACGTGGCGGCGCCGGCGCCCGGCGTGTAATCGGACCTGCCGTGGGGGTGGCCGGGGGAGCCGGCAGGCGGATGGGCAGCCTCTTCGCCAGTGGGATTGTGTGCCCGGTGGGTGTGCTGGCGCCGGGCACCGCCTAGTGAGTGGGGGAGGCATCCGTGCTTGTCGGGGCTGTGACCCGGGAGGGTGCTTGGCCTGCAAGGCCCTTGGGGATGCTTGCATGGAGGGCGGACCGGCCTTGCATACCGGTCAGCTGCTTGGAGGGCACCCGCGGAAACCGGGGACTCCAAGGAGATTGGCCTTGAAAGAGGCCATGGAGACTGGGTTAGGGTGTGTGTACCCGTCCTGTGGGTTGTACATTTCCTCCCTGGTGCGCTGCCTGGGTCTGGAGCTGGTTGACTCCAGGCCGTGGCAAGGCATTGAGGTTGTGGGTGAACATGAGTATCTGTTCCCAATTCACATCTCCCCTGGGGTTGTGCAAAGCCAGACACACACACGCACACGCACACACACCCAGGGCACCCTGTCGCAAAGCAAGTGCTTGCACGCCTAATACCTGTGTGTGAGCTGAAGGCCATGCATTATTTATCTGATTGCCTGGTGCTTTATGTAAGGCAAGCAGCAGCAATCTGTGCCCTGGAGGCCCTCGGTCTGCGAGTCAGCCAGGCCAACAAGCTCACCTGCACCTGCAGAGCAGGCACAGGCTCAGGGGTGAGGCGTGTTTGCAGTGCCCCTTCCCATCTCCCCTGTCTGCTTGTCGGCGGGCCCTGGGGCTCTGCACGGCAGGACATCCTGTCGAAGGGCCCTGTGTGTATCAGAATTGGGGCCGTGGGGCGGGAGGGCCCTAGCGGCCAGGCCCGAGTGCCCGTTTTGTCAGGCCTTGGACGCAAACACATATTGTCCCCTGGGTACAGGTCCTCTCAGGTCAGGGAGGGAATCGAACTCAGGAACAAGGAATCACAGGGATGTGACCTATATAAAACAACAAAGGGTGTACAAAGTGATTTTTGTGCTGGGAGAGGGGCAGCGTGGCCTGCAGAAAGGACATGACTGACATAAGGGGACAGCTGAGCTGAAGCCTGAAGGGTGACTAGCATGTATTTTCATGCTTTCTACATGCATTTTTCCCGTTCATTCTCTCAGCACTTGTGTGCCTACGGAACTTGTTATAGCTCTTTGGCAAGTGGGGAAACGGAGACGCAGAGGGAGTACACGACCTGCTTGTCCACGGTACGTGGCAGGCCTGGATGGAGTCATCCTTGAACCAGGACCTTTCTCTTGCTGCCAGACGTTGCCGCCTTGTAACTTACTGAGCATCTGCTACGTACCTGGCACCGTGCTAGGGGCACAGGGGTCTGAAGATCAAGGAGACCCGGTGCCCAGCCATTAGCAGCTCTAAGCCTGTTGGGGAGACGGACATAAATAGTGACCCCAATCCAGGCGTGAGGCCCTGGTAGGCAGCGTGGATGGAGAAGGCAGCGTGAATTCCCCGCCGAGAACCACAAGCACCCCGGGGCTCCTGTGTGCAGCCCTGGGGGTTCTGGATGTGTGGGGAGCTGCCCCCGCATGGGGGTGGGTGGCACAGGGACCCCCTTCTGCAGCTCTCCGGGTGGCTCGGCTTCACGGCAGAGTGGGGGCCGGTGATCCTTGCCCTAGTTTACTCCTGATGGCCGAGTTCTCCGCAGCTCCGGCGTTTGTCTGGAGGCTGCTTTCTCCCCTTGGCCTTTGAGGTTTTGCTCCTGGTTTCTGGCGGGCCAGCCCAGCTCTCTCCCCAGAAGGGCTCAGTTCTATTTCAAGTCCCTGCTGTGCTCATTTCTCCCCGTAAATTCCCGGGAGTGGAAACAGCCTTGGTGAGGCAGAGTGCGGCTCTTTATTGTTTTGCAACCCAGTTACAGTGAATGTCCTCTGGCCTTGAGGCGGGTTTGCTGTGTGAGTTGTGGAAGGCCAGCAGTTGGGCCCTGGGAGAGAGCTCTGTGTGGGGTCTACAGTAGGACCTTCACAGGCAGTGAATACTCACTGAAGACCTACTGTGTGCCTGGCACGGTGCTAGGCCTGGAAGAGAGGCCTGAGGCGTGTGTCGTGCCTTCTAAAAGGCTGTGGTTGGCTCGGGGATCCAGAGTGCAACAAATATGTGCAAGACAGTGCTCTTCTTGTGGGAGAAACAGGGCCCCACAGGGACCGGAGGACAATAGGAACAGCTTGTTGATGAAACACTTACTGTGTGCCAGGCGCAGTTCAAAGCGCTTTCATAAAAGAGCGCACTTCATCTTCCCGCCCCCCAGGGAGCTGGAGCAGGCACCGTCACACTTTGCAGAGGAGGCTGCCTAGGAGGTTAGGGCTGGGCTGGTTGGTGGAGCTGAGCTTCGAGCTAGAGTGTCTGACCTCAGAGCCTGTGCTCTTTCCCCGCCAACCCTGGAGGGTCCCCGAAGTCCTCCTAGAAACTGGATGTCCTGTGCCCTGAGGCTCCTGCAGAAAGGGGCGTTCTAGGCAGAGGAACGGAGATGTGGAGGCTGAAATACCTCGCCTCCCAGCCCCGGCTGTGGGGCTCGGGCATGCAGGCCTCTGAAGGCCCCGCTAAGGAGTTTGAACTTGACCCTGGTGTGGTCATCGGGAGCCCTAAACGTTCCATGAAGGAGGTGACGGCCTCAGCCGCGTGTGACAGGACCGTATGATCATCTCCCTCCTCCTTCCTGTGTTCCCACAGAGAACTCCAAGAAGACACGACCTCCCTCGCTTTTGCTTTCCCTCGGCTCACTGGCATTCTTTTTCGTTTTTGCTGCCTTTTCCCTTCTCTACTGCCCTAGAACCAAGTCCTTTCTGGGCCCCACGGGTTCTCACCGACCGCTCACACTGCAGAACTGGCTTGGGCGTGGGCAGCTCCCTTTCCCATTTGGGAGCTGCGGTGGGCGTCCATCGTCCCCGTGCCCATGCTCACCAGCACTCTAAATACAGGCAGAGAGTGGGGACAGAGTGGGAACTGGAGCCCACGCGGATTCACCGAGAAGGTGCCTGCTCTACCTGCCTGCGGTGCTGGGTCTGGCTGCCTGCATTTACGCACGGCTCTAGGCGCTGTGCCTCGGAGTCGGGAGGCTGGGGGTCTTTGCATGAGGTCAGTGCTGAAGCACAGTTGAGGGGTCCACATTGGGTGGTGTGTGGGAGCTGATGGGTGTGGGACGAGAAGGAGAGGAGTTGGGGAACTCTTCTGAATTGGGTGCCTTTGGAAGGGAGGCCAAGAATTTGGGAGGGGAACAAAAATGGTCACTGGCAGCACAGGAGAAAGGACACCCCTGGGCATTGGCAAGAGAGGGACCTAAGGAGCTGAGAATGGGAGGTGGAGTTCAATCCCTCTCGCTCTTAATATCCCCGTGGCCTAGGGCGGGTTGCTTACCAGCTTCCAATTCCCATTCATTAAAAATTGGGAGGCCCTACTGGCTAGGTGCTCAGTTGGCTAAAGTCTTGTCCCAATCAATACACCTGGTTTGTGGGCCGATCCCCCTCAGGACACATGCAAGAATCAACCAATGAACACATGGGTGGTGGGTGGAGCAAAGGATTGCTGTTTCTCTCGCTCTCTCTTCTCTCCCCCATGTCTCTCTTTAAAACAATTTTAAAAAAGATGGGAGTAATCATGGGGCAGCAGTCATGTGACTATCGTGATCCACTGTCTGCATGGAGCTCAGCACAGTTCCTGGATATAGAATGTGCTCAGTAAACACTGGCTTTTATTATTACTCTGTGGGCTGTTGACTTACTCAGGAAAGAGGCACTGATGCCTGTGTGCCCGCCATGTGCAGGCAGCCGCCCTCACGGAGCGGAGTCCACCGGAGCAGTTGCATTGTCACGGATGCGCTGAGAGAATGTCAGGATGGTCTCGCCTGGGCGGGCCCTTCTCTAAGGAGGTGGTGTTCATTTTTATTTACTGACTTTTAAAAATATTTTTTTTTATTGATTTCAGAGAGGAAGAAAGAGGGAGAGAGAGAGAGAAGCATCAATGATGAGAGAATCATTGATGGGCTGCCTCCTGCATGCCCCCTACTGGGGATCGGGCCTGCAACCAGAGCATATGCCCTTGATGGGAATCAAACCTGGGACCCTTCAGTCCACAGGCTGATGCTCTATCCACGGAGTCAAACGGGCCAGGGCAGGAGGGGACGTTTAAGCTGTCACCATGTGTAAGGGGACGAAGCGGGTTCCAGGCAGAATGAAGAGCATGTGCAAAGCAAAGGTCTGAGTTCTTGTCTACAAAATGGTTTGACACTGGGGCTCCACACCTAGTAGGCCCACAATAAATGTTAATTGAATGTGATCTTCTCAGCCTCAAGAAGGACAGGAAGAAGAAGGAAAGTGGGAGGGGGCCATGGAGAGAAGAATTGGATGGCCCAGCCCGAGTGACTCAGTGGTGGAGCGTTGACCTATGAACCAGGAGGTCACAGTTCGATTCCCGGTCAGAGCACATGCCCGGGTTTTGGGCTCAATCCCCGGTGGGGGGCATGCAGGAGGCAGCAGATGGATGATTCTCTCTCATTGTTGATGTTTCTATCTCTCTCTCCCTTTCCCTTCCTCTCTGAAATCAATAAAAAAAATATTTTTAAAAGAGGATTGGATTGTCGCCAAGTTTCGAGTTTTCTCAGGTTCGCTCCCCATCATCTCTGCCTCTGCCGAGTGAGAAGCAGCGCAGCTCTGGGACCCTGCTTTGCCTAAGGACAGGGGAGCAGGGCCCTGTGCAGAGTCGTTGAGATGCAGGAATTAGGCAGGCGTCACACCGGGCAACATTTGTTCGCATTCCTGGTGCTGTTTTAGCGCCGCTGAAACCCTATGCTTGGGCAGAACATAGAAGGATGACATGGAGCCTCTGGGTGGTTGTTTTCTAGTCTTAGTTTAATGATGGCGCAGTGCCTGGCACAATGCCTTGCACGGAGTAGGAGCTGAAATAGTTTTTGACTAAACAAATGAAACAGTTGGATGGGTAATGTCATTGCCACTCTGGGGGAAGGTGGTCGGATTCTTGAGAAGTGACAGCTGTTAAGGCCAATCAGAATAGGATTGCTTATTAGAAATGAGTTTATATCAGGAGCCCACGGGGCACATTAAACAGCCGTGGGTCTGCCCTACGTCGGGCGCAGTCCGATAGCCTGGGAGGTCTCAGGCCTGGGCTGCGAGGCAGGAAGCCCCACAGTCACCTCCTTTTCCTCTTCTGGGGCGGAAGGCAGAGAGGGAAGGTCCCACCCAGAAAACCTTTGTGCCTGACCCGCGTCACTTCCAGCCCTACCGCGCTTAAAAAAGCCTGTGCGCTTACACAGTGAATATTTCGTGGAAAGTTGTCATTGCTGATCTTGGTGGTTCAGCCTTTGGAAAACAACAGGCTTCTCTGGTTTTGAAAATAGTACTTGTTGATTATAGTAAACTTGGAACACAGAAAAGATTGGGGATAAGACTGAAAATCACCCCGTATTTCATAACCAAGAAATAATCACTGTTGAAGTGTGGGCACGCTTTCTTTCTAGGCACACTCCTGCATTGCCTCATCGTTCACAGCGCACCAGGTCATACGCATTTGCCCATGGAACTCAGAAGTTAGCCACAGACAAAAGAGTGAGACAAGTTCTAAAACAGCGCCTAGTGCTTCATCTCAAATTCGAGGGGTGGGGAGAGCACTGAGTGGAGAGTCAGAACCAGGTGATGGCCTGGGCTGAGTCACTTGCTTAGCAATGAGTCTCTAATGGGGCTATTCGTACCCTCTCTGCTCACCATCTGGGTGCCACAAGGTCCCAGGTTAGAAACCCCCCAAGGGGAGGGGCCTGCTTTGGAGGGAGAGGAGGTATTCATAGTTGCATGAGATGGAAGAGGTGTGTGTGTGTGTGTGTGTGTGTGTGTGTGTGTGAAAGAAAGAGAGAGAGAGAGACAGACAGACAGACAGACTTCTTTTCCGACCTGCAATCTGTTTGGTGACCCCTGAACACTCTAGTCCAGCCGTGGGCAAACTACGGCCTGCGGGCCGGATCCGGCCCGTTTGAAATGAATAAAACTAAAAAAAAAAAAAGACCGTACCCTTTTATGTAATGATGTTTACTTTGAATTTATATTAGTTCACACAAACACTCCATCCATGCTTTTGTTCCGGCCCTCCGGTCCAGTTTAAGAACCCATTGTGGCCCTCGATTCAAAAAGTTTGCCCACCCCTGCTCTAGTCGCCTTGCTGGGGAGCCTTGCTCTTGAACCTTGTGCCTGTGGCCGCGGGTGGTCCCAGGATGGCTGTTCCCCACCCCCTCCCAGCAAAGGGGTGGAGTGAGATCTCTGGCAGTTACTCTATCTGCCCCTGAAAGGGATTTTCACTTCAGACAGCTTTCCACCCTGGGAGAAATGCATGCAGTTTGACACCTTTATTTGTCTCCTGCTCCAACCCCTGTGGACAGCCTGCACCGGGGGAGGCCCTGCCCTGCTGGCAGGCGGCTAGGAACCTTCACTCCTCTCGGCTGTGCTGGTCCCCAAAGCCCTCTGGGCCACCATTTACAGAAAAGCTTTGAGGGAAAATAACCCCAAGGCTGCTGCTGCCACTGCTGGCAGGGCCTCCGGGCGTCCGCCTCTAGCACCCGAGTTTTTTAATTCCACACAGAATGCACAGAGAATCTGGATTCCATTGCAATCATTTTGAGTGCCTGCAAGGCACAGTGATAGGTGTTGGTGAAGGGATATGTGTGAGGATATTAATATTAATTAATACTGATATACTAGTTAATACGAAGGTTACTATCTTCTCTAGACTTTGTGTAGGACTTTGCAGTTTGCACATGACAGTTCACCTATATTGTTCATTTAATTCTCCCAGCAGCCCTGGGACCTTGGAATTATTGCACCTGTTTTGTAGATGGATAGACTGAGGCTCAGAGGGGTGAATTTGCCTGAGATCCTTTGGAAGGAAGCACCCATGTTTTCAATATCGAAACCTGTGCCCTTGCTGCTCTGAGCACCCAGCAGATGGAATTGTGGCTTAGCCGTGGAAAGTGCGATACTTAGAGGATCAGTCGAAGCTGTGGGGGCCCCAGGAGGCGGCAGTGTGCTCTGCCTGAAGGTGGGCTGAAGACACAGGTTCCCTGGGGCAGGGCCATGGGGCTGGCTGAGGGACAGTGCAGTGGCAGGTGGAGAAGGGAAGGGCCTTCCAGGTGTGGGCCTCTTCCAGCGCGCACAGGGACAGGAGACACAGGGCGGGGAGCGAGGAGCAGAGGCGGAGTGCGCTCTCCTGGGGTGCTGGGGGTCACAGCTTCACCTCCATGAAGAGGAGGTGCATCTCCACACGAGTTTGTCCATGATTTAAGCAAAGAGGATGTGTGGAAATCTGGATTTACCAGAACAGCACGTACTAGTATTTGCTTTACCAAGAAAGGTTGGTCTATTCTGTGTGCGTTAGAAACAATTGAATAGCAATAACCCCGGTGCATTTACGTGCGATGTGACTTCCAGGAGTCCCTGGCCCTCTCAGTCGGAACATTGCAGGGCTGGGAAGCGGGAGGTTGGCCAGGTTCTTCCTCTCCAATGCTGCCTGTGGTCTGCCCGGAGGTATCTCCCACTCATCTGGGGGCGGACAACCATTTCTTTCATTCACAGTTGTCAGGAGTTGGGCCGAATTTGTGGACGTGGGAGGCTGCTGCGTTTATCCGGCTGTCCTCCCTCACACGGAGGTCTCTAGGTAGCCAGTCCCGCCTCTGTCCTTCACCAGCTGCCTCCTTGCAGACCTAGGGTGAGGCGGCCATTGCTCTTGGGCGCACCTTGTGTAACAGGCCCGTGATGCACGCTGAGTGTCATGCAGTGTGAGGGTGCCATGCAGGAAAGCGGCAAGAGGTGCTCAGCTCTCATTTGGTGGCCAGACTGGAACACTTGACCCCCTGACGCTCTCCACTCCCAGCCCCTCCTGCCTGCCTTGAGTGCACACTCTGGCCTGCCTGCTGCTCCCCTGGGTGCTGGCACCTTCACCGAGGGAGACCAGTTACGGCTGGGTGTTGTGTCCATCTGCCGTGGGAGCAGGGCATCAGAGTCCCTCTGTGCTGGGAAGGCTGAGGAGCTGAGTGGGTCGGGGCTGTCACTTACTGGTGAGGAAATGCAAGTTCATGGATCAGGGTACCAGGCGAGTACGGGCTGACCCAGGTTCCAAACCATCTCCTGACCTGGCCGGCGCTCTGTTTGCTGAAAAAGGGTTTTTCTCTACCATTGCTTCCTCTGGGCACCCTTAAAACTATACACTGTCAGCATTTCTCCCAATAATTTGGCTTATTTCTTAGATGAGTGATTTAAGTGCATCCTGCCTCTCTAGCAACATTTTCAAAATTACAGCTACTTGTATACGTTCACCCAGCAGCTCCTTTCTAGGAATTTATCCTACAGATTGTTAACACATGTGCACAGTGACTTATTTGCAAGGTTTGTCATTGCTGCCTCAGTTGTAGCAGCAGAAGGCAACCTAATGTCCATCAACAGGCGTCCTGTGACAAATGGTAGTCTGTCCGAACCGGGGGATACTGTGCAGCCATAAAAATAAGATGGAGCCCGGCCAGTGTTCCTCATTGGTTGAGCGTTGACCTATGAATCAGGAGGTCAGGGTTTGATTCCCAGTCAGGACACATGCCTGGGTTTCGGGCTCCATCCCCAGTAGGGGGCTTGCAGGAGGCAGCCGATCAATGATTCTCTCTCATCATTGGTGTTCATCTCTCTCTCTCTCCCTTCCTCTCTGAAATCAATAAAAATATATTTAAAAAAATAAGATGGAGACTCCATGCACAGGTATGGAACAGCCCCAGAATAGATTGCTGTGAAAGGAGCAGGTACAGGGCCCGCGACGGGGGTGCCTCCGTCTGTGTAACTGGAAAGGGCGTTTGCTGATGTTGGTACACACGGTCTCGGGATTCACAAGAAGTGACTGGTGCCTCTGGGATGGCGGCTGGTACCGGGAGACTGCTCACTGCAGATGCTTCGTACCTTTTGAGTTCCCAGTTGTGACTATGTGATGTTTTAAAAAAAATTAAAATAAAATTATATAAACAAGAGCCGTAAGAAATGTATCCTCACCTACTGCCCAGTGCAGGAAAGTCAAGGCTCAGTCAGCCTTGCTCAGGCCCCTGAGCGCCATCTAATAAAATACGTGTGCTTGGGTCTCACAAAGGGAAGGGACTGGGTGTGAGCGTTTGCACGTTTCTTGGTTGATACAACACCAGTCCCAGCCCTGGAAATGAAGCCACACCCGTCTGGCCCCTTCGAAACACTGCTGTTGGCAGGCTTGTCATTTTATTTTACTTGTTTTTTATTCCTCCTCTGAGGATATATTTTCATCGATGGGTTGACTTCCATCTGCACCCCGACCAAAGATGGAGCCTGCAACCTTTTGGTGTACAGGACGACGCTCCAACCAACTGAGCCACACCCTCCAGGGCAGCTGGCCTGTCATTTTAAAGCTCTGAAACCTCCCACTGATTGCAGAACCCAGGCCCTCTTGAGCCACACGCTCCTGGTCACCCTTTCCTCCAGGTACCTCGACTTCCCATCCCTATGCCTTTGCTCAAATCCTATCTTGCCTTTCAAGGCCCAGCTCAGTTTCCACCTCCGCATGGCCCTCTGACCTCCCCCGCCTCTTTATCTGTTCCTCTCCGCTGACACTTAAGCTGTTTTACATTGTGTCCTGGTGTCTGATTCTTCACGGGGCTGCGGGCTCCTCTAGGGCCAAGGCCAGGTCAGGCTCACAGCCCCTGATTGGTTAGATGTTTGCCTAGCTGCCCTCTTCCTGGTGGGATTGGAAGCTGTGGGGGCCGGGCCTCTTCCATACCCATGAACCCCACTGGTGCCTGGCACAGGCGGGCCCAGCCTCACAGCAGGAATAACAGCCTCGCGGCCCAGCGCCCAGTGTGCATTCTTTCCTCGCGTTCTCATGGGGACCCGTGAGGTGCAGCTGCTGTGACCCCTCTTGTGGATGGAGAAGCAGGGCAAACATCTTGTCAGGTCACACAGTGAGAAGTAGGATCTGGACAGAGGTCTGGCTGCCTCCAAAACGATGTTTCATCCGTTTACCACCTTCCCCAAATCACGAGTAACACCGATACCCTTGGCCCATTCTCATTGCCTGTCCCACCGGCCAAGGGACCCTTGTATTGTTACTCCAGTGTATTTCCCCCGCACCCCGCACCCCCCCCCCCCCCCCGACTGAAAGCCCTTAAAAGGTTAGTCATGTCTGAGATACCCTTTGGACTTAGCACAGAGAAGTTGCTTAAAGGTATGTGTTTATACTTTTTTAAAAATTGATTTTAGAGGAAGGGAGAGAGATATCAGTGTAAGAGAACATTGATCAGTTGCTTCCCACATGCACCCCAACTGGGGACCGAACCTACAACCTGGGCATGTGCCCTGACCGGGAATCAAACCCGCCACCTTTTGGTGCACGGGATGATGCTCCAACCAACCGAGCCACACTGGCCAAGGCTGTATTTATATTTTTAAGCTTTTCAAGGTTTGGCCTCGGCTGGTGTGACTCGGTTGGTTGGGCATCGGTCGTGCACCGAAGGGTTGCCGGTTAAATTCCTGGTCAGGGCGCATGCCCCGGTTTCATTGAGGTCTGGCTCTCTATCCATGTTTCTCTCACCCTCGCCCTCGCCCTCTCCCTAAAAATCAATAAAAAATCTAAAGAGAACCCCCAACTTTTCAAGGTGTGACTTACTATGGTCTGTGGTAAAGCAGGCTAATCTTAGATGTACAGTGCGGTGGCTTTCTATGTCTGTGAATGCCTGTGCAAGCCACTGTCCAGATCCAGCTGCAGAACACTGGCAGCACCCGGAAGGCTCCCTGGGCCGCCTCCTGGTCACCCACCCTCCCGAGGTAACACTACTCACACCTCCTCACTGTCGGCCGGTTTGACCTTCCCGTAAATGGAATCCTAGAGAAACATTCTGGTGAGGTTCATCCGGGTGGTGGGTAGCAGTTCTTGTTCCTTTTCATGCCTGCGTAGGAGTCCACTGTTCAGTCCACTTTCCTGTGGATGGGTATTTGGGTTGTGCCCAGCCTTTTGCTGTTATAAACGGGGCTGCTATGGGATTTCTTGTTCTTGTCTGTGGGGCACATGTGGACTCAGTGGGTATACATACGCTCAGGGTGGAAGGCTGGCTCCCCACTCAGTACCTACTGTGCGAGTGAAAGTCAGGCTGGCATTCCTCACTGCGGTGCCCTGGGCAGCAGCCAGGCTTCTTGCTGACAGGGTCCCAGGGGTCGGGCAGGTTCAGGGGACTTGGCTTAGATGACTTGCTCCCACGGGGCAATGCGACTCTTTAGGTCTAGGGTTCGCCACCTGAAGGGCACCCATTTTGCTCAGTGCAGGATGGGTTTAGCTGGTTGGAAAGGTGGTCACACTTACAGGGGTGCAAAACCCAGCTAAAGAGGCTTGAGCATTGGCCCATCTCCTCCCCGTCTGGGAGAAAAGTGGGGTGACCACAGTTTGGCCCGGTATATATTTTTTAAAAAGACTTAATTACAAGGCTGAATGAAGTGAGCCCTCGCGGAAGTGTGCCCCAGTTGAAGGTTTTTGGATTACTTCGTTGTTCACTTTATTCCTGTCCCCCCCCCCCCTTCCCCCAAAGAGTGAAGGATTAGATGATTTTTCATTTCTGGTTGACAGATTCATGGGAACTCGGAACAGGAGAATGGGAGAGACATGGAGTCCCAGAGTGGCTTCTGCTTGTCTGTTGATGGAAGGGGAGTGGGACTGAGAGATGGGACCCTCCCCCTCCTGAGGGCATGTGGTTCTTTCTCCAAAGGCTTACCAGGCCGAACTGGGTGTTGTTGACCTGCTCTAATGTGGATCAGCCTTCCCCCAAAGGCAGCCACACAGAAGTTCCCAGAGGCACGCAGTCCTGGAGGCAGGAGGCGCAGGGGGCGGCTGAGGGGGCAGCAGCGTGCCGGCTCAGACTCACAGTGCCCAAGCCCCGCTCCACCGCTGAGCTCTGCTAAGATGGACGCGTCTCCGTATCTGTTAGTTACAAGAACACTAATCCCTCTCAGGCTGTGTTAATATTCTGGAGACGTGTGTGCAAGTGTGCTGCCAGCGGAGCTCGGCCAGTGCGTGTGTGGCAATGCCCGAGCGAGCACTTCATGGCTGGAGCCCAAAAGGGTTTGGATCTGAAGCTGATGAATGAAAATATGACCTCAGAAGGTTTAAAAAAAGAGCAGACGGCCCGACAGGGCTGGCCTGGGTCTCAGACTGTTGGGAGTGTGTGCTCTCGGCCTGACAGGGATGCAGTGACTGAGACAGGAGCGTGGTCCTCCGAGGGGACGGTGTGCCCCGCCCTGCTCTCAGTGCTCTCCCCCGTTCACTGTTCACTCCTTACCGCTCTCGGAGGCAGTGTGGCTGCAACCCCATTTCACAGCTGAGGAAGCTGAAGCGAGAGGGTTACATAACTTGCCCAAGGACACAAAGCAGCTAAGCCGCGGAGCTGGAAGTCAAGTCTAGGTGGTGTGGCCCTGAGCCCACGGCTGTCTGACAACCCTTGGGAGTCTGTGGATTTGGCGTACAGCAAGGGCAGAGTGACAGACCCCACTTAGCAGGGGCCTGTGGGCAAAGGACTTCCGCCCTCCAAGCCTGTTTCCTCATCTGTAAGTCAGTGTATTAATTCGCTCCCGCTGCTGTAACAAAGTGCAGAAACTCAGTGCTCAGTGACATAAAATGCAAATTTATCATCTTCCCGTTTTGAGCTCAGAAGTCAAAATGTATTTCACTGAAGTCCAGGTGTCGGCAGGCAGGCTGTGCGCCCTGGGGGCTCCGGGGGAATCTGTCTCCTGCCTTGTCCAGCTCCAAGAGGCCCCTGGTATTCTCCGGCTTGTGGCCCTCTCCTCCTACTTCAGGGCAAACAGCGTAGCCTCTTCCAGTCTCTCCTCCTGCTTCCATTGTCACACCGTCTTCTCTACACTTCACCCTCCTACCTCCTCCTTTAAAAAAAGTAATTAATGTATTGGTTTTAGAGCGAGAGATTTGTTGTTTCACTTATTTGTGCATTCATTGGTTGATTCTTGTATGTGACCTGACTGGGGACTGAACCCATAACCTTGGCTTTAATCAACTGAGCTACCCGGCCAGAGCCTGCCTCCTCCTTATAAGGACACCAGTGATTCTATTTGCCTCCCCAGATAATCCGAGATCATCTTTCTTGTAATCGCATCTGCAAAGTCCCTTTTGTCATGTAAAGTAAAACCCTCCCAGGTTGGGAGTGAGCATGTGTGGAGGCCATTATTCCGACTTCCCTACCGGAAACGGGAGGGGGTGGGGGGATAGGGGCGACAGCCAGGTGTCCCTGCAACTCAACTCGAAGTGAAGATGACTCAGAATACAGTACAGGTGAGATGGTGAGATGCTCCCTGACATACCTAAGTCCCAGGCAGGTGGCCTAGTTCAGTGAGTACTACCCGTAGCTTCGTAGCTTTTCTGGAAAAGGTAGGAATCTCAGAAGGGGATTCCTCCCAAAGGCGTCTTTCCTGGAGGAGGATGGGGCAGGGCCTGTGTAGGGGAGCTGTTTCTGCCTCTCAGTTGTTCTCTAGGTGTCCTGGCTCATCAGGCCTTGCCAGGGCCTGGTTGAATTTTGCTCAAGGCCCCTCACTTCCCTGTCCTCCATTCTGTGCTCTCCGGTGCGCCTCTGGTGACTGGTTCAGCTCCCTGACCACCGATAGAGGACATTCATGAACAGGCACGCCTTCTTTTCTTGTGAGCTGGCTTTGCCCAACCCTGATCCCCTGACCCCTGACCCCTGACCCCTGAAGCCTGGCTTTCTGGACCTGAGATGAGCTCCGTCCAGCCTGTGGCTGGTGGCCTTGCAGGGCCCTGTGTCCTGCGTTCCCGTGGCTTCCAGACCCACATGACTCGGCCATCAGGAGGGCTCCGTCACTCAGGCCGCACTGCACTCCGTGGGGCTGGCTAACAGCACCTGGCATGCCCTGTTCGAGTGTCCGTTGACGTGTTGTCTCGTGCCTCTGTCCATGCTGTTTCCTCTGTCCCCAAACTGATCACGCAGCACATACCTTACAGCAGGGCACCCGGTCCCGGCCCTCGTGGAGCCTGACTCACAGAGTGTTAATGGGCTAAGTCTGCTCACAGCTGTGGTCAGTGCTACGTAAGACGGGGAGACGTGCCGCGTACAAACTGTAATAGATCACAGCAGGTGATAACTGTCCAGGCAGATGCGGATACAAATGGGGGCGGTGAGGAGAGAACGTTCCATTCCCCGAGGTTGACACGGAGGTGGTGGAGGTTCATCACAGGTTTAGAGTGAAAAATGGAAGGAACTGCAAAGGGCGAATGTTTCCTTTTCCAGTCAAAGCATATTGAGTGCTAACTCTGTCCCGGCTCTGAGCTAGGCTCTGGCCAGAGGTGCACACGAGACATGACCCCTGACCTCCGGAAGGCCGCAGGCTAGTTGGGGAGAAGACAGGTGAGAGTAAACTGCCTGCAGAGGCTCCTCCATCAGTGTTTCTGCCCTGGGGGCTTCTTGTCCTCTTTGACTGGAAGCTTCCTTATTTTAGAAACAACCAGAAAATTGCTAGACCCTTGTTAAAAGCATCTCTAGCCCTGGCTGGCTTGGCTCTGTGGATAGAGCGACGGCCTGTGGACCGAAGAGTCCCGGGTTCGATTCCGGTCAAGGGCATGTACCTCGGTTGCAGGGTCCTCCCCGGCCCAGGCCCTGGTCAGGGCACATTCAGGAGGCAACCAGTGATGTGTTTCTTTCACATCAATGTTTCTCTCTGTCTTTCCCTCTCTCTTCCACTCTCTCTAAAAATCAATGAAAAGTACCCTCAGGTGAGGATTAACCAACCAACCAAACAAACAAACAGAAAACAACCAAAACACCCATGTCTGTCTCCTTCCTGTTGCTCCCATCAGATGGACCAGGTGTGTCCTGATGGAACACGTAGAACAAGTCCCTTTGCCCTCCTGGCGTGGCCTCCACGTTGGAAGGTGTGTGTGAGATGGTGTGACTCAGCCTCCATCCTCTGCCCTCACTCAGCCCAGCCCTCCCTCCAGCCCACTGTCCACATTCTTCAGCCGAGCTCTGGAAGTGTCGGTGGGAGGGGCCGAGTGACGGAAGCCTGTGTGTGCAGCAGGTGGCTCCCCGGCAGGCATTCGGTCGCTCACTGGTGGACTGATTCTTCTCTTCTGAACCCCCGCTGTGTGCCTGGCACCACCCTGGCCCTAGAGATGGAAAACTCGGGCGTGGGGAGGCAGGAACCCTGTCAGAACTGACCTGTTAGTCCCAGGAGCGAGCACAGTCCGCTGGGCGGGCGTGGGCCGGCCCTGGGGTGGGGCGGTGATGTTACGGTGACTCGGGAGTGAAGCGTTGGCGCTCTCCACGGGGACGGGGCAGGGGGGAGGGCACGTTGGTGCCGCGTGGGGGCTATGTGCGCAGGGACCCGTGTTGCTGTCTCAGGGAAAAGGCAGGAGGTGGGACCGAACTGCCAGGGCCCTGGGCTCTGCAGCGGGGTCTGGCCTGCAGCCCCGTCAGGTCCTCATGTTCTCAGAGGCTCTCAGGGCAGGGGAGGGGCATGGTCACTTTTGAAAACAAGTGAAAAAACAAACCATGCTGATCCCTGCGTGCTTGAGCAGCAGCCTCCCTGCGGCCCCGAGGATGGCCCGGCCCACGTCCCTGCACCTTCCCCTTCCCCTTCCCCTTCCCCTTCACCTTCACCTTCACCCGCACCTCTCTGGAATCCAGGACACTTGAAATCCCAGCGCTTCTTCCTAAGTCTGCAGCAGACTAATTTTGTGGCAAAAATGTGACCTGAATTGATGTGAGACTAATTATGGTCTTTAAAAATATCTCACCTTTCTCTGTGGAAATACGATGTGTTTGATTTTGGGATGCTGCCCAGAACCCTGTGAGGGTGTCACCGTATACACACCCTACACAGCACCACGCAGTCCTTTCTAAAATCTGAAAAACTGAATTCCTAAACTCACTTGGCCCAAGGGCCCTGGCGACAGCCCGGTGCACCCAAGAAACACATTCAGAGACAGCCGGGTACCTGCCCGGGCCCAGCCGGGTGGCAGTGCCGATTGCGGCCCCGTGTCCCTGACTCAGCATGGGACAGAGTACAGACTGTGGCCTGGCCTCCTCACAGCCGTCGGGGTGGTGTGCACATAAGGACAAGGGTGTGGAGCGACCTGGCTGGCAGATGGGCCTCCAGGGAGAGGCCCTGACCGTGCTGCCTGCCTGCCCCGCAGACTGGGACAGAGGCAGACGTGTCACGGAGCAGAGGGGAGCGTGCCAGCCGCCAGCTTTTCCCATGGCTGACAGCCCTGCTCTCCAAACTTGGCTCACACAGCCCTACCAGTGAACAAACTTATACTGAGGTGCCTGTAACTGTCTGCACGTATTACGTTACTGTTACATTGTGTGCGTAATAAAACCTATCCCAAAAATAGAAACCGAAGGATGAGCTGAAGATGAAATCATTAAAAACATTTTAAGTGATTTTGTTGGTGGTACAAAAAGCCTTCTGTCTTCATGTGCTTGATTATTTTTGGAAATTGTGCTTTCATGCTCTGCGAGCGCAGTTGGCAGGTCTGGCTCTTACGTTCATTTGGGTTAGAGACTTGGTTTTAATGGCTGCCCACCCTGGGAAAGATCCCTGCCCGGGACACACAGCCGCACACAGGAAATGCATCACTGGCTTTCTTTCTAAATCGGGTTACTCATTTTTCCATCCTGTCCACCGCGCGTGCAGAGGATTTGTTGAAATTTGGCTGGTACATTTCCATCCTCCCTGATGCCAGATGTCTTTGTAAACTAAATGGAAGGTATTTTATTTTTATTGTAAAGTTCTTAACAGAGGAGTGAGTCCCAAACCCACTCAAATGCTTTGGAAAGTTTTAAGCAGATTAGAAAATTGTGTTAGGTAGGTTTATAGGACTTCAGATAGGAGAGTTTTTGTAGTACTGTTTTTGGTAACAAAATCCCGCTACAGTAGAAACATTCCTGAATAACACTAGCCTAGGTTTCTTTCAAAGAGCAGTGCCTTTCTCATTCATTGTGGTAAATTGTGATAACATATTAAACATGCTTAAAAATATTTTGAAAACATCACTGAGAAGCACATCTCTGACAATCAGTGGTTGTAGAAAGAAAAGGCAAATTTGGAGCAGTTTTTTTTGTAGAAGAAAGCTGTGTTAAACTCATTTATTAGGTTTGACAAGTGTTTTTTTCATTGTTTTTCTAGTAAGATAACCAGTCAGTCTCCGATACAGATGATTTCCTGAGTTACTGCCCATCCCGTCACAAGTTCTGTGGAAAGCTCTGCTGTTCTACTGTCTACAGTTTTTATTGTGGACATTTTCAAATGCACAAAAGTAGAGCAAATACTGTAATGAATTTCTGTCAGTCACTTCATTCAAAGTTAGCAACATTTGCAATCTTTTTTAAAAAAATATTTTTATTGACTTCAGAGAAGAAGGGGGGGGAGAGAGAGAGAGAGAGAGGGGGTGGGGGAGAGAGAGAAAGAAACATCAATGATGAGAGATAATCATTGATTGGCTGCCTCCTGCACATCCCACACTGGGGATCAAGCCCGCAACCAGGGCATGTGCCCTGCATCTATCTTTCCCCTTTTATCTATTTATTTTTATTTATTTGTTTTAATCTCTCCCCTTTTAAAGAGTAAATCCCAGACTTCGTGTTATTTTTCACCCTTAAATAGTTCAATATACATTTCTACTTTTAAAAACTTTATACATATGTGTGTGTCTCTGAGTGTGTGTATATAAAATATATATATATATATATATATATATATATATATATATATATATATATATATATATTGATTTTAGAGATGAAGGAAGAGGGAGAGAGAGATAGAAACATCCATGACGAGAGAGAACCATTGATCCTTCCTGCCCCACACTGGGGATGGAGCACAACCCAGGCATGTGCTCTGACCAGGAATTGAACTGTGACCTCCTTCTTCATAGGTTGACACTCAACCACTGAGTCACGCCGGCTGGGCAAAACTTTTTTTTAATAGTTTAATATATTTTAATAGCAAACTTACAGGAACAGCGCAGAAGACAGACAACATTAAAAACATGTACTTGCATGTAGGACAACTCAGAAAAGTATAGTGAATGGATGGTATCTACTACTGTATGATAAAAATGCTACAAACACCATTTAGTTGCCATCAATAAGAAATTTATTTGTTTTTAAAAAATCCAAATGCTGGCATTGTCCAGAAAAAATTTAATAGTTTTATTTTATATTGTTATGAAGTTCAACTGCTGAAACTTGTTCACTGAAACATTTGACTTGCATTTATATTTAAAAAATTCACACCCAAATGAAAATGGCAAAACTGCCAATACCTGATTTCTGTCCCCTATTTTCAACTTGCAATCATATCCTTAGGTACTTTTTGACCCCACGGGGGAAAAATACTTAACATTCAGAACTACCAAGAACAGGAAGAAGAGAAATTTTATTTTAAAAGAATGAAATGTTTCCATCATAGTGGATCTTAAGCACGTTCTCCACGTATGCGGCGTGCTGCCCGGATGTCTTGGCATCGTTGTTACACGTTTGGCATGGATAGCACACAGGTTGGTGTCTTCAGAAAAGGCCAACCAGACAGGCCCCTGCCCCCTGCAAAGCGCCATAGGCTGCTCCCTGGAAGCCCTGTTCTGGTTTGAAGTCCTGAGCAATTTCTCGCACCAGACGCTGGGAGGGAAGTTTGCGAATCAGAAGCTCAGTGGACTGATAACCTCTAATTTCACAAAGTGCCACGGTGCCAGGCCTGTAACCATGAGGTTTCCTCACCCCTCCAGCAGAGGGCGCACTATCGTGAGTGGCTTCGGTAGCCAGTTGCCTCCTTGGTGCTTTACCACGGGTCCATTTGCGGGCAGTCTGCTCTGTACGAGCCATGGTATAGAGACCTCTTTACCTTCCCCTTCTTCGCTGGCGCTTGGCGAGCCGGGTGGCACAGGCATTAGAGAGTGATGGTGGCTGCCAACACAATTCGGGCAAAACTTGTTTATTTTGAAATAGTAACTGTAGGCTCACACGAAGTTGCCAAAATAGTACGTAGAGTCCCACAAAAACCCTTCTTCCCCCACACGGTGACATAATTGCTGTAGGACAGTGTCAAAACCAGGAAGTGGACATTAAGACAATACTAGTAACTAGTACTCCGTCGTCACTGTTTTTGCATGTGTGTGGTTCTGTCTGATTCTGTCACCTGTGCCGAGCCACCACCGCCGTCAGGTACAGAGACCCACCACCTGGAGCGAGCGCCTGTGTTCCCTCTTCATATCTGTGCGCCCCTTTGCTGTTCTCTGTCAGTTAGTCATCTGTTCTCCGTCTTTATAGGTTTGTCATTTTGGAGATGTTGCATAATGGGAACCAGGCAGCAGTGACCTTTGGGATGGGCTGTTTTCAGTAAACACCATGTCCCGAGCTCCGTCTGGATGGCTGCCTGTGTCAATAGGAGTTCCTCTTTGTTGCTGAGGGTACGCCATAGTCAGGACGCACCAGTGTCCAGCCTTTCACCTGTCCAAGGACATTTGGGTTGCTTTTAGGTCTTGGCGATTGCAAGTGTAGCTGCTGTGAACATTTGTGTACAGGTTTTTGTGTGAATCTAACTTTTCCTTTCCCGAGGATAAGTGCATGTTAGTTTTATAAGAAACTGATTTTCATCAGAAACTGTTTCCCAGTATTCCCACCAGCAATGGGTATGAGCTCGTTTCTCTACATCTGTGCCAGCATTTGGTGTTGTCATTGCTTTTTATTTACAAGGTGTAATGATCACTCATTGTGGTTTTAGTTTGCATTTCCCTAATGGCTAGGGATGTGAAAAGCTATTTATGTATTTACTAGAGGCCTGGTGCACGAAATTCGTGCATGTGGGAGGCGGTGGGGGCGGGGGGTGGTCCCTCAGCCCGGCCTGCGCCCTCTCGCAGTCTGGGAGCCCTCAGGGGGGATGTCCTTCAGTTGGACATCCTTAGCGCTGCTGTGGAGGCAGGAGAGGCTCCCGCCACCACCACTGTGCTGGCCAGCCATGATCCTGGCTTCTGGCTGAGAGGTGCTCCGCTCCCCCTGTGGGAGCGCACTGACCACCAGGGGGCAGCTCCTGTATTGAGCGTCTGTCCCCTGGGGTCAGTGCATATCATAGTGATTGGTCGGCGTTTGGTTGATTTGCATATTACCCTTTTATTATATAGGAGAATTGGCCATGTATCCTTTTTTTTTAAAGATATTTTTTATTGATTTCAGAGAGGAAGGAAGAGGGAGAGAGACAGAAACATCAATGATGAGAGAGAATCATTGATTGGCTGCCTCCTGCACTCCCCCCACTGGGGATCAAGTCTGCAACCTGGGCATGTGCCCTTGACTGGAATCAAATCTGGGACCCTTCAGTCTGCAGGCCAACGCTCTATCCACCGAGCCAAACTGGCTAGGGCGGCCATGTATCCTTCTTAAGTGAAATGTCTATTCCTGTCTTTTGCCCATCTTCTAATTTGATTGATGCTTTTTTTGTTGTTGAGCTTTGACGATTCTTGCTATATGCCAGATGCTAATCATTTGTCAGATATGTGACTTGCAAATGTTTTCTTTCACTATGCTGCTTGTCTTTTCAATCTCTTACCTGAGTCACAGTGTAAGTTTTCACTTTTTGTGAAGTTCAGTTTTTCCATTTTTATGGGTCATGCTTTGGTGTCAAGTCTAGGAACACTTTGCCTGGCCCTAGTTTCAAAGATTTTTCTCCTATGTCTTCTACAAGTTTTATAGTCTTACATTGTACATTTAAGTTCGTGGTCCATTGTGAATTAATTTTTATATATGAGGTAAAGGTTTAGGTTAAGGTTAATTTTTTTTTTTGTCTCTCATGTCCAATTCTGCCAGTATTATTTGTTGAAAAAATTATTCTTCTTCCATTGTAAGGACTTATTTTTACACACCCACCCTGTCATTATCACACCTGAGCAAACTGACAGGAGTCCTGTATGTTGACTGTTTTGGGTCCTGTCTAAGCATCAGGACCCAGTAGGTCGATACATTGCATTTGGTTGTAATGTCTCTAGAGTCTCTTTTTCTGTAACAATCCCTCAACCACCTTTGTTGGTAAGACATTAACTTGTTGGAGAAACCAGGACATTTATCCTGCCAGCGGTTCTCAACCTGTGGGTCGCGAACAATGAAAATACATCCTGCATATCAGATATTTACATTACGATTCATAACAGTAGCAAAATTACAGTTATGAAGTAGCAACGAAAATAATTTTATGGTTGGGGTTCACCACGACATGAGAACTGTATTAAAGGGTCGCGGCATTAGGAAGGTTGAGAACCACTGCCAGTGAGTGTAGACTGTACGATGGTCTAGATTTGGCTGATGCTTGCTCATGGAATCATTTAAAAAATATAGTTTTATTGATTTCAGAGAGGAAGGGAGAGGGAGAGAGAGAGAGAAACATCAATGATGAGAGAGAATCATTGATTGGCTGCCTCCCGCACACCTCCTACTGGGGATGGAGCCCACAACCGGGAATTGAACTTGGGATCCTTCAGTCCGCAGGCCAATGCTCTAGCCACTGAGCCAAACGGGCTAGGGCAGTGGTTCTCAACCTTCTGGCCCTTTAAATACAGTTCCTCATGTTGTGACCCCACCAAATTATTTTCGTTGCTACTTCATAACTGTAATGTTGCTACTGTTATGAATCGTCATGTAAATATCTGATACGCAGGATGGTCTTAGGCGACCCCTGTGAAAGGGTCGTTCAACCTCCAAAGGGGTCGCGACCCACAGGTTGAGAACCGCTGGGCTAGGGCCTCATGGTATCATTTAATCTGATCCGCTTCCTTTGGTATCTCCTGGTACTGGTGATTAGTTCTAGAGGCTTGTTTCAATCCCCGTTCACTTTTTGGGCAAGGGTCCTTCTTGGGAGGTGCTGTGTGCTTCCTGTGCAGGCAGTTAGGAGGCTTAAAACTCCCAGTGCCCTGTTTTAGTGACACTGATCTTGACTGTGGGTTTGCCTCTGCGGCCCGATCCATCCCTTATCAAATTCCCCATCAGCCTTTCACTAGTGGTTTTATCATCCACTGATGACCCAGGTCTCCATCCATGATTTGTCCTAGGAATTGCAAAATGGTCATTTTTTATTTTATTATTCTGTGTCCTTTCATTAAGGGGACTTACGTAACCTAGAACAACTCCCTTGTCAATTACGTAGTTGCCCTGAAATGTTATAGATGAAGACACTGAGGCTCCAAGCTGGCCGGTGGTGGAGGGTGGCCAGAATCCTGCGTGGTGACTGCAAAGCGGAGGCAAGGTTGTGCCACGTACAGACTCTGCCCCAAAGCCCCACCACTTTGCAGCCTTCCCTGACCCTCGCCCAGCTGTGGCCAAGGCAGTGCCGCTGCCTGCAGCTCCCTTCCTGCCGGGCACTCCCTCTCCTGCCGGGCAGCGGGCCAGGCCTCCAGGTCGCCCCGTCGTGTAGAGCAAGTGAGTTCCTTGAGGCTGAGACTGGGTCTTCCAGTGCCCAGCACTGTGTCCAGCGGCCTCAGGACATGTGTATTGGAAAGATGATCCCAGCATCTCCCCTCAGGGCTCTCTGTCACGTCCCTGGCGAAAGTTTCATATTTGGTCCATTAAGAAAATAGGGGACCTGCCAGAGCATCTGGGGTTCCGAGCTCCATCCTGTGCTTCTTTCCCACATCAGGGTGCCGGGACTGCATTGGAAAAGGGGAGCCTTGGAGGCCCTTCTCTGAACCCCTTTTCCCAGGAGAGTGAAGGGGCTCCCTAGCCAACATCATCCGTGCCTTCCCCAGGCCTGGGGGCTGTGCCAGGCCAGTGTCCTGCTTCCTTGTGAGACCTGGGCAGGCAAGAGATCTTTCCCAGGTAGGTGCCTGTCCTGAGTGTGAAAGGCTGGGACCCCAGTGTCCATCCCCCCACCTCCCAACAGACGCACTCTGAACATCGGGTGAGATCTGGCATGGTGTCCATCCTGGGCCACCAAGCTGGGCCAGCTCGGAGACAGCCTCTGAGGAGCCACCATCGCCTGCCTCTCCTGGGGGCCAGGGGCCTGCGTCTGAGCCAGAATATGGCATCAGATGCCCAGCATGTGTGGCTCGGTGGGTTGAGTGTTGTCTTGTGCACCAAGAGGTCACTGATTCCATTCCCGGTCAAGACACAAGCCAGGGTTGTGGGCTCGATCCCCAGCAGGGGCGTGCAGGAGGCAGCCGATCAATGATTCTCTCTCATCCATGTTTCTATCTCTCCTTCTCTCTTCCTCTCTCTCAGAATCAATAAAAACATATTTAAAAAAAGAAACTTATAAAAAAAACCCAATATTGCATCAAGTACTTCGGAGGGGTATTATGAAAACGTTCAAATCATTTCGTGCTACCCCAGGAGACTGCAAAACCAAGTTCCACGTGATTTTTCTCATCTCTCAGTTGGAGAAAATGTTACTTACTTCAAAGTTGCTGCGAGAAAAAACTAGATACTATGTTTGGGGAAATGATTTGTAAGCCACAGGGCATGGCGCAACAACATGGCGGGCGTGGGTCCGGGCACAGAAGCCTCCCAGCGCCGTGGCCACCCTTCCCGGCGAGGCCCTCCCCTTCCTGTGAGGGCAGTGCCAGCTGCGGCAGGACAGGCGGGGCCCTGTCTGCAGGAGGCTCTGCCGTGGCGGGCAGCTCCTCCGGGCCTCCAGGCCGGTGGGAGACGGCGTGTCCATAGGACCTGCGTTGAGCCCTGGCTCTGATTTGGGGCGAGTCCCCCTGAGTGGGTTTCTTCTTGTGAAGCGGGCGACCTACAGGAGGGGTTAAGAGAGAGGCACTAGAGTGTGGGTGACAGCCCCAGGGAGCGGCTGGCTGGCGCCTGCTGGTGTGCCCTCCTGTGGGCAGGGGCAGAGCCCAGAGTTGGCCTGGCTGGGGAGACGACACAGGGGCCTCTCAGCACTGCCTTAGAGCAAGCAGAACAGCCTCCGACACACTCTTGCTCAGAAAGTGAGGATTTAGGAGTCTTTGTACCACCTCCTCCCATCCCCCTTCGATTCTTGTTTGTTCGTTTAATTTGGGATTATAGGCAAAGATGATGATTTACAACCCAAGTCTCCTCTTTTTTAAAAATTTTTTTTTAATACATTTTTATTGATTTCAGAGAGGAAGGGAGAGGGAGAGAGATAGAAGCATCAATGATGAGAGAAACTCATTGATTGGCTGCTTCCTGCACACCCCCTTTTGGGGATTGAGCAACCTGGACATGTGCCCTGACTGGGAATCAAACCACTGAGCAACACCAGCCAGGCCCAAGTCTCCTTTTTAAAGAAATATTTCTGGCACTGGTTTTCAATTTTGCAGTCATTCTTACAGGAACTATTCTTAGACTTGTCACTGTGTCTCTTTTTCAAAGATTGTCACCAATCTTTATATAGACAATTCCATTTTTGAGTTTCTTTATATAGATGTCTTCTCCATTTTTGGTTTCTAATCTAGATATATCTCCTGGTCGGTGTGTTAGAAGTCATTTATTTTTACAGGAAAATAGGAATGTAAAGGGCTCTCAGGGGGTGAAACTTACAGCTAAGAGCACACATGGTATAGATGGTGGCAGAGGATGCTGGCAGCATTGGAGAGAATGCGGGACAGAGCCGGGAAGCGTGGGGAGACATCAGCAGATCAGGTGATAGGCCCGGGTGCACCCAGGAAGGCCCAAGGAAAGCTCCCGTTAGGCTCAGCTCTGGCTGAGAATATCAGCTTATCCTTGGAAATTGTGAGAGGTCAGATGGGCTGCTCTCGGGGTTCAGGCTGAGATTGTTGTGGTTTTGGGGTTTGGCCATTTTCTGGGTCAGACAGCAGAGGCCGTCCGGGGCCAGTGAACCTGTGGGACACAGGGCTGGTCGGTGGGCATCTGGGCCTTGCGCTCCAGCTAGGGCCCTTCCCAATGCCCACACGCTCCGAGTCGCATCCATTTCAGCAGGGGCCACAGGGTCCTAGGAAGAGCTGGGCATCTGGGCAGAGAGGCGTGCGTGCGCAGGCCTGCAGCCGGGGCAGGCTGTGGCACATCCGAGGGCAGCAGGAGGCCGTGACTGGAGTAGAGGATCAGGTGGGACTTGCAGGAGATGAGAAACAACCAGAGCCACGGAGGGCAGTCGTGTGGGCCACGGGAGGGACTCAGCTTCTGCTCCGAAGGAGATGGGAGGTTTTGGAGTTCTGAGCAGAGGAGAGGCCAGTCTGGCTGACATCTTAGAAGGCTCACACAGCTGCTGTGTGGGGCTGGACAGCAGAGACAAGGGCAGAAGCAGGGAGACTGGTGAGGAGCCTGTTCCATTAATTCAGGGGGGACAAGATGAGGCTGGCTCCAGCGTGATGGCTGGGGCCAGGGTGACGCCCGGTCGGAGTCCGGGCACGTTTTGAAGGTGGACATAGAACCCTGGGAGATTCTTTCCAGTACTGGCCCTGGCTGGGAGGAGGCTAATATTGTGATTTCCTCTCTCTAGGCCAGCTCCTCGCTCACTCCCACGGTTTCTCTCAGGGAGCCCCTGCTGCCGGGCACCATGACAGTGAGGGGGGCCGCACTGGCCCCAGATCCAGTGTCGCCCACGATGGCGGCAGCCTCGCCCAGCGTCTCCGAAGTCCCCGAGGGCAGCCCCACAGCCATGGAACAGCCCGTGTTCCTGATGACAACTGCCGCGCAGGCCATCTCCGGTTTCTTTGTCTGGACGGCACTGCTCATCACCTGCCACCAGGTACCGGCCAGTCAGGAGTCCCTGAGCCCGAAGGCTAGAAGGATCCTGAGCGGTTTCTAGTCCAAAAGGTATTAGTTAGGCGCGGGCAGGCGATGCTGCAGCGGTAAATGAACCCCATGATCTCCGGAGCTCCTCTGGGAGAAGGGGGTTCCTTGCTCACATCCCAGCCCGGTGCGCTTCAGGTTCCACCTGTGGCTCCAGCATCTTGCAGCTCCAAGGCATCATCCACCTGACCACTGGGAGGAGGGTCACGTGGGAGGCACTCTGGGTATTTACCTTTCAAGATCCAGAAACGACACTCATTTCTTCTGCTCACTGTCCCTGGGCCAGAACTGGTCCCGTGTCCAGCCTGAGCTGCAGGGAGCTGGGGGACTGTGCATGAGCACCCAGTTGTCAGTCCCATGTCCAGCCTGAGCTGCACGGAGCCTGGGGACTGTGCGTGAGCACCTGATGTCAGTCCCGTGTCTACCCTGAGCTGGTGGGGGCCTGGGGACTGTGTGTGAGCACCTGATGTCAGTCCCGTGTCCACCCTGAGCTGCAGGGAGCTGGGGGACTGTGCATGAGCACCTAGCTGCAGTGACCCCTTTGCAGATGAGAAAATTGGGACCCAGAGAGGGAGAAGGGAGGGGACTAGCCTATTTACTTAGTCGTTGGCAGAGCTGGGGTAGAAGTCAGTGTCCTGTCCCCCGTGCTCACAGGCGCAGAAGAGCCTGGTGTGGCCTGAGACGGGCCTTGGCTGCCTGAGCAAGGAGAGGTTTGAAGGTTTCCAGCAAAGATGGAGGCTGAGCTCATTTGGGTCCCCTTTCAGCTTCTCTCCCGCTGCCCTGTGTTCCCCATCCTTTCTAGAACCCAGTTGCTTCATTGCAGATGGGGAATATTTTGTTCTTTTCCTCCCGAGCCCAGGGCTCGGCTGGGCCAAGTGTGAAGTCATGAAGCTGGGATGGGGGACTCGGGCTGAACTCGGATCCTGGCTAGAGCAGGTCTTGGCATTTGTGTGCAACTTTTATCCCCCCCCCCCCCCCCCGCCCCGCTTTCTAAAAACCGCATTCATTCTCCCAACTGCCCGCGCGGCAGGAGCGCTGCCTCTGTTCCAGCTGGGAAGGTCAGACAGGTGAGGACATCTCTGCAGCCACGCAGCCAGGGAGAGCATCCACCCTGCGTAGAAGTGGGGGTCCTGTCTGCCCCGTCATACGTTAGGGGATGGGGCGGGTGGGCACCCACCCCCTCGCCTGTGAGTTAGCTCCATGGCCCAGGGACCAGGTGTTTAGGGAGGTGGGGTGGGGGCACACACTGAAAACCTTTGCCCCACACAGACCTGGCCGTGCAGGAGGGTCCCAGGGTGCTTGTTACGGCTGGATTCCCCGCTTGGGTGTGGACAGCCTCGGGCATGGACTCGTGCTCCCGAGTCTGTGAGGCCGGCCTTGGCGCCACCGCTTGCACCCCCACAGCCTTTCTGCACCCCAGGGGCTGATGCTCGCAGCGGCCTCACACCGCGCCCTTTTGCAGAGGAGGAGGCTGAGGCGCAGGGTGGAGTAACTCGGTCACAGGTCTAGTGAGTGGCTGAGCTAGACCCCGCGCCCGCCTCCCCCTGACACGGCGCCTCTGCCCGCAGATCTACATGCACCTGCGCTGCTACAGCTGCCCCAACGAGCAGCGCTACATCGTGCGCATCCTCTTCATCGTGCCCATCTACGCCTTCGACTCCTGGCTCAGCCTCCTCTTCTTCACCAACGACCAGTACTACGTGTACTTCGGCACCGTGCGCGACTGCTACGAGGGTGAGGACGTGTGGGCGCGCACCAGGGAGGCCGGCGTGGGCAGTGCACCCCTCCTGCCTGGCGTCTGGGAGCCACGGGCCCCTCTCCTGGTTTCTCCTCAAGGGGCCACCCCTCGCTTCTTTACCCACCATCCAGGCCTAGAGCGACAGGTGACAGCACAGGTGTGGCCAGAGTCTCACCTTCAGATGCCCTTTGCGATGGGGCTCCCAGAGCAGCGTCACAGATACCTGGAAGCAGGGACTCTCCCCCCGTGTCCCCTTTCTCAGCTCTGGTGTCTCAGACGGGTGCGCAGGCAGCAAATGAGTGATCTGTCTGTAGATAGAAGCTCCAGGTGCAGATGGGTTGGGGTTTATCCGGGAGTCTGTGGAGCAGGGCGGGGCCTCCCTCCCCATGTGCCTTAAGTCTGAGGGCTTTGTCCCTGGAGGAGCTCTCTGTGCCACCCAAGAAGGTGGCTCACTGCCTTTGGGGGCCTCTGCTCTTGCATGTGATGTGGGAGCATCACCAGCTCTGGCACTGAGCTCCAGGCACACAGGCCCTGACCAGCCAGCCCTCCAGGAGTCTGTGCCACCTGCACTGTCACCACAGGGCAGGCAGCCTCTCTCACTGGGGCCCAGTGGTCCTGGCCTGAGGCTTGGAGAATGAGCTGGTGCCTGTCAGAGGGAGGGCGAGGAGGAGAGTCCATTCTAGGCTGAGCGGAGAGCTAAATTGAGCGGAGGGAGGAGTCCCTGTGTGCCCAGCCAGGGTGGGGTGGCTGTGGGGGGCTGGTGGCTGGAGGAGGGATTGCACTGGGAGCCAGGGACAGGGACATACACAGCCTTGCAGGCCACACAGGGAAATTTAGATCTTCTTTCTTACTGTTGATGCCTGAAAATATGATGCGACATTGCAGGCTACAAAGCTGTCTACATGGGCTGTGGGTGACAGAGGGGCCAGAGGCCCCAGGACAGGCCACAGGCCAGCAGCTTGGGGAGCAGGGGTCCCCTTCTGATGCTCGCCCCCTCTCACGGGCGTGTGTTCCCGTCCCTGTACCTGCACTGCTGGTTCCGGGTAAAGTGACAGATGTGGTTTTCCTTGCGCTGTGACCAGGCAGCTCTGACCGTGACCGCCTGTCAGCTTCCCTGACCTGGGAGGGCTTGGTCCTTGGCCCTGGGCTTCATGCTCGTCCCCCGAAGACTGGAGTCTGTTTCTGCCCCGTTTTGAACCCGTGTGTCCCTGAGCACTCGGAGGCACGGGAAACGCCTTTGGATTTGGTGAGGAAATTCAGATGCCTAACACCCCTCCCCACCTGCCCCTTCAGCCACACCGGCCTCCCTGCTGGCCTGGCACACCGGGTGTTCACCCACTGCCCGCAGAGCTCTTCTCCGTGGGCTCCCCCTCCTCCATCTGGGCCGCGGTGTCCCCTCGGAGAGGCCTTCCCGGTGGCTCCCCTCCCAGACCCGGTCCGCAGCACGCGGTGTGCAGTGAAGTGCCTGGTTGGTTCTCCCCTTCCTGAGGGCAGTGCCAGCAGAGCCGGGCACATGGTAGGTGCTCCCTCCTTCTGGCTGTTTGGAATGAATAAGGGACTTGGTGAAACACCTGCTCTGTGCCTTGCGTTCATCCACGTGTAGCCTCATTAAAACCCCTGCTGGTGCCCCTGCCTCGCCCTGCCAGGTGATGGTGCGGAGGCAGGTGGGGCTCTAGTGCCTGATATTCCCGGAAGCAGCAGAGCCCCCAGCAAAACCTCTGGTACCTCCGGAGCCACAGAGGTTGGGGTTGGAGAAGGTGAGGCCAAGAACCCTTTCCATTCACCTGCCAGCCTCGCATGGCGCAGCCTCTGCTGCTTGTTCATTCAGAATAAAAAAGCTCTGCCCTGCCCAGGGAGCCTCCCCTGTATGGTCGGGGGACAGGCCCTGCAGACTGGGGTGCATGGCAGAAGGGGGCACAGCCAGGGAGCCTTCGCGTTGCCCTCGCTCCCGGCCCCAGAGGTGGCAGCAGATGGTTGGCGGCTCCTCCCACTCCAGAAGCCTCTTTGTTCAGGCCCTGCCTGTCCAGACCTTCCTCCCAGCTACAGAAAGGTCCTTTGTAAGAAGTCTGCGTCTCCTAGCAACGCTGTTGTCTCTGGGCCCCTCCCAGGCAGTTTACAAACAGGGCCCCAGCCGCCGAAGTACAGGCCACCAGCGTCCACAAGCTCGGTGTCCGCGCGGGTGGCGTGGCCCTCGCCTCGCCCTTTCCTCCACCTCTGCTCCGTGCCTGGGACCCTCTCCCATGGTTTTTACATCTACAAGCGCTGCAGCTCCGCAGGACCTGCCCCCAGCAGGCGTGGTGGTGGCGTGTCCCTTACAGTTCAAAAAGAGGCCCCCATGCGTTCCCCTTCCTCCCAGTCTCCTGAGACGGGGAAGGGGCAGGAGTGGACGGACTGGGCCAAGGAACTCCTACTTCACAGTAGCCAGGCCTCTGCTGGCCATTAGGCGACATTTGCTTTTCTTTTTAACAAAATTAAAACAATGAACGTTTTATTTTTATTAAAGTCATACATGCATATCGATGAAACAAGCTGCCCCAACTCCTCTGACTCCCAAGTTCACTGCACTTGCAACTCTTTTTTTTATTTTTATTATTTTTTTAAAATCAGGATGATCATCTAACCAATGGAGCTACCCGGCCAGGGCCACTTTCAACTCCTTAAACTTTTTTTCCCTTGAATAACCTAAAAACGTGCGTAGACTGTTGTTTCTGGATTTCCAGTGTCATGTAGTGTTTAGTAGCAGACTTCTTCCTCTGGGCGGCTTGTGGCTCAGGTACTCACCTCCGGCTGTGCACACCCACACGCTTTCGCTCCTTCATCTTTTTAAGGTGACAAGCGTTTCTAAGTCCGCATTTCGTGTGTGCGTTACTCCATGTCTGTAAACATTGTTCAAAGCTGAGCCTGCAGGTGCCTCGAGATGACATTTCCTTGTGCTTTTCCTCTGCTGCCACTTGTCTTGCTGTTTGGTTTACTCTGTTTTCTCTGTATCTGTCATCACTCTGTTCCCGAATGCTTCACTGAACTAGAAGCGCGCCTTCTCTAAGGAGGCGCATGTCCCTTCGCTCTGGGTTTTCCTCGGTGCTGTTCCTCCTGACGCCCTGCCTCCTGCTCGGCAGCTGCCCTGGGTCTTCCCTCCCAGCGTCCTGGGAGCCCTGGCTCCTGTGCTGCCCACCTGTCCCCTGGGCCATTTTCCCTTGTTGGCGATTCGCCCTCTCCTGGTTAGAGCTCGGCTCCCAGGAGCTTCCTGAGAAAAGGGTGCATGGGGTTTCTGGTTTTTGAAATCTGAAAATTGTCTACAGATATGTATTATATTGTTCTGTTTGGTTAGTTGTCAATGGGAGTGCAATTCTAAGATGGAAATTACTCTCCCTCTGAATTCTGAAGGCAGGTTTTTCAGTCTTTCAGCTTCCAGCATTGTTTTCGGAAAGTGTGCTGGATTCTGATTCTTTTTTTAAAAAATGGACTTGAGAGAAAGAGGGAGGGAGAGGGAGAGAGAGAGAGAGGAGAGAGAGAGAGAGAGGAGAGAGAGAGAGGAGAGAGGAGAGAAACATCATTTTGTTGTTTCATTTATTTATGCATTCATTGGTTAATTGTTCTATGTGCTCTGACCAGGGATCGAACCCACAACCTTGGCATCGTGGCATGACACCCTAAATAACGGAACCACACGCCAGGGCTGGGTTCTGACTCTTAATGTCTGTGTGTGACCTGCTTTCCCCTTTGCTTATGGTCTTTGCCCCCAGTGTTGTGAAATCTCAGAGGCGGCGGGATAGTCACTGTGGGGGGTGCCCGGGGGCCTTCACGTGGAAGCCCATGTCCTCCGTGCCGAGAATGTTCTTGCGTTTTCCTTTGCTACCCCCCCCCCCCCCCCCCCGTTTATTCCTCCTTTCCGGAATTCCTGTTGGTAGGATGTTGCACTTCTGGATTGACCTTTAAGTTTTCTTTATGGTTTCTTTTGTACTATTTCCCAGGAGCTTTTAAATTTTATTTTAAATATTTACCTTTGAGCTTTCCTACGGAAGGTTTTGTTTTCTTTATCGTGTTGTAAAGCGTCAGGCGCTCTTTCCTGTTCTATTTTATAGTCCCTTGTGCTTGGTGTGGGAGAGAGTATCTCCCCTTCCCGGGACGCTAATTGCAATTTTCTTCTGTTTCCTGCATTATCTCGGTCTCCTGACTTCCCTGTTTGTTTGTCTTGGCCTTTGACCTTTGTGTTGGAAGCGCTCCTCAAGTGTCTGGTGTCCTTGGCTATTTGTATTGAAGAACGGGGCTTACACTGCCGGCTCCCAGTTGGGTGACAGGACATGGTTTTCCTGTGCCGTTTTTACGCAGTGGTGGGGACAGGCACTCGATGAAGATTTTTTTATCCTGGGCCTGTTTCCTCAGATACTAATGTTCTCCGGGTGGTGAAAGCTGGGCACGCTGAGTTAAGGGTGCAGTTGGGGGAAGGGACCTAGACACCTCGCGCTTCGCATTCAGACCTCATCTGTTTTCTGCAAGTGTCCGTGTTGCTGCCCTCGGCTGAGCTGAGTTCTCTGAGGAAGGAGCTGCCCCACCGGCCAGGAAAGTAAAGGCCGCGCGGACTTGCAGCCATGTTTTCCACCTGCACCTTCCCCCGCAGTCCTGGGCCCTCCCGGTCAGAGGTCACGCTGACCATGCTGCATCTCAGAGCTTTTGTCAGCATTGCTGTCGGCTGCCTCCGGTGCCATCTCCTTGTCCTTGAAGGCTTGTACTTTTCCACCGATTCATTCTCATCTTAGTGGCATTCTGGGGGGAGGGGGAGGGGGAGAGGAGATAAACAGCTTGAGTGGGTGGTCATATTGCCATTTTCCAAGGAGAGGGCGAGTCTCAGAGAAGTACATGGCTAGCCCAGGGTCCCTCTGACCGAGTACCTACCATCTGGTGAGGGCTGTAACTCACACCGCGGTTCTCACGGCAGCGCCAGGCTGGAGTAGCGGGAAACCAGCCCCTTCCCGGCATTTAGTGTTTGATTGTGGTCGGCGTGGGAGGTAGCTCCTAGAGACAACTCTGAGGCAGCCTGAGGAGCTGGGGAGCTGATCCAGGGGTGCAGGAGGCCAGGGTGCAGAGGAGAGGGCTTCCCATTGCTTTATGCAGCACTGTTTTCCCAGTAACGATGGTGTGGGCTCACAGCTTTACCACCTATTTTTCGTTAGGCTTAGCTCATTCTCACCTCCCAGTTACCCGGAGGAATACATATCACCCCCATTTTACAACCGTGGGAAGGAATTTGAGAGGCTAAGAAACTGGCCCAGGATTTCCCAGGTGCTTGCTGGACGCCAGGCTCGCCTGGGGCTCCCAGGCCCGGGGTTGCCCTGTGCCAGGCTTGGTGAAGGAACACAGGATGAGTTTCTCAGCGAAAAATATGAACTCTTGTCAGGGGAAGAGGTTTTACAGGCCTGGATGAAACAATTAAAGAATGACGCTTCATTCACCCAGTTTCAGATTTTGGACAAGGTTCGCTTCCTGGAACCTGGCCCCAAATGAAACATCTTGGTGGAGAGAGTGTAGCCAGAATGAACCTGGCCGAGGGCCGCAGACACGCCACAGAAGGCCGGCAGGGCCATGTGCTGCCAGGACTCACAGGAGCTCTGATCAGAATAAAGAGGTTTGCAGAAGGAACCAGCAGAGGTCCTGAGAGAGAGAAAGGGCATTCCAGGTGGCAGGAAGCAGGACCAGCAAAGGACAGACATGGCATGGGGGGTGGGAGGGAAGGACCCGCCTGGCAGCATCCCGGGGCCTTTCGTGTCGGGCAGAGCCCGTCGCCCTGGCTGTAGTGCACTGTGCCCATTATTGTCCGCAGTGATCATCAGTCCCTGAAAAAAGGAAAGAAAGTCCTGAGGCCCTCTTTACTGAGCAGGGAAGATTTCTGTCCCAAGTGGTCAAAACTGAGTTTCCCGGGCTCATCCGTGAGTTATCTGAAATACGAATGCCCGGGTCTTTCCAAATAACGGTGTCTGTGTAGCAAGGACAGCGAGGCCCCGGGGCTGCTTTCGGTGTGGAAGGCGCGGGGAGGAGTGAGCTGGCGATGGCCAGGTGCACCCAGGGCACAGAACGGGACCCAGGGAGTGTCTGTGGAGCAGACGGTGCCTCACTTACCTGTAGTGGGGGAGGGGGGAGCTGATGAGGACGCCTGCCCCGGGGGCTGCTGGCAGAGGCTGCTGAGTGCACTTGTCGGGGAGCCCCTCGTGAAGCCTTGGGGGCCCCCAAGGCTGTGCTGTTGCAGTTGTCCGGGAGGGGGCGGGGATGAGGGGGGCGGGTGGAGAACAGTCTCTAGGAGGACAGCTTCCTTTCCCGGCTGCTCCGGTTGGAGGGAAAGTCAGTCGGGCATCTCGGGGTTGGGAAGGAGGGACCTGTAAAGTGTCAGCTGCTCAGACCCTTTATAGTTAATGCCTGTTAAGGGGCTGCCATGCCCTGGGTGTGGCCCGTGTGGAAGGGCCGAGCGAACTCTGATTGCATGCTTCCACTAGCAGAGAGCTCACTACCTTGCCCCTCTGAAGACTGCCTCTTAGGAATAGTTTCTTACACTGAGCAGAGGTCGTAGGATCCACTCCTGGGACTAAGCGGGTCCTGTCTGACCTTCTGGACAAGGTCACTGGCACACAGATGAAGAGGGTGAGTGCCAGTGTCTTCCCTCCAGGCCTCAAGGACCCAGGACAACCCTCATTTCATCTCCACCCTGTCCTGCTCTCCTGACTGTGTGCAGTTCTCTAGGTGCCTAGGATGGAGCCCAAAGTTCCGGTACCTCACTCTCCAGAGCAGGAGACTGAGACAGACAGACAAACAGACACCATCCCTTCCCTCATTCTGGACGCCCTGCTTCACACGGGAGGGCCTTGTCTGTGGGATCCTTGGTCATTTCTGTGTCCCCAGGGCCCAGCACAGAGCCCAGCACAGAGGCTGTAGCGAACATTTAGGGGGCATAGAGTTACTCTGTTTCTCTGAGGCCTCCCAGGGGCCAGAACTGAAGCCATGGTCAGGGGGAAGTCAGGCAACAAGGCCGCTGGCTGAGAACCTCACTGCGAATCTGCTGTGCTTTCCCGATGCCCAGGGCAGCATATCTTCGTGTTGGTTCCTGGGGTGTGTTGACTTGTCATTGTGAACACCCTGGCCGGGTGCTGGGGTGGCTCTGGAACTCTCCGGTGAGGGATTGGCTTGTCCAGATGGTCCTGGTGTGGGCTGGTTGGACCATCTGGAAGACAGTCTGTCTTGCCTCCCTTCTCTGAGAGCGTGTTATCGACTCACTCATGATTCTTTGACAGACATCGTCACCAACTTGGTGTTACACAGACTCGCTGGACAGAGCACTGGTAAAAGGTCGAGAATCTTGAGCTGAGAGATGGATGAGATTTGACAGTTCTGACCAGCTGAGCACAGAGCTTGGCTGCATGCGGACGTATGTGATACAGGAAAGGATGTGAGCTCAGGCGCCAGGCTCTTCTCCGTGGATGGCAGGAGGCCTGGCTTGCGAGGGCGGTTCCGTGTGGAGGGGCTGATGAACTTCGGCCCCTGGGGGTTCCCTGGAGGGTTTTGTCTTTCGGGCCTGGAATTCTGATCACCTTGGGGAAATCTGTTCAGCATCCCGTGAGAGTGCAAACTGGAGCACAGAACTGAGTGTGGGCATGGCTGCCTGCCCTGCTGCTCTGAGCCCCTGGAACCTGGGCCCAAATGAAACATCTTGGTGGAGAGAGTGTAGCCAGAATATGTGGCCATGTTTACAGCTCCAAATGGTAGGACCACGCCCACACCCAGGAGGGCTGGCTCGGCGTTCATGGCTTTCCTGCCACTTCGCTGCTGCTTGTACTGGAAGTTTCAGGCGGATGGGCAGAGAGCTCACCGTGTGGGAAGTGAGCATGGCAACAGGACAGAGGAGGCCACCAAGGAGAAGGCGGCATCTCAGCGGCTCCCTCTGGGAGGCAGAGGGACCAGAATATGTGGCCTCGGGACGCGTGAGGAGCGTGCACGCCCTGGGAACGCCACAGGTGGTTTTATGTCTAGGTTCTACTCACATGGCTGTGTAGGTAACGATCCCAAACAGCCACGTGTGAAACAACCGTCTGCTTCTGCTGACAGTGCCGGGCAGGCATCGGGACGCACGTGGGCATGGTGTGCCCCTGCCCGTGGTAGCGGGGTCTCGGCCGGGGCAGATTCATCTGGAATCTGACTCACTCGTGTGTCTGGCAGTGGGTGCTGGTGTCTGTTGGGCTCTCGATTCCTCCCACGTGGGGGTCAGCCTGGGCTTCCCACACGGTGACTGGATCCAAGGGCAGGCGTCTCGGGAAAGAACAGAGGAAAGAGGCTTCTGATCCCAGTGTCAGATGTCACGAAGCATCGCTTCTGCGCCACCCGGTCCACCGTATGCAGCGGTTGTGTCAGTGTCAGAGGGTGTGGCCGTCTTTGGAAAATAACCATCGCCCACAATATGGCTGGACCCAGCCTGGGATGGACACATCCATTCCACGTGGCCTCGTGTGGGTTTGGACAAAGGCCATTAGCAGGCTGACGTCAGATTTGGCTAGATGCCCCCTCCCCGTACCCCAAAGTAGTTCTTGTCGTTGAGTGATCAGTGGGGATGCCTGCAGTCACCAGACATCCTGAGCTGCTCCTGTGCCGGGCCGGCAGCACACAGGGTCCCCATCCCATCCCGGGATGCTGGCCCCGAGGGAGGCAGGCAGGTAGCAGCCGACACGCAGCGCTGCTGAGTGCTGCCCGCTCGTCCGAACACTTTGCATACTCACTTCAACCTCGCAGCCTCCTGTGAAGGTAGGGACTCCCGTCCCCATTTAACAGATGAGGAAACAGGCTCACAGCTAACCCAGTGGCAGACCCAGGCGGCAACCCCTCTGCTCTGTGTCTGCTGAGGGATAGTCCCAGCGCAGTGTGGTAGGTGCTATGGTTGTGTTCATAGAGGGTGCTCCCTGGGGCCCTCACCCCAGCTGGAGACATGAGCCCTTCATAGGTTAGAGCAGCTGTGAGTGGCAAAAAGCACCCAGATATCTTCCTTTCCAAGTTGAAGGCCACCGTTCGCCACCGACTGTGTCGCCAGGCTTTCGTGTTGAGGTCTGCACAGCGTCTGCACGTCATCAGGGCTGTGGGTGAGAGAACTGGCCTAGGGTGGCCAGAGACTCGCAGGGTAGGTGGTGTCTGATGGGAGTGCGGAGGGAGGGGCACCCCAGGCAGTGGGAACAGCCAGTGCAAAAGCAATAACCTGCTGGGGGAAAGGGGCGTCCAGCGTTGCTGGGCAGGAAGAGTGAGGGGTGGGCAGGGACCACGTCATCCGTGGGGAGACCCTGAGTGCCAAACCAGGGGCTGCGCCAGGAGCCCCGAGGCCTTGGTGCTGCGGGGGATGCAGGGTCAGAGGAGAAGGGGCCTCTCTGGCCCCATGTTGACCTTGCCCTGGCCATGCTTTTCTGGATGCCCTCCTCGCTCCCTGCTCCGGCCCGTCCTTTGTGGTGTCCTCTGCCACACTCTCACTCTTCCGTCCACGCCCGCCCTCCTCGCTCCCTGCTCCGGCCCGTCCTTTGTGGTGTCCTCTGCCACACTCTCACTCTTCCGTCCACGCCCGCCCTCCTCGCTCGCGGCACACCCCTTCGCTCTGGCACCTGCAGGCAGCAGCCTTCGCTTTGCTGACCCAGCAGACATCCCTGACCAGGAGCCATCACAGCGCATTGCTGTATTTATAGCGTAGCATTTACAACATACTTCTCTGCCGGCGGGCGGTCGCTCTCGCAGATTCTATCTTTGTGGGGATGTCCAGTCGCGTCCGGACTCAGAACGAGCTGACCCAGCTTCTCAAGACATGTGTGCCTCTTTCCGCACCTCTCCTGTGTTTAGTGCAGACTCAGGAGCACTGCAGGTTGTGAGCGAACGGAGGTGCTGCCGTCTCATTCTTGCTTAGAATGTCTCCTGAGAGCCCCCCGGAGAATGTTTTATTGTTGTTTTGCTGTAAATTCGTGGTCCATAACACAATAGAAAAGAGCATAGGATGAATTCTAAAGCCAGTACCTGGTTGAACCACAGAGCGGGCACACGGCCAGCTACCCCAAGGCCCCTCCGTGCCCACCCTAACCTCCCGTCCTCCCGTCTCCCCACGGAGCTGACTTCTGAGGTCGTCATGTGCATGCTGTAGAGTGAGAGCAGCGCGCAGCATCCCAAGCAATGCGACTGGTCCCGCCTGGTTTTGGTTAAAACGGAGTGTTCTGTTCACGGTGCGGTTCTCCTGTCCCTCAGGGCTCTCTGTTGCTGCTGTGACTGGTCTTTCACTTCGTTGCTGCTCAGAGTTCTGCCGTCTGTTGACCCGTCCTGTTGATGGGAGTGGTTTACTGTGGACCCTCTTTTCACAGCCTTGGTCATCTACAATTTCCTGAGCCTGTGCTATGAGTACCTCGGGGGAGAAAGTTCCATCATGTCAGAGATCCGGGGGAAGCCCATCGAGTGAGTACACAGCTCCCTGCAGCCCCGCGCCCTGCTTTCCGGGCCTGCCTTTCTCCGAGCTGTCCCGGCGGCAGCTGGACATGCAGCTCCTCTGCGCCTGTGGCCTTGACCTGCTGTGTCTCCTGAGCTTCCTGAGCAAGGCCATTCATTGGGACTTTCGGAAGGGCCTCCCGGCTCTCCTCTGTCTTCCCGTCTTTTCCTGTTTCTCTCTCCCTCTCGCACTGTTTACAGTCAGTGCTTCTCAGGTGCTTTGTTCCCTGCGGGCCGCCGAGCAGCCTGCTCCCTCACGCTTTACCGCAATTGCAGATGCTCTCCGCTGGCTCCCTGTACTTGGCCTCGGGCTCAAAGCTGCCTGGGCTCTCTGCCCCGTCCCCACCCCACCCTGCTGTGCCCTGGCTTGTCTGGATGTGCGGGAGGGCGTCCCCCAGCCCCACCTTCCCCGAGTCCTAGCTCTCTGCTCACCATCTCCTCTGTGGTCTCTTCCAGGTCCAGCTGTATGTATGGCACCTGCTGCCTCTGGGGAAAGACGTACTCCATTGGGTTCCTGCGGTTCTGCAAGCAGGTGTGTGCCCCCGCACGTGCCCGGTCTGTGCCCTGGAGCAGCAGCCGCGGGGCTGTGCTGCCCCTGCTTGACAGGGTGGCAGAGGCCAGCTGGGTGGACCCTGCCACAGGCTGCCCTGGCTCCACCTTGGAGTTCGCATTTCCTGCAAGCCCCCCGCCCCCCAAACCTCAGCACCCACTCCCCACACAGTTAGGGATGCCTCTGCATTCACGGGGGGTGCTCAGAGGGGCAGTGAGAGCGTCCTGGGCACGAAGTGGTCTTAGACTCTTGCCCCTTTTGACCAAGTCTCGGTGTGTGTGAGAATCGGAGGATGTGCATGGGATTCTAGAATCTCCATTTGAAAACTTCTCATCAGCTGGGGCTAGAGGGAAGGAGGGTTTCTGCATTAAAGATACAAGACCAGCCCTGCTGGTGTGGCTCAGTGGTTGAGCATCGACCCATGAACCAAGAGGTCAGGGCACATGCCCTGGTTGTGGGCTCGATCCCCAGTAGGTGGCGTGCAGGAGGCAGCCGAATCGATGTTTCTCAGTGTTTCCATTTCTCTATCCCTCTCCCTTCCTCTCTCTCTAAAATCAACAAAAATATATATTTAAAAAAATATCCTCAGGTGAGGATTGAAAAAAAAAGATGCATGACGAACCAGGCGTGTCCTGTCTCTAGTCCCTCCCCCATTTCCCAGTTGGCAGCGGCAGCTTTCGTTTTCCCAGCTGCCTCCCTGTGGTCTGGAAGGGCTGGGCGGGGCCGTGTGGTGGTGAAGTGCATGGGCCTGTGCCTCTGACCATCTGAGTTTGATTTCCAGCTTCTCCTCTGACCGTGACCTCAGGTCATTACTTAACCTCTCTGAGCCTTGGTTCCTTCTGTCAAATGTGCGTAATGTTACTTATCCCAAGGGATGGTTTGAAGAACAGGTGAGGTGGTGGGTACAGAGCATTCGCAAGGTGCTGGCACAGAGCACGACCTCGACTGAGTCTCTTCTGGGGCTCCACGGACCTTCCGACCCCTCCAGCATCTCCAGAGTACCCGAGGGGAAATGAACCACAGCCAGGCACTGGCCCGCTGGAGGCCTGGCTTTTCTGTGTAGGGCCAGGCACACACGCCCACAGAGCCTGCCCGGACCTCCCGGGCCTCCAGGTCAGCTTCCATCTTCCTTCCTTACGGAGTTTCTAAACTCACAGTCTCCCCGAGGGACCTGCAGGGAAAGAGTTAAACTGTCCCGGGCTCAGGGTGGGGCCTTTCAGGGCCATTGTTTACCCTGGGCTGGGCGCCTGGGCCTGTGACTCATGCCTTCTTTGATGATTATATTGTGTACAAAGTTTTGACCCCAGATCACTAGCTCCAGCCGCCTGTTATAAATTATCCCCAGGCCTGTGGGCTGGCTGTTGCGGACACTCCCCGTTGTCCCGGCAGTGGCTGGGCGAGGTAGGAAAAGGGGAGAGAACAAGAGCCCCGCCCCCGCCCTGGGGTGGCAGCTTTGTCCCAGGGCAGGGCCTCCTGCTGGGCGGCAGGGTCCCTGGGCCTCAGTTCCCTCCTCTGTGTCAGGCTGGGGACAGTGCTTACGCCTGGGCCCCCACAGCCACGTGGGCATCAAGTGGCTGACCGGGCGCCCGCCTGTGGCCGGCTCTGAGCTCGCTCACTCACTGGCTCACTCCAGACGAGGGGATGCTCCTCCCCTGTGGGCTGTCGGTGGGGGTCCCGCCTCCTCCAGGTGGGGTGGGGAGGCCAGGGCAGATCTGTGGGGTGTGACAGCAGCATCACCCCTCTAGCCCCGTCACACACGCCTCTCCTGGTGGCACCCACAGCTCTGACCACTGGGCTCCCCTGCAAACCTCACTCCGGTTCCCAGAACTTTGGGTTCGACAGGCCACGTTCTCCGCTCCAGGGTCCTGGCCCTGTTTGGAGCCACACTCGCTTAGCCTTTCCAACTGCTCCCGCCTCCACAGAAGGCCCCGTGGCTTAGACGTATTTGACTTCGGCAGGAAGGTGATTCTAGTGATATTATGGGCGCCGTGGGTGCCCCGGGGCTTACCCTGTGACGAGGGGCTGCTTACGTCCGTCCGCCAGAGGCTCAGTGGCCGCCGCTCGAGCTTCTGGCAGCTGACAAGGCCAACATTCAAACTCGGGTCTCAAAACTAGACCTTTGCTCTGGGCTGCTTCCTGTTTCGTGCTCCTGTTAAGTCATCTCCACCCCCAGCAGGACCCCAGCTCAATATAAACCCTGGGCCCGGGGCAGGGAGCCAGACCCCGGGGGTGGGCGAGGGCACGAGAGGAAGCCCTGGTCCAACCCTGCTCCCCATGTGGCCAGTCCCTGGAGCAGGGCCCCGGCTTTGCTCCCCACCCCACCCACTTCCTTGGCCACTTCACGGTGCTTCCCGTCCAGCACGAACCCGTGCCCTTGACCACTCAGCCTCTGGCCTCGGTATGAGCTGTCCCCTCTGCCTGTCCCTTGTCTCACATTCCTGCTGCCCCTTCTCCAGGGACATCTCCTGTCTCCTCTCCTCCGTTCCTCTGTCCATCGTCCTCCCTCCTCCACACCCGTCTTCTCACTCAGCTGAGTCACACTGGCATCGTCTCACTCCGTCCGCCTTCTCCAGACAGCAGTCCCCTCCGGGAGGACCCTGGGCTCCCCCGGGCCTGGCATCCAGCGGGTCTGCTGGCCAGAGGGGGTGCTGTTACGTGGTCTGTCCCATCCTGACTCTCAGCTTCTCCCCGCAGGCCACCCTGCAGTTCTGCGTGGTGAAGCCGCTCATGGCTGTCAGCACCGTGGTCCTCCAGGCCTTTGGCAAGTACCGGGACGGTGACTTTGAGTAAGCAGCGGGTCCCCGCGGGGGTGGGGGGGGGGGAGTGTTGGTGCCAGGGGAGATGTCCCTGCCCAGAGGCAAATGCCTGGCTTAGGGAAGGAGGCGGCCACGGACTGGGCACACGCACGCCCTCAGGACCTCCTCTGAGTGGAGGTCAGGCATGTGCCCAGCCTTCCTCACGCCTCCGCACCCCTGAGCTGCGAGGCTGGCCTGCCAGGGGCACTCGAGGAGCCCTCAGCATCCATCCCCTTTGCATAAGGGGTGGGGGCGGGGGGTGCGCCTGGGGCAGGAGGAACAGTGACCATCCAGGCAGGCAGCGGGGCTGGAGCCCGAGAGGCCCGCCTTGAGTCCTCGGGTAGAAAGCCTCACCTGGTGAACTGTCTAGGCCTCTCACTGGGCATGAGGGACAGTGGCCCCATGGCCATGTGCTGGCATGCGCTTGGCAACACCACCTGGGTGGTGCACAGCAGCCCGCCAGGGCAGGTGGGCAAACAGAGGCGCAGTGGGATGTAACTTGTTCACCTTGGAAAGAGCAGGGCTGGGCTCCCGTCACTCTGACACTCGCTGTCTGACCATCGGCTGAGCCCTCATCCCAGGCCAGGCGCGTGGGCACCAGAGCTGCGGGCAGGTGGCTAGACACCCCTGCGTGAGGCAGGGCGCTGGCCTGGCCCGTGCTGCAGGCACCCCGGCACCCGCCTCATGTTTTGGCCTCTTTGATCACCATGTGGCTTGTGGAGCACTGCTTGGGAGCACGGTCAGAGCCATGGGGATTGGCGTAGGGGCAGGACTAAGGAGGGGGGGCTCCTCGTCCCTCGGAGGGTCTGTCCAAGCCAGGATGCTCCCCTTTTCTGCAGCGTCGCCAGCGGCTACCTGTACGTGACCATCATCTACAACGTCTCCGTCAGCCTGGCCCTCTACGCCCTCTTCCTCTTCTACTTCGCCACCAGGGAGCTGCTCAGCCCCTACAGCCCCGTCCTCAAGTTCTTCATGGTCAAGTCTGTTATCTTCCTCTCCTTCTGGCAAGGTGAGCCTCCGCCCACCCCCATGTGGCGGCCCTGTCCCCTAGACCTCGTCCCTTCCTCCTGCCTGCCCAGGCCATGGGGTTGTCCTTAGGGATCCCAGCCTGGAGCTCAAAGGGGCCTCCATCCACTGGGTGCCCACTCGGGCAGAAGTCTGGGCCCTTAGGGGCCTTAGGAGCCAGGGCAGAGCTTCAGTGAAGCTGATGCATGGGAGGGGGGACACGGGGGACCCCGGATAATCTGTGACGTCTCAGTGTTCATGGCCAGAAAGGTCTGGGGGCATGGGGTTTCCAAGTGGCCTCGGCCTGTGTCGGCAACGCTGCCCACAGGAGCCACCAGGGCCCCTACTTCCATCACCCCGGGCACCTGGGGCGCTGCATGGAGGAGGAGGGGGTGGGAAGGCGGTCCAGCCGGGGCCAGACACCCACACCTTGCTCCCAGGCCTGCTCCTGGCCATCCTGGAGAAGTGCGGGGCCATCCCCAAGATCCACTCAGCCCGCGTGTCGGTGGGCGAGGGCACCGTGGCTGCCGGCTACCAGGACTTCATCATCTGCGTGGAGATGTTCTTCGCGGCGCTGGCCCTGCGGCACGCCTTCACCTACAAGGTCTATGCCGACAAGAGGCTGGATGCGCAAGGTGAGAGCCGGGCCCTCCTGCCTGCGGCGTCCTGCAGGGTGGAAGGGCCAGGCGTCCCGGTCACGTGAGGGAGGTCCTGGGAGCGAGGCCCACCTGTCTCGGGCAGCCGGTCTAGAGTACCCGAAGTTGACAGGCACAGTGCCCTGTGGGACGGTCAGGACAGAGATTCTAGGACAGAAGTCCCTCAGGGTTTCGGACTTGAGCCGGTTCTTCGTTTATCCCAGAATCCTCTGTCTCTCAAGTGTTTTGTTGTTTCCTTAACCTGATTACCTCTCAGAAGCAGACTTGGGTGGCAGTAGCTCTGACCAGCTTTCTCTTACACTTGCTGACCTCCCTGGGTGAGAGCAGAGCCCCCTGGGGAGTCTTACAGTCCGTGCTGGCCCCACCTCAGAGGTTCCGCCGTCATTGATCTGGGCTCGGGCCTGACGGTGGGATTTCAGCTCTCGGGCCGGTGCCTCTGCTGCCACTGGGCCTGGAGGGATGGCCAAGGGGAAGAGGAAGCGGAGTCTGGGGCTGCTTGGATGATGGGAGGAGGTGGGGGGGCCTGGAGGGGAGGCCTCCTGGTCTGACACATCTACCCTGGAGCTCGGCTGCTGCCAGTTCCCTTCCCACGGGGCTGGAGGGGGAGACCCACTTCCCCAGGCGCAGCACCGATGCCCACCCCGGGCCCGGGCATCCGTGTCCTGGGAAGAGTATAGAGGACCGCCTGGCCCGCGGCCGGGCTCCTCGCCTCCCACCCCTTCCGGCCATGTTCTTTTCCTGGTGGGCGGCCGCAGGATGCCTGCACAGCTGCTGATGCAGGGCCTGACCTGTACTCCAGGCCTCGTGACTCTGGTGGGCCCGACTGCGTTTCCCCCACACACTGGCTGGGGGCGCTTTCTCCACTTTGACTGCACACTGTCAGTGCCAGGCACTGTGCTGGCCGGCTCAGCGCTGCCGGCTGGTGGCCCACTGGCTTCCCACCAAGGCCCCAGTTGGAAGGGTCAGCTTCCCAGGATTGAGGGCGATGTCCCTGGACCTGGTCCTGCCAGGCCCTGTCCCTTGGGAAAGTCCCTTTGTGCCCAGAGCCTGGGAAGGTCTCAGTGTTTAAGAACCATTTCTGCACGTGGTGGCCCTGCCGACGCTCTAATGGACGCCTGGGCCGTCTTCCCCGACACATCCACCCGCAGCTGTGCCGCTGTGCATGGACCCCGCCCGCCAGGGGAAGCTGCTGCTCGCTCTTGCCCCTCCGCGTGGTCCTGCCGACCACAGGCCCGCCAACCACAGTGCCCAGCCCCTCAGCCCTCCCGTCTGGCGTGGGTGCAGAGCTGGCTCTGTCATGGGGGCTGCACAAGAAACCCCGCCCCAGCCTCGATTTCCTGTCTGTGAAGTGGGGAGAGGTTTGTGGAACACGAGGCACAGGCTTAGCAGTTCCAGGCAAGGCTGGAGAAGTGGGGTGTGGGGGCCCTGACAGGGGCGGAGGCGAACTCGGCCCCCATTCTGGTGTCCGCTCTTTGTCCCCCCATAGAGAGTGGGAGTGCCACAGGGGGGGTCCTCTGCAGGTGGATAGTGCGCCCAGGCCCGAGGGGAAGCTGGGGCTGCTGGGGTGCCGATGGGACAGGGGTGGGGGCGGCAGGGGGCGTGGCATGCACTGGCCTTGGTGGTGGGCCATGGTGTTCACTCAGCTGTCTCTTGTCTTCTCTATTTCTCCTGCTTCTCCCCTCTCCCCCGCCCGCCCTGCTTTTGCCCCGGGTTTGGCCGTGGGCAGTGCCAACGTATGGTCCTTACGGTAGGTTCTGCTCTCTGTCTGCATGTCTGTCCTGCATGTCAGTCCTGGTCCCTGTCACCGGCTCGCCTCTCTGCCTGGTTCTTCTGTGCCCAGTCTCCTCACCACGGGCACCTCTGTAGACCTGCTCTGTCCGGCCGGTCATCTGGCATATGCCCTGTTGGTCCTGGGGCACAGCACCCATTACTGGGAAACCAGGGGCCTTTCTTATGTCCATGGCAGAGGCTATGGAGGCAGAAAGGGCAGACGTGTTTGAGTCTGAAGACCTGGCTGCGAGTGAGCTCTTCCCTTACCTCTCAGTGTGTGGCCTGGGCCTGTGGGGCCCATTCATCAGAGAGGGAATCAGAGAAGCTTATCCAGCCGGTGGCTCCCGCCCTCTCGGGGGAGCTGGTGAAGGTGTCTGCTCCGCCGGGGTCCAGCCTCTGCAGCTGCCCCGATGGAACGGGTCCCTCAGGAGAGGGGGCAGGGCCAGCACCGGGAGCCCCGTCCCCAGCACTTCCGCCTCCACTCATGCCGGGTTGGCCTGCCTCCCCGGAGCATTCTGGGCTCATTGCCTGCATCGTGCCAGTCTCCACGCCTGGCCCGTCCCACCTGCCGGACTCAGCCCCCATGGCTGCTTACCTCCACCCCTTCAGGGGTGCTCTCTGCCCTGAGCCCCAGCCAGAAGGGCCGTTTCTTTGCCTGCACCTTCTCACGTGCAGAACCCCATCCTCTGTCCCAGGAGGGGTGGTGGGATGGCATAGCCTTGGGGGTGGGTCCCAGGATTAGGGGTGGTTGGATCACAACCTGGGGGCCGAGCCCCTTGCCTCCTGCTGCGCCAGCCCCTCACCCCCCCTGCCTCCCGCCCGCAGGCCGCTGCGCCCCCATGAAGAGCATCTCCAGCAGCCTCAAGGAGACCATGAACCCGCACGACATTGTGCAGGACGCCATCCACAACTTCTCGCCCGCCTACCAGCAGTACACGCAGCAGTCCACCCTGGAGCCCGGGCCCCCCTGGCACGGCGGCGCCCACGGCCTCTCACGCTCCCACAGCCTCAGTGGCGCCCGCGACACCGAGAAGACTCTCCTGCTCAGCTCTGATGACGAGTTCTAAGCGTGGCTGCTGCTGGGGAAGGATTGGCAGGTTGGCCCAGGGCAGGTGCACCCCTCCGGCCTCAGGCCCAGGCCCGGAGGCGGCTGCCAGGGCTTTGGCATTGCCTTTAATTTATTGGACCAGAGCGCTCACATATCGCTTCCAGAGGGACCGCCATCGTCGTCTGCCCAGAGGACAGCCCAGGCTCACCCCGAGCCTCCAGGAGCATTTCCACACGGCCACGCCGCACGCCTGGCGGGGAGCAGGGGTCACTGGGGGCCACTCCCATGCCTGTGCGGCTCGGCTCGTCCTGGTGGCGGCGTGTTGGGACCAGCCGTGCCCCAGGCCCTGACGCTTGTGTTGCCGACCAGTGGCCACAGCCTCTCAGCTCTGTCCCCAGCTCATGGCCCTCCCCGTGAGACTCACAGCCTGTCCCCAACACTGCACTGCAGCTCTGCCCCTCTTCCTCCGCCCCCTTGTGCTGCATTAGCTCCTCTGGGCAGGAGGAGGAGGAGGAAGAGGAGGGAGGAGGGAGGAAGCTGTCTGTGGAGCCCCTCCTGACCCGGCCTGCCTGGCCTGCTGCAAGGCTCAGCCAGACGCCAGGAGCCACAGGTCCCGCTAGGAAGGTGCTCAGGTGCCTCTGGGCCCCTCTCCTGCGGATGTGGCCTGTCCACGTGAGGCCCCTGCGTCCCCCGGCTGCCCTTGCTGTGGCTGCACCTGTCACATGCCCCTTCCCCCTGGCCTGCGGAGGACAGCGGCAGCCCCCACTGCCCCTCTGCTGGGTCTGTCTTGAGAGCATTTGGGGCAGAGCCCTTACTGCCTGGCTGCTCAGCGGGTCAGGGGCTCCCACCTTCCTTCCTGGCTGAGCCGTCAGACCTTTGCTGGCCCCGATCATTGCTGGGGCTTCTCCCTCCCATTTCAGGGGAAGAGTCTGAGTCCACATTTCAGAGCAGCTTCCGGAGGACAGTTCTGTGGGAGGGCGGACAAAGGCTGGGCCTGCAGGAGGGCCCCGGCCCCATGCCCACACGGCCTGGTGTCCTGCTCATCTGGCCCCAGCCCATCTCTTCTGTGCCTTAGTCACACATGAACGCTCCCCTCCCCGGGCCTCAGTCTGTCCCAGGCACTCCCCGGGGGCTCCCTGCTAAGCTGCTGGCACTCAGGCCCCTGCAGTGCTGGGCCAGGCGCCCTTGGACAGGCCTCGGGTGGCCAGGACCACCAGGCCCTCCGCCTGCCCACCCCCACACCCCACACCCGGGGCCAGAGCCCCTGTGCAGCCTGGGCTCACATCAGCCACCGTCAGGAGGAGACCTGATGGACGCTGCTTGTTTGGACAGGCAGGCGTCCGTCCCAAGATAGTGCATGTTTGGGCTGCAGCAGCCGGGGAAGGGCAGGGAGAAGGGCCCGCCCGTGGCTTCAGCCTTCACTACGGAATCTTTCCTCTTGGCCGCTCCTGTGTGAACGGTGCCCAGGGCCGGGTGGGGGTTCCATCCCAGGTGTCTTTCTGGGCACTTGGCGCTGTGACCAAGCCAGCCCTCCCGGTGGGAGCGGGGGAGGGGGGCCAGGCCTGCTTGAGGGGTACTAGAGGCCAGCTTTCGGGTCCCTGTCTGGGGGGCTTGGCCAGCCAGCCCCAAGCTGCCTGGGAAGGCAGCAGGCCGTGCAGGCTGCCTGGGAACGCCCTCGGCCCCGCTCCCACCATTTCCCTTCCCTTCTGTTTCTCTGGTCCTCCTTCCAGGCCAAAGTGTGGGGCTGCTCCCTGCCAGCTCCCGGTGGGGAGCCAGGCCCAGAGATGCGGGCTGGGAGCGGCCTGACCACGCCACCTACTTCCTAGGATTCGTAACCAACCTTGTCTTTTTTAAATTTTTTTCCCAATAGAGTAGCTCTTTGTATATAAAAAATACTTGAAAAATTAATTGTATGATGTATGAGAAGACAGAGTCCCTTAGTTTTATATCTCGTGTATGACTGCTGTGAGTTCCACCAGAAAGTCGCTCTATTTTGGTCTCTGTGACATTTTAAATGCGTGACAGAAGTGAGCAAATAAAGTGAGGAAGAAATATATATATATATGAGATAATATAGATTGTACTGAAACCTCCTCTGCCTGTGTGTGAGGTTTTTTCCTTCCTCGTCCCACCCCCGTGCTGGGGTGGGTTTCGTGGTTGTGAGCAGGGGTGTCTTAGGAAATGCTTGTCCTTCCGGTGCGAACATGGGGGGAATTCACATTGTCAGAGGCCAGAATTGCATCCCTGCACCCAGCCTCCACTGTGGGACCCTCGGTGCCGCCCCCTAGGGCCAGGCCTGGAGCAGGGCCTGCTGGGCTGGGGGGCACTGCCTCTACTCACCAGGCCAGGTGTCTGGCCAGACACGGCACCTTCCTGCAGCCGCCTCCGCATGCCTTCGAGGGGGCTGGGGGGGGCTAGGGGGGGTTGGGGCTGCTGACTTGGGCCCTCAGGAATGCGGTGGGGGTGGGGAAATTCCCAGCCTCAGCTTGGCTCTCCTGCAGCTTCCGGCTGCCTTTTCCTTAGGCCTGAACTCAGCATCTCAGCATCGGGTGGGGATAGAGGATCAAGGACCCCCACCTGAGAGGGAGGAGGAAAGCCTGTGGATCAAGCCAAGCTATGTGGTTTGGCCTTTCCCCAACTTTCCTATCCCGTGCCTTCTCCCAGCCCGCCATCTTCACACCCACAGCCGGCCTCTCCGAAACCCTCACTGCAGCGGTGCGCCTCCTGTAACATTTCTGTGTTCGAGCTTGGGCCCCTCCGGCTCCCAGTGCTGGTCACCCGTGCCCTCGAGTACCTTCCTGGCACAGATGGGTAAGCCGAGGCTGCAAGCAGCTACATAAGCCACTAAAGGTCACACAGCTAGGAAAGCTCCCGTCTGGATTCAACCGCGCTTTCCCTGCCCGGCACAGTGCACTCCGCCGCCTGGGCCCCAGGCTGAGCTGGGCTGCTTTTAGGCCTGCAGGCTGGGACTGAGGAAGCCACGCCCCGCCCCTGTGCCTCCTGGAACGCCAGGAAAGTGTCTTCTACTTGGCTGTAGAAGATCAGCCCTCCACGTGAAAGTGCTGGGAGAGGACTCTTCAAGCTGGGAGTTTTCCTCTCTGAGCGGGACTGTGTTTTCGCTGAAGGGATGCCCAGGAAGGAAACTTAACCCTACATTTTATTGTGCTCCTGGCTTTGCCTTCCCCACGGAGGATCCCTGGCTCAGGCACCCAGAAGGAAGGACATGTCTTGGCACCACCCATCTGGGTTTCCACTTCCAGCGCCCCCCCCCCCACCCCGACTCCCCCCCACCCCCCCTCCCCAGCGCAGGCACAGGCAAGAGCAGCGATGGTGCTTAGCTTTTATTTGCAAACTGGAGTTAGCCCTCCCGCCCAGCAGAGGGTTCGGCCTGGGCTGGGAAAGCAGAACTCCATTTTGGGCCCTTCACTCGGAACGCCCCCCCAAGAAACAACAACAAACAAACCATAGCTCAGGACATGCACTTCTTCACTGTGGAAAAAGAGAACTTGACTTTATTCAGAAAGTCTACAAAATACAGAAGGCGGATAACTCGCTTACTGTAAGTCAGAAAATAAATAAATTCTGGAGGCCGGGGCAATTATTTTAAAAACATTTTTTGGTTGTTGTTGCCACCCGGCTTTCCCTAAATATAAGATAAAATGTGATTTATTTGCAGATATAAAATATAAAGTCCAGCTCAGGGCCCAGCCACTTTTCCCGGGGAGTGGGCGCTAGGGCTCTGGCTGGAGAGAATAACTTAGATTCGTGCAATAAATAAGAGCGGGGGGACAGCTGTGTACAGTGTGTGGAGAGGGGGGGCTGGGCTTCCCAGAACAATCAACGGCCGTGGCCAGCCGCCACCCCAGGGGGGGCAGTCACAGGGGAAGAGGTGGGACGTCCCTTTTGAGGACCCTCACCCTAGGCTGCAAGACGGCGGATCCGTCATCTCATCTCCCCACCTGCCTCCTCCGTCCCCTTGCTAATTGGCTAGCCAGCCCCTTCCCTCTCTTCCATCTACATCCCCTTCTCTCTCCTTCTACTTCTCTTACCTTGTCTCACAGACAGCCGTCTCCCAGGCCACGGCAGCCCTGCCTCCCGTCTCCAGCCCCTGTCCACTGTCCCCTGGCCATGGCTGGGATCGCAGGAGGGCAGTGGGAGGATCTGGCTGTAAGTTTCAGCTCAACCACTAAGCACAGGTGGCCCATCCAGGGGAGGCCCGGTTCCGTCTGCTGACGGGGCAGGAGATTTCCCCAGGCCCAAAGCAGAGTGGGGAGCCCAGCTTCCCAGCTGGGCAGCCCCACAAGACAAACGCCAAACCTAGTGCCGACTCCCAGGCCGGGCAGGGGCCACGGGCATGTCTGAGCAGTTTACAAAACGAGGGGAGGCCCTCTTCTCTAGTCAAATTCGCTCGTCTCCCTCCTACCCGTCTAGGAAGGCTGCGCTCCCGGCCAAGGGAGACCTTGGCCCACCCCGCCCCTCTCTCACCACGGTCGCCGCTTCCCAGGGCTATTAGGTGCCAGCTTCAGGGGCTGCACCAGGAAGGGCTCCAGGGAGAGAACCTGTGTCCCCACGGGGGCTGGTGGCTGCGGAGAAAGGGCAGCTGGGACAGAGGTCGTGCTGAGGCACTTGGGGAAGGGAGCCGGGGTCGGAGGGGCCGGAGGGGCGCGGTTTGGGGAACGGGGCGTGGTCGGGGGGGGCGCAGCGGGCACTAGGAGCAGGGGGCGGGCGCGGGGGCGGGCGCGGGACCCGGGGCGGGGCCGGGGGCCGGGCTCCGAGCCGACTTGACGATGGTGATGACGCTGGCGGGCGCCACGAGCGCCGAGGGCCCGCGGGAGGCGGCGACGGAGCGCGCGAAGCCCTGCAGCGCCTCGCACTTGCCGCGCAGCGCGTCGAGCTCCAGGCGCATGGCCGCGTTCTCGCGCGCCAGCTTGTCCACCTCGCGCTCCAGCTCCGACTTCTGCTTCTGCAGCTCCTCCTTCTGGCACACGCGCTTCACGCGGCAGCTGGCGGCGTAGCCGCGGTTCTTGAGCGTGCGGCGCCGCTGCTTGAGCCGCGTCACCTCCTCGGCGGAGAGCCCGCGCAGGTGCCGGTTCAGCTCGCGCACCGACAGCCCCATCAGCGCCTCGTCCGACAGGTGCGGCGTGTTCTCGCTCAGCTCGCGCTTGATCTGCGGGCAGCGCGGGGGGGGGGGGGGGGTGTATATGGGGAAACTGAGGCCCAGGTCGCCCGCTGCCTGTGGGCCCTGAGCCCTGGGCCTGGCACGCATCAGGTGCTGGGGACGGCGCCCCCTCCACCGCCATAGGCACTGAGGTGCTGGACTTGTTCCGAGACCCCAGAGAGGGGCAGGAATCGTAAGAAACCCAGGAAAGCACCTTCGAAGTCCCGCGGCCCAGTGGGCACTGCCCTGATGGGGAAGCCGTCTGGAGAGGAAACGGCCTGCCCCGGGGACACAGCCTATCTGCCCGAGCCCACCCTCCTGGTTCCCAGCCAAGGCCCCAGGAATGCCTCGCGCCTCCTGAGCTGCTGTGGGGGTGCCGGGTACTGAAGGGGAAGTTGGCAGGGAGGGAGGGAGGGGTGGGACTACAGGGGCTGCCTCCTCACCTTCAGGGCTTTGCTGGATAAGGGGTCCACAGACATGTTTGCAGAAGGTGCCCTCTGGGCAGAGACCTAGGGGAGAGAGGAGGCCAACGTCACTTTTCCCCTGTCGCGTACAATCCCAACTCACTGCCTTGCCATTCAAGGCCCCTGTTGTCCTGGACTCATCTCATTCCACCTTCTTCCATCCCAGCGGTCCAGCCACAGCGGGCTCTTTGAACGGCTCATTTCAGCCCCAGGGCCTTGGCACTCGCCACTCCCTTCCCTTATTTCCTCATAGCATCTCTTCAGCGGGTATATCTTTGCTCAGTGCCACCTCTTCAAAGAGGTCTGACTATCTGGCTACAACACCCCATTGTGTCATATCATATCACCCCATTGACCAACCCTCATAACGGTCACCTGTTCTGCAATTATTTTATGTTTGATGACTTGTTTATGGTTTGTCTCTCTCCCTCCCACCTCTCCTCCACCAAACTGTCAGTCTACAAGGGTCAAGGCCTTGCCTGCCCTACCGCTGCCTCCAGATGCCAAAGTCAGTGCCTGGCACACGGTCAGTTCTCAATGAGTATGCGCCCTGTGAATGGGCTCCCTCTTCCCCAGCAATTCTCCCACATGGAGCCCAGCAGATGCATTTTGTCTTATTCAAAAGTATTTTCATTGCTCAGCTGGCGCAGCTCAGTGGTTGAGCATCGACCTATGAACCAGGAGGTCCGGGTTCCATTCCTGATCAGGGCACAAGCCCGGGTTGTGGGCTCGATCCTCAGTGTGGTCTGTGCAGGAGGCAGCCGATCAAAGATTCTTTTTCATCATTGATGTTTCTGTCTCTCCCTCTCCCTTCCTCTCTGAAATCAATAAACATATATTTAAAAATATGTTTTCATTGAAGTACAAACTACATACAGAGAAGCTCACAGAACACATGTGTACTAGTCAGTGACATTTCACATTCGACGGCCAGTGGTCGTTGCTCTGGGCGGGGAAAGGGGCGGCCTCCCAAGTTCCCTTTAGAGCAGCGCCCTCTATCCACGGCCACTCTGCCCTTCTCCCTATTCGTTCTTCGCTGGTTTTCTCATCCGATAATCCCCGTGCGATGGGACGGTGAGGAGCAGAGAGCAGGGCGGAGGGGGTCTGAGCCCAGCCTCCTGTCGGTTCTCACGAGTGACCCCCAGTCTGACAGAGTGAAGGGGGGGTGAGACCCGGGTCCAGCCTTGGCTCCCTGAGCTGCCTGGGGCCGAGTCTGGCCCATTCTGCGGCCCAGGTGTCTCAGACCCTGCGCAGAAGCGACAAGTGCACGGACTTCGGCACGAGACACACGGGGCCTCGGAGGGTGTCCGACTGACTGGCCGCAGGTTCTCCCTGGTGATACAGTGGCTGTGTATTAAGTCAGATCATGTTACTCCTCTCAAGACCCCTGTGGTCCCCATCCTGCTCCGATTATAGCCCAAATCATCACAGTGGCTCACAGGCACCACAGGATGGGGGCTCAGCAAATGCCTCTCTGACTTCAGCTCCCGCTCCACGCCCCTTGCCTCCCTCTGCACCCGCCTCCTTAAACCGACCGCACACACCGCCCCCGGGGCTCGAGCACAGCGGTCCCTCCGCCCAGCATCCTCTTCCCCTACACAGCCACAGACTTGGCTTCCTCACTCCTGCAGGCTGCTCTTCAAATCTCGTGCTCTCGCTCAACTTAGAATCCCCAGTCCCTCACACACACACACACACACACACACACACACACACACGCACACTCTCCCCGTCTCCCTTCCCGACCTCATATCCCTCTACAGCACTTCTCAGATATATCATTATTGCACATGCATTTCACCTGTTTGTCCAGTGTCTGTCTCCCCATTGGAATGCCAGCGCAGGACAGCGCAGACCTTGTCTCGCCCACTGCCGTGTCCCCAGTGCCCAGAGCAGTGCCGGGCCCAGAGCAGAAGCTCGGCGGTCGCTGAGTTCTCAGCGTGACTCAGGCCGAGGTGGGGACAGTCCAGGGCTTCTCAGAAATCCCCAGCCCCTCCCGGCCCACGCAGCCAGGGGACCTGACACCCAGAGGGAAGCGAGGAGTCGGGCAGGAAAGGGAAGTCGGCACTTTAAGAGATCCCCTCACAGGAGGTCTTCAGGAGCACCCAAGCTCCTTGTGGTACAGCTGGGGGAAACTGAGGCCCATAACGTCCCCAGTCAGGACCCTAACCTGCCACAGACACCACCTGGAGACCCTCGTAACCACCCGACCAAAATACAGGCCTCTTAAATGTCCACCTTCCCACACACACCTAGGGAAGTCCTGGCATGTCCGCTCGTCCTCCACGCACTATCAGCGGATCTTTCCACCTGTGAATCCGGCCTGTCATCACCCACATGCAGACCTTCCTTGGCTCCCTACTATCCTGGGGACAGGTCCAGGCTCACTCCCCACCACTGCCCACCTCCGTTCTGCATTCCAGCCACGTGGAACTTTTTACTTCCTCTCACCCCACGCTTTCTGGCCCACGTGCCGCCCCACACCCTGTGACACTACTCCCCTCGCTTTATCTGGCAGACGCCTACTCATCGCTCGGCTCTGGGTGCAGACATCTCCTCCTCCGGGAAGCCCCCCCTGACTCCTAGGACTTGTTAGGCACTGACCACCCCAGCACTTCTCCCTTGCGTTGTAATGGTCTGTTTCCTTGTCTGCCCACCAGACAGGGAGCTCCACAGGCAGGAACCAGGCCGAGGCAGCTCTGGGTGCTGATGTCGCCAGCACGGGGCCTGGCAGGGAGCAGGCACCCACGAGGTGTGGATGGGTGCAGTCTCTGACACCGTCCGGCATCTGGCTTGTCCAGCTGAGTACCATTGAGAGAAAAACCTTCTGGCCCTGTCTCCAATTCTTCCTCCTTTTCATCTGCCTCCTGGCTTCTGCATGGCAGGGCTGGTACACAGAAGCCAGGAGGAGGGGGAAGGAGGAGCAGGGGTTCTGTCATGATGCTTGGCCCCAGGTCGGGCATGGGAAGCAAGGAAAGGCACTAGATTAAAAGTCAAGCTCCGGTTTGAGCCCCATCTCCTTTCCAGGCTGTGTGACCTTGAGCAAGCTACCCCACCTCTCTGGTCTCCACTTCCTCATCTGTAAGAACAATACCTGCTCTCGGGGTTTTGGTGGCACCAAGGGCAGGTGTCAGTGAGCATGGGGGAGGTTATGAGAACAGCTGAGTCTGTCCAGGAGGGGTCATGCCTGCAGCAGTCACTGGGCCCTCGCTTCCACAGCATCTCCCCGCTGGCTGGGGTCGCACAGAAAAGACTCCCCCTCCTCACTATACCCAAGGGGAGGGGGAGACCCAGAGAAGACACCTTTTGCCTGAAGTCACACAGCAGGGGAGTGGCTGCTTCTCGCCCCAAATCAGGAGGACACTGAACACTGAATCCTGGTCCCTTTCACGCTGTCATCACCCCGACCCTCCCAACAACCCTGTGAGATAATGACCAGAGAGGTCAACAGAGCAGTCCAGGGTCACACAGCTAAAAAAGGGTGGCGCCCAGGACTGAGGCCACGCTGAGCCACATGCCTCCTCCCGAGATGGCCTCACAGGGCACCTCTCTGTGTTCCCCCACCTCTGTCTCCACGGCCACCCTGCTCTGATGTGCCTGGGTTTGTGCAGATGAATACAGACAGCCGGGCCGCCGCGCCAGCTGCTGGGGGAGGTGGGTGTTAGGCGATGCGCAGTCTGGGCTCTACAGAGAGACCTGTGGGAGAGGGCAAGCCTCCCCCTACGTAGGTTAACTGAGCCTGCTGGGTGCTGGGTGCTGAGCACTGGGTGCTAAGGCTGATGCAGAACCTTGGAGACTGGTCCCTCAGACAAGTCATTTTTCCTCTCTGGGCCTGGGGTCCCTCACTTGTAAAGTGGGGGTGATTATAATAGCATTAGAGGCCGAGACAAGATCAGCAATGGCGAATGGTTTGCTTATCTCTCCATCGTCCCTCCCTCCACCCTCACCACAGCCATCGCCCATCGCCCACGGCACTGCTTCCCACTGAGCCTGGACACAACCTCAGAATCCTTCTCACACAGCCCTCTGAAGGAAGCCCGCGAGGCCCCACCCACAGGGCTGGCTGGGATTCTGAGTCCTTGTAGGTCCCAGGAGGCTCTGAACCTGCTCTCTCCATTCCTCCTTCTCTTGTTCTAGCCTCGGCCCCCTCACCCACATCCTGGATGTCAGCTGAGGCACTCATGTTTGCCCAGGAATGTCCCTCGCTCAGCAACGCCAGGCCATGACAGAGAAAGTCACAAGAAGGGGGAACTTTCTGACAACCTCAGGCTTTCAGACTTCAGCCCAGGCCCGGGGCTGCTGGGCTGTACGCCACGGGGCTGGGCCCTCCACCGGGCTGCCTCCAGTACGGGCCTCAGACAGGGGCTGGTCCAACCCCCTTGTTCTGTCACAGACAGCTGAGCAGCTTTTGGGGGGCAGTGGTGGGCTGGAACCCAGGAGTCCTGACCCCTAGCTCAGGGCTCTTTCTTCAATGTCAGCCCCTCCCCCCTCCACCCCGCTTTTTCCCTCAGAGGCCCAGAGAGCAACCTCCAGGGGCTGCAGGTTCCTACCATTCTTTTGGAGGCATGGAGAAGGAATTTACTCTTGGATTGACGGCTGCCCTGCCCAGTCTGCAGCCACAGCCTCCTGCAGTCCCCTCCCCTCCTTTCCCCTCTCCACTCTAGGGACATCCTGCGGACGGCCTGCCCCCTGGCATGGGCTCCTCTCTGGCTGCCGAGCCGTTTCGCTTCCTCTGTGAGGACAGAGGGAAAAAATGTGTTTTCCCGGGGCCTTGGCCGCCAGCACTGGTGTAGCCTCCTCCCTGCTGGAAAGGGGCGTGGAGCTGGGAGAACCCCACACCTCAGGGAAGCAGGAGCCCGGGATCCAGTTCCAGTTCTGCCACCCACTCACACTCACTGCCGTGCCCTCTCTCTGGGCCTCAGTTTCCCAACATGCCAAACCTCCACCAAGCCTAAGGTACCTTCTAACCTGACAGCCTTGGAGTTTAGCGTGTCAGATTCTGGCCCTGAATGGAGCTTCAGGACCACCACTAGCAGAGTGGAGGTCCTAGAGGAAGAGAAAGGAAATCAGGGAAGGCTTCCTAGAGGCAGGGGCAAGAGAACACAAACTCAGAGACTTGACCATCCTTCTGCTCAGAGACCACTTCCTTTTTCAGCTGAACTGTGACCATAGCCGCTTCCTCACCGGCTTCTGGTCTTGCCATGACTATAGTCACCTCCTCACTGACTTCTAGTCTCCACCTCCAGACCCCACCACCTATCTTCTCCCAAAGGCTGTCAGAAAGATCATTACTGAGAAAACCTACAAACCTCGGTTTGGCTGGCTCATTTCAAAACCCTGGGATGCCAGCCTCCCTCCTAGCCCACAAAGTTGGCCTTCAGGCCTCCACCCTGTCCTTTTCCCACTACCTCCAAGGATCTTCTTGGACCCAGTGCTCTTTCATTCAATCAGCCAACACAGAAAGCACCTACTCTGTGCCAGGCTCTGAAGGCCCTCAAGGGCTCCACAGACCATCATCACTCACTCCACCTGACAACCTGGGTCACTGGTCACCTTCCTTGATTGCCCTGGGTAAGTTGGAGCCCTGTTCCTGTCACACCTTGGAGATATTGTGGGTCCGGCTCCAGACCACTGCCATAAAGCAAGTACTGCAATTAAGCAGGAGCTTCTTGGTTTCCTAGTGCATATAAGTTATGTTTACACTCTACTGTAGTCTATTAAGGGTGCAATAGCATTGTACCGAAGAAAACAATGTACATATCTTAAGTAAAAAATACTTTGTTGCTAAAAAATGCTAATCATCACCTGAGTCTGTTGGAAAGATGGTGCTGGTAGATTTGCTTGACCTGCAATTTGTAAGAAACACAGTATCTGCGAGGCGCAATAAAGCGAGGCGCAATAAAGCGAGGCGTGCCTTTGTACTACACACTTGCAAACCACAGACTTCCCCCTCATACCACCCAGCTCCCCTGGGGTTTTGTATTTCGTTTAGTGGCTCCCCCTTTAACTTTGTCTCCTCTCATCAACTGTAAGCTCCCAGAGGGCAGGTTCTGGATCTGGTTCGGGCTCGGTCTCATCCCAGCCTCTGGCCCACGACAGGCTCGTAGCTAAAAGCATCGGGCCTGAGGGAGGCACAGGGGCCATGGGAGACCTGTGGGGTCCCAGGCCCGAGGGAGGACCCGGGGGTGACCCAGCAGAAGGTTAAGCCTTTCAGTGCTAGCCGTGCACCAGCCGCTGGAAGAGCCAACCAGCCGCTTCCCCTCGTCCTTGGCCCCCCAACCTACTCAGGATGTTTCCCGCCCGGCTTTGCGGACGGGCCTGACTGGGAACCCCACACATTCCTGGACATGCCAGGCCTTGGCCGGGGGCTGTTGGCTCTGCTTTCTCTCCCACAGTTTCCCTGGAAAATAGGCTGTGTGTAGAGGCTGCCCTGCCTCCCCCATTTCACCCCCATCCTGCCCCTGGACGTTGCCGAGTTCCTGCTGCAGATGGGGACACTGAGGTTCCCCACTGCGGTAGCAGAGCTCACCAGGGCTCAAAGATGCAGTTAAAAGATCCTCTGGTTCCTCATCCCCCAAGCTCAGTGGATCCCCCTCCCCCATGATTCTGTAGCCCAGTGAGTGGGAAGAATGGAGGGCAGAATAGGACCAAGGAACCCCTAGCCCCCAGCACATCCTTCAGGCTACTGGGCAGAGGGAAGCTTCCCGCAGGGCTGATACAGGGGCTTAGGGCAGGCTTGGGCCCCACCCTCACACAGCAGCCCTTCACACACCAAGACCACCTCTTCCACTCCCTGTTGACCATGCCCCGCCCCCACCCCCCAGCCCCCAGGGGGAGGACTCTGGGAACTCCAGCTGGCCGGGGCCCTCAACTAGCTCCTCAGGTCCGGCAATCAGCAGGTATGTCTGACTAGTCTCACATGTAACTGAAACCACCGGCAGGACAGAAACCAACCCCACCCCTTCCTCCGGTCTCACCCTCCCAGGCCCAGCAGTACCAGCTCCAGAACCCAGGCCAGCCAGAGTCCCACCGAACAGAGGGAGCCTGGATCCCTTCCTACCTCCCCACTTCGCTACGGTGTTCTGGCCCTTCCACTTCCTCCCGAGGCTGAAGGGATGGCTGGGGATGAAGGAGAGTGAGGGTCTGCCTGCCCCAAGTAGCAGGAAACCCGGGATACCGACCTGAGTTGTGCCAGCCCACCAGGGTCCTGGAGGAAGGAGTGAGTGGCCCCCTCATCCCCCCTCCCCAGCCCTGCCGGGTGGGTCTTTATACTGTGCCCCACCCTGTGGCTGCAGCCGCCAGCTCAGGGAGGGGGACAAACACCGAGATCACGTGGCCCGACCCTGGGAAACTCCGGGGAAGAGCAGGGTCGCTGGCTGGTGGGAAGGGGACGGCAGGGCAAGAATTCCCGGACACCGTGTGACCTCGATGGGGCCGCTTCCCTAGTTCAAGTCCCTATTCCGCATTTCCTCGTTGGGCACATCTTTCCCAGGTACGCACCGCGGGCACACAGGCCCCAGGGTCCTCACCGGGTGGTCTCTCTGTGTGTGTGTCTCTCCCCACGGCACACCCCGCGCACCAGCGGGCAGGACGCTCGGACGCCGGCCAGGGAACACACACGCACTCGCCGCCCGCCCTGGGACGTAAACAAACCGCGCACGCCCGGCTGCGGGCGCCCGTCCAGGGAATGTTCTCACCGAGTCACGTACGTGCACACACTGCCCCCCCGCCCCTCCTGGGTGGACGCTGACGCGAGCCAGCCCCCCAGCTCCTTCCGGCCGGCGCCCCCCGGAGTCCAGCACCCCAGAACCCCCGCCAAGCTCGCTTCGGCCCCGACTTGGTCCCTGGAACTCTGCCCCTCCTCCCGTCAACCGACCGGCGGTGGGGACACAGAGCACCGACAGCGCCGGCCGTGGCGCCCCGCCCCAGGCGCATTCTCGGGGTGCGCGAACGCTGCTGCCTCGGAGCCCCGCGCCCCCGCTCCCGCCCCGGACCCGCGTTCCTCACCCCTCCTCGGGCCCGCTTCGCCTGGCGCCCCTGGCACGCGCGGGTCTCGCTGCCGTCCGGGCTGCTGTCCCAGCCGGCTCCCCGGTCCGTCTCCCCTCCGGTCCTGACCGCCGGTTGCTCCGAGCCCGGCTCCTGGCTCCCGAGAGCGACGCGCCGAGTTTTGTTGTGGGGCGGGCGGCGCAGGAGGCCGCGCGAAGTTGTAAGGCGAGCTTCCCGGAATTACTCACTCACAGGATTCCTTTCATTCATAAAAACCCAGTCATGCGGTGACGTCACCTCCCTGGCCGCCCCCCTCGGCCCCCTGAGCGGCCTCCGGGCCTCTCGGCCCCGCCCATTCCCCGCCCCTCCGGCCCCGCCCACACGCCGGGCCCGCCCCGGGGTTCTCAGTTCCTGTTAGGCTGGATGCGTTCACGTGACACCTCGCGAGTGAAGGTGTCACTTGGCTCATTTTACAGTCGACAGTCCTGAGCGTCTTTTCCTTTCGACCTACACCTTCTGCCATGATGATCTCATCCAGTCTCGTGATTTAAAATGCCGTCTATATGCCCACGAGCTCCAAATTTGTATTTCTAGAGCGAACACATTCTCTGAGTTCCAGACTCATATCCAAGTGCCCACTGCGTGCCTCCACGTGGGTGCCAGGTGGGGACTGCAAACCCTACACAGCCCATATCCACCTCCTGATCATCAGCCCTACCCCGGCAACCCACACCCCCAGTCTCCCCATCTCCGTTGTTCAAGCCCCATCCCAGGACCCCTGCTGCATCCCTTTTTCTCCCTTCCTCCCTACATCCCGAATCAGCCTGGTTCCACATCCAACACCCTTCTGCATCTGGCTTCTCCCCACCCCCAGTCCTCCCACATGGTCCAGACACCATCGACTTCCCGGGACACTGGCAGCAGCCTCCTGATAGCCTCCCCACTTTGTTCCTAAAGGTTTTCTTCACACACCAGACAGTGCTTTTCTCAAAGCAAAGATCAGATTGCTGTGTACACTCCCACCCTCTCTCTAGCCTCCTGTGCATTTAGAATATAAGCTTTGCTCCTCCCTTTGGCCTACAGGGCCCCAAGCCTTCTGGCCTCTCACCAACTCTCCAGCCTCACCTCCTGCCCCTCTGGCTCCCCACTACTCCTCAGCCACTGCCTTTCTTACTGTTTCTCAAACACACCCAGCTCATTCCTGCGACAGGCCCTTTGCACTTGCTGTTTCCTCTTCTATTCACTGTCCGCTCTTTCTCATCTTTCAGGTCAGCTCAGATATCACTACCTCACAGAGAATTTTCCCGACTCCCTGGCTAAAGGAGCCCCGACCTGTAAACTTCGTTTTTATACAACTATTCTTTTCTTCTTCTTTTTTAATCCTCACCTGAGGAAATGCTTAGCGAGTTATTAAGGTTATATAAAACCCAGCCAGAGTGGCTCAGTTGGTTGTGTTGTGCTGTGCACTGAAAGATCGCAGGCTTGATTCCTGATCAGGACACATAACCTGGGTTTGGGTTTGATCCCTTTTTGGTCAAGGTCAAGGAACATGGGTGCAATGTCATATTTGAAAGTGGGAGCTTTCTGGCTTGAAGCGGGTTTTAAATGGCCAAATCGGGGACAACTAGAGCATCAAAAGAAATTACAGTAACGACAGATTATAACCTATTGAATAAGACGAGAAACCATGAGCCCATACTAATATAAATGACTGAATACAGATAAGGAAAAGCTACTCCTTCCAGTAGAAGGAATGATGGAGTTGGACCATTAATAAATTCTAATGAGAATGCTAATGAGAATCATCAATGGATAGGAAAATTCTGATGAGAAACATCATCTTTACATAGTTTCAAAGTATTGCTCCCCAGGCAATTATAAATTACACATGGAAAGATAGTAACTGTAGTGGAGGAACCTGGCAGATACCATCTTTAACTAAGTAAACAAAGTTAATGTCAACAGTAAGGGACGGATTGACACATCTTTCTCCTAAGTGATGCCCTGAGAAGGACAGAGCTTCACTTCTGTTGGCATTCCTGCCAGTATTCAGACAATGAATCTCATTGTAAAGAAACACCTGACAATTTTAAATTGAGAGAACTTCTACAGAATTATTGGACTGTATGCTAAAAAAATTGGCAACATCATGAAAGACAAGGAAAGACTAGGGAACTGTTCCAGATTAAAGGAGTTAAGGAGATATGACAACCAACGGCAATGTGTGATCCAGGATTTCCTTTTGCTATAAGGATATTTTAAAGATAATTGTAAAATATGAATAAGGCCTGTAGATTAGATAATAGTATCCTGTCAATGTTAATTTCCTGACTTTGGCCCTTGTCCTGTGGTCATGTAAGACCATGTCCTTCATTTTACCCACCAGAGTATTTCTAAATAAGGGGGTATCATGTCTTCAATTTATTCTCAAATGGGTTAGAACAAAGGTAGATAGATACCAAAATGTGATAAAATATTAACAATTGGGGAATCTGGGAGAACATACGGAAATTCTCTATTATTCCTGCAATTTTTGTTTTAATAAAGTAGCTTTTCCCCCCTTTAAAGTAGAGACTCTCTAGTTAGCCTGTGGGCTCAAATCCTGGCCTTACCCCTCACCAGCTGAGTGGCTTCACCTCTCCCTGCCTCAGTCTCCTCCTTCGCAAACCGGCTTATTAACAGTGCCCATTTCATGGATTGTGAAATGATTGAATGTGTCCATACTTACAGCACTTGGCACAATGCCTAGAATGGGATAAATGATTAATAAACACTGGGCAGCTTCTGAAAGCTTCTCCCCGGCCCCAGTGGAGAGATGAGTCTCTCGAGTCCCTCAGGACACTTCCTCTAAGAAATCTGCTTCTTCCCTGGCGAGTGATACAAAGCCAGCGATGACCTGACCCTGCCGAGAGCCCCCACCTCCTGCCACAGGGAGGGACCTTGTTGCCAGTTTCTGGGGAGGAGTTTCCCTCTGCCAGCTCAGTCCACAGAACTCTCACTGGCCCAGCTAGTCCCTCCCTGTTTACCTGCCCCAGAGTCCAAAACACCAGGCAGCACCCAAGCACCTCCCTGGGGTCCCCTGGCCCACAGTAGGTGCTTTTCCCACTAGTAGGTACTCATTGACAGTGACAGGCTTGACCTGAGACAGGATCTGCAGCTCAGATTGTAACAGTGAGGAATCATAACCCACCCCACTATTCTTGTGACATTGTTTCTGTAAATGCTGACTCTGACTAATACGTATAGCTTGTAGATAAACAGCGTGTTTGTATAAGAATCCTAGGAACTAACTTCAGGAGATACAGACTCTGACCTTCAGTCATCCCAGTTCCAGGAGATTTGCTGACCTTCAATGATAGAGCCAGGATAATGTAGAACTAGGATGACGAAGACTGGATCATCACTTGACCAGTTTTGAGATCCTTATCGGAACGGACTGTGCTGGCCTGCACATAGAGAACATTTCAACCCCCTCCCCTTGATCTCTTTGTTCTTCTTTCCCTCCCCCTCCTAATAAAAATGTCTCCCTGCACTGAAATGGGAAGATGGGCTTTGCAACAAGAGTCCCCCATCTTCTCAGATGGCTGGCACTTGAATAAACCTCTTTCCTTTTTCACCAGCACCCATCTCAGCTGTCAGCAGGCAGCTGAACCTCAGTTTCAGTTACAAGATTACACCTCTGGCTAACCCCAGTGTGGGGCTTTCTTCACTCCAGGCTCAGTTTCCCTAATTGCAGTGAGTGCATAGGATTAGATCAGTTGTTTTTAAAGAACCTCAAACCACAGTAAACTTTCTCCAAATGGAAGTTGTCTCTGCAGCGCATCCCACATGAGAGACAGCTGGAAGCTGGGCTTTGGCCGAGGAGACCAGGGCTGGCTTTAACATTTCCCTGGTGAGTATTCTCCGGAGGCCCTTCCTGCCCTGAGATTTGGTTTCTTGGCCCCTGTGAGTGCCTGTCCTGGACCCTCAGGTCTGCCCCCTGCTCCCCCCCACCCCCGCCCTTCAGCAAGACAGCCCTCCATCAGCTGGGCCATGTCCTGCATTTTCCATGGTCCCCTCTGCTGGGTGGCAGTGATGTCAAAGGGATCTCTTTCAGCACTTGACCTTGTTCTGGGTACTTCCACTCATCACATGCCTCCTACCAGTTTCTTATTACTGCATATTACTATTACTATATACTTACTACTATGACTGTATTTATGGGATGCTTCCTTTTTGCCAGACACTGTGCCTAAGATCTGTTTGTGTGGTATATATTTTTCTGGTTCTTTTCTCCCACGCCTAAATAAACCAGCCATCCAAAAATAATTTGTTCTTTTTATCACATTTCAATGTCTTTAAAACCCAACTTTTCCTTCTCACAAAGCCCTCCCACTTTGTGATGGGAGGTGCATATTTGGACTGGTATGGGTTCAGGGAGCACCCCCAGTTGCTGGGTGTGGTGTGCTGGGTGGCCCTTAGTCCTTTCCCACCATCTTAGAAGTTAGATATTATCATCACCATGCTGCAGGGGAGGAAACTGAGGCTCTGAGAGGTGAGGAACTTGCCCAATGTCACACAGCTCATCCCTGGAAGAGGAGGACTTAAACTTGGGCCAGTCTGAAAACTCAGACCGATCTGATTCAAGGACCATGCTCTCTCCCTTCTGATAACTCTGCCATGCCCAACTAGAGGGGGGCTGCCAAAGCTGATGTGGCAGGGGTCAATCATAGTGCCCAACTCCTGGTCACAGCTGATTGGCTCAGGGGTGGGCACACAACCCCAGTTGGCCCAATTAGAGTCCTTTCCAGGAAGGTCAGTCCATTTCTTTTGGTAAAAGCGGTGGATAGCGTGGGAGCTGCATTCCTCATTCCTGGGGAGAAGAAGCCAGAGAAGAGGATCAGGTGGATGTGCTGAAAGAGGAAATGGGGGGCCTGGTTCACCCCAAGGCCCTGCTAAGGTTTAGCTGGTCATCTCTTCCTTGGATTCTGGAAGATTCTCTGATTACTTTCCAGTCATGTACACTAATGTGAGTTGGGTTTCTGTCACTTACAATCAAGGGAGTCCTGACTCACTCTAATCTCTTTCTTCTGGATCCCATAGAATCCTATTCCTCTAATTCAATTCCCTCTTCTGGGAATCTCTAAAAAGATGGTTGTATGGCCACATTTAATTAATTTATATACATTTTAGAAAGCTTTATGCTGAAGATTGCCTGGGATTATGATTTATAGTTGATTAAGCATGGAGGTTTCTGTCATCACAAACAAAACAGCACCTTGTTGCCTTGTCAGTCGATGGAGGAGTCATTTAGAATATTCACAACTATTCTGGTTCCTCTCCTTCTTGCCACATAGTAGGACCGCAGTTCCCATCTCCCTTGAAGTTGGGAGTAGCCATGTGACATGCTTTGTCCAATGAAAAGTAACACAAGAGTTACAGTCACTTCTGAGCAGCACCTTTTAGAGGGGCAGCCTGATTCACAACGGGGGGATCCTCACAATGATCGGGGAAGGACCCTCCTCAGCCTGGGCTCCTGGGCGACTTGGATAAACAGAACCCCACCCCTCCCCACATGGGACAGACAGTGCGAACAAAGACACCAACTTGTGCTAAGCCGACGAGATTGTGGCATTGTTCCTACAGCATTCCCTGGCCTGGCCTGTCCCGTCCTGCCTGATGGATCTGGAACATGATCCACTGTACTTCATGATTTCTGCAGGAAAACCATATTTGCCTTGCATCCCGTGGCTTTTTCACAATAAACAATGATCTGTGTGCCTGAGGCAAGTGGGTATGACATTGTGACCTCTAAGGACGGGAATAGAGGTATCTTCCATATCCCCGTACCACCAAGAGGGAGGCCATGCGCATAGTGGGTTCGTCATAATTACTGGCTAAAGAAGCTGCAGTGAGGATGAGAAGTCTAGGAGAGAGAAGAAAGGGAGGGATGAAGGCCTTGAGCCCACTGACCCCACGAACCCCACACTGGAATCCCGGAGAGGTCAGACTCTGCATATTTGCTCCTGGCACACGTCCCTGAAGTGCCCTTCACTCAGCCTCTCTAGACCCTCACCATCCTTCAGGACTCAGGTTCAGAGCAGCTTCCGGCAAAGCCACCCTGGCCCCTGGCCCGGAGAGCCAGCCCTTCCTCAGGCCACAGTCCGCCCTGAGAGCCCCTGAGCGGAGCGGGGAGCTGGGGAAATCCTGCCTTTGCTGCTCAGCACTGGCTCCTCCCCGCCCCCCTTCCCCCGCCCCCCAGGCATGGGAGCATGTGGCTGCTGCCTCACCGCTCAAGGTTACCTGCACTCATTTCCTTCCTGAGGGGGCACAAGACCCAGTGGCCCCTCACCAAGTCAGAAGCCACATCATCGGTGTAATCATTACACAGCTGCCTCGTGACCTCTGTGCCCTCCAGTTCCCCTCTCCCACCGCGGCAGAGGGATTTTTTCCAGGTCACTTTCCTGCTTGTATCCCTTCTGGGGCTCCCACTGCCTGCAGGGCAAGGCCCTCATCTTCCGCCTGGCACTGGAGAGCCTTCATGCTTGGCCTCTGAGGCTCACCTGCCTGATCACCTGCTCACATACCAGGTTCCGACACAACAATCCACACACCCTCATGCTGTTGACCTTCGCCCATATGGTTCTTACCACCTGGAATGTTCTTACTTCCCTAATCCAGTTGGTAAACCCCCTATTCAATCTTTGCAACCCAACTTAAGAACAGGAGTAGGGGTTGGTAAAAAAAATATATTTGTTTTTTCTGTTAAGGGCTACATAGAAATATTTCAGGCTTTGTGGCCCAGATGGTCTGTGTCACAATTACTCAACTCTACCATTGGAGAAAGTATAGACAGGTGGAAATGAATGGTGTGGCCGTGTTCCCATAAAACTTTGATGACAGAAGAGGTGGCAGGAGGGATAGCGTGCCCACCCCCTTCAAGAGCCATCTCAGAAAGCTTCCTACAGGAGGATCTCAGCAATGCCGTCTCACCATGTCCTCTCTACCGTCCACATTTTGTCATGACACAAACCCCATCGGTAATGCCGCTACAGTTGTGCTGACTAAATGGCAGGATAGTCATACCACTGTCTCTCACTTGGGTTTCTGCATCAGCCTCCTCACGAGTCTCCAGCCTCTGCCTTGCTCTTATAGTCCGTCCTGTGATAGATCGGTTCAGATGTAAGTCGGTCAGGTTACTCCTCTGCTCAAAAGCCTCCATGGCTCCCCATTTCCCTTACAGCGAGAGAAAAAAAAAAATTAAAAATGGCCCACAATGTCCTACAAGCGCCAATAGCCCTTTGGCCTCATTGCCTGCTTTGCTTCTGTTCTCTTGCTTGACTCCAGGAACACGGCCTCCTTGTTTTTTCTTGAAACAGGCGAGAGAGATGCCGCCTCAGGGCCTTGGCTCTTGCTGCTGCCTCCATCTGGGACTCTTTCCTGGCTTTTCACATAGTTCACTCCCTCATCAACCTTCAGGTCTTTATTTAAATGTCTCCCTTCTCCGTGAGGCCTCCTCTGGCCACTCTGATTAAAACTGCAACTCTCCCCTGTCTTTCCTCCCCACTTTTACTCTATAGCATGTATCTAACCCACTATATTTCCCCAAAAATTTTCAGTAATGTTCAGTACCTCAACATAATAAAAGCCTTTTATGACAAACCTTCAGCCAACATCATACTCAATGAGCAAAAACTAAAACCATTTCACGTAAGAACAGGAATGAGAGACCGAAGTTCTTCCACTGCAGACACAGCTGATTCTCACAGACAGTTGGCCTGGAGGTCAAATCTGCCCCAGTATTACCTACAACAATCAAGGCTTAACTACAACAAGACTGCGCACAAAGACCACAAGGGGGTGCACCAAGAAAGCATAAAAAAATGCGGAAACAAAGAAACAGGACACAACTGACAGAAATGGAGGATATAGAGTTCAGAACCACACTTTTAAGGTCTCTCAAGAACTGTCTAGAAGCCACCGATAAACTTAGTAAGGCCCTCGAAAAGACTGATGAGACCCCCGATAAATATAGTGAGATCCTCAAGAAATCTAATGAGACCCTCGATGTTGTGATACAGAACCAACTAGAAATTAAGCATACTGAAATAAAGAATATTATACAGACTCCCAACAGCAGACCAGAGGAGCGCAAGAATCAAGTCAAAGATTTGAAATGCGCAGAAGCAAAAAACACCCAACCGGAAAAGCAAAATGAAAAAAGAATCCAAAAATACGAAGATAGTGTAAGGAGCCTCTGGGACAGCTTCAAGAGTACCAATATCTGAATTATAGGGGTGCCAGAAGATGAGAGAGAGCAAGATATTGAAAACCTATTTGAAGAAATAATGACAGAAAACTTCCCCTACTTGGTGAAAGAAATAGACTTACAAGTCCAGGAAGCGCAGAGAACCCCAAACAAAAGGAATCCAAAGAGGACTACACTAAGACACATCATAATTAAAATGCCAAGAGCAAAAGACAAAGAGAGAATCTTAAAAGCAGCAAGAGAAAGAAACTCAGTTACCTACAAGGGAATACCCATACAACTGTCAGCTGATTTCTCAACAGAAATTTTGCAAGCCAGAAGGGAGTGGCAAGAAATATTCAAAGTGATGAATACCAAGAACCTACAACCAAGATTACTTTATCCAGCAAAGCTATCATTCAGAATTGAAGGTCAGATAAAGAGCTTCACAGATAAGGAAAAGCTAAAGGAGTTCATCACCACCAAACCAGGATTATATGAAATGCTGAAAGGTATCCTTTAATAAGAGGAAGAAGAAGAAAAAGGTAAAGATACAAATTATGAACAACAAATACGCATCTATCAACAAGTGAATCTAAGAATCAAGTGAATAAATAATCTGATGAACAGAATGAACTGGTGATTATAATAGAATCAGGGACATAGAAAGGGAATGGACTGACTATTCTTGGGGGGGAAAGGGGTGTGGGAGATGCGGGAAGAGACTGGACAAAAATCGTGCACCTATGGATGAGGACAGTGGGTGGGGAGTGAGGGTGGAGGGTGGGGTGGGAACTGGGAGGAGGGGAGTTATGGGGGGAAAAAAGAGGAACAAATGTAATAATCTGAACAATAAAGATTTAATTTAAAAAAAAAAGAACAGGAATGAGAAAGGGATGCCCACTTTCACCACTCCTGTTCGACATAGTTCTGGAAGTGCTAGCCATAGCAATTAGACAAGAAGAAGAAATAAGAGGCATCCAAATTGGGAAAGAAGACGTAAAACTGTCATTATTCGCAGATGACATGATACTATACATAGAAAACCCTGAAGACTCCATCAAAAAATTATTAGACTTAATAAGTGAATTTGGCAATGTAGCAGGATACAAAATTAATGCCAAGAACTCTATGGCATTTTTATACATCAATAGTGAACTTACAGAAGGAGAGATTTAAAAACAATCCCATTTACCTTCCCACCAAAAAAATTAAGATACCTAGGAATAAACTTAACTAAGGAGGTAAAAGACCTGTACTCGGAAAACTACAGGACACTAAAAAAGGGATAGAGGGAGACATAAACAGATGGAAGAACATACTGTGTTCATGGATTGGTAGAATCAACATCATTAAAATGTCCACACTACCCAAAGCAATCTATAGATTCAATGCACTCCCCATTAAAATACCAACGGCATATTTCACAGACCTAGAATGAACTCTCCAAAAATTCATCTGGAATAAAAAAAGACCCCGAATAGCTGCAGCGATCCTGAGAAAGAAGAACAAAGTAGGAGGGATTTCAATACCAGATATCAAGCTGTATTACAAAGCCACTTTTCTCAAAACTGCCTGGTACTGGCACATGAACAGACATATAGATTAGTGGACTAGAATAGAGAACCCAGAAATCGACCCAAACCACTATGCTCAATTCATATTTGACAAAGGAGGCAAGAACATACAATGGAGTCAAGACAGTCTCTTCAATAAATGGTGTTGGGAAATTGGACAGATACATGCAAAAAAATGAAACTAGATCACCAACTTATACCATACACAAAAATAAATTCAAAATGGATAAAGAACTTAAACATAAGATGGGAAACCATAAAAGTATTAGAGAAATCCACAGGCAGCAAAATTTCAGACATATGCCGAAGCAATATCTTCACCGATACAGCTCCTAGGGTATTGGAAACTAAAGAGAAAATAAACAAATGGAACTACATCAAAATAAAAAGCTTCTGTACAGCAAAGAAACCATCAACAAAACAACAGGAAAGCCCACTGCATGGGAGAACATATTTGCCAATGTTATCACCGATAGGGTTTAATCTCCAACATTTATAGAAAACTCATACAACTTAACAAAAGGAAGATAAACAATCCAATCAAAAAATGGGCAATGAACCTAAATAGATATTTTTGAAAGAGGACATATGGAAGGCCAAGAGACATATGAAAACATGCTCAAAGTCACTAGTATTCCAAGATATGCAAATGGACAATGAGGTACCATCTCACACCTGTCAGAATGGCTATCATCAACAAATCAACAAGCGACAAGTGCTGGTGAGGATGTAGAGAAAAAGGAACCCTCATGCACCGCTGGTGGGAATGCAGACTAGTGCAGCCACTGTGGAGAACAGTATGGAGTTTCCTCAAAAAACAAAATGTAACTCCCATTTGACCCAGTGATCCCACTTCTAGGAATATATCCCAAGAAACTAGAAACACCAATCAGAAAGGATATATGCACTCCTTTGTTCATAGCAGCACAATTCAAATAGCTAAGATTTGGAAACAGCCTAAGTGCCCATCAGCAGATGAATGGATTAGAAAACTGTGGTACATCTACACAATGGAATACTATGCTGCAGTAAAAAAGAAGGGATTCTTACTATTTGCAACAGCATGGATGGAACTGGAGAGCATTAAGCTAAGCAAAATAAGCCAGTCAGAGAAAGATAAATACCACATGATCTCACTCATTTGTGGAAAATAATGAACAACAGAAACTGATGAACAAAAACAGATCCAGAGACAGAGAAGCATCGATCAGACCGTCAAACCTCAGAGGGAAGGTAGGGGAGGGTGGGAGTAAGGGGGAAGAGATCAACTAAAGGACTTGTATGCATGCATATAAGCCTAGCCAATGGACACAGACACCAGGGGGGTGAGGGCATGAGTGGGGGAGTGGGGGGCAATGGAAGGATAAGGACACATATGTAATACCTTAATCAATATAAGAAAAAAAATGTTCAGGTGCGCTCTCCCTTCAGGGAGCACGTATCTCCTAAACTCCAAGGACCCCATGAAACTTGCAACCAGGTGAGGGATGGGCATCGACAGCTCATTCTAGGCTAAACCCCTGAAACTGTCTCCAAAGCCCCGTTTTCTCTGCCTTCCCAGTGAGCCCAGCCACCCAGCCTAGGCTCTCCTGTTGCGTTGTCTATGCCCGTCCTTGTTTCACTGTCCTAAGTGGGGTTTTTTGTTTGTTTGTTTTTGCCGGAGTCAATAAATTCTTGCTTGCTTTTCTAAGAAAAAATGTTCAAACAGAGATAATGGAAGGACTAATGCAGTGACACTCATATACACACAACCCCAGATTCAACACTCAAGGTATTTTGAAAGAAAGATGCTAACATCATGACATTTCACCTACAGACTTTAGCAAAACACACTCTATGTTTGACGTCTCTATCTTGTTTATCATTTTCGTTCCCCACCAGGCTGTGAGCGCCACAAGGACAGAGACTTTTATCTATTTGGTTCACCGTGGTATCATCAGCATCAAGAACATTGCCGAACTTCTATAGTTTAGGGGAAGAAAAGATAAGACAGGTCCTGATTCTGGTTCTGCCTCTAATTGACCTATGATTCTGGGGATCATTTCCCCTTGCAGAACCTTGGTTTCCTCATCTATAAAGTGAGGGGAATAGCACTGCTTCTCAGGGTTGTTGTGAGGGTCAAACAAGGTAAGAGTGTAAAACTGCACTGTTAGTGTGTCAGTGAAATTTCCACCTAACTCCTTGAGGGAGGGGCCTTGGTCTAGTCTGACCCTTTGGAGGCTGGGTTCCTAGAAGGCAGACACCTTGCTCTGCGATGTTCTTAGATGCAGGACCTAACACAGCCCCTCAAGAGAAGGTCTTTGATTTGATCTGCTCCCATGGAAAATCCAGTAGAAACCCAACAGAATGTATTCCCTTGAGCTTACTTGACCCTCTCTTTCCATTGCTTGCTCATTCAATGCTACCTAATAACCACTATATTTCATCTCTTGCTTTATCTACTTATGGAACAATTTTCGCCAGATATACCTAGGGGAGGAGCACTCACCTCATTAAGTCCTGAGGTCCTATTTGATTAATGTCTTCCATGGATCTTCGAGTGTGTCTAAAGAGCAATCCAGTCTCCTTTGGCCTCTTCAGCATTTCAGATCACATTGTGTGTCCATGTTGACAAATTCGCCTTGCAGACTCACTTTGAACACAAAGTTGGATGTTTGCTGAAGAATGGGACTCATTCTGTTGAAACTACACTTTTTTGGGGGGGGGGGGTCTGATTGCTCAGTAGTGGGTGGAATGCCTGGTCTTTTGCAGTCTCCCGGATAACCATCACCCTAACTTCACTTGCTATGGGTGTGTAGGAAAAAATATTTTCATGGAGAATTCTGAGTCTTCGTCCCATTCTCTCCACTCCAAGCTGAAACTCTTGAGCAAAACTTCAATTTGTTTAAGGGAACAGTTTCCTCATCTGTGTGGGTAGGGGAAAAAAAAAAAAAGGAGTTGAATGGAAGATAACCTCACAGGGTGATAAGGTCATAAATTCCTAACTGGAAGGTCATGGTGGGTAGTCTTGCCCCAGGTCTATACCTTCTTTAGTGAAAAGTTTTAAGCCAGCCCTGTCCATTGCGCTTGTGCATCTAGGTTAACATCTGGTATCTCTGAAATACCAGAAGTAATACCCCTCAAAGGGGCTGTTAACCTCAAGAGAGCACAGAATCTTGCTAACGATCCTGTAATCCAACCCCCACCTTGCTTTCTCTAATCTTCCTTAATTTCAAATGCATAAAAGAAACCGCAAAACTGTTATTCTCCAGGGCATGGGAGATCCTGCTCCCCAGCATATGTCTTCAGTTTGGCACAAATAAACTCATAAAGCTTATCGTTTCTTACATTGACATCTGTAAAAATGCCAACCAGAGTAACTCACCCCAGCAGCGATGGATGTGAAGTCTGGTTCCTTTGTAACTGGCAAAGCTCGGTACCAGTATTGGTCACTATGGTTAGTTGTAACTGTCTAGAGCAGCGGTTCTCAACCTGTGGGTCGTGACCCCTTTGGGGGTCGAACGACCCTTTCACAGGGGTCGCCTAAGACCATCGGAAAACACATATATAATTACATATTGTTTTGTGATTAATCACTATGCTTTAATTATGTTCAATTTGTCACAATGAAAATACATCCTGCATATCAGATATTTACATGACGATTCATAACAGTAGCAAAATTACAGTTGTGAAGTAGCAATGAAATAATTTTATGGTTGGGGGTCACCACAACATGAGGAACTGTACTAAAGGGTCGCGGCATTAGGAAGGTTGAGAACCACTGGTCTAGAGCCTTAACTAAACCGTGCCCCGGCTGCATTGGCCGCCCTGTCTGGGCATTAATATCTTTGGACAGGCTGAGGGCCAAACTCCCTTCTTTCCACAGGAATGACAACAGCAACTCCATTTCCCACGGGGCCAGAGAGCAGTTTGGAGAATTCATGTGACCTAGGGCTGGGGGGTCCTTAGGGGAGTAGAAGGTGTCGGTCCAATGGAGCCTGGTGGGCGGGAGAGGAGACCTGAGCTGCTCAGCCCGAAGCAGGCCTGTAACTAACACCCAGTCTCCTCGTTTCCTCCCAGCACACCCCATTCTCAACACTATTGACCATAACAGCCCCCATTTATTGAAATCCGAGCCGCTGCAGGCCCAGGGACTCACGTATCTCTAGTCCTCACGGCCCTGTAAGGTGTTACTGTGCTCGCTTCTCAGACGAGCTCACAGCAATCAATTTGCTCAAGTTCGTACTAACGGTGCTAAGAGAATTCCTGAGATTGGCTTGGGGTAGGGCTGCCCGATTACCAGAATTTTATTTTTATTAGTATTATTTTTTAGCATAACTATAGTTAAAATTATTGGTTGTTTAGCTGAAATTTAAATTTAACCCGGCAGAATTTAACGGGGCATCCCGTATTTTTATTTGCTAAATCTGGCAACCATAGCTTGGGGGTAGCCGGCAAAATAAAACCCGGGCTCCTCCCTGTTCTGCCCCATGTCTTTACTGGGTTTAATTTTCTCTTTATGAGCCAGACCCCCAGACTGCAGGCCTGACCCTCTCAGGAGGCGGAGCGTGGAGGAGGCTGAGATTCTGCCCCTCACCAACATGTCTGCCAACGCGCCGTCACAAGGACCTTCCGCCCAGCACAGACATGGCGGCGCGGCGCCGGCGCCGATTGGCTACAGCCCTCAGCCCGCCCCCCCAGCGCTGGGAGCCTCGGCCATTGGGCGGTTAGAAAAGATGGCGGCGCCCGTCCCGCCTCCCTCGCGCGCAGCACTCGCGGCGCGGGGGCGGGGGCGGGGGCGGGGCCGCGGCGCGGCCGGGAGGCCAGGCCTTCACTGATTGGCGGAGAGCGGTGGCGGTGGCCGGGGGGCTTGTTTGCGGAAGTACAAAGAAGTGCTGAGTAAGCCGAGGTGAGTGACGGGGCAGGGGAGGCGGGGCCTGAGGGGCCCCCCCAACCTCCTCAGCGCCCCAGACTTCGTGGTCCTTCCCGCGCACCTTCCCCGAGTTCCCTGAGACACGTTCTCCATTCACCCTTGTGTGACACCCGAGTACCCCCCACCCCAGATTCCTCCCTTTGACCCCCGGCGTCCTCAACTCCCATCCCATGACCTCTCTTGTCTCCCAGGAACCCCCAGCTTTGACCGTGGGTCCCCATCGGTATCCCAGCCTGCCTGTGTGGCTCCCCTCTGTCCCTAACTTCCCGAGTCAGCCCCTCCTCCGTTCCCCATCTCTCAGTGGCCCCCACTTTCACTCTGGCCCCACTGATTAGCCCTCCCCTTTTTTCTGGGCGCTCCCGAGTTTTCTGCCTGTGTCTTCCCATTTCCTCCCCACGTCCCCCCCATTTGTTTCCCTGCCTGCTCCCCCACCCATGCTCCCTCCGTCCCCATAGCCTCCTCACCCCAGAGTCTCCCAACCCCCTAATCTTCTGTCCACCTCCTGCTCCCACAGATGACCTGGAAGCTGGTGACAGGGTGCATGTGACCCATGTGACCGTGTGACTGGGACAGGCAAGCCGTGGGTGTGGGAGAGGGAGAAGGGCCTAGGGCTCAGGGATTTTTTTTTTTTTTTAATAGACTATCAAACAAATACCTTCCCTTCCCCTAAGCTTCTGGATCTTTCTCTCACCTGCCTCTTACCCGCCCAACAGGAAGTTAGGCAGGTTTGGTTTGGCAACACATGTGCTCCACCCTTGGGCTGAGTGCAGTGTTTTTGTTACTGTCTTTGCCTGAGAATGTTACTGGGGTTTGGAGGCTATTCTTCATCCGTGTCTCAGTTTCCTCATCTGTGAGGGGGGATTGTATTTCCTGCCCTCATAAGGCTGCTGTGAGGTTCAAACTGAGATAATGCAGAAAAGCACAGCGTTGAGATCAGTATGGTCCTGGACAAATGCATGCTTTTGCTATTTTGTTATAGACGAGGAGGGGACGACAAGTAGAAGGTAACATTGTCTTTTATGTAGTGTTTGGCAGTATTTATTGATCATGCGCTATGAGTCAGGCTCTCTTCTATGTTAACCTTACCCTTCGTTCGTTCCTCATGTATTTAACAGATACTAATGGTCTATTTACTATGTTCTAGGGCCTAGAATCTAGGCTGCCCTTGATGTAGCCAGTGTTGTTCCCCTTTAACATAAGGAAAGAGGGCAGCTCAGTTGCCTGAGATCACACCAACTGATGTCGGTTGGAACTGGAATCTGGATACAGTACTTGGTGACACCAGAGCCCGTGTGAGTGCCCGGCTGTGTAAGGGTCACTGCTGCTGTCTCAGTGCCCAGGGCACTTTTTCTCCTCCCGTGGGTTACTGTCTTCCTAGATGACAGCCATAGGTTGGGGATACCCGGCAGTCCTCAAAAGGGGATTTCCTTCTCACTCGGCAGAATGACATCAGCAAGAGAGGGAGGAGGAATTGAAATTGTGTGTGTGCTCACACATTGCTATCGTGAAGGAGCACCTAATCAGCATTTAAACCTTTGTTTGTATTTTGCCTATTTATCTTCTTTCTGATTTACAGCCCTCTAAAGCATAAGTTCTCGGAGAGCAGGGATTTTGTCTGTTTTGTTCATTCACGTATTCTCAGCAGTTAGAACTGTGCCTGCCGTGTAATAGGTCTTCAATAAATCTTTGTCGAGTGAGTCATACATAGAATGGGCCATGCCATCAGCCCGAAGATCTCTTAGTGATTGGTGTCTCCTGTCCAGCTCCAGCAGCTCTCCCAGGACAGTTTGCTTGCAGGCATGGTCCAGCTGAGCAGAGTGAATGAGAGAGACACCTTGTCCTTTTTTTGAAAGAGCCTTTGGCTCTGACTCATGTGAATGGCAGTGCATTTGTAAGACGGAACCTCAGCTTTTGGAGTGCAAGAGCCTGAAGATCAGGCCTGACTCAGCCGTCTCCCATTCAGGCTTGCTCCTGAGGGAGTCTGAGGAGTATGAGCTGGGGCTCTGGATTCCAAAGATTTCGGTTCAGATCTGGCAAGTTCCGTACCCTCCTGTGCCTCAGTTTCCTGGATGTACTATGGCAGAGGTGTACCTTCTTTTATGAGTGTCTTGAGGATTAAATATGATAATTACCTAAAAGATGTGGTGAGGCGCCTGGTACCCAGGGGGTGCGGGGTGAATGTAGCAGTGGTGTTGGGGTGCAAGGGGATGGGAGCGAGCTCTTCCCCACTTGTCACTCGCGTAGGAATGAGGGACGAGCTGGGGTCAGAGTGAACGTGTGGAGGGACATTTTGTCTTGTAGGCAGCCTTGGCGGTCCAGAGGCTCAGGTGGGAGGTGGAGATGGCATTTGACTTGACCCCCACTTTCATCTAGTCTTTCCTCACTCACCAGCTGAGTGCCTACTATGTGCAGGCCCTCTGCCTAGTGCTGCTCAGGAGTCTCAGGAAGAAGGCATGAGTGCAGCTGCAGGCACACCTCCCATCTCCTCTCCCTGGGCCTCGGTTTCCCGTATTCCCCACCATTGCGCTTGCCCTCTATAATGGGCACCTGTGAGCTGCGAGGCAGCCAGCAGAAAGAGAATTCCCTGCCGGCCGCAGAGCAGGTGGCTGTGGGGAGATGCGCTCACGTGCCGAGGCGCAGGAAGGGAGCACGCAGTGGCCAGCGGCCGGGGCTCTGATCAGACCCCGTGGAGCCCTGGGCTGCACAGGAGGGTGTCGCTGTCCTGTGGCCATTGCTCCGATCATGGGACATCCTGTCGTAAGCAGCGGCTCAGGAGGCCTGATTTCCAGCTGGAGCAGTTCTGCGTGTGTTCCCAGGGTCCCCACGTGGCCAGTCCCGTGAGGTCAGCTTCCTGGCCCGGCTGCCTGAGGATCCTGTTACGCACCTCCCAGTGGCGTCCTGCCCTCTGGCCAGGCTTCTTGGAGAAGGAGGCAGAGGCTGTGAGAGTTTTCCCCCCTTGGAGTGTGAGCTCAGCTCGTGTCTATAAAGCTGAGCTTTCCAGACCAAAGCACAGCATCCCTCCTGGGCCCCAGCGGGAGCCCCATAAAGGTTCCCCTGGCACAGGGTGAGCGCCCCCTGAGCCTTTCTTAGAGGTGATGCAGCTCCGAGTGGGTGGGGAGTAGGGTGTGTGTTCTGTTACCACCTGCAGGGGAGTTAGACAGGAGCGCCTCAGAGGTGCCAGCCTGTGGGCTTCCAACCGGCTCATTCACTAGTTCTCACTGGTTCATTCACCAAACACATATTAGGTGCTTGGCTAAATCACTAACTAGGTGCTTTGATAAACAAATCAAAAGGGGGCAGGTGGGCAGCCCAAACCCACAGATACATCCCCATAAGCACAGGGTAAGTACTGCAGTGTGTGTGCGCTGGGCAGTGGGGGTACAGAGGCAGGAGCAGGGGCACCGGGGGCTGAGAGCAGGGGAGACACAGAGCATGGTTCTTAGAAGAGGTGGCGTATGAGCCCCACCTTTAAGGACAAGAGGGATAAGAGGGATTATTCATTTGTCTAACAGGCCTTTTTGAGAGCATCCTCCAAGACGGAAGATGGGGGGCGGGGAGGGTGCAGCGACACTGAGGCCCTAGTGGCATGCTCTGGGCGGCTGTGGTGGGCAGTGTGGCTGGAGCAGCAGTGCAAGCAGTGGGTTGGAGGGTGGGCCAGGCCAGCCCACATGGATGCTCACATTCTTTCTCTGGAAGGTGATGGGGAGCCCCTCACAGGGTCTGATTTGCACAGAGGGGTGTAAGGTGGGTGGGTGGGCCAGGCCCTCATGGTGCGTAGGCACAGAAAGGGCTGTGGGGTGAGCTGGGAGGGAGTGTGGCAGGAGGGGCAGATCCAGTGCCCTGAGGGTTCCCAGGGCGCAGCTGGGCCTTGAAGGAGGAGCAGAGGCTCCGGCAGGAATTGGGGCGGGGGGGGGGGGGCATTCCAGGGGGGACAGGCCAGGAGGTGTCCCTTCACTCTGGGAGAGCTGTTTCACCACGAGCTCCCCCACCTGCCACACCGATCGAGCCCACTTGACAGGGTGGCGGTGGTCAAGGCTGGCATGGCCGGTGCTGGACAAACGGCGCCTGGTGACCAGTACCCATGTGGACAGCAGCAGTAGTCGTAGCCCCTCCTCTGTGCCACCTGGACTAGTGACGATGCTCCTTCCCGGATGGGCTCCAGGCCCCAGGCTTTCCCACTCATTCTCGTGGGCTCCGTCTGCTGGGAGGACCTCCACCCTGTCCCCAACTTCAAGGTCCAGCTCAAGAGTCACCTCCTCTCGCCGTTCTTCGCCGACACGTTCCCCGCAAGGGGCTGTGTGCTTGTTTAGACAGGGACTGGGCGTGGGGTCCCCCTGTGACTACTCACTTTATGAACCCCTTCCAGGAAGTTCACCCAAGATTCTACCTGTTGGTTCCAGTCGCCTCTGATCCCGGTGAGGGCTTTCTGTTTGTTTTTCTGGTGGACATCAACATGTCCTTCTTAAATTGCTCTTTGAACACCCACCATTTAAGGCCTCTCGGGGCCTCAGTTTCTTTATCTCAGAAATGGGGATAATATTGCTTGTCCTTCCTGCCTTACAATTCCTCCAGGGGCGCCTTCCCTGAAGCACCTGAGCAGGCAAGCTGGGCCTCTGCCGGGGGCGGGGGAGCAACACTGAGAACAGGCCAGAACAGCCAGCCACACTCCGGGGGACGCAAAACCCGCGCCTGGAGGCTGCCTGGAGTAGAGTCAGAACTGTTGCCATCACGGTCACCACCAAGCTCTCGTTCGCGTCGTGCGGCTTGTGGCGTTTGAGGGCTGCTTGTAGCAGCTGCAGGTGCCCAGCAGGGTAGGGCCGTCAGGTGACCTGGCACCACTCAGGTGCAAAGAACAAGCCCAGGTGAGGATGAGAACAGTTGTCAGCAAGTGAAAGCAAATGTGGACACCCTGGAGAGGTCAAAGGGGAAGCAGCTATGAGAGCGAGAGGAAGAGAGGGTGACAAGGCTGTGCAGGGGAGCGGTGGCTGGGAGGGACCTTACAGGTTGGGAAGGCAGCCGGCTCCCCAGCCCAGCGTCCTGCGTCCTCCTCGTCCTCCTCCTGCAGCTGCGCTGGAAAAACCCCTGGGTCTGAGGTCAGAGGCGGTGGGGGCGGGAGGGGGTCAGGAATGAGCTGAGCCAGGACGCAGGCGTGCGCTGTCCATGCCACACTGGCCACTTTCCCCTTGGCCTGTTATGATTGTTCCAGGATGTGGCGCGGTGGTTTTCATTTCCTTTCTTCCACCTCGTGATAACAGCGGCCACTGTTTGTGTGCCCAGAGCGTCCTGGCCACTTGCCCCGCATTGTGTCATTTCACCCGCTTGCCCAGCCGGGGGCGGGAGGAGAGCAGGTGTGTCCTTTCAGCGGCCAGGCTGCTGTCTGTGGGAGGCAGGACCCGGAGGGCGTGTCTCCTCTGGGGCGGGGTACCTTCCTTCATCCAGCTGGACCCCTTAACCTGAGTGGGCTCCCTGCCGGTGCTCCTGGCTTCCCCACTTCCTGCGAGCACCATTCCCAGGGCAGCCAGCCTGCCCTCCAGAGCCTCCTGCCGTCTTTCTAAGCCACGCCTGGCCCCCACAGGCCCCATCTCCCCTATACGCCAACTTTCTTTTTTAAAATGGAATTTACTGGGGCAACATTGGTTCACAAAACCATACAGGTTTCTATTGTGTGACTCAACAAAACACACTGCATCATGTGCTCATCGCCTGAAGCAAAGTCTCTTCCATCCCCATCTGTCCCCCCTTTGCAACCTCTACCTACTCCCACCCTCGTTTCCCTCCGGCTACCACCCCACCTACTTTTCTTTAAAAAATAGAATAATTTTCCATACCATTTGGAAAGTAGGGAAAAGAAAAAAATTTCCCATAAAGCCTATACCCTTATCTACCCTGAGTATTTTGGTATGTTTTCTCTCAGTCTATTTCTCTCTTTTTTGCTGTGCATAATTTCCACTCCATTAAATTATGTAAATTATGTTTTAACAAACTTTCTGTGGGCCAAGCTTAGTGCTAGGGGTGAGTGTACAGAGGGGTAGCACCTGCCTTGAAGGAGCTCAGACTCCAGAGCCTGCCCATCTGGCTGTGTGACCTTGGGCGTGTCACTCTACCTCTCTGTGCTTTGATTTTTTCATGCGTGAAATGAGGACTACAGTGGTAACAGTTGGGTAGGTGGGGGTGCGGACGCGCTGGTTAATAGGTATCAGCTCTTGGAACAGGCCCACCGCGAGGCCCACGAGTGTCTGGTGTGAGTAGTAGTAGGGATTGTGCAGGAGGATCAAAGGCAGGGAAGGACATTTCAGAGAGACAGGTCAATGCCGACAGGCAAGGAGGCGTGAAACAGCATTGCTTTCTGGAATCATGCGTGGTTTGGAGCTGACAGGGTGGGACTCCAGGGGAGAGGCTGCAGGGGCTGGGGGGCAGGGGGGCAGGGACTCTGCAGGCCGTGCTTGTGGCCCATGAGCGGCATGGGTGCGTCGGGGGCTCGATGCCGCTGAGCCTGTCACAGAACGCCGCATGCTTTTCCCGAGTTGCTGGTGAGGCTGGGACTTGAACGCAGTTTGCTCGGAGCTGTGCGGTGTGCTCAGTGCATCTGCCTCCTGTGGTTTGGTGAGAAAGACACGAGACAGTGACGTGACGTGTTTAGCTCAGGGCCTGCTCCCTAGTAAGTGCTCAGTAAACGCCTCTGATGTAGTTATTATTGACTCGTATTCTCTGTTTAGAGAATTAAATGAGGCCTCTTGTTCCTGTTGTTCCTGAAGCTGATTTGCTCCTCAACACACAGCCAGGGTGTGACCAGTGTCCACTCCCCTGCCCACACCTCCACCCTCTGTCCTCGGGGTCGGACACACTCTTGGCAGGTGTGTGCCGCACAGAGACAGAGGGCAGCCTCTGGCTGAGTGTCCCCTGACTTTGGTGACACTCACTCAGGGAGGCAGAGTGCTTTCTGGGAACCCAGGAAATAACAAGACATCTAATTCTGTCATCCATGCCTGGCTGGTGTGGCTCAGTGGTTGAGCGTCAAGCTATGAACCAGGAGGTCATGGTTCAGTTCCCAGTCAGGGCACATGCCTGGTTGCTGGCTCGATCCCCTGTGTAGGGCGTGCAGGAGGCAGCCGATCAATGATTCTCTCTCATCATTGATGTTTCTATCTCTCTCCCCCTCTCCCTTCCTCTCTGAAATTAATAAAAATACATTTTTAAAAATATAATCATTCTATCACCCAAACAGGATAATTTAATAGCAGAAACTGTGACCCCATGAACATGAAACGTAAAATGTCCCCCCAAATAGGTGTTCGCTTTTTCTGTCTTTTCATTCCTGTTCATTTCCGGGAGCTCGGTTTTGTGTTCCCTCGGAGCTCCTTGGGAAACCAGTGGGGCAGGCGTTAAAGGTGTCAGACAAGTACTAGCCTCCCTCCCCTGGTGGTTTCTGGCAGAGAGGGGTCACTGCTTGTTTGTGGAATTGAAATGACCCTGCCAAGCTCTTCTCGTACCAGAAAGTTGACTCTCCCCCTTCCCCACGTAAGGAGAACCGCTCCATTGGCCCAGGGCAGGGCCGCCCGTGTGTGCATTCATTTGATCACCACGGCTCCATACCACAGATGAGGAAACTGAGTCTCTGCTGGGAAACTGGGTCCGGTCGCCTGTGCCGGTGGCATCTCTCTTACCCCACAAGGCCTCTTCCCTCCCACTCAGTGCCATTCTCTCTCTCCCTTCCTTGTCAGCTCCCTCCAGGCCCAGCATCAGGGGAACCACGCTGGTGGGGAGCCATGGGCACCTGGGCAGGAAACTGCTGCCCTTGGTGAGATGGGCCTGGGAGTCTGGGCCCCGCTAACCAGAGACCCCGATTTCTTCCAGACGGAGCGGGGAGGCAGCAGGGCCCCCCACTGGCCCCGCAGAAGATGCAGTTCTTCGGCCGCCTGGTTAACACCCTCAGCAGCGTCACCAGCCTGTTCTCTAACCCGTTCCGGGTGAAGGAGGTGACTCTGGCCGACTACACCTCGAGTGGCCGCATTCGGGAGGAGGGGCAGCTGATGCTATTCCACAGCGTTCCCACTCGCACCTGGGACTGCATCCTGGTCAGCCCCCGGAACTCACAGACCGCCTTCCGGTGAGTGAGGGTCTGCTGCGACACGCACATCTTTCCCTGGACTCCCCCAGGCCCCTGGCTTTGGGCCCACATCTGAGGGCTCAGGAGAGGGGTGAGAGAGGGAACCGCTCTTCAGTGGAGAGCTCCATCAGGGTCCCTGGAGCAGGGGCAGGGGGCACAGAAGACTGGGCTGTTTCCTACTGTGGGGCTTGACCCGTGCAGATAGAGAGAAGGCTAGGTCGGGTAAGGCCCAGGGGTCACCTGTCGCCCTGGGTCTTAAAGGCATGACAGTCTTTAGGGGCTAGCCTAGTTTTGTTCAGGAGAGCTTATAACAGGTAGATAGCTGTCACTTCTCAGGGCACACTGGGTCGGCCATGGGCTAGAAGGAAGGGGTCAGAAGCCAGCTGCGGGGCTATTAGGAAAAGGGGAGAGGAGTAGCCAAGGACCTAGAATGCACGGCGCCGAGGCACGTGGGATCCTGCAGGCTGGCATTGAGTTGGCTTCTACTAACAGCCCCTTTCCGTTTATGTATTCCTCTCGCCATCCCGCCCTCCATCCATCCAGTCACCACGCTCCGAGCACCTCGTGTCTCTGGAGTCCTGGGCCAGGCCCAGCTGCTGCTGTGAGATGACAAAACGTGCTCTGTGCTCTCAAGGAACACGCAGTCCTTGGGGGAGGCCACCTGCAGACCAGGCAATACTGCGTGAGGGGCCCACGGAACAGGGGGACACAAGGAGGCACCACTTCCTGGTGGGCTCCGCTGTGTGTGGGAGAATGAGTAGGAGTGAGTCAGGCAGAACAGAATGGATAAGGTTGTTCCAGACATGGGAGGCACGGAGGGGGGACCTGCAGGCAGAAGGCTCTGGCTGGATCCTAGGTGCACCCAGAGCCTTGGTGAGAAGGGAACCTCAGGGTCATTCTGAGTAAGCAGGTGTGGCAGCAAGAGTCTCAGGAAGTGGCAGCTGGGGGTCAAGGTCCAGCCACCAGGAGAAGAGTAAGGCAATGTATCGGCCCCAGCCAATCAGGTGAGAATTCAGGGCCTGGCTCCACAGGGAAACTGAGGCAGAGGCACCCTAGTGGGCAGGTGGGCAAGAATACAGTTCAGTGGCCAGTCCAGACATAGTTTAAACAAAGCAGAACTAGTCGGAGCTCTGGCTGCCCTTCCCCAGGCCTGCCGCTGAGGACTGCTGTTCCGGAGAGCACAGCTGACCAGGGCAGGGGTCCACTCTTTGGAGGCCACTCATCCTTACTTTTTGTTTTTTATCCTCACCGGAGGATATGTTTTTATTGACTTTAGAGAGAGAGGGATAGACGACAATGTGAGAGAAACACTGATCTGTTGCCTCCCGTACACGCCCCAATCAGGTGTCGAACTCGCAACCTTTTGGTAACGGGATGACACTCCAACCAACTGAGCCACCGGGCCAGGGCCATCCTTGCTTTTGAGGTGCCCTACCTTGGGGGCTCCACACCCTCCACATGCAGATCATCCCCAAGTCCTATGAGTTCTAAGTATCCATTGACGGGATTCCAGCTTTGTCTTGGGAAGCTTGAGCCCTGCTCTGGGCAGACTTCCGCCTCACAGGTTAAACCCTTTACCAGCAGTTTATTAACTACACCTGTACTGGTGCACCTTATCGTCAGCGTACTTCCGCACGCGGTGCATCAGCGCATCCTCCAGCGGCCTGCGAGGGGAGCGGGGCAGGCAGCGTCTCCTCGTGTGGATGAGAAAACCGAGGCTCCGGGATGAGCAGGTTGCTCCAGGTTGCACAGGAGGCAGTGAGGAAGCAGGATCTTGGTGTCCTCTGGTTCCGCATCCATTTCTCTTCATGGGCAGCTGTTTCCATGTGTTGAGACAGCACAAGAGCAAATTGGGTGGGGCTTCAAGCTAAGCTCATATCTCTTCTTGGAATTCCTGACATTCCTGACTTGGCTCTGGCGTCTGTCTGCTCTGCTCTCTAACCTGCTCCCATCCAAGCATTTCCGTGTCAGCAAAGGGCATCACCATCCATCTACATGGTTGTGCAATCCAGACACCCAGGAGTGATCCTGAGTCCTCCGCCTCCCACAGCCCCACATCTGGGTCCTTAACAAATTCTGTTGGTTTTCCTCCCACGTGCACCCTGAGTCTGCTTCTCTGTCAGTTACACTTAGGTCGGGCTTGAGTGATAGGAAGCCCCACAGGGTAGTGGGGAAGCCGGATAGGATTTCCATTTTCTCGGAAGCGGCACCCATGCTAGAAAGGGCTGTTGTGGCAGCCCTGCTCCTCAAAGTCCTCAGGGGCCCAGGCTCCTCCTGTCTTGTTGCTCCCCCATGTGTGGCTTCCGTTCTCTAGGCCACCACATGGTTCCAGCTGGCCACATATGGTCCAGCTGTCACAGCCACCTTTCCAGCCGACAGGAAGGCGGAAGGGCACTCTCTTTAGGAACACTTCTTGGAAAGTTGCACACATGCCTTCCACCTAAATGCCTTTGGCCAGGAATTAGTCACAGGGAGGCTGCATTCCGGTCACATTCTAATCCAAAATCAGGGGTCCTGTTACTCTCCATTTTGCTGCTGGCTCTCTTTTCAGGCCATAGTGGCTGTGTATGTGGACTCCTTGCTCCCTGCCTCCTGGGATGTTGTTCTGTCTGTAGTCTTTTTAAAATATATATATATATTTTTATTGATTTCAGAGAGGAAGGGAAAGGGAGACAGATAGAAACATCAGTGATGAGAGAGAATCATTGATCAGCTGCCCCCCACTGGGGAATCAAGCCCACAACCTGAGCATGTGCCCTGACCGGGAATCGAACTGTGACCTCTTGGTTCATAGATCGATGCTTAACCACTGAGCAACACTGGCCGGGCGCTCTGTCTGCAGTCTTGCCCTCCTCTCAGAATCATCTTAGAGGACACATCTGATTACCCGCTCCCCTAATCAACTCTTCAAGGGTTGCCATGTCCTTAACACATCAGCTGATGAGCATGGCTTGAAAGGGCCCCTCCTAGGGCCTTGCCTCTCCCTCTGGCCCCATGTCTGGCCTCCCTGTGCTCTTCCGCTATGAGCCCCGGGCAGTCGCTTGTCGCATTGCTGTGTACACTGTGATAACGTCCATACTGTGTTCCTGGTACGAATTAGTCATTGACCGTGACGTTGACTGTGGCATATGCTATTTGATGAAACCTGCCCGCCCTCACTGGCATCCCAGCAGAAGCAGGCCTCTCACCCCAAGGCATGTGCCACACGTGCTCTCCGCTTCGCAGAAGGGGGCTGGCTCTCGAGCCCGCGGTGCTTCTGCGCCTGGACTGCTGTGCAGCTGCCTGTCAGGAAACCTCTTCCCATCCCTTCTGTGGACTTTACTTCTTACCGCTTCAACGCCATGGCCATCCTCACAGTCACACCCTTGCACGTACTCTCCGCCTTCCTGTAGCTCTCTCTCTCCATTATGTTTGCTGGGCACAACCCCGACAGGAGTCCATTCCCGTTCTCTCCACCATGGCTGACGGAACACCCTTCCACACCCACTGGTCCCACCCCAAATCATGACATCAGCTCCAAGTGACCTGTCATCCTGTTGTCAGCCCGGCATTTCTCGGGGTCATCCCTGTCCGACTCTCCGGGACGGTATACCTGTCCTCTCCTCTACCTCCAGCCCCTCCTCGTGCTCACCCCCACGGACGGCCTGGCATCTGCCTCACTGAGAAAATAAACAACCAGAAGAGAAGTACCATAAGCTCGCTATACCCCGTCTGCCCCATCTGCACCCATGTGCTGGGCCTTCCTTGTTTGTTCCGGCTAGAGATGCTTCGCTCATGGGTCTCATTGAGGCCATCCCCCTGCCATCTTTCCTCTCCTACACAATCCCCCCTCTTTACTGGACATTTCCATTGCTATACAGATGTGCTTTAAAGAAATCTTTCTCTACTCTACTTTCCCCACAGGCACTTCCTATACATATTTATGAGACATATTGTCCTATAATTTTCTTTTTAAGAAATATTCTAATCAGATTTCAGTGTCAGCTTCATGCTAGACTTATAAAAAGAGTTGATAAGTAATCCTCCCATTTTCTGAAAATTGTTTAAGACTGATATTTCTTTTTTAAATGTCTAGAAGAATTCATGAGTGATGCCATCTGAGCTTGGAGTTTTCTTTGTGGGAAGTTTTTAAAATATAGTATGTATTCAATTTCTTTTTCTTTTGTATGTTTTTCTTTATTTCAGAGAGGAAGGGAGAGGGAGACAGACATTGAAACATCAGTGATGAGAAAGAATCATCCATTGGCTACCTCCTGCACACCCCCTGCTGGGATTGAGCCCACAATCTGGGCCCTTGACCCGAATCAAACCCGGGACCCTTCCGTCCTCGGGCTGACATTCTATCCACTAAGCCAAACTGGCTAGGGCTGTATTAAATTTCTTTAACAGATATAGGACTAACAGATTTTCTCTTTCTTCTTGTGTCAGTTTTGCTATGCTGTGTTTTCAAGAAATTTGTCCACTTTAAGTTGTCAAATTCATTGGCATAAAGTTGTTCATGATATCCTGTTTTCTTTTTAGTATCTGAAGGCTCTGAAGAGATGGTACTTTGTATTTTCTGTATTTCTTGTTCAGATTTGTTAGGGATTTGTATATATATATATATATATATATATATATATATATATTGATTTCAGA